>NC_064643.1:386178464-386803464 GCF_023864345.2 Schistocerca serialis cubense | reverse complement strand
GCAACTACGAGGTTCCAGATGTCAGGAGACTGGTCCCTGGTTTCATGATCAGTGGTAATCCATGCGGAAGTTACTTTCGTCCTTACGTTTAGTACGTCTGCCGCCTACTAGATGGCGCACGTACGAGGAATTACTTTGTGCTTCTTCTACAAGACTTACTTCATCCGCCAAAAATTACGTATGCAATCAGAGAAACTATCTGATGCATCTACCAAATAGCTCACACATCTGATTCATCTGCCAAATAGCTCAGAGGACGACATTTAGACGCAGAGGGCATGATTTAAGCGACTGCACGCCGACTCTCGGCCAGTTAGAGTTCCAGTTAACTGTAGTTCCATTTGCCGGCCGAAGTGGTCGTGCGATTCTAGGCGCTAAAGTCTGGAGCCGAGCGACCGCTACGGTCGCAGGTTCGAATCCTGCCTCGGGCATAGATGTGTGTGATGTCTTTAGATTGGTTAGGTTTAAGTAGTTCTAAGTTCTAGGGGACTGATGACCTCAGATGTTAAGTCCCATAGTGCTCAGAGCCATTTGAACCGTTTGAACTCCGGGTGTCAAACATTTTTTAAGCGATATCCACAGTTGTTTGCTATTGACAGACTGTACTCAAACTCTCTGAACTTGAAATCGTCTACTGTGCTTGTTAGGTTAGGTTCATCAGTTGCACGTCTTATTACGAAGGTAAGTTCGAATATCTGTTTTGTAACGTACTTTTCTTGTACTAAATGACTGTTTTGCTACTCATGTTTTGCTGCTGTCGATTCTGTTCTAGATATTGTGTATGACCATGTGAAGTGTGTGTAGCTGGTGTGCTGGCAGGCCACTTCCATTTAGCTACAGAGATGTAGGTAGGGGAAACCTACTCCAGGTGTACAGCAGTGTGTTTGTGACTAACAGTGGTACTGTATTCTGCTTTTCACAAGTGTAAATACTAAGTTGTAATTATAGTATTCTGTAAATAAGGTTATCCAATGACCCAGTATTTATGTGTGTGAAGTGTTTCCAAAATTATGACTTCGTTAATACAGGAGAATGTGAGCTGCTGTGTCGGAAAGAGAAAATGCAAATGTGTGTGAAAACGGATTTTGCTAAAATTTTAATTTGATTATCAGACGTTTTCGTAGCTGGTTGGATTCTGGACTTTGAGTAGTTTCAGAAGTGGTTCCTAAGATGGCTGTACTTGGTTAAGTGAAAGCGACCTACAGGCTATGGAATAGTGACTCTGTACACCTCCTGATCATGCAAGTGAAGGTTACTTCTGTGTGAAACCCGACGCTTAAGAAGCACGTGAAAGGGAAAACAGTCGTCTAAGAAATGCTATTGACAGTAAGTATATGAAGATGAGTTGGGAGATACGATATTGACAGAAAAATTCGATAGAACACTGAAAGATGTCAGGGAGTGGCTTACCCGACCTGCTCTCGGATTTCCCATGTTTGAATAAAGTTCAATCAGTTTCGTTTTCTGTGTAGGATCGTCGGCTTTGTTGTTATCTGAGTCACCTCTGCTCTCATAGTTCATAATTTGCAACGCCTCCATTAATGTCACCTCTGTTCCTACCCTTAGTCTGTCATCTCCAGGGAGTTGTGTTCACCTTACATCTGTAGACTGTTGCCGTTATTCCCCCGTCGTCACCCCTCATCCCCTCATTATCGCGTTCATAACATGCTCACCAATACGATACCAACAATAATGAACTACCTCTTCTATTTCACTCCTGCAAGCACATTCATTTCCCACCTACTCTTCCTTATTCATGTCCACGTTTCCAACCAATTCTGTTTCTATGATGGTCCGTTGAGTCTTTGACCAAAATACGAAGCATCAATCGAATCTGCTCTACCTTTTCCTCTATCAGAAGCATCAGATCAATTGATGAATGTCCGGTTCATCCACTTGTTCAAGGACAAGCAGCACCAGTGATACCAGGACCAGCGGTTTCTGTAACTACTGAACTTATAATGTCGTCCAGTTCAAGGCAGACCTAGATGGTGAAGTAAGGAAAATTCTATGCTTATGCAGTATTCCAGAGTTACTTACGTCGTGAGACAGTGTACGGAATTGTCAGCCTCTGTCCAGGAATGGTGCAAACATATAATCACAGACATAGGGTGAAACCATCGAGACCAGGCCAGGAGCACATCACTGCCGGCGAATCTTGGTGTATAACGGTGTTTATTTATTTATTGAGTCATCAGTGTTCTTACTGATTTGACGCAGCCCGGGCGTGAGTCGTGCTTCGGTAGCTCAGATGGTAGAGCACTTGCCCACGAAAGGCAAAGGTCCCGAGTTCGAGTCTCGGCCGGGCACACAGTTTTAATCTGCCAGGAAGTTTCATATCAGCGCACACTCCGCTGCAGAGTGAAAATCTCAATCTGGAAACATCCCCCAGGCTGTGGCTAAGCCATGTCTCCGCAGTATCCTTTCTTTCAGGAGTGCTAGTTCTGCAAGGTTCGCAGGAGAGCTTCTGTAAAGTTTGGAAGGTAGGAGACGAGATGCTGGCAGAAGTAAAGCTGTGAGGACCGGGCGTGAGTTGTGCTTCGGTAGCTCAGATAGTAGGGCACTTGCCCGCGAAAGGCAAAGGTCCCGAGTTCGAGTCTCGGTCGGGCACACAGTTTTAATCTGCCAGGAAGTTTCATATCAGCGCATACTCCGCAGCAGAGTGAAAATCTCATTCTGGAGTGCTAGTCGTGTTGATACAAAGCAGAGCAATGGCAATGATAAACTAAGCAACAATTGCATTACATATACAACAGTTGCCGAAGTTGACACTTTGTCAGGAAGGAACCCAAGGAATTTCGCAGAGTGAGAAAAATGCGTTAGATGAAATGTTAGCTCTATTGAACGTCAGTGGAATGTGTGGCGTCGTATACGCTCGACTGTGCAGACAATGGACACGAGGAGTGGAATGATGACTATGTGTGCTTAACAAGTGAAAGTGATAAAGAAACAACTGTCAAGTCATGTAGTTCAGCATCCTTGTCGGACAGGGAGACATAAAACCCGTCTCCAGTGGAACGAAGTAAAGGACAATTGTTGTCCAAGGAGCGAGTACTAAACGTAATTTCTTACTCGTACGTGAGATCATTAGCAGCGTATTAAAATGCAATTATGAACAGATATCGAATAAGTCCGCAGCATATGACCGTGTACTGCACAAGAAAAGCTACGGATGTTCAATGAAGAACAATGCGCACTTATCACCAAAACTGGTGGTTACGCGTTTCAAGGATGATCTGTACAATTTACAGGATGTGCACGACAGTAACCTACAACTTTTTGCACATCAAACTGCGCGTGACACAGATTACAGTGATTTCAAGTGAAGCAGTGGACGCTTGCATAACTTCAAAGATAAGGAAAAATTTCAAACAAAATATCAACCTGACGATACACAGCAAACTGTGTAATCGGACCGAAAATTTGAAGATGAGACAAACTTATCCCATCATTCGATAACAAATTTGTTTTCAGCTCCGACCAATCGGGATTTGAAGAGGAAATGCATATGAAAGGAATCTTGGAAATTAGAGGTACCAAGAGAGTTGTCTCAAGGTCAACAAACATCAATGCCTTAACGGATTCGTATACACTTACGCCGACTGTTAATCTGGATGGTAAATGGTCTGGAAGAAGTTGAAGGTGCTCAGCACCGTACGATCCTGTCTTGTGTGCGTCATCTTGGAAAAGCAGTGGAGAATATTTATGTCACAGGAAACAGGAGTGGGGAAATGGGCGTAAGAGAACTACAGGTATGGTAAGAGCATTGCTTTCGGCCAATAGCTGGTCAAAATAGCTTGTTTTTGCTTGATTTCTTATCTGCGTGTAAAAGTCATACTCCTTTAGGGTAAACTATCAGTGCTGAAAAGAGTGTGACATTGCAGTTTATACGATCTGCAACCACCGGACAAATTCAGCCATGGGATGCTTGTTTCTTCCGTGCCTATAAAATATATTACCACAGTATTTGCAGCTGCGCCTTAAGGGACAGCCAGTTTCACGATAAGCTCCACGACATGCCGTTTCGCGTTCAGTTGCATGCCATTACACTTTATATGTCTCATCATCCTATGTGATTTTTAAGAGTGGATACCTAACTGAACATCCTATAGGTTTGTAAGTCCCAAGGAGTCCGCCTTCGAGCTTGATGATGCGAACCTTTGAGATAACTGTGGCATGCCCCTTTCCATTGGCGTTTAAGGTGCAAGGTAATGATTTGTTCAGAACGTTTCTTGAATGTCGACTATGCTCATTTTGTGAAGTGTAATACTTACATCCCATAAAAGTTTGATCTCTATATCTCCCGTACACTCATTTTCTGTCGCGCTGCTGATGTACATGGTGAGTCATTAGCAGCTAATACTTTCCCTGCCATGACTGTTAACACAGCAATTTAACTGAGCCTTGCTAAAGTTTGAACGTGCGATCTGGCACTCAAGAGACACCTTGCTAACTGTGTCGTCAATTATTTGTTGGGTGTATTCCTATTTCTGTATTCCTCTTCAGTTTTTACTCGCTACAGCTCCCACTAGTTCCGTGGAAGTTATTCACTGATGTCTTAATAGGTATCCTGTTATTCTGTCCCTTTTTCTTGTCAATGTTGCCAATATATTCCTATCCTCGATGATTCTATGGAGAAACTCCTCGTACCTTACCGTATCAGTAAGCCTAATTTTCAGCGTTCTTCTGTAGCATCACATCTCAAATGAGTCGATTCTATTCTATTCCTATTTTCCCACAGTCCATGTTTCACTACCATACAGTGCTGTGTTCAAAATGTACGTTCTCAGAAATTTCTTCCTCAAATTACGCCCTATGTTTGATACTCGTAGACTCCTCTTGTCCAGAAATGCTCTTTTTTCCCGCGCTAGTCTGCTTTTGTCCTCCTTGCTCCGTCCGTCATGCGTTAATTTGCTGCCTAGATAGAATTCCTTTACTCCACCTGCTTCGTGATCCCTAAATCTATCTTTAAGTTTCTCGCTCTTTTCTTTTCTGCTACTTCTCATAACATTCGTCTTTCTTCGTTTTATTAGACAATTGTAATTCCAATTCTCCAGTTTCCACTGCAAAGAACCCCACTTTCACAAGCAATGGCTCAACCTCATCTCTGTCCTCCCTTCTACACAAACCAACAATACATCTAACAAACACTATTCTGTTTTTTTCAGAAATAAAATTTAAAACTTCCGCGACAAAACCAGACGGCAATATACCAATCTTAATAGCCGATGCTGCAACCTAAACAATTCCCTCTCTCCTGCAGCCATGTCGGGAGACATTAATCATTTCATTACGACACAATGACAGCTCGTCAGTCCTTACATCACTAGGAAAACCCCATTCAGTTTTCCATGTGAAAAAAAATAAACAAATAAAAATTGTTACCAGAGCCAGATCCAATTTGTTGTCAGCCGACTCAACACTGTTGATTCTCAACCATTCTCAACTTATATCGGCCTTGCACTCCAATAATCCATTCCTCGTAAGCCATTCCAAGACCTGCCACATCCGAGAAAACAAAGCACTCCCTACTATTCGCACAGTCTCACATCGACCTCTGTTACTTGTTCGCAGCCGACAGAAGTTATTGATTTGCAGCCACTAATGCGTCTGGTACAGTCGGAAATCGTGGAAGAATTGTAGTCTCACCATTCAGAATACTACTCTGAACACCAACCGCAGAGCTAACAACAACATCAATAGAGAGTTTAACGGCATTAATAACTTCACCTAAAGAACGATCACTCCTCATACCAGTGTCATCACATCGAAAATAAAAGAATGGCTCCGTGCACTATGGGACTTAACATCTGAGGTCATCAGTCCCCTAGACTCTTAGAACTACTTAAACCTAACTAACCTAGGGACATCACACACATCCATGCCCGAGGCAGGATTCGAACCTGCGACCGTAGCGGTCGCACGGTTCCAGACTGAAGCGCCTAGAACCGCTCGGCCACACCGGCCGGCGCATCGAAAATAATAGCCTAATACGATATATATGCATATGACAGTATATATTCTGCTTTGTTCAAATAAATGAAGGTATAGGTATATGTCGTGTGTGGAGAAACACGTACTGATATTCCGACTGCAGAGTGACGCGATATGAGATATGAAAAACTTTCAAATTAATAATCAGATATCGAAACGTGTTAGTCCACACATCTTCGGGCTGGTATCACACTTTGTCTGGGTCCTGCATTTGTTTGGTGTACTTCCGTTCTTTTCTCAGCTAACGTTATTACGCTGTAGTAAGATATCAATAGACATATCAATCTGTAGTTTGTGTATGAAGTCTCAACATGGTGGTATATTTGGATATGCTGGATGTATTCCGCATTTCATGTAAGTCGATGTTGCCATATTGGAGAAATCGATATAGTCCACGGACGTTTCTACATACAGGCACTCAGGTACGTTTATCCAACTTGTATATCTATGCACAGTGACAGAACTGGGTGGCATAATGTTATCTCATTAAATTCAAATTGCACATTTATTTGCATCTACATTTTTCCATCACAAGAAAGATACAAAAGTGGTCGTCACAGGCCAAAATCAATAGTAAACCGATGTACGTCTGCGATCAACCACCGGGATTAAAAAGAATTAGGATCAACTTTCGCCGGACTTCTGTTTCTCTTGATACAACTTATAGACTACTGTTACAACAATGCTCTGGACCTTAATTATTGAATTGATTATTAGAAAGGGGGGAGTGACTGTTAAAACTAACTTTCGGAAAATTTAAACAGTGTAGTACAGCCAGTTTAATCTTTAGAGCTGTCAGTCAACTTTAAACGCAATGTTTAATGCTGTCAGCTAACTTTACACTGTATATTCTGATGATGTTGTCATTCATTTGAAGAGCGAAACCACCAAATAAAAATATACGAAGTGCTGTTTGTGTGATTTGAAACCTTAGAACAGATTTTTGTTTTTCATTTAGGGCACTGTCAGTGTCAGCCAATGTGTTTCATACAAATAAATTATCGATAATCCCCTAAGAAATGGCACCTGTATCAGTTTATCAACAAGCTATGTGCAGGACTTTTATTCATCTCCCAAAGAAGGCACCGTGCTGAACGCAAACCGTACTTGGAGTCTCGCTCATCCGCCGGATCGCACTGAGAAGTATCTGTTCCTCACGTCGTTAAACCTAACGGTGTGACGTCGTTAGGCAGCTCGTAAACGCCGACTACGCCTCGCTGGTAATCGCCTTCGCAGGCAGCTTTTGTTTCAGTTCCACACTATTTACTGACAATACACTTCCAGCCACTTCCTTTATTTTCTGCTTTCCTCATTCTGCTCTTCAACTTGTAAACTTAGTTTTCCACTGCATTTTTCCTTCTTTTAGTCTATAAACATTCCCATTTCCTTCTAACCATTTCTAAGGCTAGAAAAAATGAGAGAATTTATGTTACAGCTGCAATGCACTATAACCAGTCTCCCACTATAGGCAAACTGCATGAGACGCAGTTACTAAATCTCGACGCTTCTGCAACTTTCTGAAGTACAGCTAAGATTCTTCCTTCCTCTCGTGGCTAGAACATTAAACAGGGAAGATTGATATATAAACACTAAGAAAAAAAAAAAAAAAGAAAAGAAGAAAACACAACAGACCTCGGAGGAATTATCCAAATGGGAAGGAAGTCGGTAGATGTGATTTACTAACAGGCACGAACAAATGACTACAATTCCAAAAAAATTGAATGATTTATCCAAGAGAAAGAACTTCACAAAGTAGGCAAGTGAATAATGTTTTGGTCCGCCTCTCGCCCTTATACAGGCAGTTATTCGGCTTGGCATTTGATTAACAGAGTTGTTGGATATCCTCCTGAAGGATACCATGCCATATTCCATCCAACTTGCACTTTAGATCATCAGAATTACGAGCTGATTGCAAGGCCCTGCCCATAATGCGGCCCAAACGTTCTCAACTGGGTAGAGATCTGACGATCTTGCTGGTAAAGGTAGGGTTTGGCAGGCAATTAGTAGAAACTCTCTCTGTGTACGGACGAGTATTATGTTAGGTCAGGATGGCTTGCTATGAAGGACAACACAAACGGGACGAAGAGTATCGTCGACGTACCACTGTGCCGTAAGGGTGACGCAGATGACAAACAAAGGGTTCCTGCTTAGAAAAAAATAACACCAGAGCCCATCACTCATTGTTGTCGGGCGACACTCAGGTCGGTATCCCACCTCTGTCTGGGGCGTCTCCAGACACGTCTTCACTGTTCATTGCGGCTTAGTTAGAAGCGGAGCTCATCACTGAAGACAATTCTAATCAAGTAGGCTCCAGGCCGAAGGCGTGTCTAGTGACACCCCGAACAGCAGTGGGATACCGAGCTAACTGTGCCCACCATGCGACCTGACGAACCTGCAGTGATGATCCTGGGTGTCATTTCTTTTCATAGCAGGACACCTATGGAAGTCATTTGCGACACCCTTACTGCACAGCGGTACGTGGACGATACTCTACACCCCGTTTTGTTACCTTTCATGGCAAGCCATCCTGAGCAAACTGACATATGTAACTAGGTCAAACAGGGATACAGTCAAAGACAGTGCCATGTCAGAGGTGACTTACAGTGCATGTTAGTTTATTTTATTTATTTATTTATTGTTCCGTGGGACCACATTAAGGAGAAGTCTCCATGGTCATGGAACGAGTCAATACATGAAATTATAACACGATTGTAGAAACAGATAAAATGAAATATAAGAAACATATTCAGGTGGCACGTCATTAGTTTAAATAAAGAAAATCAAGAATGTAACGCTGGAATTTGCTTAATTTTTTAGCTTTCCCAGGAGCTCCTCGACAGAATAGAAGGAGTGAGTCATGAGGAAACTCTTCAGTTTAGACTTAAAAGCGTTTGGGCTACTGCTAAGATTTTTTAGTTCTTGTGGTAGCTTATTGAAAATGGATGCAGCAGAATACTGCACTCCTTTCTGCACAAGAGTCAAGGAAGTGCATTCCACATGCAGATTTGATTTCCGCCTAGTATTAACTGAGTGAAAACTGCTAACTCTTGGGAATAAGCTAATACTGCTAACAGCAAACGAAATTAAAGAAAATATATACTGTGAGGGCAATGTCAGAATTCCCAGACTATTGAATAGGGGTCGACAAGAACTTACACCACACATAGCTCGAACAGCCCGATTTTGAGCCAAAAATACCCTTTTTGAATCAGAAGAATTACCCCAAAAAATAATACCATATGACATAAGTGTATGAAAATATGCGAAGTAGACTACTTTTCGTGTTGAAATGTCACTTATTTCAGATACTGTTCTAATGGTAAATAAAGCGGCATTTAGTTTCTGAACAAGATCCTGAACATGGGCTTTCCACAACAGCTTACTATCTATCCGTACGCCTAGGAACTTCAACTGTTCCGTCTCGCTTTTTATATGCCCATTCTGTCTGATTAAAATATCAGTTCTTGTTGAATTGTGAGTTAGAAACTGTAAAAACTGTGATTTAGCATCAAATTATTTTCCACAAGACACGAACTTATTTCATGAACTACATTATTTGATAATGTTTCAATATTACACACAAGATCCTTCACTACCAAGCTGGTGTCATCAGCAAACAGAAATATTTTTGAATCACCTGTAACACTAGAAGGCATATCATTAATGTAAATAAGAAACAGCAGTGGCCCCAGCACCGATCCTTGGGGAACGCCCCATTTAACAGTGCCCCATTGGGACTGAACATCATTACCACTCTCAATATTGCGGAGAATTACCTTCTGCTTTCTGTTCTTAAAGTAAGAGGCGAACCAATTGTAAGCTACTCCCCTTACTCCATAATGTTCCAACTTCTGCAGTAATATTTTGTGGTCAACACAGTCAAGAGCCTTCGTTAAATCAAAGAAAACACCTAACGTTCGCAACCTTTTATTTAATCCGTCCAAAACCTCACAGAGAAAAGAGAATATAGCATTTTCAGTTGTTAAACCATTTCTAAAACCAAACTGTACATTTGACAACAAATTATGTGAATTTAAATGCTGCAGTAACCTTGTATATACAACCCTCTCGATAACTTTAGCAAACACCGATGGCATAGAAATAGGTCTATAATTATCAACATTATCCCTGTCTCCCTTTTTATAAAATGGCTTCACTACCGAGTACTGTAATCGGTCAGTAAACCGACCACTCCTAAAGGAAAAGTTACAGATATGGCTAAGTACTGGGCTAACATACATAGAACAATACTTCAGTATTCTGCTAGATACCCCGTCATATCCATGAGAGTTCTTGGTCTTTAGTGATTTAATGATTAACTCAATCTCCCTCTTGTCGGTATCATGGAGGAACATTTCAGGTAACAGTCTCGGAACACCTTTCTCTAAGAGCGCTATATGATTCCCTGTTGGGACTAGGTTTCTATTTAGTTCACCTGCTATATTCAGAAAGTGATTATTAAATACTGTACATATATGCGACTTATCAGTAACACGGACATTCCCACTATGCACTGATTCTATATCCTCAACCTGTCTCTGCTGACCAGCCACTTCCTTTACGACTGACCATATGGTTTTAATTTTATCCTGAGACTTAGCTATTCTATCTGCATAGCATATACTTTTTGCCTTCCTAATAACTTTTTTAAGCACCTTACAATACTGTTTGTAATGGGCTACTGCATTTAGATTGTGACTGTTTCTAACGTTTTGATATAATTGCCACTTTGTTCTACAAGATATTCTTATACCTTTAGTCAGCCACCCAGGCTGCCTGTTTGTGTCCGTACCCTGTTTTGAACGTTCTAACGGAAAGCAACTTTCAAAGAGCACGAGGAAAGTCTTGAGGAAAGCATTATATTTATCATCTACTGTATCAGCACTATAAACATCTTGCCACTCTTGTTCCTTGATAAGGTTTACAAAAGTCTCTGCAGCAACTAATCAGCTTTCCTAAAAAGTTGGTAACTATATTTAATCTGTGTTGCAGCACAAAAATCTTTTAGACTTAAAATTTGTGCATCATGATCTGAAAGGTCATTCACCATTTTGCTAACAGAATGCCCTTCTAGTAATGCCGAATGAACAAAAATATTGTCTATGGTTGTTCTACTGTTCCCTTGCATTCTCATTGGAAAGAATACGGTTTGCATAAGATTATATGAATTAAGGAGGTCTACCAGCATCCTTTTCCTTGCACAATCACTTATACAATATATATTGAAGTCACCACATATAACTAACTTTTTGTATTTCCTATAAGTGAACCAAGAACCTCCTCTAGCTTTAGCAAAAATGTTGTGAAATCGGAGTCTGGGGATCTATAAATAACAACAGTTAGAAGTTTAGCTCCTCAAAATTTAACCACACCTGCACAACATTCAAACACCTTTTCAGTGCAGTACTTTGAAACATCAATTGACTCAAATGGGATACCGTTTTTCACATACATGGCTACTCCCCCACACCGCAAAGAGCTCCTAGAAAAGCTGCCAGCCAACCTGTATCCTGGTAAAGGAAGCCTCTGAATTATCTCCTTATTTAAGAAGTGTTCAGATATACCAATAATTTCAGGGTCAACATCTATAAGTAGTTCACTAACTTTATCTCTAATGCCTTGCATGTTTTGATGAAATATACTAATTCCCTCATTAATCGGATACCTAAGTTTTGTCGAAAGTGGTTTCTTTGTTAGAGAGACTTCCCTTAAGCAGGACTACCTGTCAGCTGACTTCAATCTAAAGAAGGTATAGCTCTAACACCCACAACTACCGGAATTTTCCCATGAGTGATCCCACCACCCCCACCTGTGCTGTCACCTATAAGCTTGGCCAACCTCCCCTTTCCATACCTGTTGAGGTGCAGGCCATGTCTAGTGAAACCTGTCCTGCTGATAGACTCCACCGACACCACTGAAATGTGACTCATGCCTTCTGTCATTATCGCACCCCCAAGTCTCATGTTATTACGCCTGACGGCTGTATTAAGATGAGGCCGATCGTGACGCTGAAACAGTTCCACGAAATGCACATTCGTGTTGCCAGTCTGAGTGGATATCTTTTCCGGGTCACCATCTATGTCATACTCCCCATCCCTATCAATACTATTACCAGCCCCACCCACAATCACTACAATATCAGTTTATTAACAATAAGAGGTACATTATAATCTTTGGTTCCAAGTGAACACTGTACATTAGTGAGCTAGACCGTCAAATTCAATATATACAAACGTAATACAATACTGGCCATTAAAAGTCCTACACCACGAAGATGAAGTGCTACAGACGCGAAATTTAATCGACAGGAAGAAGATACTGTGATATGCAAATGATTAGCTTTTCGGAGAATTCCCACAAGGTTGGCGCCGGTGGCAACACCTACAACGTGCTGACATGAGGAAAGTTTCCAACCGGTTTCTCATACAGAAACAGCAGTTCACCGGCGTTGTCTGGTGAAACGTTGTTGTGATGCCTCGTGCAAGGAGGAGAAATGCGTACCATCACTTTTCCGACTTTGATAAAGGTCGGATTGTAGCCTATTGCGATTGCGGTTTATCGTATCGCGACATTGCTGCTCGCGTTGGTCGATATCCAATGACTGTTAGCGGAATATGGATTCGGTGGGTTCAGGAGGGTAGTACGGAACGCCGTGCTGGGTCCCAACGGCCTCATATCACTAGCAGTCGAGATGACAGGCATCTTATCCACATGGCTGTAACGGATCGTGCAGCCACGTCTCGATCCCTGGGTCAACAGCCGGGGACGTTTGCAAGACAACAACCATCTACACGAACAGTTCGACGACGTTGCGGCAGCGTGGACTATCAGCTCGGAGAGCATGGCTGCGGTTACCCTTGACGCTGCATCACAGACAGGAGCGACTGCGATGGTGTACGCAACGACGAACCTGGGTGCACGAATGCCAAAACGTCATTTTTTCGGATGAATCCAGGTTATGTTTACAGCATCATGATGGTCGCATCCGTGTTTGGCGACATCGCGGTGAACGCACATTGGAAGCGTGTATTCGTCATCGCCATACTGGCGTATTACCCGGCGTGATGGTATGGGGTGCCATTGGCTACACGTCTCGGTCAGCTCTTGTTCGCATTGACGGCACTTTGAACAGTGGGCGTTACATTTCAGATGTGTTACGAACCGTGGCTCTACCCTTCATTCGATCCCTGCGAAACCCTACATTTCAGCAGGATAATACACCACCGCATGTTGCAGGTCTTGGACGGGCCGCCGGCTGCGGTGGTCTCGCGGTTCTAGGCGCGCAGTCCGGAACCGTGCGACTGCTACGGTCGCAGGTTCGTATCCTGCATTGGGCATGGATGTGTGTGATGTCCTTAGGTTAGTTAGGTTTAAGTAGTTCTAAGTTCTAGGGGACTGATAACCACAGCAGTTGAGTCCCATAGTGCTCAGAGCCATTTGTACGGGCCTTTCTGGATACGGAAAATGTTCGACTGCTGCCCTGGCCAGCACATTCTCCAGAATTGTCACCAACTGAAAACGTCTGGTTAATGGTGGCCGAGCAACTAGCTCGTCACAGTACTTCAGTCACTACTCATGTTGAAGAGTGGTATCGTGTTGAAGCTGCATGGGCAGCTGTACCTGTACACGCCACCAAAGCTCTGTTTGACTCAATGCCCAGGCGTATCAAGGCCGTTATTACGGCCAGAGATGATTGTTCTGGGTACTGATTTCTCAGGATCTATGCACCCAAATTGCGTGACAATGTAATCACGTGTCAGTTCTAGTATAATGTATTTGTCCAATGAATACCCGTTTATCATCTGCATTTCTTCTTGGTGTAGCAATTTTTAATGGCCAGTTGCCTACATAACAGCGACCTCTTCAATCTAAAATACATCGCAACTGCCGGAAACAAATCAGTTTAAACCACAGAAAACCATTTAATGGCATCAGTACACCTGGTGAAGCCACACTGACGAATATTGTATATTACAAAGCACGGTAATTGCCGAAAAATAAATAAGCTAAGGCAGATACTGGTCTAGGATATTGGTATCTTGACAGATAAAAACCAAAATAGCATATACTAGCAAGTTAACATCAGCTCATAAAATGACGCGCCATAAAAAAGAAAGCTAACCTCCTACAGCATCCTACACCAAAATATATTGCAACACTAACACTCGTTCCTCTTGAACATAGAGGTTAAAACTTTATTACACTTTTAATTCCACCTACCCAATGGAAGATGTTGAGGGGGGGGGGGCTGGTTATGAGGGGGGGCGAGACTTTTCTAAAGAGTAGAATTTATTTGATGATAATGTGAATACATAGATGAGAATTTTATTACACTCTTAATTCCGCATACCCAGGAGAAGATATGGGTGGTGGGGTGGTGGTTGTGTGGGACGGGGGGGGGGGGGGGGGAACTTTCTAAACAGTAGAAATTTTTTGATGATGATTGTGAGTATAGAACACACTAAAGAAAAGAAGGAAACAGTGTTACTTTTTTCCCTTAAGGGAGGATTGTAAGTAATGGGGACGACCAGGTGTTAGAACGATGATGTCCGCAGCTCGTGGTCGTGCGGTAGCGTTCTCGCTTCCCACGCCCGGGTTCCCGGGTTCGATTCCCGGCGGGGTCAGGGATTTTCTCTGCCTCGTGATGATTGGGTGTTGTGTGATGTCCTTAGGTTAGTTAGGTTTAAGTAGTTCTATGTTCTAGGGGACTGATGACCATAGATGTTAAGTCCCATAGTGCACAGAGTCATTTTTTTTGTTAGAACGATGGAGATAAACAGTCAAGTGCACCTACAGCTTAAATAGTTACATAAATGATTTAATTTTAACAGTCTCTTAACAGGTGGGAAAAGAGGGGGGGAGGGGATAGGCAGAGTTCTAAATTAAAAGCAAATTAAGCCACGGTGTTGAAGTATTCCACTTTCTTTGTGCCTTGGTATGAAAAATGATTAGCGTAAATATCAGATTACTGTTAACCCTCTCTGCGGTCGAGGGCTGTGGATAATAGAGGTGGTGTTGATATACCAAACAGAATTCCTACAACAAAATCTCCTAAATTCTCTACTCGTAGATCTGATGGTAGGAGCATTGTCAGTCACCAAGGATTTAGGAGAGAAAATGTTGACTAAACGCCTAACAGTCAATTGGGATTAGGTATAGCACATTTACAATCATCACAGTCCCCCTCCAAGCACTTGACATGCTTTTGTAAGAAGAGATGCTCTCTAATATTTCGGCTGTTTTGTATACCTCTAAATACCCACCAACAAGGAATTACGGATGCAGTGAAACACAGCATGTACGAGCTTAGTGGGAAGATAGATTTTCAAGTTTGTTGTTCCTGGGGCAAACTAGGCGTTTATTCAAAAGATAATCCTGAAGCTGCTCACCCCCACATAGACTACTCTTAATAGAAGACATAGCGGGATCCTCACCATGTTTCTGCTTCAGATTGGAGATTAAGTCCGGGACCTCGCTAGATACAACACCTTCACACGCGTCCTGTTAATTATCGTCCCCTTCCTCACCATGGACGTGCTCCCAACTTGGTTCTCGGTACCCTTTAACATGCCTGACGGTAAACCTGAAGGCAGATATTCGGTCTTCCTTGGCCTCTCCAAAACCCAACTCACTGCCGATTATTGGTTTCCAGTTGGAACTCCCTCTGCTCGAGATTAAATTTCTCTAATGCAATTAGGACAGCGAGCGCTTCCCATTCGTAAACGGAGTATTTGAGTCCTACGGGAGATAACCTTCTCGGAACAAAGGTTACGGGACGACGCTGGCCCACATGTTCTTGTAGGAGGACAGGAGCAACACCCGCATTGAAGGCACCAGTCTGAACCGTAAAAGGAAGCTCAAAATTCGGAATTGATAAGACTAGTGGATTGCTAAGTGCTTCCTTAATAGCTTCGAACGAGACTTGTTGGCTCTCGCCCCAGACATAAACTTCTCCCTTTTTGCGTCACTAGGTTCGCCAACAATAGTCTGAAATTGTGGACAAATTTTCGAAAAAAACTGGCCGCGCCAATGAACCTTGCTACTCCTTTCTTGCTTTTGAGAGGAGGGAATCTGTACATAGCACGCGTGCGCTCCTGATCAATCCTTACTCCCCTGACAGACATCAAATGCCCCAAAAATGAAACCTGCGAACGAACTAAAATGATCTTAGACTGTTTATCTGTGGGCCCTGCCTTCCCAAGGCGGGGAAAAATCTGTCGAGGATGCTGCAGGTATTCATCAGTGATGGGACTATTAACCACTACATCATCAATGTAGGTATAGACACACTTAAACTTAACTTCTCCAAGCAAATTATCTAGTAAGCAAGAGAAGTCTGTTTCTCCAGTGGATAGCCCAAAGAGGTAACGGGGGGTGGGGGCTCTTACTCTTGATTATTAAATCTCTTTCAGTGAGGCTTTATTTTGCATTTGTTACTAGTTTTTGTAATGTTATTGAACAGGTTACGTTCCGTCTGCTGTTAATCAAGGACTCGTTAGCCAACCGAACGCATTAGCTTTGGGTTTAGTGTTCAGCTCCGCGTGGCGGTAACTTGTTTACCCCTCGCTCACATGGCGCGAGTTTAGTACATTTTGTGGTTGGCAGTAGATCTTCCTATTCGGAAACTGTATTAGGAACTGTGTTTCAATTTTGGCTACCTTAAAAGTTTCACTGATTTGCCTCCGTTAACTCATTGAAAAAGTATGCACTTGTTTTTGTAGTTGCTGTAATTCGACTGTCGTGCGGCGGCGTTCGGTCTGTAGTAGAGGGCTTGCCACATTGCTGCACTACATCCCGTATTTATCTGTTAATTAGGTTACCATTTGTGTTTATTTTGGTGGGACTTGAGTGAAATCTACCTGTTTGATAAAGCAGTCGCAGCTTCGGAAACCGGAGCCAAATTCGTGCTCGACCGAACGGTCAGCCGGATGCAGGTGGTCCTGCACCACTTAATTTTTCCGAGCACACTAAGTCTTGTCAGGACTGTGTTGTATAGCAGGTCGATGTATTTATGTGCGTCTTAGCCACAGCGTGCGTATCGCAGCTCTCCTTTTATTATTTGTTTTTATTACTAGCTCACGTAATATGTCAGTTGAGTAATTACTAGATTTATTTACTTAAATGTGTTTATGGAAGTGTTACTCGGCCAACTGATTGGTTATTAATGTTACTCCTTGTATGTACAGTTGGTTTTTGAACTGTGCAAACACTAGTAGATTATTGTATTTAATTTATTTCTATTAATGAAAGTCGCACAGTGTCATTATTGAAAATTATTGTTTTTTAGTAGTTAATACTACCGGAGGTGTTTTCCCAACAGATGTTTAATAAATCTCTCTTATTAAAAATGGTTCAAATGGCTCTGAGCACTATGGGACTCAACATCTGTGGTCATCAGTCCCCTAGAACTTAGAACTACTTAAACTTAACTAACCTAAGGACATCACACACATCCATGCCCGAGGCAAGATTCGAACCTGCGACCGTAGCGGTCACGCGGTTCTGGACTGACGCGCCTAGAACCGCACGGCAACACCGGCCGGCGAATCTCTCTTATTGTGTCCTGGTAAAACAAAGAGAAAGATCACATCACGAAGGATGTTCAGTCTCCCTTTGGCCCTGTCCTTCCTACTACAGACAGCCTGGTGTGGATGTTACGTCCCATTCTGGTAGCAAGAGCGTGGTTGTGAAGGTCTAAGACGTATTATGAATCATTCGAGTTATTACATTTAGTTACAGTTTAATACTTTATTTTGTGTCATTCCTGTTTAGACATAACTCCTGTCATTTTGAAATTTGGGTTCCAGGTGCGCTCGATTCCACATGGAGTCTAGACTGGTGGTAGGAGTAGGCTGTTTGTGGAAGAAACAGCAGAAATACGAGTGTGGATCAACTGAAGTTGGAGACATTCCCGAACTATCGGTGCGACTTCGCTAGATTCTGGGACCACCAGTCCAGGTGACGACGGAGCAGACAGGACAGGCGAGCGTCGCCCTCGAATACGGAGAAGTGCGTGCGCTGTTCCTGAGAGAGCATTTGTCCGACGGGTAAAGAAAGACCTAGTCAATTATTTCTTTCGGGCTTCGAAGGGCTCTGAGGACCAAGTTCATAATGTTTGGGAAGTACGTATGGGATCAGTAGCTTTTGACCTACAATTGTCTGTGAATGAGGTTGTTAACAGTATGGATAGTCTGGTTACTCTCGTGGAGCGGGGCTAAGCCAGCCGAGTCTGCAAAAGGGCGTCTTTTGCCAACTGTACTCCAGGTGGTAGTTCCGCTAGTAAGGCCGTGGTTGTGGTCGGCAGGAACATTGTATCTGCCAGTGCGAGTCGGGCGGCAACGAATGTCCCAAGAGTTGACGCCAGAAGAGGGCCTGGCGTGATACCGGCTCAGTGTTCCCTCGTCAGTATAATGAACCAAGCGGTGACCAATAATTCTTTTCCTTGTGTTAGTTCTTAAGTTAATCACGAGCCGTTGTGTGCTTTGTTTTACTCTGGTAGTAGTGTTTCGCTAATGAGTCGTTGGTGGTATTGGAAATACTAGTACATTTGTAACCTCCCCAATTCAAAACCTGTGGTCATATCTTGTAGGATAGTTAATGGTCACGCTCTTCCCCTCTCTGGCCGTGTACGCATTTCATGTCGGACTGGCTTGTTTTCTTGTTCTATGGAAGATTTGTTGGCGATGTGTCTCAGTACCGATGTCTCAGTACCGACCCTTTACTGAGATGCGATTTTGTTAGTAGAACTGGGCTCATGTTAGATTATGCGTGCCGTCGATTTTATTTTGCATCTGAAGTGAAGTTCCATTTGTACCAACATTCTAAGCAGGTGAACTCATGTAGTAATTGTATTCGTAATATGGATTTCGATGTGGTGCACTTGCCTGCCGGTCAAACCCATGTCTCGCTAGATATGTTGTGTAGTTTTTTTCCAGGTATTGACTCACAATTTAATGTTACCAACAGAATTAAATATCGTATTTTATTGTCTGATCAGATTCTTATTAGACAGCCACCGTATCTGTTGTTACCACCCAAAATGAAGATGCTGCATAATTTAGTTAAAAAATTCTGGAGGAGGGGCTTACACGGCCGTCTATGATGATAGGACTCTCCAATATTTTTGGTCACAAAGAAAAATGGAGGGAGTTTCCGTCTGGTTTGGACTACCGTGTTCTTAATCACAAGGTCAGCTTGGAGTCCGTTCCCCTTCCCGATTTGCACGAGTCTTTTTCTTGGTTTTTGGGTGCTGTTTTTCGGTTATCGAATCGAATCAAGCCTGCTGCCATATTCCTTTGGCCGAAGAGTCCAATCGAAGTGTCCAAGGCGCTTACATTTTTCTGCACCGATTGGAACTTTCGGCCAGTCTACCGGTGCAGCAGTTCTTTCCAGGTAGCTTGATTCCGTGCTTGGTGACCTCAAGTTTAAACCTAACTATCTGGATGACGTCGTCATTTATGGTGCTACCTTTGACCATCATTTGTAGCGTCTGTTTCTTATTCTTGAACTTATGAAATAATTGGTTCTTAATGTCAAACCATCTAAGGTACCTTAGAATGGCATGGGGTATCCTTTCTTGGACATTTAGTTCTGGCAAAAGGGATTAGGACTGACGAGTCAAGGACCAAGGCCATTTGTAGTTTTCTTCTTCCCAAACTAAGAACGGAGTGGCGCATTTTATCGGGATGACAATTTTTTTCGGAAATTCTTCTCCATATTAGTGGAACTGGCTGCTCCCTTGAACATTTTGCGAAATAAGGGTAAACCCTTCGTCTGGACTGATTGTCAAAAATCGCATTGACTTGCACTCTAGTTCTGGCGGCCACTGCCTTTAACCATGCATTTGTAGTTCAGACTGATGCCTCCAACTCTGGGGTTGCGGCCGTGCTCCTTCAGCAACAAGATAGGGAACGGAGGCCCTTAGCCTGTGCCTCTATGTGCCTCTCTCCCAGAGAACAGAAATGAATTGGAAGCGCTAGCGGTTCTCTTTCCATTGAAGAAATTCAAGTTTTACTAGGAACACTGGGAGTTCACCTTGAAACGAACAATCGAGCACTTAGTTGGGTTTTAGCTCGTCACAGTTACATAGGTCGTGTAGAGCGATGGTCTGTGTGTATTTCCGCCTTTCAGTTCATCGTGCACCATATCAGGGGATGTGACGACGTTGTTGCCAATACCCTGAGCTGTACGTTCGAGGATTATGAGGAGCGTCATCCATTAAGTGAGGACGACCTGTGAGAGGTTTCTCTGAATTCTATGCTCTACTTACTGACAATCGCGTGCTATTTGGAGGCCTCATACACCGACAGCAGGGTGACCGTAAACTAGGCTGTATAAGATCAGTTCAAGTTAAGGCAAGCTATTTCCAGATGGGAGTTGCGGAACGGCGCACTGTACCACAGGGGTCCTCGGGATGAAGAAGTTTGGATTTGCCTACCCTCCGTTTTTGTTCCCTCTGTATTCAAATATTTTCACACCTCGGTGGGGTGGGTATTTGGGAATCTACAAGAACATCCACGACATATGTGTCTCTCACCTGGTCCTCCTTGTATTGGGATGTCAGGAATGTGGTTAACCGGTGCCGAGAATGTCAGATGGTCAAGCAAAATTCGGATGGGTGAAGCGGCTTGATCCAATCCACCTGGGAGGGGGAGTGACATAATCGATGAAATACACTCCTGCCTCTCTCATGTGAAATAAATGTCACAAGGACTTAAGTCGTTTTACTGTTCGTTTTTGGAGCAATACCTGCGACCAGCTTTGCGAAAGAAGCGGCGACACTTTCTATACAACCCACCCATCATTTTGCACGAAAATACGTGAGCGCATACAGCGCAAGCTATGGCTGCTCTGTTCGGTCGATGGGACTGGAAAGTACTCAGCGGACTTAAGTCCTTGTGACTTTGATTTGATTCGTAAGATGAAGGAACTACTTTGTGGCATTCGCTTCCGAACTGTTCCAGAGATTCGACAGGCAATATACCCCCTCCAATCGCGCCATCAACAGAACAGGCTCTGCTAACGGTATACTACACCTTCCACGCCGCTGGCAACGTGTTCTACACAACGATGGTGACTACTTTGAAGGACAGTAACAGGTGCAAACATGTAACTCTTTTGTATCGGTTGTGAATAAATAGTTGCCACAATTTAAGTTCCAACCCTCTTATAAATGTCACTGTCAGTTGTTTCACGCACAGCAATTTCATCTTTCGTTTCTTAAACATAGGGAAGTCCCGAAATCGGAGATACTCGTTACTGAGAAAGAGCGCTCTTAAGTTTAAATAACAACAAATATTTCATAAAAAGGCTTAAATTTGTCGATTAACGAAATCTCAGAATGTGTTACAAATACGAAGAGGAAAAAAAAAAAATTTCGAACCCATCTGTATGCGAATCTACGACCTTCGACAAGGCAGTTCATTGCCTTACCAGCTTTTTTTTTTTAGGATATAGTAGATCAGGGGGCAGAGTGGGTAGGGGTCATGCATGGAGACCTGGCCACAGTGTCCCCGTCTCCTCACAGGATAAGGGAGAGGCAGCGGGAAGGAAACATTGTACATATATGTAATTCTTTTTTATTTCTTTATTTAATTTTAATGTCCCAATTTGGCTAATAGAGCTCGCATGTTTGCCGCGCTAAATTTTAAATATTTCCAGCCGAGAGAGGCGCAGGCTGACTTCGTTTCTGAATGATGCGGGCATAAGCCGTAAATGCATGAAATTTTGGAAGGTTTCCTCTATCAGGTTTCACAAAACTCCTTTTCATTGTTACTTTAAAGTTTTAAACCCGTTTCGATGGTCAATAAGTAAACAATTTGCGGAAAAAGTATGCTATGTCACTAGTAATGACAGCTAACAGTCATGTGATGTACGTAAGCAAAGCTCCCCTATGAAATTTAATGTTTTTTTTTTAAACTCTTAATTATATAAAAATTACATATATTTTCTGTGAGAAAATTGACTGAAACTTTTTTTAATATTATAGTCATTCACAGTACCAACAATACAAACCATATTTCTAACAAAGGAAAATAGTCGATTATGAACTCACTTTCTACCCAGACGGGTCCTGGTCATTCTTCAGTGACACAATCGCTAAATCCGAAGCTAAAACCGCTCACTATGTTTAAAATAACAAATTCTACGTGTAAATAAACCACATCGAACTGAACGAGAGGGCCATACCGTAATCCAAAACCTCTCGGTACAGTTGTCGAAAAATCGGCAGAAGGACCGATTGGTTACAGATCTCACAAGCTTACTGACTAGAAACTTCGGATAAAGAACCGAAAATGAGCTATCGAGGCTAACCTACTGTACTGATCGGTATGAATGATACGGAATAGGGTTCCAGGCGGTGTATCGCCGATGTGTCGAAGCTGTGTGTCGGCTCCATGCTTTCCTTCCTGGATCGTTGTACGGATGTATCTGGTGAGGTTCCGATCTGGTTAATCGGATATGGGTGAGCCGAGCATTGGCAGTAACCTTAGCCATAATAACTATTTTCTGTGCAAGTATTGAAATTGTTCAGTTCAGTAGTTTTTTGGTTGTGTGTTAGAGGTTTACGTTCAATTCTATATCAGACTTCAGGTTATTGATTCCGTTTCTGTCTCTAGGCAGGAAGATTGTGTGTGCACTCCTATAAAACAACTGAATATCTTTCTTTATTGAATGCTCCATTCTGAGTGCTATTTTCCAGGTTTGGTTTCAGATCCCTTCTTGGTTCCTGTATGGTGTCGGATTTGTGGGGGCGCGCATTTACATATCAAGTAGATTCATTTCATGTGTCACGTCCTGCATGTACTATTACTGAAGCGCCGAAATTCATCTGCTGTCTTATTGGGTATTTGTACTACCAAGTTTGACTGTTTTCTTTTTTGTGGTCTGTAAGGGTGGGGCCTCTTAATCTTAATTATTAAAACTCTTTCAGTATCTGTAACGTTACTGAAAAGGCTATGTACCATCTGCAGTCAGTCAACGGTTCGTTAGCCAACTGAACGCATTAGCTTTGTGTTTATTGTTCCGCTCCGCGTGGAGGTGACTTGTTCAAGCTCGACCAAGTGGCGCAAGTTTAGTACAATTTGTGGTTGACAGTCGAACCTCCTGTTGCGTAACTATATTAGGAACTGTGTTTAAATTTTTGCTACCTTACAAGTCTCATTGAGTTGACTCTGTTAACTCTTTGAAAAATTATGTATTTCTCTTGTTACTACACTCCAGGAAATTGAAATAAGAACACCGTGAATTCATTGTCCCAGGAAGGGGAAACTTTATTGACACATTCCTGGGGTCAGATACATCACATGATCACACTGACAGAACCACAGGCACATAGACACAGGCAACAGAGCATGCACAATGTCGGCACTAGTACAGTGTATATCCACCTTTCGCAGCAATGCAGGCTGCTATTCTCCCATGGAGACGATCGTAGAGATGCTGGATGTAGTCCTGTGGAACGGCTTGCCATGCCATTTCCACCTGGCGCCTCAGTTGGACCAGCGTTCGTGCTGGACGTGCAGACCGCGTGAGACGACGCTTCATCCAGTCCCAAACATGCTCAATGGGGGACAGATCCGGAGATCTTGCTGGCCAGGGTAGTTGACTTACACCTTCTAGAGCACGTTGGGTGGCACGGGATACATGCGGACGTGCATTGTCCTGTTGGAACAGCAAGTTCCCTTGCCGGTCTAGGAATGGTAGAACGATGGGTTCGATGACGGTTTGCATGTACCGTGCACTATTCAGTGTCCCCTCGACGATCACCAGTGGTGTACGGCCAGTGTAGGAGATCGCTCCCCACACCATGATGCCGGGTGTTGGCTCTGTGTGCCTCGGTCGTATGCAGTCCTGATTGTGGCGCTCACCTGCACGGCGCCAAACATGCATACGACCATCATTGGCACCAAGGCAGAAGCGACTCTCATCGCTGAAGACGACACGTCTCCATTCGTCCCTCCATTCACGCCTGTCGCGACACCACTGGAGGCGGGCTGCACGATGTTGGAGCGTGAGCGGAAGACGGCCTAACGGTGTGCGGGACCGTAGCCCAGCTTCATGGAGACGGTTGCGAATGGTCCTCGCCGATACCCCAGGAGCAACAGTGTCCCTAATTTGCTGGGAAGTGGCGGTGCGGTCCCCTACGGCACTGCGTAGGATCCTACGGTCTTGGCGTGAATCCGTGCGTCGCTGCGGTCCGGTCCCAGGTCGACGGGCACGTGCACCTTCCGCCGACCACTGGCGACAACATCGATGTACTGTGGAGACCTCACGCCCCACGTGTTGAGCAATTCGGCGGTACGTCCACCCGGCCTCCCGCATGCCCACTATACACCCTTGCTCAAAGTCCGTCAACTGCACATACGGTTCACGTCCACGCTGTCGCGGCATGCTACCAGTGTTAAAGTCTGCGATGGAGCTCCGTATGCCACGGCAAACTGGCTGACACTGACGGCGGCGGTGCACAGATGCTGCGCAGCTAGCGCCATTCGACGGCCAACACCGCGGTTCCTGGTGTGTCCGCTGTGCCGTGCGTGTGATCATTGCTTGTACAGCCCTCTCGCAGTGTCCGGAGCAAGTATGGTGGGTCTGACACACCGGTGTCAATGTGTTCTTTTTTCCATTTCCAGGAGTGTATAATTCGACTGTCATGCGGCGGCGTTCGGTCTATAGTAAAGGCCTGGCCAAATTCCTGTACTTCATTCTGTATTCTTCTATTAATTAGGCTACCATCTGCGTTTCTTTTGGTGGGACCTGAGTGAAATCTGCCTGGTTGATAGAGCAGGCGCAGCTCCAAACCGGAGCCAAGTTCGCGCTCGACCAGCCGTATGCAGGTGGTCCTGCACCACTTAACCTTCCCGAGGCCACTACGCCTTGCTAAGATGGTGTTGCATAGCAGGTCGATGTATTTACGTGTGTCTTAACCACTGCGTGCGTAGTGCAGCTCTCCTTTTATTATAATTTTATTCTTAGCTGATATAAATTGTTGAAGTATTAACCGGCTAATTTGCCAGATGAATAATTACCAGATTTATTTACTTACGTGTGTGTATGGCAGTGTTGCTCGGACAGCTGAATGGTTATTAAACTTATTCCTTGGAAAAATAATAGTTTTTACTCGGGACAGACACTAGTGGAATTAACATGTGTTAATTTTACGAACGTTCTCAGTGACTTTTTGTACCGTGCAGGACGCAGTATTTAACATCAATGTTGTCTGGTTATTTCTGTTGTGTGTTTGCGCACCTCCGCTATCGGCGGTATAGTAGTTTTCTTTTGTGGTGCGTATCTGCTGCTTATACTTCTACTTTGGATTGTATATCTTTCGAGAAAGAATTTTTAACTTTTTAATTTACTGCTACAGTTTATGTTATTGTATTTAATTTGTTTGCTATTAATCAGTCTTCTACACTTTTATAGTTGTAAATTTTCTCTTTCTCAGCAGTCATTACCACTGGAGGTTTATTCCCGATATGTGTTTAATAAACCTGTCTTTTAAAATAAAGGGAAACTTCAGAATGCTAATGATGTTCAACCTCCGTTGCCCGCTTCCTTCCTACGACAGACAGCCTGACGCTGGTATTGCGTCCCAAAACAATTATAAACGTCTGGCAGGGGAACAGACGCCAGAAAATCCTTGATGTTCAGTACCCTAAAATCGAAACGACCCTATAATCACCACCCTCTTTGTTTGACACCAGAAAATCCGGAGAGGCATATGGGGGAGTTGATGCTCTAATTACCGTTGAATAACCCCCTTAAGATTATCATTTTGGGCGGAGCTAGTCTGTACGGGCTCTGACTAACAGGAACTTCATCGACAAAGCAGTACTTATACTTGATTTTATTTGTGTCGCCAGATTTATTAGTTGATAAAACAGAAAAGCCTCTAAGAAGCTCTAATAGTTTTCTCTGCTCAACGGACCTCAGGTTATTAAGATCAAATTCAAGAGCCTGCGTCTAAGTCATAACAATCCCTTTAAGCAATAACACAGCCCTACGCGAGCATCAGAACGAAACTTGGAAAAAAAATACGTTGCTGGAATAATCTAACACCAGTTCAGTGCGTTCTGTGAAGTCGCACCCCAACAACAAGTTAACCGCAATTCCTTTAACAATGACAAATTTAATCGGCCAGGAAAATCTCAGGATGCATAACTGTTCCAGATCCTCACCGAGCTGAGACAACTTTCGTCCATCCAGTCCGATATCTTTGAAACGTGGGGCACGAGGGAGGCATCTCGCAAATATTTAGAAATTCTAGATACCAGTTACAGTCTAAGGACAAACTACTGCCCGAATCCAGCAAGACACAGACGAGCTCCTGGTTAATATGCGTCTGAACTGCAACTGCTTTAATACGCCCAAAATGCGTAGGAGACTTTAGAGCGATGTTTCTCCCTCGTATCTTATGGCATGAGCTGTTCGGACGGTTATTCCGCTCTACGGGACAGTCACGCACTACGTGTGCCGTATCACCGCACCGGTAGCAGAATCGTGTTTCATACTGAACAGGTGAGGTCTTGTCCGATTCCTTACGTTCCCCACGGGCACGAGAATCTAAATATTAAGTCTGTCACGGCTTTCATCGCCAAGTCTTAGCCCTTCAATAGTGTAAATTAGCCGTCCAGTTCTTGCAAGGAAGTAAGTTTAGTAGATTACGCGAGAACGATCTTCCGGTTTCATTCCTTCCGAGATATTCTGCACTATTCCCCCTTCTGCGAACTGAGGTTCTTGCAGGGCAGCTAAAGTACGGACGGGTTCGATATAATTCTTGCGGTGACTGTACCCGCTTCTGCTCTAACTCACACTTTATTCAAGGAGTCTCCTTAAATTCCTTACGGAATCGTGGTTCTGTAACCCCTCGGCAAACAATCTACTCAATAAGCTTCGAGTTAAGGGATTCAACAGATGGATAAAAATGCCGTACGAGACACCTAACGCATTAGCATGACATTCAAAACAGACAATTTGCCATAAGAAATCTTCTGCTTGACTGAGATGCCTATAGAAAGCTCAGTAATACCTTGCAACAAACGCATGAAGAGGTTGAGTCACCTAGCGAATCCTTCAATAACCAGTGTATTCCCGACCTTTCTCCTTCCGTAGCAGTGCATTGTGGTATCTGCCGGACGGCAGGACTCTAACGATATAACACCTCAACCCTTAAACTAACTTATGAACGGTCATATTGATATGAATTTCTTTAACCTGCTATAGAAGCCTTTCCACTAAATTACACTCATCAATATTTAACGGTAGTTGTCTCACATTGGTAAGACGATTACTCCAGTGCGCGAGCATGCACACGAGAGATAAGTTTACGGTTGGGTTGACAATCCAGGAGCAATTTTACATTACGAAGTAATTCTGCGGCAGCAGAAGAATATAAATCAATAGTTACCCCTACTTGACCAATGGTATCCGTCCTGGTGCATAAGGGATGATCAAGAACCAAACGCAAACGAGCTGCCAACTCGGGAACAGTTCCCTCACATAGCTGTTCACATTGGAGCTGATCCCTTCGGAGATAAGGAGGCCTAATACAGGGAAAGGTTCTCACCTCCATACCTACAGAACAGTGTATCTGCCAAAAAAAAGTAATTAGCAATTTGTCAAAATACAAAATCTATACAATCCAAGAAGGTAGACGGCGAATGAAGGTTTTTAACAGGGAAGCTAAGCCTCCCCACACTTCGTCAGAGCGCAACCACAGTCTGAAACAACCATTTCAGGAAGGACTGGACCAGGGATTTGCAAAACTTCATTAGCATTTCTGTTTCAGTTTTATTGACCATTAAATTTAACAATTTACTCAATAATTAAATATCTTTGCCAAAATGGTCACCAAACAATCCTACAGTGTTAATGATCATGAGCAGAGATTTTGCAAACCGTAAGTTAAGAAACAATTAATTAATTGGCACGAAAGGCACTTAAATCCCAATGAAAACAAACCCAATTAGATAACTGTAATTACAATATTAATTTAATCTTCGGTAAAAGCCTGGAACAGAATTTATAAAAAACAGACGTTAAGCCTTCAATCCCGTTATAGAGCAAAGGAGGATCTAAACTTACAATGGCACAAGCATCAAGGCGGAACATTTTCCAGTACGCAAATACTCGACAGTACATGAATATTACGTTGCCATTAATTAACACGATAAATAATATCGCCAACAGACCTCCCACAAAGGGAATTTTAACATACCGAAAGAGCAAGGTAAATAGTGGCCCAATAAAGATATTACAGTTAATGACCATGTTCTTAGTTGATCTCTTGATGTATTAGAACAAGAGAACTTTGGCGTGGTTGGACTCTAGTAGCTGACGCCTAAATATCCTATAAGATCCAGTAAGTAACTTAATTTCTATCCATGAACTGATATAGCTTGGCTTAGTCCTAAGATCCGCGATCTAGCACGAGACTACGGAAATTCTAGAGTGGGCAAAACTCGTCCGCGTCGTAGTCAAATTCCATCCGGCCGCTCACGAAAGACCAAACAGGAAAGGTAATGCAGAGAGAAAGCTGGTCACGCGATGCGGAACCACCAGTCGGGGCTAGGACTAAAGTAATCGTGAGGCAGCAACTTGGCGTAAAAACCACAGCTCAGTACATTGAAATAACAAGGTTAAAACTAGTATGCAAAGATAAGATTTAACAAACAAGAACGCACTAGAAAATTTATCGTAGGATTCGACACTTTTGGCCATCGTGCACTATTCACTTACAACCGATCACAAATTCAAACCGAAACCTATGAAACAATATGCGCTAACACATGAACGCACAAAAGCCATATTATAATTAATAACAAGGTCTGCTTCTGGGCTAAGGCGAACGGAATAAAACATTAAATATGACTCAAGGTGAGGCAACTTTAGCTAGTGTAGTACAAATTTGCAGTTATTCAAAAACAAAAATATACATTTAAAACCAAACTTTAAAAAGACTTAAATAGCCAGATTTGACTATAATCGTGGCTTACTGCAGAGCCACACGAGTTCCAAGATTTATGAACTTGGTGTAACTGAATGCATACGGCACTTAATCTGTTATATTAAATGTTACGTGCGATAATTTTTCACAAGGAGAGAGACTATAGTCAAGTATTTTAAGCTTCTAAGTAGGAGAAATAGATTAACAAATATATCACCTGCTTTCCGGTACACAAAACAGCCTGCAACATACTAAATAAAGACTTTAGAATAAAACACTTACACAAACAAATTCCTAAAATATACCTTATAAATTACAGCATATGACAGGCAGAAATTTAATAGCGTGACAAATCACTTGATGTAATTGCTCGGGGACAGGCTAACGGACCAATCGCTTCCTTTACCCGTCGCAACGTATAACTAACGGTTTATTCCAAATGTTGCGATTATGTTAGAGTCAGGTCCACTGCAGTTGCAGGTACGGAGGCTATAAACAGAAACATTCACCGTCACCTAAACGTGTGACTTCGGCTCCACATGTGGCAATCTTGCTGAAATCAACAGCAGTCCTTCAGTGACGTAAAATGCCAGCCGCACAAGCTACCCCGCTGGGCTCAAGGCTGACAAGCAGCTCCCCTTTCTCTGTCTCTCTCTCTCTCTCTTTCTCTCTCTTAACCACGGAGTAATCCGCTTCCCCCCTCCGTGCCGATTGCTAGCTCTGGTCTCCATTGTGACGGAGCCTAACTTTTAGCATCCTCCCAATCGCCTCCAGAGCGAGCCAATACCCGTCTGCCACGCCCTCGAGGACAAACCGTGAATGAAGCTAGGTGAAGAACAGCAATCACTCAAAGGAACTATAAAAATGTAGCAAATGAAGCAGGTAAAAGGGAATACATACGTCTAGAGAAGTTGACAGGAAGTGCATGACAGCGAAGTAGAAATTGCTAGACGAGAAATGCATGGCTGTAGAAGTATGCATGACTACGGGAAATAGGTGACAAAAGTCATGGGATATCTCCTTTGGTCCGGCGTAGTGCAGCAACTCGACGTGGCACGAACTCAACAAGTCGTTGGAAGTCCCAAGCAGAAATATTGAGTCATGTTGCCTCTATAACTGTCCATTACTACGAATGTGTTGCCGCTGCAGGATGTTACGCACGATCTGACGTATTGGTTATGTCCCATAAATGTCCAATGGGATTCGTGTCGTTTGTTGTGGGTGGCCAAATCATTCCTTCGATAAGTCCATACCGTTCTTCAAACCAATCACGAAAACTGGTCGCCCAGTAGCATGACATCGCTGTTTGGGAACGTTAAGTTCATGAATGGCTGCAGACGGTCTCCAAATAGCCGAAAATAGCTATTTCCAGTCAATGAGCAGTTCAGTTGGACCACAGGACCCAGTCCTTTCGATGCTAACACAGCTCACGCTATTGTGGACCCACCACCAGATTGCACAGAGCCAGGTCGACAACTTGAGTCGATGGCTTCAAGGGGTGTGCGTCACACTCGAATCCTACCGTCAGCTGCTACCAAATGAAATCTGGACATCTGACCAGGCCACGGTTTTCTAGTCGCCTGGGGTCCAAACAATATGGTCACGAGCCATGAGAGGGGTTTCAGGAGGTGTCGTTCTGTTAGCAAAGGCACTCGCTTCGGTCGTCTGCTGCCGTAGCCCATTAGCGTCGATTTTAGCTGCACTGTCCTAACGGATACATTTGTCGTTGTCCCAAATTGACCTCTGCGGTTATTTTACGCAGTGTTGCATGTCTGTTGGCATTGACAACTCTACTCAAACGCCGCTAATCTCTATCGTTCAGTGAAGGCCGTTGGCAAATGTTTTGTTCGTGATGAGAGATAATGCCTGGGGTGTAAAGTTAGTTCACCTCCACGTGGTGCACCCTGGGTAACGCTAAATGAACTAACACAACTGGCGGCAGACCGAACGAAGAATTTCTGCCCCACATCACAGTGAAACAGAACGACAGACAAAGCGCTATGCAAGATACATACAACGGTCCTCTGAGGGACCAACTGACAAAGGATCTCGGACCATGCATCCGAATCTGCCATTTCAATATTGAGGGCATAAGCAGAGCAAAATGTCAAGTATTGCAGAGAATTTTACACGATAACGACATTGACCTGGTAGCCATACAGGAAACTCATGCTGAAAATAGAATCCAACTTGAAGCTAGAGGAAGGATTCTGGGATATGATCTTCTTGGAGCCACGTATGACAGACACTATGGCGTTGCGACATATGTGCGTGGGGACATAGAGGATGCCTTTCCAGTTGAAGCCTCCATTGCAAATGATATCCATGAAGTTGTCATCAAAATAGGAGAAGTTACAGTAACTAACATCTATAAACCTCCTGCTACTACGTGGCCAGCTGAAGTGATAAAGATCCACCCACACCCAAGCGTATACGTTGGGGACTATAATAGTCACCACGAAATGTGGAAATATAGTACGAATGATAGCAATGGAGACATGCTGGTCGATTGGTCCGAGGAACAAAATACATATCTGGTCTTTGATGCCAAGGACCGAGGGACATTCAGATCAGCCGCATGGAACTGCGACTATAACCCGGATCTGTGCTTTGTTTCGAGGGATACAAACGATAAACCACTGACAGCCTCTAGAAGGGTCCTGACAGACTTCCCTCATAGCCAGCACCGCCCTGTGCTTATTAATATCGGTGTATCCATCCAGATAATAAGGTCTTACCCTCGACCAAGGTGGAATTTTACAAAAGCTGACTGGACAAAATTCTCTGTACAACTTGATTATACCTTGAGCTGGATCCCTCCAACCAGCAAGAGCTATGAGAGGTTTGTGGGAGCGGTCATTAGCTCTGCGAAAACAGCGATACCAAGAGGGTACCGCAAAAAACACTTTCCCGGTTGGACAGGGATATGCGATGACCTGTACGCGGAGTTCCTCAAGAATGGGGACCGGGAAATAGCGGATGAACTATTACATAACATCGACTTTATTAGACGGCAAAAATGGGAGAATACTGTTGAAAATCCAGACTTTTCAAAGTCAAGCCGACGAGCCTGGTCCCTACTGCGTAAACTTGGAGGCGCAAATCCACCTGAACATAGAAAGGACGAAATATCTCCCAACAAGGTTGCATCCCGCATAGTTTCTGTGTCTAGAGCCCCACGAAATAGAAAGCACACAACAAAAGTGAAGAAAGACTTAAAAACATTAAAAAGGACCCGTGTAATGGACTCAGAATATTCATCAGATGTTCGCATCGAGGAGGTTACCAGTGCCATGAAGAAGGTTACATCAGGCAAAGCTCCGGGTTTCGATGGTATCCACCCTGAGTTTCTCATACATGTCGGAGCCTACACAAAACAATGGTTGGCTAAGTTCTTTACGGACATTCTCCAAGTGGGTAACATTCCTCCCTCACTTAAACGAGCAAAGATCATCGCAGTCCTGAAACCTGGTAAACCAGGCGATAGACCAGAGAGTTACCGCCCCATTGCCCTTCTCAGTATGGTCTATAAATTACTAGAAAGACTGCTCCTCAACAGAATAGGCCAGGCTATACTCAAAAAAATCCCTATCGAACAAGCAGGATTCCGTCCATATCGCTGCTGTACAGATCAAGTCCTATCACTGACAACATATATAGAGGCGGGGTTCCAGAAGAAACATAAAGTAGCTGCAGCATTCATAGACCTAACAGCAGCCTATGATACAGTTTGGAAACAGGGGCTCATGTACAAATTAACCTGTGCCGTCCCCTGCAAGAAGATAAACAACCTCATTGATGATATGTTGTCAAATAGAACCTTCCAAGTAATAATGGGGAATGAGAGAAGTAAACAGATGAAACTCAATAATGGACTCCCACAAGGCTCTGTCCTCGCGCCCCTTCTTTTCAGCCTTTACATCGCTGACATGCCTGCAACCAGATCGCGCAAATTTGGTTACGCTGACGACTGGGCTCTAGCAACAGCCAACAGAAATATAGAAACTGCCGAAGATATCCTTACGAGTGACCTAGGGATTCTCAGCGAGTACTTTAGAAAATGGAGGCTACAACCTAGTGGTTCAAAAATGGCTCTGAGCACTATGGGACTCAACTGCTGAGGTCATTAGTCCCCTAGAACGTAGAACTAGTTAAACCTAACTAACCTAAGGACATCACAAACATCCATGCCCGAGGCAGGATTCGAACCTGCGACCGTAGCGGTCTTGCGGTTCCAGACTGCAGCGCCTTTAACCGCACGGCCACCTTACAACCTAGTGCTACAAAGACGGAAGTATCTGCCTTCCATACGAACAACAAAATGGCCAACAGAGAACTACAAGTCTATCTAGACGGGAAATTACTAAATCACAACAAACACCCAAAGTACCTTGGGGTTACCCTAGATAGGACACTAACATTCAAAGAACACCTGACGAAAACTGCAGCGAAGCTTAAAACATGCAACAACATATTTCAGAAGCTCTGTGGCACCACTTGGGGGTCCACAGCATCTACCTTAAGAACATCCGCACTTGGCTTGGTGTATCCAGTGGCAGAATACTGTGCCCCAGTGTGGCTCAACAGCAAACACACACACACTTGGTAGATAGCCAACTTAATGCAACAATGCGTATTATATCAGGCACAATCAGGCCAACTCCTACAGTGTGGCTGCCCGTTCTCAGTAACATAGCCCCTCCTAACCTGCGCCGTGAACACGCTCTGGTTAGAGAATTTCAAAAAATCATGACTAACCCTCAATTAAAAATCCATGAAGATACTCACGACATCCAAGGAAACCCACTCCGGTCTAGGCATCCTCCACTAAAGACCGCACAGGCTCTGCACCAAACCAACTTTAAAATAAATGACCGATGGAATGAGGAATGGGAGAGCAGAACAGCAGTAAACTGCCACAGTATGCCATGCATCTTTAGTAAACCAAAAGGATTTGATAGCCCTTGCAAAGTTTGGTCAACTCTTAATCGCATCAGAACCAGCTGTGGGAGATGCGCCGACTCCTTACACAGATGGGGTAAACTTCCTTCGGCCGCTTGCGACTGTGGCGCTGAGAGACAGACGGTCAAACACATCGTGCAGGAATGCCCACTAAGGGCATACGAGGGTGACCCACAGGATTTCCTAATGGCGACCCAAGAGGCAATCGACTATTTATTATCTAAGTTGGACGTCTGCTTGTGATTGCTCTTCTGTGAGTGTAAATTTACAATTGGCGGTGTTCTTATATACAAACTGTTATTTATTGCTCTGTTTATACATATGTGATTTTTCTTAAATCGTGTTATTTCTTTAATTTTTACTGTGATGTTATGAGCCATACGCTAAATAAATAAATAAATGCCTGAAATTTGGTATTTTCGTCACACTCTGACGATGTAGATCTCGGAATATTAAATTCTTTAACGATTTCCGAGATGGAATGTCCCATGCGCCTAGCTCCAACTACCATCCCGCGTTCACAGTCTATTAATTCCCGTCGTGCGGCCATAATCACGTCGGAAAACTTTTCACATGAATCACCTGGCTTCAAATGACAGCTCTGGCAATGCTCGGCACTTTTATACCTCGTGTACGCGGTACACCGCCATCGGTACATGTGCATATCGCTATCCCATGGCAATTTTTACTTCAATGTTGATGCTCTTTAAGTCCATACCTTTAGAGTTTTGAGCACTTGTTCAATAGAAGAGATGTGTTTCACGTTAGTGAAACTGAATATGTGCCCATGGCTCTTAACGTATTCATTTTAGAGCTCATGTTTACTGGTCTTTTTCTACTTCTAGTACTCGTTCTTTTCATATCCCTGAACATTGACCATTACTCCTGGCAATGAAGACCTCCAGAGAAAAAGGAAATTCATGATGAGATAAAAGATATTATACAGCGACAAGAATTTGGTACGTCACTGGAAGAGCAAAGTCGTAAGAAGACGCTAGGAATGCATGACATTATCTCAGACTTATTGAGATCCTTCGGAGAGCCATACAAAATTTCTTGTTCATCAAATGACGCCCATAGCATCTGAAGGTGACCTTTGAATGCCGAAACCGTTTATGATGGCATCATAAAGAGTGCTTGTGTCAAATAATAATAATAATAATAATAATAATAGTGTAAGTAGGCTGTTTAGGTTTTTATGTTGGCAACGCCACGTAGCTGGCTGTGCTGTGTGCAGTATGTGGCTGGTTGGCATTGTTGAAATATTCGTTATTGTAGCAGCTGGATGTGAACAGCGCGTAGCGTTGCGCAGTTGGAGGTGAGCCCCCAGCAGTGGTGCATGTGGGGTGAGAGATGGTGGAGTTTTGAGAGCGGATGATCTGGACGTGTGTCCATCAGAGACAGTAAATTTGTAAGACTGGATGTCATGAACTGATATATATATTATGACTTCTGAACACTATTAAGGTAAATACATTGTTTGTTCTCCATCAAAATCTTTCATTTGCCGAGTATGCCTATCAGTAGCTAGAATCTTTTATTTAGCTGGCAGTATTGGCGCTTGCTGTATAGCAGTAGTTCGAGTAACGAAGATTTTTGTGAGGTAAGTGATTCGTGAAAGGTATAGGTTAATGTTAGTCAGGGCCGTTCTTTTGTAGGGATTATTAAAAGTCAGACTGCATTGCGCTAAAAATATTGTGTGTCAGTTTAGTGTTGATCAGAATAAGTAAAGAGAGTAATGTTTGAGTACGTTCAGTTTTTCTCAGCTGTTTAAAAATCAAATAACGTAGAGGTTTATCAGCACAGTAATTAATTAATTTTTCAAAGGGGATGTTTCAATAGGTTACAATGAATCAATTGTCTTGCATACAAAATTATTCCACGTATTATATAAGAGACGTGAAACAGCTTTTAGAAGAATACTGTAATTTCACTTCTAAAGAAAGCAGGCTCTAAAAGATGTGAATTCTATCGAAGCATCAGTTCATTAAGCGAGGATTGCAAGATACGATCGACAAATACTTACAAAAGCATGGAAATACCGGCAGAAGCTGATCTCACAGGATGGTTAGTTTGGTTTTTGGAAAAATGTCGTAACAGGTGAGGACATACTGACTCTATGGTGTATCTTAGAATACACTGCTGCACACTGACAAATGAGCGATATCGATGTTTGCGCCACCGGTATTGATAAACAGTTGAGCTACTTATAGTGAACGAGTCACAAGTCCTTGACTGAATTCCAGTTAGACTGGAAGAAGGCTGACTAAGCCCACTATCATTTCTCTTGTATATGTTGCCAGTAAACTATATTGTTTTTCTGTTTTATGTAAGCCGTTGCGAAGATAATATTAGTGATATTTTTTATCTTGTGCACTACCTCACTTCCTCTCCTCATTCAACACTTTGCAAAGATTATTTTTTGCATGTATGAATGTGTGGCAGCGTGCAGTTCAAATCTATGGGGGAGGAGACAGACAATTTCTCGAGATTTCTGGTAGTGTAGTGGCAAGCTTGCTAAACCTCGACCATAGTAAGTGATATTGTCCGCTGCACTTGGTTTTCCTTCGTTTTTGTTTTCATTTTCGAGTCAAAGTGTTCGCATTTGTTTTTCGGAAATACAGCAGTGTGCGAATAAATTGGGTAAGACAATCTTTAACAGTGCACATTTATTATTATGTGTGTATTAAACTTAGTATTAAAAACTAATGTATCTTTCGTTTGATTTAATGAGCTTTTGACCACTTTGTGACACAGATTCGATCAGGTTACAGGAAATGATTCGTAGTTCGTCGTCATGAAATCGCACTGAATTCTTTTGTTGAACAGTCCATTTTACCATGAAGTCTTTTCACAGTACTCCACAAGTTGCCCATAGGATTTAAGTCTGGTGAGTTGGCAGCCAGCTGAAGCATATTAATGTTGTTTTCTTCCACAAACGTCTTGCTGATCTAGAAGTGTGACAAGAGGCCACATCATACTGAAATATTTCTCCAGTACCTCGAAAGGTCTGTAGGAAAGGCACAATTCTGAGCTTAATTATTTCCACATTTCTGGTTGAACTCACCAGGCCATCAACTGGAACAAGTGCCCTAGGACTACTTGCAGTGAAGAAATCGCAAAACAATGTTTTGGATGGCCGCTGTGGCGAACGGTTTTAGGCGCTTGAGTCCGGAACCGCACTGCTGCTACGGTCGCAGGTTCGAATCCTGCCTGGGGCATGTATGTGTGTGGTGTCCTTAGGCTAGTTAGGTTTAAGTACTTCTACGTCTAGGGGACTGATGACCTCAGATGTTAAGTCCCATAGTGCTTACAGCCATTTGAACCATTATTTTGAGATAGTGTTTAACACTCTTTTCAGTAAGCTCAGCTCTTGCTGCGTTTCCAGGCATTAGAGGTCTAAGATTCATATATTTTGGCCCATACCAACCGATTATTCTTCGTGGCAGGTGCTAACAGCTGGTTCACTTTTCGCTTTTGTGCCTTTCGCCCACAATCAAGAACCGAATGCCGTATCGTTGAAGAGTCCATTTCAAACAAAGCAGCCAATAAATCTGTTTGTAGGTCCTTACTTGTCTTGTGAGGCTGCATTCTACTGTTTCTAAGTAGCGTTTTGTCAGTACTAGTGGTGGTTTTTCGTTTTCGTCCACATCGGCCTTTCTCTTTGAAGACAATGAGACATTATCAGTAATAAGTCTTGAAACCAACAATAGAGGAAAAGTGCAACAGTTTCTGCCTGCTTCTTAGGTGAAACGTCTAGTTCAACACAAACATAATTTTCCTGCCGAGAAAACAGAAATAAGACACATTATTGCTACGCATACAAGCAGTCAGCTGAAATGGAGTGGTCCTATAATTGTTGTGCATAGTCAAGGCAAAAACAATCCGCCAAGAGACCAACAACTGGACGGATGAAATTGGTAGCAACTAACCAACTTCAATTCCTTGTAATATGTGAGCTTTTCCGAATTAATTTACACACTCCCTCTAGAAAAGACTGGTCACAACGACCGCTGGTGGCCAGACTGTTTGAGCGCTTGACATACCTGCTTTTGTGTGAATGAGATCATTTTCCGGCCTTTCGGTTTCCTGAAACGCTGGCTATCCAAAACCCTACCCTCTTAAAACAAAGGTGCCCTCAGGACAACGGCCACCAATTGGCATGTTGGGATATGATTTGGTTCACTTTGTGTATCGGTTAGTGAGGGCAGTTTTCCCCATTTCTAATCGTGAAGTTAATTTTTTTTGTGGCGCTTCTTGCGAATTGTGTCTGTATTTCAGTTGTCCCTTGCCATCTTCTTTTCTGGAGAATAACGTGGCATTTATATAAAATCATTGATTCCTTCAATCTGGGAGCATAACGACACTGAATCAATTAATTCCTTGGTACGAGCAGGTTGGTGATTTTGAGTAACGTCATTGAAATTTGTGTCAGTTGTGTCGGACAGAGCCTTCAGTGACCAGCTCATAATCTGCAAGTGAGTTGCGTGGTTCCACCACGAAATTTAGAATTTGCTCTTTTGTTACTGGAGTAGCGATTTCTGCGTGATCCAGCCGCCAAGTGAGTACAAAATGAAGGTGACGCTTGTAGAGAGCTTCGTAATGAGTGGGACAAGTAGTTCCATGCATCACGAACCCAACCAAATCTATATAACGTTTTTCAAGTATCACAGCAATTACCGAATTAATCAAATTTGATAGATAAGCTATAGCATTGACTTATGGCACTTCGTTGCACCTTTGGCTTTTTGTAATTAAATAATATTGCAGAAAGTTTTATTTCTTTCTGTTACTACGTTGCGTGTCTCTATTTTCATAATAATGCAGAATTATTCTCTCTTTTTGTGTGAATTCCCAACTTTCGCGTCACTAACTTTGAGATCATTTGCGATGCTGTTTCCTTTCTACATTATTATGGCCTGACTTCTACGAAAGCGAGACTGTATAGATTTCATTGTTAATCCAAACTTAGTTCTTTAAAACCATACTGGATAAGTTTATAGAACTTTTAACGGAAGAAGAGCGTGCAATCATCATGCTGCCATCGTAGTACACTGAAGCGCCAAAGAAATTGGTATAGGCATGCGTATTCAAATACAGAGATACGTAAACAGGCCGAATATGGCCTTGCTGTCGGCAACGCCTACATAAGACAACAAGTGTCTGGAGCAGTTGTTAGACCGGTTACTGCTGCTACAATGGCAGGTTATCAATATTTAAGTGAGTTTGAACGTCATGTTATAGGCAGCACGCGAGCCATGGGACAAAGCATCTCCGAGGTAGCGATGAAGTGGGGATTTTCCCGTACGGCCATTTCACGAGTGTATCGTGAATATCAGGAGTCATGTAAAACATCCTGCAAGAACGGGACCAACGATGACTGAAGAGAATCGTTCAACGTAACAAAAGTGCAACCCTTCCGCAAATTGCTGCAAATTTCAGTTCTGGGCCACCAACAAGTGTCAGCGTGAAAACCATTCAACGAAACATCATCGATATGGGCTTTCGGAGCCGAAGGCCCACTCGTGTACCGTTGACGCGTAGCTTTACGCCTCATCTGGGACCGTCAACACCACCGTTGGACTGCTGATGACTGGAAACATGTTACCTGGACGGTCGAATCTTGTTTCAAATTGTATCGAGCGGTTGGACGTGTATGGGTATGGAGAGAACCACACGAAACCTTGGACCCTGCATGTCAGCAGGGGACTGTTCAAGCTGCTGGAGGCTCCGTAATGCTATGATGCGTGTGCAGCTCGAGTGACGTGGGACCCCTGATGCGTCTAGATACGACCCTGACAAATGAAACGTACGTAAGCATCCTGTCTGATCACCTGCATCCATTCATGTCCATTGTGCATTCCAACGGACTTCGGAAATTCCAGCAAGACAATGCGACACCCTAAACGTCCGGAATAGCTACAGAGTGGCTCCAGGAACACTCTTCTGAGTTTAAAAACTTCCGATAGCCACCGAACTCCCCAGGAACGAACACCATTGAGTATATCTGGGATGACTTGCAAAGTGCTGTTGAGAAGGTATCTCCACACCCTCGTACTCTTACAGATCACACTTACGGATCTATGGACAGCCAAGCAGTATTCATGGTGTCAGTTACCTCCAGCACTACTTCAGATATTAGTCAAGTTCATTCTATGTCGTGTTGCTGCACTTCTGAGTGCTCGCTAGGGCCCTACACGATATTAGGCGGGTGTACCAGTTTCTTTGGCTCTTCAGTGCATAACTCGCGTAGGGATCACGAGGACAAGGTAGGAGAGATTACGGCTGGTACATAAGTGTATAGACATTCATTTCCCACTCGCCCAATATGCAAATGGAATAGGAAAGAAAAATCGATACATTTGCACAGTTCAGTGGTTTGTGTAGTATACAGGGCAAATCACCTAAATCTAGCACCTCAAATACTGCGGAAACGGATAGTGCTGTTGATGTGTGGTCTTCACAGAATGGATTGATAGTCATGACCTTGTATTTTTAGCCAATGAACAGATTGTAAAAATACTTAGAAAGTGTATTTTTTGTGTAAATACACAGATATTTAAATAGATTAATGCCTGTTGAAACTAACAAAGGAAAGGTGGCTAAATTAGAATGTCAGTGATGTTTGTTGCAGGTTTCTAGTTTCTTGAAAAGTCCCTGCACCACCATTTGTACAATATGAGATGCCCTGTTAAACCCGTAGGACAGGTAGTTTAAATTGTGGGAAGGGGCAAAAGTTAGCGCCTGTCAGTTACACTCGAACATACGACCTTATTTATTTGGCCAAAAATTACAAGAGCCAAGAAAATTAAAAAAAACACAGCATTAATTTTTGTAACTTAATTTCCGGCTGAATGTGCCATACAATCTCATGCCTTAAGGTCAAGACCACTTTAGTTTAAAATCGGCTGAAAGCTAATAACTTAAGACACAAACCAAAATCAGGACTATAAAAGGCAGAAGGCCTTACCTTAAATCAGTTCTTTAAATTAGGCTGAAGGCCCAAACAATCTGACACCTTAAGAGCAAAGCAACATTAATTTAAAAATTGGCTGAAGACCCATCACGTAAGATTCAAATCAAAATAAATTTTTAAAAGGCCAAATGCCATACCTTAAAACAGTTCTTTAAATGAGGCTGAAGGGCCAAACAATCTTATGCCTTAAGGGCAAAACAATTTTAATTTAAAAATCGGCTAGAGACCATACAAATACAAATAAAAACAAACAAGAAAAGGCAGTACACCCAACGGCGCCCAGAAGTTTCCGAGGGTCGTCCTGGAATTCAAACACTAACGCTCGCTTAGGTGAGACAGGCAGCCGGCCCAATCATTCTCGATCCGACGACAACCCAACCAAGAGACAGTCAACGGACCCACCGACAAGATAACTTCCGCTCCACCCGACCAGCACACAACAGGGAGTTCAGTTGAACAACGTAGAAGCTATTGGCGCCCACAACCAATTGTATATTGAGCTGTCAAACTACACACCGTGCTGGACAGCGACAACACGATGAGGAAAATCCACTGCCTGAAGTTATGTCAACGACCAGGGCAGGTAACCGGAAAGTTTACGGCCACAAGGCAGAAGATTCCACTGTTGCACTTCAATTCAAAATAAGCAACTACAGTTAAACTCCACGGGAGGGTGGCTAAAATTTGCCAACCTGAAAACACACATTGTTGCTCGCGGGAATGCCCCTACAGCCGACAACGAAATCCAAAGGACACAATGTGAACAGTCGTGACTTGCTGGTAGATTAAGTCAAAACTCAACTTTCGTGTCCAGGATCGGTGAGCCACGAAACTCTTAGCACCACACACTCCGACCGCGCGTGGACGCCGCCAGCGGCCTCGGCCAAACTACGCGCGCTACGGTCGCAGGTTCGAATCCTGCCTCGGGCATGGATGTTTGTGATGTCCTTAGGTTAGTTAGGTTTAACTAGTTCTAAGTTCTAGGGGACTAATGACCTCAGCAGTTGAGTCCCATAGTGCTCAGAGCCATTTGAACCAAACTACGCGCCGCGGAGATTTCCACGCTGCTCCACACCAACCGACCAACTGCTCGCACATTGCACAGCCGGAAACTATAAGCACTAGGCCAAAGATAGTACAAGGTACGAATATCGATACACATCGCTGCTGCCACTCGCGGAGAGAGAGGATAACAACATAATCGCGATAACCGCGGGAGACTAAACAGAGAATAGCAATCAAGGTTTAATACAACTCATAACATGAGCCAGCCACGTCTCACGATACTTGTTATAGCACACACTAAAGAACCATACAAGGACATACACTACTTATGTAGATTCTGATGAATAACAACACAGTTGACCTTCACATTTGTGTCCAAAATGACCATCGGCAGCGGTAATAAACACTTCCAGTTTGGCATGGAACAACAACTGCACAAGTGCTACCATTTCAGTGGAGATGTCAGCGCAGAACTGCAGTACTACATTGTTGCATATCATCGAATGCAGTTGGTATGTCCTCTTAGACAGCGTCTTTCAGCTTTGCCCACAGAAAAAGGTTTACAGGCGTCAAATCAGGGGAAAGGGCCAGTCGAGGTACAGGTCAACGATTTGGAAACTATTCGTGAAGATATGCTGTAATACTTCGTCCACTATGGGCTGGACAGCCATCATGCTCGTACCAGAGATTCCTTCTACCTCCGCAGAGGAACGTCTTCTAACACCTGTTGGGAGGCTTCGATATTTGTGTGCGTTCAGTGTTCCGTCTATGGAAAACGGGCCTATGAGCTGATGGTTCACTATTTCACACACACATTCACTCCATGGACGCCAATGGGGATTGTTAACAGACCAATAGTGCATGTTTCGACTGTTTATCTGGCCATATAATTTCATTACTAAAGAAGATGCTTGATACATCTTTAGCATCCAACTGGCCCATTTCCATGATTTGACGCCTGAAAACTTTTTTTCTGTGGGCAAAGCTGAAAGACGCTGTCTAAAAGGACTTACCAACTGCACTCGATGATATGTAACAATGTATTACTGCAGTTCTGTACATGAGCATCCTGTCGTAATGCCCATGTGCAGAACTTAATACGATTCTCAAATTTGTTTCCATGCCGCTCTCGATGGAGAGAGATGTGATAGGGGAATCCTATGTCGACGGAGAATGAGTACGACACTCGCCTCATTCATGCTACTTCCTCGTGCAATTGCGTAGGAGCTAACGTGATGATCAGCTGCAACAGCAGCAGAACATTAATTTCTGCTCTTCTGTCGTCAGTTCAAAAATGGCTCTGAGCACTATGGGACTTAACATCTATGGTCATCAGTCCCCTAGAACTTAGAACTACTTAAACCTAACTAACCTAAGGACATCACACAACACCCAGCCATCACGAGGCAGAGAAAATCCCTGACCCCGCCGGGAATCAAACCCGGGAACCCGGGCGTGGGAAGCGAGAACGCTACCGCACGACCACGAGATGCGGGCTGTCGTCAGTTATTTCCTTCTGTTATGTCGTTCAGGTATAGGCTACCATTTTCATGTAACTGTTTTAAAAGGCTTATAAATAACTGCCGAGATGCTTGACGTATATTAGGATTTCTTGCCACAACGAACTACATTCTTCCTACACACTCCATACTCCACGAGCACGTCGGCCTTTTCTCCATTTGTGAATCCCATCGTCCATACACGACTTACTGCTTGGACATTCACACGCCAACTGATTAGCAAGTCACAATGCACTCCAGGAACACACAAGCACACAAGCACACAAGCACACAAGCACACAAGCACAACATCGTACCTAGCAACTACACAGGTTGAATGGCACAAACAAGTGTCGGTGGAGAAACTTTTCAAAGTGCGATATCTTATAAACGATTCACACTAGAAAACTGCGACAAACAACACTGACATTCTAGTTTACCCTACCTTTAGTTAATGTCAATAGGCATTGTTCCATTTGATGTAGTGTACGTTTGCACAAAAAATACACTTTCTAAGTATTATTATAATTTGTTGATTGGCTAACAGTGCAAGCCCCTGACTACCAATCCATTCTATGAGAATTGCACACAAATAGAACGTTCCATTTCCGGTATATTTGTGATGCAAGTTTTAGTTGCTGGTATTATATCGCACTATACGATTTTCATACATGCGGCATCTCAAATCAGTACATACAAATGTGGTGTATTTTGTGGAGAATAAAACAAGAGGAGTGTGACCAACGTCGAGAATATGCGTAAGTATCAGGTAAGTGCAAAACGGACCGTGTATGTAACAGTTATGCAAGATTTCCGAAGTGTGGTGTGCGCTAAATTGCGTATGTTATACACTGAGTAGGTTAAAAACTAAGACTGGTAAGTTGGATCCCAGTGAAACGCAGGGTTTTCAGAATTCTGTAGCTTGCATGGAGATGTTAATGCAGCGATAATAATAAGCGTTGCAAGCGCCGGAGTCGGGTGTCCCTGAGGAATGCGCGCAAAGTGACAGCACGTCGAGCGCGGTTGCCTGCCCGCAGGCGCCATTCCACACAGCTCTGCGGCCGGCTTGTGGTGCAATCATAGCGAGCGGGCGACACACCACCGTAGCACTGTTTGCCAGCCGGTGCCCAACTTTAATTAGGAGCACAGCTGTCCTGGTGTGTAGCGGGCAGGCGCTTCCCCTTGCCTCTGGCATGCACACGCAGGCAGTGCGGGAGACAGGGCACGTTAGCAGGAGGCCTCGCCAGCGTCGTGTGGGCGGAAAGTACAGCGCGGTAGTTCATTACGTCTGTTTGTTCAAAGAGCAGACAAGTCGGAAAAATTATGAAGTGTCAAACTAAAATAAATGACTCAGGGAAACTGGAGAGCATGCCACAGAACGCAATTTCATTGAACAAATCTTACTCTCATATGTAATGGATGCGGGAGAGTAATTTAACTGAACATTAAATCACGAAAACTTCATTTTCAGAAGACATCTTACGATTTAGATTACTACTATTGTCGTTCAGTCAATTTCTGGACTTACAGAGGAGCCCCTAACTTGCAATGAGAGTCCGCAGCTTGTGTGAATTGTTTAATGAACGTCATTTTCTCGTTTCAGAATTTTTTATTCTGCTATTGCAATTTCCGTATTACGCCATGGTTAGGCATATAAAAACACAGGATCCAATATCTGTTACTACGTGTATGTTAAAAGGTTCCTGAGTTTATTATTGTCAGTCATAATGCCGAAATTTAAAAAAAAATTATAAATCTTCTACATTTATTAGCGGAAAATGAAGTCCTTTAAACGAGCCATGATTGTTTCTTCTTCAAACATTTCTGGTGAGAAATTTACATCTATTGTCAAGGAAGCATTCGAGAGTCTGTCGAGTACATGTTCTTGTCGTTCATACTCAAGCATGTCAGCACGTTGACGCAAAGGTGACATACAGTGAAGCTCGTGGTACATAGAGTTATAAGAAGGGGAAATGGCGCAAGAGACTTACGCTGTACGTTACTTAAAGAAGGCGCTGCCATCTTAGATGCCCCAAAACATCAGCAGACCACTATTTACGATTGGTTCTTTTTCTTATTTCTGTTGTTTGCACTCAACAGTTGTTTTAAATAGCAAATGTTACAGTGCTTTCATGAAGAACACAGTTCCAGGAAGGCATTTTCAGACGTTTTTCTTTTCCTAGATTCATATTTGGTCCAGTAATACGACGCTTTTGGTTCCGTTAATGTAACATTCTTTTTGTTATAATTTTCGAATAACCAATAAGAGAGATATTTTAATGATATCCTATTCACTCAAGATTTATTGTTGCAACAATGCATATGGATTACATGAAATTGTTACATTTGCAGATGAATACCACAAGCGGTTCTGAGATACTAGGAATCGACCCAAGCTGAAACACCCATTTTAGTACGTGGTGTAGCCCCCACGGGCGCAGTGTAGGCGCTGACTCTAGCAGTCGATCCTACAGATGGCGAATGCAGTCCGGGGTACGTAATACCATGCTTGCTCATCCTGTTCGCGTGGTCCTGTAAGAGTTGTTGTTCGACGAGTCACGCTAGTCACTTCTTGTTCCACCATATCCCACACGTGCTCTATTGGAAACAAGTCTGGGGCTCGTGCTGGCCGGGGACGTTGCTGCACGTCTTGCAGAGCACATTGAGTTTCACGAGCAATGTGTGGGTTAGCATTATCCTGTTGGAAGAACATGTCATCTCCCTTTCGCAAGAACAACAAAAACACGGTTCTAACAACATTGTGTACGTTAGAGTCACCTGCAGAAATGGCAAAGCTGAAAGAGAGGTGTGGCTTATCGCAGCACAGATCATAAGGCCTGTTGTGGTATCAGTGTGTCTCTGACGAATGCACGCTACGAGACAGCTCTCACCAGTTCTACGTCGTACGCGCGAGCGTCCATCACTTGCGTGCAGGCAGAATCTGCTTTCATCGATGAAGACTACGGCACGCCATTCCAACTTTCAAGTGATCCTCAACGGCACCAATCGAGTCGCGCACAACGGTGCTGTGCCGTGAATGGAAGACGGGCTAGAGGTTTGTGTGCAAGAGTACCACTGCTAGTAACCGGTTCGGCATCGTGTTGACATGTCTCGGCTCGCAGGCCCCCTTTCTGTGCTGTTCGCTGTAGGATCTACCACTGCTAGCCCTCGTCCCCTCCTACAATATGACGATTCTGGCGGTCGTTTTTGCTGTGAGTCCAGACCCTTGTCTATCTGTTGAGAACATTCACGTGACCACTGATAACAGCATCGTTTCCACAATTGACCTAGCACATCCAACTTTTCCGGTAGCACCATCCGAGGACTCGGAACGCCACAAGGTGACCCCTTTCAGACCCGCTCAGTTGACTGTAGGAAGCACGAGTGGGCCTCTGTGGCACGGTTGCCTGCTTGCTTCACATGTTTGCACCACACTGAGAATCTGGCTTTGAGCAGTTCCTATTAAAGGTAGGCACAGATGGCACTTTCGTAGCTATGCCACTACGCTGTGTGTTGTATGTGTTGGCGGACGACGCTGATAACATTATCAGTACATCTACCACACCCGAGGTGGCACATCTCGTCATCCGATCAAAATCGTCATTCCAGGTGTACTAACATTTATCTGGCAGTCCTCTTCCCGAAAATGCTGAGAACATATTTAGCAATGTTTTGTCGGTTTTCAGTCTTCCCTTTGACAGCTTCCACTAAGAGAACTTTTTGAGTTTAATGGTATGAATTCTAAAATCAAATGACAGAAATCTAACCACTACAGTAAAAGTAAACAGCTCAACAAAATTCATGTATTAAAAGAAAATGTCGCTTGAGAAAGTCCACGTACGAATGAAATGTGATTCATTTACACTTTAGAATATAACCAGAACGGTTAGTACACCCGTAAATGACGCAAGAGGGCAGTTTTGATCAAAACACTTCCAACAGAAGCTAGCCACTGGGGACGTCGACTTAAAGTTTGTGACATTATAATCACTTCCCTTCTTAAACCTCCATTCTTTGACAACTCTTGTCATTTAATTCATAGTTGACATAGCAGAATCATGTTCAGGATAAACTTACGTAGCCTAACAGAAACTGACTGTCAGATGAAAATGCGCGAGCGCTGTCTGTTAACAAAAACCTTTGACTAGAAGCTGTAAGAATGCTGTTATTCACTAGACAGGAGGGAGGCCACTGAACAAACGTAGTTAAATCACTTTCTTAACAGCTGTATCGCAAAAATATGAAGCTTGGATTAAATCTCAAAGAGTCATGAGTAATTGAATTGGCCCATACAAACATAATGGTCAGCAACAGCGATTCTGAAGAAGGCTTGTGTACCACGGATACTTGATGCATATTTTCTGTATTTTGCTTGTGGTTCTTCATATATAAAAATGCGTGCTTCAGTACATGTCTTAATGTGTTTCTTATATAATGTTAATACTTTCGGAAGAAATGCGAGGAAGGGTGCGGAAACAATCTTCCTCGAATACCAGTCCTCTAAATTTTCCTCGCATGTTTCAGCGGGGTTATGCCACTTTCATTCAGATATTTCAACGTCCGTACCCTGAGCTATTTTATTACGTTTCGGTTTGGGTTATATTGACCTCCTATGATCCTAACAGTGATGTTTCAATTTCTGCGATATCTGCTGTAATGAGTTCAGACACCTTAGAATGTGTCTTGAATGTACTACTCTTTCTCAGAAATCCATGCTCTCCCCTCCTCCCTAGACAAAAACGATAATGAATCTTAGATGACCATTCGGCTTTCCTACTCTTGAATTCACAAGGTCATCCAATTTTATACTCTCCAACATAGCAGTTTAAAAGATGTGCCAAGGAGGGTTCTCGCATGCTAGAGTTGCATTCGGTCAGTACTCCGTCCTCTCCCACTCCTACACTATGAGATACAACTGTATGTGGAATCGTGCACCGAGACAGGAACAACGGAAGAGGAGAGTGCAAATTAATGGGAGTATTATTCGGTGGAGAACAATAATCGCCTTTTAATTTTACAAATAGCATAATTCTAAATTTATTATTTTACTACGAATGGAAAAAATTACCTATTCACTGAATATTTTAATAACGACAAAGCGATGATCACAGCTACACATTTACTGGACCATACAGTTTGCATACGCGTATTCTACACTGAAAATGATGTTCGTAAGTTCTACATCAACATAGATAATCCGCAATGCACCGTACAGCGCGTGGTGGAGGCTATCCCGTTCCACTATTAGTCGTTTTTTTGTTCCACTCCACGATGGCAAAACGACTGTCTGTGTTCTCCTGTATGAGCATTAATTTCTCGTATTTTATGTTCGTGGCCCTTACGCGCAATGTATGATGGAGGCAACAGAATCGTTCTGCATTTAGCTTCAAATGCTGATTCTCTAAATTTTCTTAGTAGTGTTCCTCGAAAAGAATGTGCCTTCCCTTCGGAGATTACCATTTGAGTTCCTGAAGCACCTCCGTGTCATTTGCTTGTTGTTCGAACCTCCCAGTAACAGCAAATCCTGCAACCCACCTCTGAATTTCTTTGATGTCTTCCTTTAATCTGACTTGGTACGGATTCCAAATACTCGAGCAGTAATCAAGAAACTGTCGCACCACCATCCTTTATGAGGTTCGTAGAATTCTCCCAAAGAACCGAAGTCGACTATTCGCCTTTCCTGCTACAACCGTCACATATCGGTTTGCAACTTCGTCCGGATATTTAAACGGCGTGGCCATGTCAAGCAGTACCCTACTTCTGCTGTATCCGAACAATATGGGTTTGTTTTTCTTAGTCATCCGCATTAACTTACATTTTTATACATCTAGAGCTAGATGCCATTAATGACACAAGCTAGAAATTTTGTCTAAGTCATCTTGTATTCTCCTACAGTCACTCAACTATGACACCTCACCGTACGCCACAGCATTATCAGCAAACAACCGCAGATTGTTGCCCACCCTATTGGCCAAATCATTTATGTACACACAGAATAACAGCGGTCCTGTCACTCTTTCCTGGGACGCTCCTGACGATACGCTTCTTTCTGACGTACATTCTCCGTCGAGGACAACATACGAGGTTCTATAGCTTAAGAAGTTTGCGAGTCAATTACGTATCTGTGAACCTGTTCCATAAGCTAGTTGCATAAGCTAGTACTTTCTTTAACAGTTTGTGATGGAGCATCGTGTCAAACGCTTTCCGGAAATCTAGAAATATGAAATCTACCTGTCGCCTTTCATCCGCAGTTCGCAGTGTATCACGCGAGAAAAAAGAAAAATCAGATGATGCTTTCTAAAACCATGCCGATTCGTTGACGAAAGCTTTTCGGTCCCAAGAGAGTTTATTATATTCGAACTGAGAATACGTTTAGGGATTCTGCAGTGAAACGATGATAGGGATATTGGTCTGTAATTTTACAGGTCCGTTCTGTTGCCTTTCTTATACACGAGAGTCACCTGCTTTTCTCTCCAGCCGCTCGGGAATTTTCGCTGGGCGAGAGATTCGCGCTAAATGCGAGCTAAGTAAGGGGCCAACGCCGTAGAGTACTCTTTGAAAAACAAAACTGGGATTCCATCCGGGCCTGATGACTGATTTACTTCCAACTCCTGCAGTTATTTCTCTACGCCAGGGATGCTTATTGTTATTCCGTCCATACGGGAGTGTGTTCGATGGTCAAACAACGGTATGTTTTTGCGTTTCTGCTGCGTGAACGATTTCTTGAACGTGAAATTTTAAACTTCGACTTTCGTTTTGACATATTCAACTTGCATACCAGACCGGTAAACAAGTGAGGGGATGGAAGCCTTAGACCCACTTAGCGATTTTATATAGGACCAGAATTTTCTCGGGTTCTCTGTCAGATCTTTCGCCAAGGCATGACGGTGATAGTAGTTGCTTGCCTCACCCATAAATGTTTCCATAGGCGCATGAATCACTACTAACTTTTGCTTGTCGTTATTTTCGCGTTCTTTTTCTAACCGAGAGTGCAACAACCTCTGCCTCCTCAGCAGGTTTCAAATCTCGTTATTAAAACATGCTGGGTCTTGCTGTCCCTAATTCGCTCATTAGACGCTTAATTCTCTAGACCACGATTTACATTCTCCTTCAACTTTGTCCATAATTCCTCTACGACCATCTTGTTGAAACTCAGTGATGTCAGTTCGCTGTCTACGTGAGATGCTAACACCAGCTTATCTGCTCTTTCGCAGACATACTCTCTAGCTTTCTTGACTGATTTATTAACTTCCGTAATCCTAATTCCTATAATTACATCATTGTCGCTAATCTCCGTATCTATGCTGACGTTGCCGGTAAGGTCCAACCTGTTTGTAGCTACAAGGTCTATGATATGTTCATTGCGTGTGGGTTGCCGAACTAGCTGCTAAAGACAGTTTCCAGAAAACTTATTCAAAAGTGCTTCGCATGAGTGTTTGTCTGTACCACCCGCAATAAATCTAAAGACATCCCAGTATATACTCCAACTAGCAGTGCATGTTCTGGGTATTTGCGCGCTAATGAGTGTAGGCATTATTTGAATGACTTTAGAACTGTCAGAGGAGTATTGGGTGGCTGGTGAAAACATTCAACAATTAACTTTGTTTCACCTAGATCTGTTATACACGACCATGTAACTTCATTGTCTCACTTAACCTCGACCTCAACAGACACAATATTTTTGTCAACTGCAATGAATACTCACCCCTCCTCCCCCCTGTGGCCACTAATCTATCTTTCCAATTAATATTCCATTATTCGCTAAATGTCTCCGAGCTCTCCATTTCGGGTTTCGGTCAGCCCTCATGTCATGGATTGTGTGACCCCTCCAGCCTGAGGTTCGAGTCCTCCCTCAGGCATTGGTGTTTGTTCTTCCTAGTATAAGTTAGTTTAAGCAGTGTGTAACTCTAGAGACCGCTGACCTCATCAGTTTTGTCCGTTAGGACTTCACATACATTTTGAACACGAATGGACGAGGCTAGACGATCAGTCTCCACATTGACCTGCCTCGGGAGATGTGAAAGCGCTACCACCCGCCATTCAACTCTGCTATGAGGGTGGATCCACCGTTTTGGGTCACTAGGAGGAGGGAAGACGAGGCTGGAATACATACAGCAAATAATTGATGATGTAGGCTGCAAGTTCAACTCCGAGGTGAAGAGAGATGTTGGCACAGGAGAGGAATTCGTGGCGGACAGCATCAAACCAGTCAGAAGACTGATGAGCCCCCACGCCCTTAGCGGAAAGAAAAGGAGGTGCCTCAGTAGCGGAGCCAATGGGCAAAACAAGCGACACTTGAGGTGTCTCATGACGCGCGCCGTATTCTCCGCCACCGCTACACGCATGAGAATTAAATCCCTATGATGTTCGTGTGTTTCGCACAAAGAAAAATGTTAGGTGCAGGATCCTATGTACTTCAGTCGTCTATTCAGTGTGCATTACAGAGGCTGTCATTAATATTCTATCACTGCACTATTTTTAGTAGCATGTCTTTTATTTATGCGTATACATCCGACGAAGAAATAAAATTTCAATTAATGAGAAATGTATTGCTTTTTCTTTCGAGTCATCAATCTTCTGACTGGTCTGATGCGGCCCTCGACGAATTCCTATCCTGCGCCAACGTCTTCATCTCAGAGTAGCACTTGCAATCAACGTCCTCAATTATTTGCTGAATGTATTCCAATCTCTACCTTCCTCTGTAGTTTTTGCCCTCCACAGCTGCCCCTAGAACGATGGAAGTCATTCCCTGATGTCTTAAAAGCTGTCCTGTCATCCTGTCCCTTTTCGTCAGTGTTTTCCAAATTTTTTTCCCTCTCCGATTCTGTCCAGGACCTCCTCATTCCTTACCTTATCAGTCCACTTAATCTTCAACATTCGTCTGTAACATCACGTGACAAACGCTTCGATTCTCTTCTGTTCCGGTTTTCCCACAGTCCATGTTTCACTACCATACGATACTGTACTCCAGACGCAGATTCTCAGAAATTACTTCCTCAAATTAAGGCCGTTATTTGATATTAGTAGACTTCTCTTGACTAGGAATGCCTTTTTTGCCACAGCTAGTCTGCTTTTGATGTCCACCTTGCTCCGTCCGCCATTGGTTATTTTACTGCCTAGGTAGCAGAATTCCTTAACTTCATCTACATCGTGACCATTAATTCTGATGTTAAGTTTCGCGCTGTTCTCATTTCTACAACTTTTCATTGCCTTCGTCTTTCTTCGATTTGCTCTCATTCCATACTGTGTAATCACTAGACTGTTGCCAAGCGGGATTAGCCGAGCGGTCTAGCCGCTGCAGTCATGGACGGTGAGGCTGATCCCGGTGGAGGTTCGAGTCCTCCCTCGGGCATGGGTGTGTGTGTTTGTCTTTAGGATAATTTAGGTTAAGTAGTGTGTAAGCTTAGGGACTGATGACCTTAGCAGTTAAGTCCCATAAGATTTCACACACATTTGAAAATTAGACTGTTCTTTCCGTTCAGCAGACCATGTAATTCTTCTTGACTTTCACTAAGGATAGCAATGTCATCAGCGAATCCTATCATTGATATCCTTCCACCTTGAATTTTAATTCCGCTCCTTAACCTTTCTTTTATTTCCATCCTTTTGTTCCTCGATGTACAGATCGAAGTAGGGGCGAAAGCCTACATACTTGTCTTACACCCTTTTTAATACGAGCACTTCGTTCTTGGTCGTCCACTCTTACTCCCACTTGGCTGTTGTACATATTGTATATGAATTATGACACGTCCCTTCCTATAGCTTACCCCTACTTTTCTCAGAATTTCGAACATCTTGCACCATTTTACATTGTAGAAAGCTTTTTACAAGTCGACAGATCGTGTGGACGTGTCTTGATACTTCTTCCTGTTGCTTTCATTATCAATCGCAACGTCAGAATTGCCTCTCTGGTGCCTTTATCTTTCCTAAAGCCAAACTGATAGTCGCGTGACACCAGTTTTCTTTTATATTCTTATGTATATTATTCTTGTAAGTAACTTTGATACACAAGCTGTTAAGCTGATTATCGCTAATTCTCGCTCTTGTCAGCTCTTGCAGTCTTCGGAACTGTGCAGAAAGTCAGATGATACGTCGCCAGACTCAATACATTCTACACACTAACATGAATAGACATTTTGTTTCCACTAATCCAATGATTTTTGATCCTCATGGGATGGTTTCTATCCCTTCTGCCTTATTTGATCTTAAGTCCTCCAAAGCTCTTTTAAATTCTGATTCTAATACTGGATCCCCTATGTCTTCTAAATCTTCTTCTGTAACGCCAGATAAATTTTCTCCCTCGTGAAGACCTTCAGTGTACTCTTTCCACATACCCGCTCTCACCTCTGCATTTGGCAGTGGAATTCCCGTTGCGCTCTTGATGTTACCACTCTTGCTTTTAATTTCACTGAACTTTGATTTGACTTTCCTATATGCCCATTCAGACCTTCTGACAAACATTTCTTTTTCGATTTCTTCACATTTATCGTGCAGCCATTTCATTTTAGCTTCCCTGAACTCGATATTTATTTCATTTCTAACTGACTTGTATATCTGTATTCCTGAATTTCTTAGAACATTTTTGTATTTCCTTCTTTCCTCGATGAACTGAAATATTGACCATGTGACCCACGGTTTCCTCGCAGTTACCTTCTTTGTACCTGTTTTCCTCGCCAGCTTCTGGGACTGCCCTTTTTATAGATGTCCACTTCTCTTCAACTGTCCTGCCTACTGAGCTGTTCCCTATTGCTGTATCTATAGCCTTAGAGAACGTCAACCGTATCTCGTCATTCCTTAGTACTCCTTATCCCACTTCTTTGTGTATTGATTCTTCGTGATTAATCTCTTAAACTTCTTCTTATTCTTCATCATTATTACATTGTGATCTGCCTCTAAACCTGCTCCTGGATACGCCTTACAATCCAGTATCTGATTCTGAAAATCTCTGTTGTAATCCTACTGAAATCATCCCACATCGCCGGCCGGAGTGGCTGTGCGGTTCTAGGCGCTACAGTCTGGAAACGCGAGACCGCTACGGTCGCAGGTTCGAATCCTGCCTCGGGCATGGATGTGTGTGATGTCCTTAGGTTAGGTATGTTTAAGTAGTTCTAAGTTCTAGGGGACTGATGACCTCAGAAGTTGAGTCCCATAGTGCTCAGAGCCATTTGAACCATCCTATATCACCCGGCTTTTTGCAAGAGTACCTACTCCTCTTTTAATTCTTGAACGGAGGATTCAATATTAAGACCTGAAATTAGTCTTTCTCCTCTCTCATTCCTTGCCCCAAGCCCATGTTCTCCCGTAACGTTTTCCTCTACTGCTTCCCCTTTCAACCGAAAGCCAGTTCCCCATGACTATGAAATCTGATATCCTTTTAAGTACTGAATTACCTATACAGTAACCCCATATAGTTTCTCAATCTCTTCATCTTCAGCTTGTGACGTCGGCATGTATTTCTGAACTATCGTTGCTGGTGCTGGTTGCCTGTCGATTCTGTTGAGAACAACCCTATCACTAAGCTGTTCAAGTTTCACACCCTTGCCCTACCTTCCTATCCAAAACGAATCCTATGCTCTTTATATCATTTTCTACTGCTCTTTATATTACCCTATTCTCGCGTGATCAGTAATTCTTGTTTTCTTTCTATTTCACTTGACTGACCATCAATATATCTAGATTGAGCCTCTGTATTTACCTTCCTTCAGATTTTCTAGCTTCCTCACCACGTTCAATCTACTGACAGTCCACGCCCTGAATCGTAGAACGTTATTCTGTCATTGGTTGTTCAATGTTTTTCTCGTGGTCATCTTCCTCTTGGCAGTCCCTTCCTGGAGATCAGAATGGGGGACTGTTCCGGAATATGTTGCCAACGGAGAGCTCATCATGGCACTTTTTTTAGTTACAGGCCACATGTCCTGTGGATACACCTCATGTGTCTATAATGCAGTGGTTTCCATTGACTTCTGCATCCTCTGCCTTTAGGAGGAGTTTCCCACCCGAAGGACAAGAATATTCTCTGAACCTCTATCCTCTCGTCCGCCCTCTTTGACAAGGCCGTTGGCAGAATGAGGGTAACTTTTTATGCCGGAAGTCTTCGGCCACCAATGCTGATTATTAATCAGAATTTCAACGGTGGCGGCTTTCGAACGCGGGACTGAGGACGTTTCGATCTCTAATCAAAGGCGCTCTCCCTAGATTCACCTACTGTCTTAATAAGTGTTAACTATAGCGTGTAATTTCTTAAGCAACATAATACGACACTATTTTCTTAAATGTTATATCGCAGCTAAACATGAAGTGCTTTAGCGTACTGAAAAAAAGAAAAAAAACCAACCAACTAACCAAACAAACAAAAAAAAAGCTAATGCTACAATTTCAGTGTCTGAAGGCCAAATATACAGAAAATCTAAGAATACACAAAAAAGATAAAATGTAGGACACGACTAAAATCCATAACACGCCGTTGAATATATTGTGATGCAAGTGTCAATGTTAAGTAAACTGTACACGCAGGTATGTAAATCGTCCTAGTCTTGGGCTGTGGGCATACTGTACTTACACGTACAGATGCTGTAGATACTATAGATATCCAAAAATAAGAGCGTACTCGGCACGCTTTTGGATAAGGAAAACCATGCAGTAGGAAATAAGCAGGATAATCTGGAAGGCCGGCCATTGTGGCCGAGCGGTTCTAGGCCCTTCAGTCTGGAACCGCGCAACCGCTACGGTCACAGGTCCGAATCCTGCCTCGGGCATAGATGTATATGATGCCCTTAGGTTAGTTGAAGTAGCTCTAAATTCTAGGGGAGAGATGACCTCAGATGTTAAGTCCCATAGTGCTCAGAGCCATTTGAACCATTTTTTAAAAATCTGGAATTGTTTCATAGGGGCTAAAAATTACAGTTATTGAACCTATTGGATAACGGCAGTTAATGGTGAATGAACAGAGTGAGTTTAATTTGAATGAGTAGTTCGATGTATGCGGGTACCTGCTAGCTGCATTCAGTAACGGCTCGACAGGAGGCCCCCTACACTGGCCGCAGGCAGTACGAAGGGTGGGCCTCGTCCTCCTCCCACAAACACCACCATAGGGAGACAAAGAGATCTACAGGGAAGCTGCGATGCGATGCCAGCTGCTCAGTCTTCTGAGTGCGCTCGAACTGTTATGGAGCTACGATCTGGGAGTAATAAGGTGCTGAGTGTAACTAAAATAATCTGCAAAAATAAATGTTTATTTACCACAGTGGCCAAGCTTTAAAATTACGAAAACAATACTTGTGAGCCACAGAGGCAAAACTTGAAATTACAAGGACAAGCAGTGTTTATTTACAACCTAGGCCCGGTTGAACATTCTAAATTCTGGTAAATGCTCCAAAAAATTATCATAAGTTTTAAACAACGGCTTCTGTAACACACACCAACATATAGCAGAAACTAAAAAAAAACCTGACATACTCGTCTGAAGCAGATAGAGCGGACTATTGCATCGCTAATTATGAAAAAACGGAGATCAGAAAATTTATAATAAACGTTAAAAGATATATGTACATTGCAACAGCAGGAGGTGGTTGTTATCTAACTAATATACGCAATCACAGAAAGCACAAAATTTAAAATAATATACACGTCTGTGAAGCAGACTACTGAGGTCATCAGTCCCCTAGAACTTAGAACTACTTAAACCAACTAAACTAAGGACATCATACACATCCATGCCCGAGGCGGGATTCGAACCTGCGACCGTAGCGGCCACGCGGTTCCAGACTGTAGCGCCTAGAGCCGCTCGGCCACCCCGGCCGGCTTTACCAAGTAGTTTTATGAGCAATAAAATCCCAGTTAAGTGAAGGTCCTAGAGCACAAGAACTGCACAAATACAGTAGCCGGCTCGCTTTTGGCCGGTACCTCAGACCCTTGCTCTGTTCATTACGGAGTCTAAAACTTATACACAGTATACAAACTAAATTTACACCTTAATTCGACGACTGGCAGCACGTGAGTCCCCAAACACGATAGAAACATCAGAGCATACAACTCAGCCCGTTTTGCGCGCAAGTACTAAAAATAAAAAAAATAAAAAACTAAAACTAAGAGGTAATAAAGTACAGTGAATAACAGATATTAAATCTTCACATCAGAAAACATGCACATATTGTGCAAAATGAAAACAACTTTGGAATGTTAGTTAGGTTTCCAGTGGCAGGACAGAGATGCACATTAAAGGCATCGGCCAAACTGTGGCCAGTACAATAGCACACAAGTACAGAAATCGATATAAACTGGTGCACAGCTCAGTGTTATCGCTCACCGAGAGATTTAACTACAAAGTCATTGGATCATGCATTTATCATTCACGCAACGTCAAATTTTATTTATTTTGTTATGGTCAACGATTTTCTGTTAGTAGAATATACACTGCCTTTCACAGGTTTTGCTGTGAGTTTATGTATGGGTTCTTTTTTTAGTTCGTTTGGACCATCTGTGGAGTACGCTGCTTGTTTATTGCTGTATTGTTGAAATCTTCCATTTCTGGTGTTCACGGCGTAGTTTAATAGCTGTTTTATAGTTAGTACCTTGAGTTTTTACGTTAGCCCATAATCCCGCTGAACTCTATTTTCTGTTCCTAGCAAAATTTCCTGACATCACTGTGCTTAACTTCTGTGAGAGATGTTAGGAAGGGTCTGGTTTCAGTAGCTAACTACATTGAAGAGCCAAAGAAACTGGTACACCTCCATAATATCGTGTAGGGCCACGCGAGTACGCAAAAGTCTGAGGTAGCGCTGGAGGGAACTGACACCATGAATACTGCTGGGCTGTCCATAAATCCATAAACGTACTTGGGGTTGGAGATCTGAACAACACGTTGTAAGGCACCACAGATACGCTCAATAATGATCATGTCTGTGGAGTTTGGTGACCAGCGGAAGTGTTTAAACTCAAAAGAGCGCAAGTGGAGCCACTCTGCAGCAATTATGGACGTGTGGGGTGTCGCATTGTCCTCCTGGAATTGTCCACGTTCGTCATAATGCACAATGGACATGAATGTATGCAGGTATCAGAAGGGATGGTTACGTACGTGTCATCTGTCAGAGTCGTATCTAGACGTATCAGGAGTCCTATATCACTCCAACTGCACACGCCCCACACCATTACAGAGCCTCCACCACCTGCTGACATGCGGGGTCGATAGATTCATGAGGTTGTCTCCATACCCGTACACGTCCATCCGCTCGATACAATTTGAAACGAGACTCGTCCGACCAGGCAACGTGCTTCCAGTCATCAACAGTCCAATATCGGTGTTGATGGACCCAGGCGAGACGTAAAGCGTTTTGTTGTGCACACACCAACGGTACACGAATGGGCCTTCGGCTCCGAAAGCCCATTTCGATGATGTTTCGTTGGATGGTTCGCACCCTGACTCTTGCTGATGGCCCAGCATTGAAATCTGCAGCAATTTGCGGAAGGGTTGCACTTCTGTTACGTTGAAGATTCTCTTCAGTCGTCGTTGGTCCCATTCTTGCAGGATCTTTTTCCGGTCACAGCGATGTCGGATTCCTGATATTCACGGTACACTCGTGAAATGGTCGTACGGGAAAATTCCTACTTCGTCGCTACCTCGGAGATGCTCTGTCCAATCGCTAGTGCGCCGACTATAACACCACGTTCAAACTCACTTAAATCTTGAGAACATGCTATTGTAGCAGCAGTAACCGAGCTAACAACTCGGCCCCAGACCATTGTTGTCTTATATAGGCATTTCCGATCGCAGTGCTGTATTCTGCCTGTTTACATATCTGTATTTGATTACGCATGCCTATAACAGTTTGTTTGGCGCTTCAGTGTATTTGTTGATGAAGGATATTCACTGTATCAACAATAGACGAAACAACTGTGCTGCATGAAAGTCAAATGACCGGATGTAAGACAGACATTTGCAACCACTTTGAGAGATGTCAGTCTGTCGTGAGCATGACACAATTAATTTTTGTTATGCTACTTCAGTAAATCATGTTTCCTTTTTCCGTCTATTAGCCTTCTTTATTCTAACCAAGTCGTGCACAGCGACTGTAATGTATCTCAAAAAACAGAAGGAATACAGTAATGAGTTCGCAAATACAATCTGTGTTTTTCTTGCAGATCTTTCAGCTATTTGGCAGCTATTCAGGACCTGACATCTAGGTGTGCAATAAAAATGTAGATTGGTTATTGGATTTACGACTGATTACTGACTCTTTTTTGTGTACATGTGTAATGGTAGATTTTGTTTGCGAACCTCGATCTGTAAAACCAACAGTTAACCACAACAGGTACAATGGGGTGAAATTACCACTGTGAGATTCCCAAAGGACACAGACAGGCATCTGAGACCCCACTGACAGGAGGAAGGGTAATAGTTCTAGCTATTCGGCCCAGCAAAGCTGCCGACCTCCTTTTATTTTGTCCGGCGCTCCCTTGTTGGCCGCCACAAACTTTTTCCATAAGCTGTATGAAAACAATGCACAACGCTGCGCCTATCTGAAATGTTTACGCAGTGAACCGTGGAGACTCGCCGCAAATAGCCACTTTTATAACTAATACCAGGTACGTCAGCCCGCTCTCATGTTGGCTTGTGCACAGTCTGGTAACTTCTCGGAAGGCAGTTTGGACGTGGGGATCATTTAAACAGATTATAATCTCCCTGCCAGACTCAAACAATGCCTACTTATCAAGTTTTGTTTCCTGCACTTTTCGTCGTTGCGTGAAAGCACGTTGCATCCAGTTGACACCAACCCATAGTAGGATGAGGGATTCTCCCACCAACGTGAAAAGGAGGACCTTGTTGGGCACTCTTAAAAGCACTATTGAGAGTGGGATGTTGGGCCTTTACTCCTGAAATTTGAGTGCAGGAAGACCTCAGCTTTGTAGGTTAAAAATGAGAGTCAGTGTTGCCTAGAATGTTCTCAAAACAGCGTAGGAGGAAATTCCGTTGTTTGGTGAACGGTTTCTACACACTTCTTTGGAGGGAGAATAATAGCAGCTTAAGAACTACGCCATAGGACAGTGCTGCACAGAACTTTTTAATTCATGGATGTATTTTTGGCGCAGACTCGGTGTACAACAGGCACGGGAAACGCGGTTTAGACGCGACTTCTTTCTCAGCCTTAGAGGAATGCAGACTACGAGCAGTAAAAATCGAATCCAGAGCTACGGTTCATCTCAATATTCAAAGAAATTAAAGATATTCGCTGCCATCGGGCATTGATTTATATCAATAGGTCATGTTGAAAATTAGGATCGGACCAGGATGCACAAGCGGGTTTCCCGCTTATCGCTATCGTGCGCCTTACCACTAGGCTATCCTGTCTGATCACCTGCATCCATTCATGTCCGTTGTGCATTCCGACGGACTTGAGCAATTCCAGCAAGACAATGCGACACCCGAGACCTCCATAATTGCTACAGAGTGAACCCAGGAGCACTCTTCTGAGGTTAAACACTTCTACTGGCAACTAAACTCCCCAGACATGCATGAAAATTATTGAGCATATCTGGTGTCAGTTTCCTCCAGCACTACTTCAGACATTCGTCGAGTCCACGCTGAGTCGTGTTGCGGCACTTCTGCGTGCTCGTGGGGGCCCGACACGTTTTTAGGCAGGTGTACCAATTTCTTTGCCTTTTTTAAAGGCAATTTCTTTGCCTTTTTTAAAGAGGTTCCTTGTGAAATTGAGACATCCGGCTCCGTTTACTTTATTCACGTTCTTTTTTCTTGTCACTCTTCCGTTGCACCGCACCGTAACCCACCTGATTATTCATTTACTTCGTTACCACATCAAAGGAGAAGCCAGCTTGAAATTTTAGACGAGTCAGTCAAAAATTACGTTTAATATTTCTAATGATTAATCACTTTTATCTTTCATTCAGCATCGTCTGCTGCCCTCTTTGAGGAAAATATTCTACCAGGTGCACCTCTACAAATTTTCTTATAATATCTCCAACTGTACTTCGGGAATATCCATAGTATTTCTGTGAATGCAACCTTGCGTACGGTGAAAAATTACAACATGTCGCTTTTCAAACGATCTTGTAGAACACACGAGCAGATGGCACAATAACAACTGAGTGGTCAGAGAGAAACAGAATGAAAACAGGTCGTACCGTACTACATAGGACGACGGTTTATAGAAATCAGATTACGAGTTTTTGTTCAGTCATTAGTCTTCTGATTGATTTGATGTGGTCCGCCACAAATTCATCTCCTGTGCCAACCTTCTCAGCTGAGAGTACCACTTGCAAACTTCGTCCTCAATTATTTTCTGAGTGTATTCTGTATTCTTCAAAGATTTTTACCCTCTACAGCTCCCTCTAGTACAATAATGTCTTAACAAATGTTCTATCATCCTGTGCTTTCTCCTTGTCAGTGTTTTCCATATATTCCTTTCCGCTCAGATTCTATGGGGAACGTCCTCACTCATTATCTTACCAGTCGGCTTAATTTTCAACTTTGTTTTGTACCACCACATCTAAGATAGATCGGTTGTCTTCTGTTTCGGTTTTCCCACAGTCCACGTTTCACTACCATACAGTAATGTGCTCCAAACGTACATTCACAGAAATTTCTTCCTCAAATTATAGTCTACGTATGATACTAGTAGACTTCTCTTGATCAGGATTGCCCGTTTTTTTTCCAGTGCTAGTCTACATTTGATGTCCTACGAGCTGCCTACTTAGCATAATTCTTTAACCTCGCTGTTCTCATTCCTTCTACTTCTCATTACTTTCGTCTTTCTTTAGTTTACTCTGAATTCATAAAATGTACTCAGTAGACTGTTCATTCCATTCAATATATGCCATAATTCTTCTTCTCTTTCACTGAGGATAGCAATGCGTCAGCGACATTTGTCACTGATGTCCTTTCAATTTTAATTTTAACCTCGATCTTGAATCTTCCTTTTATTTCCGTCGTTGCTTCTCCGATGATTCAACAGTGGGAGCATAAAATAACATTCCTATCTTACCCTTTTTAATCAGAGCACATTGTTCTTGGTCTTCCACTAATATTGTTTCCTCTTGGTTCTTACACATGTTATAAGTTACCCATCTTCCCCCATACTTATCCTTATTTTTGTCAGAATTTCGAATATCATGCACCATTAGATACTTTCGCTTTTTACAGATCGAGATCCTATAAATGTGCCTTGATTTTTCTTCACTATTACCTCCATTATCAAGACTAATTTCAGAACTGCTTCTGTGGTGTGTTTACTTTTCTTAAAGCCAATGTGATCTTTTTTTAAATTTTTTATGGCTCTAAGCCCTATGGGACTTAACATCTGAGGTCATCAGTCCCCTAGACTTAGACCTACATAAACCCAACTAACCTAAGGACATCACAGAGCCGGCCGGTGTGGCCGAGCGGCTCTAGGCGCTTTAGTCTGGAACCGCGCGACCACTACGGTCGCAGGTTCGAATCCTGCCTCGGGCATGGATGTGTGTGATGTCCTTAGGTTAGTTAGGTTTAAGTAGTTCTATGTTCTAGGTGACTGATGACCTCAGATGTTAAGTCCCATAGTGCTCAGAGCCATTTGAACCATTTTTGACACCACACACATCCATGCCCGAGGCAGGAGTCGAACCTGCGACCGTAGCAGCAGCGCGGTTCCGGACTGAAGCGCCTAGAAGCGCTCAGCCACAAGATCATTCTTTCCGAAAGTCTGATATCGCCAGTTTCATTCGTTCTACACACCAACGTTAATCCTGGTTTTATTTTATTTTTTATTTTTTTTATTTGCGCTGTTACGTGATGGATTGTTAAACATTCGCTCCTTTCTGACGTTTTGACATTATTTTCAAATATATGTTTACTTATTCATTTGTTGATTCAATACCGTCTTGTTACTTAACATGTCCCTCTTTACTGACCCGGAGCATTTTCATGTACGTTGGGTACATAATCACTGGATAAACATCGATAATTAATAAAGACAGAACTTAACCGAATATTAATGGCGGCTTCTATAAGTGGACCATGTCAGACGTATTGGGAAGATAGGTGAGATCTCAGGGAGAACCCCAAAAGAGCCCAGACAGGAGGGTCATCAGACTGGAGGCATCGAAGGAGTCCGCAACTCGACACGGCGCGCTGTGGGGCAATGATTTGTGTAGGAACAGCGAAGCCAGACAGTACCGGCGTGCTACACGGGGCAGGCCGGAGCATCGATCGATTACGAGAGTGGGGCGGCCGTAACTGAATGCCGCTTTGCGGACAACATTGCGCCAAATGGGCGCAGCGGCTGTTGCGGGCCGGACACAGAACGCGACTCCTGGCTTCTGCCGCCTGTGCTGGAGAGCAGCGGACCCAGTCTTCCCTTCAACTGCGCCACTGGACAGCTGACGACGCTCCTGGAGATTCCCTTGCACGGAATGAAACCGTCATATAGATTAGTGACAATTGTTTCTTGTAAAACAAGTGTTTTCTTCCCTCTGCTATGAATCTGTAATAAACAAATTAGCTTTTGCAAGAGGAATACGGCGCTGTATTAATTAGTGAATGAAAAATTCTTTGGCACCGTTTCATTTGCAGCCATGAATTTAATACAGCTTTCAACTGGCATTGTCCTAGACTTTCTTATTACTATACAGCGTGAACACAATAACGCTAATAATAAATTTAGAGCAGAGCAGGAGACGTCAAATGTAATATTTTCCGATCACAGTTTGCAACGTCAGTATACTTTGCTACGTGACAACCTGCGTAAACGGCAAGGATGTGCCTGTAGTTCCTCCACTGACTAAATACGTTTCGATTGAATTTGTTATATGTCTAGGAACACAAATCGAGTTCTCCAGAAATTAGGTATAATACACTCCTGGAAATGGAAAAAAGAACACATTGACACCGGTGTGTCAGACCCACCATACTTGCTCCGGACACTGCGAGAAGGCTGTACAAGCAATGATCACACGCACGGCACAGCGGACACACCAGGAACCGCGGTGTTGGCCGTCGAATGGCGCTAGCTGCGCAGCATTTGTGCACCGCCGCCGTCAGTGTCAGCCAGTTTGCCGTGGCATACGGAGCTCCATCGCAGTCTTTAACACTGGTAGCATGCCGCGACAGCGTGGACGTGAACCGTATGTGCAGTTGACGGACTTTGAGCGAGGGCGTATAGTGGGCATGCGGGAGGCCGGGTGGACGTACCGCCGAATTGCTCAACACGTGGGGCGTGAGGTCTCCACAGTACATCGATGTTGTCGCCAGTGGTCGGCGGAAGGTGCACGTGCCCGTCGACCTGGGACCGGACCGCAGCGACGCACGGATGCACGCCAAGACCGTAGGATCCTACGCAGTGCCGTAGGGGACCGCACCGCCACTTCCCAGCAAATTAGGGACACTGTTGCTCCTGGGGTATCGGCGAGGACCATTCGCAACCGTCTCCATGAAGCTGGGCTACGGTCCCGCACACCGTTAGGCCGTCTTCCGCTCACGCCCCAACATTGTGCAGCCCACCTCCAGTGGTGTCGCGACAGGCGTGAATGGAGGGACGAATTGAGACGAGTCGTCTTCAGCGATGAGAGTCGCTTCTGCCTTGGTGCCAATGATGGTCGTATGCGTGTTTGGCGCCGTGCAGGTGAGCGCCACAATCAGGACTGCATACGACCGAGGCACACAGGGCCAACACCCGGTATCATGGTGTGGGGAGCGATCTCCTACACTGGCCGTACATCACTGGTGATCGTCGAGGGGACACTGAATAGTGCACGGTACATCCAAACCGTCATCGAACCCATCGTTCTACCATTCCTAGACCGGCAAGGGAACTTGCTGTTCCAACAGGACAATGCACGTTCGCATGTATCCCGTGCCACCCAACGTGCTCTAGAAGGTGTAAGTCAACTACCCTGGCCAGCAAGATCTCCGGATCTGTCCCCCATTGAGCATGTTTGGGACTGGATGAAGCGTCGTCTCACGCGGTCTGCACGTCCAGCACGAGCGCTGGTCCAACTGAGGCGCCAGGTGGAAATGGCATGGCAAGCCGTTCCACAGGACTACCTCCAGCATCTCTACGATCGTCTCCATGGGAGAATAGCAGCCTGCATTGCTGCGAAAGGTGGATATACACTGTACTAGTGCCGACATTGTGCATGCTCTGTTGCCTGTGTCTATGTGCCTGTGGTTCTGTCAGTGTGATCATGTGATGTATCTGACCCCAGGAATGTGTCAATAAAGTTTCCCCTTCCTGGGACAATGAATTCACGGTGTTCTTATTTCAATTTCCAGGAGTGTATATCATGATTAGAAGTTCCTTATAAAATAAAGCATTTCCGTTTAATTCAAAGGGTAATGTATGGCTTCAGATCTTGTCTGTGTAGCAAGCAGACCAGATCAGCAAATAACTGATCGTGGTAACATTAGCTGTGACACACTGCAACGACATAAAACTCTCCTGTATTACAATCGTTGGGGAAGTGGCAACAAAATGACTGTTCGCGTTGGCGTATAGAATGTATGAGACTGCTGATATAGCATCAGACTATCGGGAAACATCATCCACACAATTACAAAGTTTGCAAGAGCCGACAAGTGCGAGAGTTGTCGCACATAAGCAGCTCATTCAACCATTTTGTTCACTATAGTAGTCTACAGAAAAATCCAAAAGAAATCACAGCAGATAGGAGACGTCAGTCACATAATGTAAAAAATCCTAAGCACGTTTTCCATCCAGCTACTGTGCCTTATATTGTGATAGGTAAAGCTAATATGACTCTGCTGCGTGCATTCACGGTATGTCCTGAACACATATAACCTGCAACTAAGAATTTTATGTAAAATGATATTGTCGTATAGGAATTATCCGTGCAATACACATGTATAGTCTGTGTAGCTTGCAAACTTACATGAATATATTAATGAGCAAGAAAATAGGATGCACCATTGACTGCAACATATGAGCATATTATTTAGTGTTTAAAGTGAAGCGATATGGTTCTAACTCAAAGAAATGTACTGCATCTAATCACCGGATGCACTGTTGGTCGACTAACCATGTGAGGTTGAAAATTAAAGATGAGCAAAGGATTTAGCTATGCAGCTACAATGAAAGCCATCTGGAGGCAAAAGTACAATTAAACAGGGCTACATGCGTAGCACTGACTGTTACAGGATTTCGAAGGAAAAAATGTTTGGAAATTTGTGGTAAGGTCTTATGGGACCAAACTGCTGAGGTCAACGGTCCCTAAGCCTACACACTACTTACTCTTATACTAACTTACGCTATGGACACCACACACACACACTCCTGCACGAGGGAGGACTCGAACCTCCGACAGGGGAGCCGAATGACCGTGACAAGGCGCCTGAGACCGCGCGGCTATCCCGTGCGACAGCTTTCAAAGGCTTTGGATATGTGATAAATAGGAGAAAATCACTCATACATGGACGAACTTTCTTTTAGCTTCTGCACATACATAGCCAACAACATTTTACAAAACAAAACTGGTATAATTGACAATGTAAGTGATCCAAGAAGAGAACATTAAAGTCCGCTAGAAATAGAAATATTAATACTGAAGTTCAGCGCAAGAAACGTGAAAAAATAGTTTCCTCAGTTGCACAAGGAAAGACGAGTATTCATAACACTTATCAGAACATTTGAACGTAATGCTCAGCAGAAAGCCACTAAAGAATTAACTGATAAACGTCACACTGAGAGAGACAGCGTAAGCATTAGACAAGAACGGATAAAAAAAGAAAAAAAAGAACCAGCATGCGTATCTGTCTATATCTGCGCCCCTCTAGTACAAAAGTTCTCTGACGATTGATTAAAGTAAAACCCAGACCTTTCAAACTTTCACCAGACAAGCCGCGAGAAGCCGCCGCTCCAAAGAACTCCGTGAGCTAATTCTGTCACCCTCGAGTGCGTCAAACCAAACAGTCACTCAGCGCATATCATCGCTAGACTCATGCACGCACCTGTGAAAATTTCGTCACCTTTAACAACTTACACTATGTAATTAACATTTTCGAAACAGCAGCCAGATTTTAAGAGTCTCGGGAGTGGCTAGCCAAAAGGTCAGAACATTGACGCAAGCGGACTTCCGTGAACAGCAAGGACACCTAGTGTACGTCATTTACTGTGTTGGCAGATCACAAAAACAGATAATGAGTCTAATAAACCAGTTATATAAAATTGCGTTTATGAGAAGGCTACAGTAGCTTAAAATTCAGAAAAGAGTTATAAGTATTAACAAAAGCAAGTAGCATGGGAGACTGTCGACCCTGAGATTTGTTGGTGCATCTTAAGAATTGCTTACTTATCAGAACGTACCACCTGACTATGATTCTCTCTTACTACCGGTGCAGAGGTAGTAAAGCTTATTTCCCAGGCAGACGTGCTAAAATTCGCATTTAACGTTCACTTTGAACATGAGAGCTTGGTGCACCGGTGAAGTGATATGCTGCGTTGATAACTGGTAACGTTTTTGGAACTTGTTTCTGCCTGCAAACCGTAAGACGCATTTACATCTCTGTTGCAATTGTGAGATGATTGTGCCTGGACCTACAAGGGAATGTCGAAACCTAACCTGAAACTTTTTACGCAGGTAGAAAACAGCGAAAGAAATGCACTGTAAAAATTTTAGCAGCTAAGAGGCACTGCAAGTATTAAAAAAATAGCAGAAAATAGCCAAACTCGTAGCGCGCGAGGCGGTGGTAGAAATGTACACCACTACTGGCGCTGTAGTAACTGCGCATGCGCAACTAGGCACACACACACACACACACACACACACACACACACACACACACAGAGCCGAGGTAGGCGGTACATTTGTAAACAGGAAACACGACACAACCCAATCATAATTTGTGAAGGACGTTTCAGGTTACCGTTCGTTGGTAGATTCTCGAACACTACAGCACACTGTTACTATTCTCTCCAATTATCCACTCAACTAACATCTATTACAAATTATCAGTTGCTTTTTACATTATTGGTAAGTACTGACAAAACATAAATCTGAATTAATATTTATTGTTCTTTCGTAAGTCATGGCTGCTAGTAGTACCATTTTTTCTTCCATTTCACAGTAATGTGAAATCCAATGAACGTTCTTAATTTAGCAATGATGGAATATGAAGAACGTGGTTTCCAGCCGAAAACACCACTTCTCCTGAAGACATACATATGTGTCACTTGTTAGATGATTTCCCTGAAATTCATTATAATAAAAAAGTAAATTTCGTGTGACTAGGGCCTCCCTTCGGGTAAACCGTTCGCCGGGCGCTAGGTCTTTCGATTTGATGCCACTTCGGCGACTTGCGCGTCGATGGGGATGAGATGACGATGATGATTAGGACAACACAACACCCAGTCCCTGAGCGGAGAAAATCTCCGACCCAGTTGGAAATCGAAACCGGGCCTTTATGGTTGACATTCTGTCACGCTGACCACCTTTTTTTGTTTTTTAATGTTTTGCATTTTGTTCGCTATTGTTCGTCGCGTTTAGTCTGGGCGGACGTCACAAGATATTTGTTCAAGATTATCGTTGCCCACTCATTTACTTGGGGCGGACATTTATTCGAATGATATCGACGTTTCTTTTGAAATTGTGGATACGTTAGGAGAAATAGGAAATAACCATGACGTTCCATGAATTGTGGTTTGGACGACGTGAGTTGTGCCAGTAACAGTTCAGAAGATGAATACCTTCAAAGACTAAAAAGAAACCACGTACTGTAACAGCTTTCAGCGAAGAAGTGAAGGCAGTGAATGATCGGGTAAACGATGGAAGAAAAAAACTCTTGAAGTTAACCAGTGTGCAAAGGCGATTTCTTTTCCTAAAATCAGAGCGTGAACTAAACAAATGGGAAGAATGAATTCACGAAGTAAGAAATATTCGCCAAACGGAAACGCGAAACCATCTGAATGAAAAACTGTTCGAGAGATTTAGAATTGCTCGTGAGAGGCTGTGCACCGTTATCGATGGAGATCTACGAGACAGGCCCCCCGAATTGCACTTGACACGAACAATGCTAATTTCCAGGCTTCGTCGACCTGGCTACACAGGTTCAAGAAATCGTACAGAATACCAACTTCACGTCATGTAAACGTGTAGAGCAGCTGCCAGTGATAGATAATGCTATAGAGAAATTCATAGCTGACGTAAAGACGAAACTTGCTGTTGTCCCCGCAGCTACTGTTTCTAACGCTGATCAGTCAGGTTTCATGAAAGAACTGCGCGCACACCGCACTTTACCGTTTCGGGGTGAAAAAAAGACGGAGTCGGTTGCCCAGTCAGTGACTGCAATGACACATTCTTATACGATAATGCCAGTGATAAGTACGAGTGGTTTACTTTTTCTGCAGCTGTATGTCTGTCTTCAAGATCTGCAAGGCAAGTTAGCACCAAAAATAGAAAATGGACTGTTTGGTTGCAAAAACCTCGTAATCGACGTATCAAAATTTGGAAAAATGGGAGAGAATAATTTTCAACATTTCGTTAGAAAAGAACTCCTTCTAGCTGCAGAAACTAATTCATTGCTTTTGTTGGATTCATGATCTGGACATAACGACGCCTCAGTTTTTGTGGAAGACGACGAAAAATCTGTAGGTGTAATGTGGATTCCGCTTGGAACTACTATTACTATCCAACCTCTGGATAAAGAATTTTTTTCGACAGTGGAAAGCAATTTTCAGTAAATTATCAGATAACATAATTTCTGGTACCTCTCCCTTATTTCAGGTTTATCAGCAGAACAGTATTCTTAAGCTCTAGTCATTTGTGCACTACCAGTTTTCTTCGCGACGCTTTACGAATTTGATAAAGTATGCCTGGTATGCAGCGGAATATGCAGAACAACAGCCGGGACTGTTTCTGGCTCCACCCCAGTTCTGGCTAAACAAAACTAGTGGTTGTTATGAAGTGCCTGACTCTATCAACTTTTCTTTTTTCCGGTGCGCCTGGTGCAAGAAAAATGTTTGTTTTTGTCATTCAATAGACACTTGGCATTTTTGTGTCAACTACAGAAAATAAACAAAGAAATATGTCACCTATGTCAGTTGTACAATATTCAAACATGATTATCAAGAGTGGCCTACAGGAATTGTTATAAAATGTAGTACTGCATGACACATTTCATTTCAACAAACTACAAGTCCTCATTGACTCAACTGGACGCCACGGGAGCTACTTACGTGTCCCTAACCTCACCCAGATACCTAATCGGAAAACCGGAGACTTGCCGTTTAACGTGGAATCCGAACCACATGTCTTTCGTGGCCACTTCAACATCTGTGAGAAGTGAATGCTCGGTTAAAAATCATCGTGAAAAAGTGTTGTCTGAACGGGATTTGATCGCCCGCTCTCTGGATGACGAAGCGTGCTTTGCCACTAGACTATTCTTGAAACTTCTAGCAGATTAAAACTGTGTGCCAGACCGCGACTCGAACTCGGGACTTTTGATTTCCGCGGGCAAGTGCTCCACCATCTGAGCTACCCACGCACGACTGAGAATCCGCTTTCACAGCGTCAATTCTGCCAGTACCTCGTTTCCTACCTTCCAAACCTCACAGAAACTCTTGTGAGAAACTTGCAGAACTATCACTCCTGGAAGAAAGGATTTTTCCGTGACATGGCTTAGCCACAGCCTGGGGGATGTTTCCAGAATGAGATTTTCACTCTGCAGCGGATATGAAACTTCCTGGCAGATTAAAACTGTGTGCTGGACGCGAACTCGGGACCTTCGCCTTTCGCAAGTTCGCAGAAGAGCTTCTGTGAGGTTTGGAAGGTAGGAGGCGAGGTACAGGCAGAATTGAATCTGTGAAAGTGGGTCGTGAGTTGTCCTTGGGTAGCTCAGTTCGTAGCGCACATGACCATGAAAGGCAAAGGTTCCGAGTTCGAGTCTGGCTCCGGCACACAGCTTTGATCTGCCAGAAAGTTTCATATCAGCGCACACTCCGCTGTAGAGTGAAAATCTCATTCTATAAGCTATTCTTGTTTTAGAAAAAAAATAGAAAAAATATGATCATTATACCTTACACGTGTAGTGGAAACGCTAGCCGTGTCACCTCCCGAGATAATGCTCGAAGTCGGTAACTAGTGTTCTGTTTATAAATTACTCCTAAATGGTAATGAGAAGCCAGGGAAAAATGAAAGCCGACATACAAGCAAAATTTTGGAATAGTGCTAAGGAGAGATGGAGATGCAATTCCGTGTAAAGTGCACGATCTCCACGCATGTCATGCTTCCGTACAAATTGAGACGCTTAAATTCTTCCTTCCCTGTACCATTTTGCATACTCCGTCACGAACAGTACGCTCGCCATGCAAAGTTTCGCATTGTGGCTCTAACAAGATACAGTTGTATCCTGTATGCCAAATATTAGCTCCAAAAACTAAAAACTAATAACACAGCGTTCATAGGCAATGTTCGCAACTTCGCGTTTTCTTTTGTTTCCTCTAGTATAAACGATTCTACCCATATACAACCGAATGATAGCGAATTTTCTGCAAATGCTCATTCGCACGCGTTCTCCTCCGTTCATTCCATTGTAAACCAGGCTTTAGGTGCTTAAAATTGGTGTCTGTAAACTCCGGATAATTCGGCTACGCGGCGCTGCGTGAGTGATTCGGCAAGTCGCGCGCTAGGCGGGCAGGGCTTTAGAAACCGCTCCTATAAGCTGTTCTTCGCGTGGAAAAAATGTTCAACTTCAACATTTTTTACAAAATACGTGCAGCGCCTCTTAGCAGGTAAAATTTTGGCAGTGCATTTCTTTCGTTGTCTTCTTCCTATGTAAAAAGTTTCAGGGTAGGTTTCGACATGTGTTATCGGACCATTCCCTTGTTAGTATGAGCAATACACTGACGGTTCAAAATATTATGACCACTAATTAATTGGGTGTTGGTCTACCTTTCGAATGCAACACAACATCGATGATGCGCGGCATGAATTCGACAAGTCCTTGGCTGTTTTCCAGTGGTTTGCCTTACCAGGCGCCTAGGCTCAGTTCCTGTACATTAAGAGCCGGTGGTCTGCAGGTGCAGAGCTTGCACCCGGCAGGGTCCCAGATGTAATCGCACCAGGCGAATTTGGTGGCCAAGGCATTCTCCTCAAACCACTGTAGCACGATTACAGCCTTGTGACCCAGATAGATACCCTGATGGAAGATGCCTTCACCGTCGTAGAAGACATCAAGCAGGAAAGCAGGCACTGATGTTCGTATACCACACAGCTGCTGTTAGTTACTACCACAGATAATGTCCACCGTAGCATAGTACTGACCCCACGGCCTGGATATGTGGCACAGTGTACATACCGAGCAGCCGTTTGCTTGGATGACGGTGTATCCGGACATGAACATCGAACAGGCGACCGGTTTTCATGATCCACTGTCTAATTTCGACGAACCCCTGGTCAGCGTAATCCTAACTGACAATTTCGTTGAGTCCACATTGAAACACATAGTAGTCGTCTGCTGCAGCAGCTGCTGCTGCTGTTGATGATGATGACTGATGTGGGGCGCTCAACAGCACGGTCATCAACGCCTTTACTAGATGTTATCATGCAAATCTCGTCGGGGGAGCGGGGCAGGCGACGGACGATGGATGTTCCAGAGACCACATTGCTTATTAAGGAATTCAAATCCACTCAGTATGTGTAAAAAGTGCGTTCAAGATGCACTAAAGTATGTCTGGTGCGTAGTCCCATATTTAGAAATATGCACGAAACTTCGGATTCCGAAACACTTGTGTCGACACCAGAATAATAATCGGCGAAAGAAATTTGTGACGATTCAGTTCCGTGACGGCTGCGAGACTATTTGGGCGCCTTCTGACCGGTGCCGACGCGCTCAGCACCTGCTGCCAGAGAAGTGTCCGCGTCGGCTGCAACTGCCGAGAGGGCGCTCTGTGGCCGCTTCTGAGCCGCTGCCTTGACGAGCGGCCACAATTCCTGTCTGGCGCCCACTAACATCTGAGAGCACTTCATGGCGACACATTGCTCCATGTGTCCAGTGCGAAGCGGTAACGATCAATGGATCATCCAGCCAGGATATGACCTGTTTACCTAAACATAAGCGGTGTTCAGCTTGCTAGAAAGTTGCATAGCGCCAAGCTGCACTGTGTTACTTGCACTGTTGTGTAATTACACATGATGAATGTGCTCACTACAGAGTGATGCAATTTGTTATAAGTTGAAACAAAGAGACTCGTAATGGCTTATGATGATCGTCACCGTTCGTTCAAGAACATTTTTAAGATTAATCAGTTACCTTAAAGTTCACTGTGCGTCCTGTGTATTTTGTTGGACCCTCTTAGTCACACTGAGGTTCTGTCACCATCTCGCGGTGCCGGTAGAAGTTTATTCGTTGTAACAGCCACCTTAAATTCAACTTATGTAAGAGTATTATATAATGTTATTGTAATAGTGCTGTTTTATATTGTTTTACATAATTTTACACTTGGGGTTGTTACATTTGGTCATAATAAAATGAAATTTGGAGATAGCCCTTCGTTTGGATATTGGTTTTAAGTGGATGATTTCTGTGCAGATAAATAAAAATTTGTTATTTGTGGAATGTTGTTGCAAGCACTTGACGAATACAGCATCACTAGCCTACCTAACATCATAAAAGCTCTAACCCTTAATTTAGTAAAACTAACCAGTAACTTTTTTGAATAATTATGTTTTATTCCATGAAACGGTTTTTCAGGTTTCAGGAAGTTACATTATTACTGGTACCATAACGCTGGGTGCTGGCTCTACGGCAAAAAGATGGGTCACACTTTAATGTATCGCCGTGACTATAGCTTATCTGTCGATATGGATGTAAATATTTTTTTAAATTTTTTTTACTGTGACAGTATATGCGGCTTTTTTTGGTTATTGACTTCAAACATACTGTCACCTACTCGTGATTTCCCCGTAAATCTACATCTACATGCATCTACATATTTACTCTGTAATTCACCATTAAGTGCGTGGCAGAGGTTTCATCGAACCACCTTCAAGCTATTTCTCCACCGTTCCACTCTCGAAAGGAGCGCGGAAAAACGATCACTTAAATCTTTCCGTGAGAGCCTGATTTTTCTTACTTTATCATGAAGATAATTTCTCCTTATGTACGTGGGAGTCAACAGACTATTTTCACAATCGAAGGAGAAAGTTGGTGACTGAAATTTCACGAGAACATCCCACAGAAAGGAGAAACGCCTTTGTTTTAATAATTTCCACCTGAATTTAGGTAACATGTCCGCAGCACTCTCAATTTTTATTTCGCGAGAATACAAAATTAGCTGTCCTTCTTTGAACTGTTTCACTGTGGTCCTGAGCCATGACTGCTAATACAGCGATATGATAGTCACCTCTCATTCTTGACCACAGGGCTTTGAAACGTGTGAGGCTGCAGCTGGGGTGACCGAGGCGAAACGGGGTTTTTGTTTGTCTTGGTCGCAGCAGTATGGGTTGTGGAGCGGAATAAAAAACAAGTTCTCTGACAGCGAATGCGCTATCCGTGCAGTAGGGGAAAAACAGTCCCAACATCGTGGCCTGGAGGAATCTTGAATTCATCGTTCGGAGTCTTCGAGGAACATTGAGTTGGTTACAAGGGGGGATATAGGCTTCCAGTGGCGTGCTCACCATGACAGACAAGCGTCTTTCTGCTGTGTTCGATTCGTGGCTATTTTTGTCTTCACGGTGGCAGACTGTAGTGGCTTTCTGTGAATAAGAGAGCAAGTCGATGTTAAGGTATGTATATCAAACATATGTCATTTTGAAGAGAAATCCTGGAAGTTTTTTTATGTATAGCGACTCAGTATGGTTTGGTAATTTGCCGATAGTCAACGCCACTCGCAAATATGGCGAGTTCAGGTGCGGAGCGAACTTTCTGTGTGCTGGAATTCGACAAAATGAAGTGTGCTACAGCTGTTCAACGGATGTTTGGAACCAAGTACGGTAAGAAGCACCAACAAGGAAGGCCATTTACCACTGGCACAAAAAAATTCATTACAACCTGTTTCTTGCGCCTGGAAAAGAGAAGCGAACGTCCCAGTGTGAGTGAAGTGAATGTGGAGCACATACGAGAGACATTCATAAGGAGACCAAAGAAATTGGTGCGTCTTGCATCCTGTTAACCCGAAATGGCTCCAATGACAGTGTGGAAGGTCCTGTGGCAGAAGCTTTCTATGAAACTATTCTTATTGAAGCTAGTGCAGAAGCTTCTGACTCTCCACTCCTTTTCACGTGTGTCAGATATCAGCAAAAACACCCTATAGTGCATTAGCGTCTCTAGAATCAGTGACTGGGGTTAGGAGTGCACTCTTATTCTAGGACAGAGCACATTGGTGTTTAATTTCAGAATTATTGTCAAAGAAGTACACGAATTTACATAGGTTGTGACATGACAATGTTAGAACTGTTGTCCAGATAACGCATTACGTTCTGTTTAGGCGAAATTACACTGAACACAACAATATCAAATTCAAATAGAAGGTTCTCTACAAGTTGAAGTTGGCCAATATTAATACAGACCATCCGATTCCGGTTCTAAGTTCGGTACTATTTAGGATGACAATCAAGTCTACTGAGAATAGTTAGTTTTTGTGGCAAGATGAACAAAAGATTACTCATGGTTGCTCGAGTTCACAGCAGACGCAAGCCGGTGAACCAACAAGTTTACGCCTCTGCTAGCTGCATTTACCTTAGTTGCGATGAACTGTCAGCTGCAGGGCTGCTCTCGGACTCTGAAAATACTATGAAAAAGCTAATCAAATTCTTTTGTGATTTTATCAGCAGAAACTGTCCAATATTTCCCATTAGGCGAGAGAGCATGCACTCATCCCTAGTCTGGAAATATAGCGATATACATGTGTATAGATAGAGTAGCGTATATACAATAATTCCCTACGTGGCTATTTTGTTTCTCCGCTTTCAGAGCTCAGCGACTCTTCAACTAATTTCTAGCTGAATGTCATCCAAAGTGAATGCAGTGTTCACACAAAATTCCTCTTTTGGCGTCGTACAGAGTATGATACGTCCTGTTCTATACTTGATGCTGGGTCAGAGGAGAGTCCTCGAAGTTTTCGGGCTTGTGTCTTTCATAGCGAACTGACCCCCACCTTTCGTGTTTTGCGTCATGGCTTTTTCACACCATTGGAAGCGTTCCTTTCATCTTGTGGAAACTACCTCTGCCAGTCGCCAAGGGTCTACCTTCAATTCTTCAAACTTCATCAAAGTTTCACCCCTTTCTACTCCTTCTGAGTTTATTCCAGCCAATAGAACATTTTATACCGCTCCTGACACCTAAAAGTTACACATGTACATCACTAGCGCACCACAGGCATTTCACATGATCAACTGCGTTGCTGGTCTGTTTGTATCCATCCGAAAATTCCCCAATGCAGTTTTCTAAGGAATTTCTCCGTAGCAAGCAGCGCTGGCCCTCTCCCTGCTTTCCTCGATGCCTCGCCCGGCACATTCATTGTCCCTTTCGCCAAATGTCACCAACCCCTTTTTAAAAGCGTACCGTTGTACTCAGGCCGTGATGGTGCAACTCGCATCTGCCCCCAAACTAAAACGTTTCCTCCAGCAGCATTTTTTACTTTCTCCTCATTGACATGCAGGATTTGGGTTCGCTGTGTGAATACTGTCGAATCGAGTGTCATCACTTTGCATTACATGTTGTACATTTTAATTGGCAAACATGCTCATTATCGCTGAAGTATGTCTGGTGACATACTCATTTACTTGTTATGTCATATAACATCTTTCATGTAAAGTGCGAAATTGACATTCATTCAATCTGGCGCCTTACATGTCCTCGTCCTTCTGTGTTCAATTGTGCGCTGTGTCAATCAACAGTTGAGAAATTGATTGAAGTCAGTGCAAAATTGTTTTCAACTGCTGACTGTAGCAATTGTTATAAATTTATATTGACCAACTCTCTGTTTTAATATGGCGTAATCAAACAGTTGTTCTTTCAGTCTCTTTTTCGTTAATTTTCCACTACAACAGATTTTTCTGTATGCTACTGATTTGAGCACTAAAGTAATGTTTTTCCAAAATTTAAAATTTTTGTACAAATTTTCTGATTCAGTACAATTATTTAAATACTATGAGGCTCTTTTTTTCTATTTTGTAGTTGTCTATATTTTAATTTTAAATTTAAACAAATTAGAGATGCCCTACAAATTTTTACCAACTTTTTTTGAGACCTTTTTTTTTTTTTTTTTTTTTTTTTTTTTTTTTTTTTTTTTTTTTTTTTTTTTTAGATCGAGACTTATGTTAAATTATGATGGAGTTGTATTGAAGTTGAGGAAATCGTCATTTAAAAATATTCTCCCCTTTTTCAATACTTATGTTTTAGTCTCAACCTTAGTTTAGCATGTCAATTATAATTCAAGAAAGTTTCATCTCTTACAATAATTTCTTAATTTATGTTATACTTAACAGCACCCTTCTCATAACTTTACAATCCAATTCACGAACATATTTCCCCAAAAGTCTTGAACTTATGCACTATAACTGTACAGATGAATTAAACAATTCCTTGACTTTTACAAGAATATTAGATTTCTAATCCCACTAATTACCTTGTAAATATTAAATCAACATCATAGAAAAGCAACTGGAATCACTCAACAGAGGAAAGTCCACTGGACCTGACGGGATACCAATTCGATTCTCCATAGAGTACGCGAAAGAACTTGCCCCCCTTCTAACAGCCGTGTACCACAAGTCTCTAGAGGAACGGAAGGTTCGAAATGATTGGAAAAGAGCACAGGTAGTCCCAGTCTTCAAGAAGGGTCGTCGAGCAGATGCGTAAAACTACAGACCTATATCTCTGCCGTCGATCTGTTGTAGAATTTAGAACATGTTTTTTGCTCGAGTATCATGTCGTTTTTGGAAACCCAGAATCTACTATGTAGGAATCAACATGGGTTCCGGAAACAGCGATCGTGTGAGACCCAACCCGCTTTATTTGTTCATGAGACCCAGAAAATATTAGATACAGGCTCCCAGGTAGATGCTATTTTTCTTGACTTCCGGAAGGCGTTCGATACAGTTCCGCACTGTCGCCTGATAAACAAAGTAAGAACCTACGGAATATCAGACCAGCTGTGTGGCTGGATTGAAGAGTTTTTAGCAAACAGAACACAGCCTGTTGTTATTAATGGAGAGACGTCTACAGACGTTAAAGTAACCTCTGGCGTGCCACAGGGGAGCGTTATGGGACCATTGCTTTTCACAATATATATAAATGACCTAGTAGATAGTGTCGGAAGTTCCATGCGGCTTTTCGCGGATGATGCTGTAGTATACAGAGAAGTTGCAGCATTAGAAAATTGTAGCGAAATGCAGGAAGATCTGCAGTGGATAGGCACTTGGTGCAGGGAGTGGCAACTGACCCTTAATATAGACAAATGTATTGTATTGCGAATACATAGAAGGAAGGATCCTTTATTGTATGATTATATGATAGCGGAACAAACACTGGTAGCAGTTGCTTCTGTAAAATATCTGGGAGTGTGCGTGCGGAACGATTTGAAGTGGAATGATCATATAAAATTAATTGTTGGTAAGGCGGGTACCAGGTTGAGATTCATTGGGAGAGTCCTTAGAAAATGTAGTCCATCAACAAAGGAGGTGGCTTACAAAACACTCGTTCGACCGATACTTGAGTATTGCTCATCAGTGTGGGATCCGTACCAGATCGGGTTGACGGAGGAGATAGAAAAGATCCAAAGAAGAGCGGCGCGTTTCGTCACAGGGTTATTTGGTAACCGTGATAGCGTTACGGAGATGTTTAACAAACTCAAGTGGCAGACTCTGCAAGAGCGGCGCTCTGCATCGCGGTGTAGCTTGCTCGCCAGGTTTCGAGAGGGTGCGTTTCTGGATGAGGTATCGAATATATTGCTTCCCCCTACTTATACCTCCCGAGGAGATCACGAATGTAAAATTAGAGAGATTAGAGCGCGCACGGAGGCTTTCAGACAGTCGTTCTTCCCGCGAACCATACGCGACTGGAACAGGAAAGGGAGGTAATGACAGTGGCACGTAAAGTGCCCTCCGCCACACACCGTTGGGTGGCTTGCGGAGTATAAATGTAGATGTAGATGAAATTGCAAAACCTTTTTATCTACATAACCTATATTTTATCAAACACATTACATACTAGAATCTTAGCCTCTAAAGAAAATATCAATATTTGGCTTTCTTAACTTAGATGTTTTAGTTTTGTGAGGGGTCACTTGGTAGTGTCTTTGTAGTAGTTCACGTCTTAAGGTAACTATCCTGTACTGCAGTAATATGTCATTGAAATCTTTCTAAGGGGATCATTGGTGACTGGGTTCATGTGGAAGTGGCCAACTCAACCAGAGGCTGTTGGGCAAGCTGGTCCCGCTAGTGTGCCATCCTGGAGCTTAAGGACGGCCGTGGTGTCTGTTCTCCTGCCACCACACATCTGCTGTATTCTGCCTTGGTCAAGGTGGGGCGCAAGCCACAGTTCCACTCATCTGTTAAGTTATCGTGATTTGAAGGTATCGGTTTTCTAGGCCATCCATGAGCGTCAGCTTTCAGGACTTCCTGAGGTCTCTAATGATCAACCTATTTAAGTGTGTTCGCAGCCATTCTTATTGGCATTCTATCATGGCTAAGTTTGTTTTTGTTAAATTAATATTTATTTGGAAGTATATCTTGGTATCATCTCTAAGGTAGGGGAATTTAACTTAATTTCTTGTTGATTTAAAACTGCAATGTAAGTGGTATTTTGCTAGCAGGTCTCAAGGCTGTGGGGAGCGAAAGGACCAAATCCATTGAGGATTCCCATTAACAAACTTTATTTACCAGGCATCGAAACAACTAACACTGGTAACAGCACAGAGATATAATGATATTAAGCAAAAAAAGAAGTTTTAAGAAAAGACTTTACACATATTCAACTTGTTCGGTAGTAACAATAAGACTTCACTCTCTAATGTGGGACATTGCGGAAGTTGCACCTTAACGTGTCAAGCCCAGTCAATTATTTACATATTTGGTTGCCATTAATAAATAGACACAATGTACAAACAAATTTCCTTACAAGTAAACATTTCATGAAGAATACTGATTCATTGAACATAATGATAAAGTCGCAGATGTACATAAGACAAGACATACACAAATAAATGAGGATCAAAATAAGTAAACAATACATGAGGAAGACACGTAACATTGAACAGAATAAATATGACAACGTCATAGACGTACATATGACGTATGCAAAATAAACATGTATTCAAGACGTGTGTAAATCAAAAATACACCACTGACAAGAATACTGTTCACCACATCACGGATGAGAATATTATACATCTACGTGACACATAAAGTTAAGACACGTGCAAAAAAAGTGCGCTTTACAACACAATAATACTTCTAAAAGAGTTATATGTCAGAAATGCCAACATGGAAAACACCAAGACAGTTAGAATTACGGCAAGTGTCATAAAGTTTGATCTCAAGTGGTATTGTTCATCAAAGAACTCTACAAAATCGATAAAAAATAGGGGTCAGGTGAAACATCTGGTTACACAAAACAATAAATTTTTCGATGACATACGTCATTGGTCTGATGTGGCCCGTGCCAGATAGCATGGGATGAGTCGTACCTTCACATTTTCATCAACAGTGGACATGTTTCCTTACCTTATGAGACACAAAAATAAGATTGTTACCTTGTTTTCTAGCATAGAACCCGTAATCAATGTGTATAACATACACATCCTTGGGAGGCCTCATTTTCATTTACTAGGTTGCATAGTGTTAGCTGCGCGAGCCGTGCAAACGATCTCGAATGTCAACAATCTAAAAACTTATCTTTCGCGTACCTAACTTTGTACACTCGCGAGATTTCAACCAATCCTTAAATTCTAACATGCTAAATAAACCAAACATGCTTCAATCAAACGTTTCATGCAATACTTTGCAAAGGTAAAATGACCTCTCCGTTAACTGAGAGGTACCTTTGGTATGCCTCTATATGCCACAACAGAAATCTCATCAAATGTTGTTGCATGCCTGGTTTTCTTTCACCTTTCACGCCAGAGTTATCACCCTGAACACCTCACATGGTAATATGATAAAACATGGATCAATCACACTGCATTACAGTTAAATATATACGACAACTAAACAAAAATGGAAAGACATGGAAATGGCTGTCCGCTTGCGTGACCTGCATGATAATCCCGCGCTACGGGAAGTATCATGCTGTCGAATCCGGCGGCTCCTCTCAGCTTTGCTGTGCCCATCGCGACGGCTCACGGAACCCAGGCACACACATACGTCACCTCTCCACTTCCACCAAGTGTTCCACACTTCAGGTACACGCATAAATGACTGCCCAAGCACAATAAATACGTACTAACTATTACAAGAGAAAATATATTCACGCAAAACCAGCGTGTTGTTAACAGATATCTACAATTTTCGATACAGCTACTGCTGTATGACGCTCTATTGAGCTACATACGCCATCCGCCTGCGGGCGTTAAAAATCCCAGCCTCTCGCTCATCATCATAAACCGAGTAGATATTCGGTACTACTACCTGTCGTACCGAGTATTGGCCTTCGTACAGGTGAAAGAACTTTATCTTTTTCTTTTCGGCATCCAACGGCCTATGCATTCTTACGCGGACTCGGTCCCCGACCTTGTAAGTCTTCGTCCTTTTTCCGTGCTGCCTTTCGATTCTTTTCATTGTCTTCTCCATCAAGAACTCTCGGGCTCGAATTATGAGTTGCTGGCGTGTCTGTTCTTTTCGTCCTGTCGGCTGTTTGACAATCCTGTCAGCTGTGGTCTTCTCCGGTTTCTGGAACTGTAGGTCTGCTGTTCTGTACTGCAATGCACGGCTTCATTGAAGTTTCTCCCTGTCTTCGGTATGTACTGCACCTAGGCACTGTGCCTGTCAGAAATCAATATTCTAAAGAATACTCCCAGCTGGCACATGTATCGTTCTGCAGGACTGGATTGATGGTTTTTAATTGAGGAGAACGTCACTCTGATCCCTTCCTTTTCTAATCCTGCCTTCCATCTCGGAGATGTGAAAATTGTAACATGATCTGGGAGGATTCTCTTGGGCCTGCTACATGTGTGCACATAATCTTTCGTCAAAATTTTTACACAGCGGTTCTTTGTGATGTAAAGCCTGATGTGGTTAGTAAGTGCGTCCACAACAACAAAAATACACTGCCTCCGGAGCTGTCTCTTCGATAGAGGGCCGTAATGATCAACACACAAGAGGTCATTTGGTGCTTCTGGTGTGATGGCATGCAATTCACCTCACACAATCGCGTTCCGATGTTTTACACTCTGGCACATGTCGCATTTCCTAACTATCTCTGCAATTTTCCGTTCGAGAACGGCATGTACCTATTTCTTGGCGACTGTCGCATACACCTTCGTCGCTCCGCAGTGGCCAAGGTGCTGGTGATAGCGCTCGATCCAATATTCCAAAAGTGAGCCAGGGAGAAAAATTTTCCACTTTTGTTCTTTCACATTTCATCGTGCAAAATAGAGCAGTATTTTAAATTCATACGTCCTCTCCACAGACGCCGTTCGTCAGGAAGTCCTTTACTCTCCAGATTTCAGGCTGTCGGTCTTGTGATGTGGCTAACTCTCTTCTGTATTGTTGGATACATGCCTGGTCCCGTTGATGTAACGTTGTCATCATTACTTTATTATTTTCTCACACGACATTTTCGACGCCGTCTTCCCGCGAAGGATTTTAGCTTAACCAGTCGACAAATTTGTTGTTTTCATCCCAGCAATAAGCGATTTCCAGATCGAATTCCTGAATCGGCAGGGACCAACACATCACGCTGTTACTCGTGTATCTGACGGAGCGTTCGAGCATGATGATCAGTGTATAAACGAGTTTTCTGGCCGAGCAGCTAACTCCTGAACTGTTTTGTCGCATAGACAACGGCCAGCATTTCTAATTCTGTAGTGAAATACCGTGTCTCCGCGTCCAGTAGCTTCTGGCTGCATGTGGCCACAATTTGCACATTCCCATCCTTGTCTTCCTGTTGTAGACGTCCCCCAATGTCTTGCGCAATTGCTTCCGTGAAGAGTTGGAAAGGAGCCGAGAAGTCAGGATGCGCCAAACAAATACCGTCATGCAACGTAATCTTAATCTTCTCGGACGCATTTTCCCACTTCGTTTACCAGCTCCAATTCTTGCCCTTCTCCAACAGCGCGTATAGAGGACTCAAAATCTGCGAGAAGTTGACGATTGGCCCCCCGCAAAATGGAATCAACCCCAAGAACTATCTTAATTCTCGCATGCGAGAGGGCCGTTTCATTTTTATGATTTCCTCAGATATCTTTCGGTTTGATCTGTTTGCGCGTAGGTTCGCTTTGTCAGGCCAGAGCGTCACGCCATGTCTCTGGAGTACCGCCAGCAGCTACTTTACGGGGCACATGTGTTCTTCAAATGTTGTACACGCGAAAATTATGTCTGAGATGTAGGCAACAGAAAATTCACTCATCTCTGATACGATTATACCATTCAGAGCCCTCACAAAAGCCGAACTTGAGTCCTTAATCCCGAATGGTACTCGTACTGTTCACTTTCGAATATCAAGGCTGTTTTCGGCAGGATGGATCGATCTCAACTTAATTGAAACGGCCTGTAACGCCAAAGGTTGACAGCCAAGTTTTTCCCAAGAACTGGCGCAGTATGTCCTGGATAGGTTCCGTCCTCGTTCCGTCTTCCTCAATGTATTCATTTAACACCCTTGCATCGAGGCAACAACGAACCTATCCGTATTTCTTAGGCACAAAAATTCCGACGCGGCCCGCGACTTGACTGCGGCTTCCTCCATCGCCTGTATCTCTTCCTGGTGGCTTTTCGGTACTTCCAGGCCACTGGGTACGCTTTTCTTGTCGGCAGCCGGTCGCACGTTACTCTAAACTTGGTGATCGCTCTCCGAAATCTTCCCGTTGGGAACAAAAATCCCTAAATTTCAAGATTGTTTCCTCCACTTCCTGTCTCTGCTGCAGGTTCAATCATGGGAGCTTGAATACTAAGTATTCCCATCGGATCAACCTCTGCGTTATCCACGCATACTTCTGGCTGATTTTCTGTACACAGGACGCGATCTATCTTGTCCTTGTTTCTGAGTGAGAGGTGATCAATTTATCTCGCCACTTCGACGTATGAAAACACTACAGTCCTCCGAAAACCGTCTTACTTTCCAGATTTTGCGGCCGTGAAGGGAACAACATTCTCATCTACTGCTGGCGAGTGTACGTTAGTACTTCTGTGGGGCACATACGCTTCTCTGTTGCTGTGTGGGTTTCAACTACAACGTTTTTCACTGTCTCTTTGTACTTGTCGTCACGGAATTTGACTGTGGCCACTCTCTCCGTATTATTATGTTGCTTTTGGAGGCCGGCCAGTGTAGCTGAGCGGTTCTAGGCGCTACAGTCTGGAACCGCGCGACCGCTACGGTCGCTGGTTCTAATCCTGCCTCGGGCATGGATCTAGGGGACTGCTGACCTCAGATGTTGAGTCCCATAGTGCTCAGAGCCATTTGAACCATTTTGCTTTTGGAGCATGTCTTCCATACTCGCATGGGAGGCTTGGGGTGTCACTGAAGCGTACTCATTAACGGCCTCTGCCCCTCTAAATGCTAATAGTACATGTGCGAGGTTCTCTAGCTCACGACCAGTCTCAGAGTCTGCTGGCATTCTTGATTTATAACGAACGTCCTTACTGTCGAGAAAAACATCTTGTCGAGAACGCTGGCTTCCTTCACAAGCCTCCCTGTGCGAATTCTCCGCGCTTTTTGTGCGCTCCTCCCTGTACCCATGGGGTGCTGGAATTTTCGGTGCATCCCTGCTTTCAGGCAAAACGACTGCTGATAGGCCAGAAGAACTCACATGCTTTCGTGCGTACATCCTTGATGTTCCGTCGTAATGGTTTCAGATGTCCATCAATTCTCAGAATGCTTCTCGGTCAGTTAGGCCCTTCGCAAAGCATCCCTTCTCGATCAAGGCGAGGTTGTCTGCCCGGCTTCTCACTATGTGCTTGCAGAATGGCTGCAGTGTCCTTTCTTCAGGCGCTCGGCGCGGTGTGTCCAGCTCCCGCCCCTCTTCGGCCGCTGGCGCTGCGAGTTGGCGAAAGTGGCCACGACTGGAGATATAACACAGGCAAACAGTCAATAAGCCCGAAGTTCGTAAAGCAAACTGCAATACGTTAAAGCGCGTGAGACATTTTCATTGCAACTTTAACCATCTAATGATTTAACCCTTAACTGCTCTAGTGGGGTCCCGGAGAACCCCAGACGATAGAATACAATACATAGTACGTGAACGGAACAACAGATGGCACCTGTGTTCTTGGTAATCCTCAGCGAAGTGCTGCCTTTTAACGCGGAGTGTTGAATGCGGTGTTTTCAGTATTATTGTGTGAGATAAAGAAAACGAGGTCTCGGAAAACCCCACCAGAGTATTAACGTAAGTTCTTTTTGACTATCTCAATTAGTGTTTTACGCGACTGAAATCTTAGAGTACCTCGAAAACAGCACTCTTTCCATGATAACGTTAATTGTTAAGGTTATGTGAGTATGAATGCATTATTTTTCAGAATGGCATCATCGAAGTCATTAACAGATGATGAGTTGCAAAGAATAGTGAATGACCCCGCGTTTTTGCAATCTGATGAGGAAACCACAGCAGATGAGGATGAATTTATACTAAGTGATCATGATTCCACCTCTGAAGCTACATGTGAAAGTAGTTGTGAAGAATCAGATGAAGAGGCGTGTATTAGACCTTCCGCTGACAAATATTTTTTTGGAAAAAAGCAGTGCTACAAGTGGTCAAAAGAAGCTCCTCCTACAAGTCGTACCCGTGCTCACAATATAGTTAGTCATCTTCCAGGTGGTAAACGTGAAGCAAAAACGATTGCTTCAACTGACATATTATCTGCTTGGGAACTGTTCATTAGTGAAGATTTATTGCAACTAATACTCATCAATACAAATGTCAAGATACATGACACGTCAAACAAATACAGAGCTCCTAAGCCAGCGTTCATAAAGCAGCTAGATATAATAGAACTGAGAGCATTTCTGGGTCTGCTTTATTTATCTAGAGTAATGAAATCCAATCACGAAAATGTTGTTGGACTTTTTGCTAATGATGGAACTGGTCGTGATGTGTTTCGAGCCAGAATGAGCGTTCAGAGATTTTTATTCATTTTATCTTGTTTGCGATTCGATTGTGCTGCTACAAGAGATGCTAGGAAGGCTGATGACAGACTTGCAGCTATTAGAGATGTGTGGGAACTCTTTACAGACAAATGTCAAAAGTATTATACTCCAGGAGCGTACGTGAGAATCGATGAAATGTTAGTACCCTTTCGAGGTGGATGCAAATTTCGCATGTATATGCTCAAGAAGCCAGCCAAATACGGCCTCAAAGTTATGTGCCTTTGTGACTCACGAAAATTATATTTATGCAATGCATTTGTTTACACAGGAAAAGGGACAAATAAAAGTACATTATCAATCCCAACACAGGATGTTTTGAAATTAATAACACCAATTGAGGGAAGCCATAGACATGTGACAGTAGACAATTGGTTCATATCACTTGAACTTTGTGATCAACTAGAATCCAAAAAGTTGACTGTCTTAGGCACTCTAAAGCAAAATAAACCACAGATCCCAGAAGAATTCAAACCAAACATAAAGTGCCCAGTGGAATCTACATTATTTGAGCATAACGAAGGAAAGACAATTTGTTCTTATGTTCCTCGGAAAGGTTGAGCTGTTGTGTTGCTTTCATCTATGCACCACGATCAGAAAATTAGTACTCAACAGAAAAAAACCTGAAATGATCATTGATTACAATGCCACAAAAGGAGCAGTGGTTGCACTGGACCAAATGTGCGCCAACTATTCGTTATCACGGCGAACACGCAGATGGCCAATGTCTGTATTTTATGCCATTCTAAACATAGTAGGAGTCAATGCTGCTGTCTTGCTTCAGTGCACCAAACAACTTGATGAAACAAATGATTTAAAAAGAAGAGAATTGCTACAAAAGCTTGGAATGGATTTAGTAAAGCCCCATTATACAACGTCGAGATGTCCGACCCCTTTCTCGTGAACTGAGAGACGTTGTTGTTAAACTTGGTGGTACTCCTCTTAGCTAAACATCTTCAGAGCCAGAACCCACGAGGAAAGCAAGATGCTACATGTGCGCAAGAAATGTGGACAAGAAAACCAAAATAGTGTGTGAAAAATGCTCAAAACATGTTTGCCCCAACCATAGATTTTCATTGTGCCAAAATAGTTTGTAATCATATCTCAAATATGTAAAAATGTTTATAATATTCAGTGATAAAAGTGCAATTCAAAATAAAATTTCCTTAAATTACAGTTTCGTTTTTCTTATTGGGGTACTCCGAGACCCCACTAGTGTATTAGCATTTCACTAGAGTAGTTAAGGGTTAAGTAGGAGGCTTATTTAACTACTCTAGCTGTCCACAAAGCAGTAAAAACACAGCTCACTTTAGGGTTAAGATACAATTGCACCTTTAAAATTGCAACTAAAACGACAGTACATAATTTGAGCTGCCGGCGATCACAGTTGAGTAGAGGTAACCGTTACGTAATTAAGTACTGCAAGAGTCACCGTTACCATAATTTGACTGAGTCACAGTTAAGACTACACAAGCTGCTGTTCAATACAACGTATTTCAAAGAACATAACAGACTTTACCATAGACTCGCACATAGAACTTGCCAGGCATTGGGCTTTAAACAGATTACTCCAGCAAAATTTCCCAGACGCAAGCTCTATACAGTTCGAACAACTTGCACAGCTTTCGTAAGTTAGACCTGATACCTCACAAAGTTGAAAATGACGCTTAATGAATATACAATTGCCCTAAATTGCAGGTAAGCTGAAAACTATTGCAGATGGCTATCAAATTCAACAAGGAACAAACAGGCAAGTTTCATAATGATTGGAATTAACTAATGACTGTGGATCAAAGGAAAGGCTCGACAGTTTATACTGATAAGTAAAGGGCCTTAAACATAACACGCTCAGAAGCAGTTATAAGGGTGCAAGGTCTAAGCGTGTAGTTAAACAGCAGGTGTAGCACGGAGGAACGTTAAAGCTTGCAAAACAAATTCATCAAATAGGGCTGACTACTGGCTATGACTAATCGGCGAAACTCGGCGGTGGCGCCCATCAATCTATCAACTTTGCTGAACTTGAGCCACCATGACGTGGCTGGTAGAGACACTGGACAGCAGCAGTCCTCAAAGCATCAATTTGCCAGCCATGTGCCCTCGAACCAACTCACTGTCTCAGATCCCATCCAGTCAACAACACACGCTCGTGACATACGGTCAGATCGATATCGGCAGTGCAATTAGGTAGTGGAACCAGTGGAGTGCCATACCTGAAGATCAAAGCCGCCGCTGCTCAAGACCCAATAAATTACGCTATAGACTCACGTAGTACTTGAAAGCAAAACGGTACCTACAGAACGAGGAAGTCTTACACACTACACGAGACAGCAGATTTGAGGCAGCACAGCTCAACGCAAAAGTCGTAAAGGGCCACCTAACAATTAATCGTACAAAAACGATCCTGGATGAGAGAGTTCACACAGCTGAAGGTGACATAAGTCTTGGGACGGTGATAGCGCGAAGGCGGTTGTTTTCAGGTCTCTGCACGGCTACGCTGTCCTCCAAACGTAGCAAGACCCCAGTTCCGTTATTAGCGTGAAGCCTCACGATTGTCATCCACTCACGAGCATTGATTCTGTACTCGACCAAAGCAAACTCTGGGCTCGCACCGCCCACCATCGACCACGACACGACCAGTACTGCAATGACAACGAATCGCAGGGTCACTGGCCTCTCCGGCTACCAGCTTAACTTCCACCACGTCTCGCTACTGCGCCGACTCCTCTTCGAAACGTTTCGTGCGCGCCTAAATAGGCGATCGCGACCAATCACACCGCGGCAAAGCGCGGGCACATGAAAGAGCCGACACATTATCCGCTCCAGAGTAAAGTTACTACTCAGTAAGTTATTATTTATTTAAATGAAATCGGAAGTTCCTATTTTAAAGGCTTTGTCGAAAGAACGCACATGTCCATTGTTATTTAGAAGTAAGTTTTTAAATCTGTATTGTGTATTACTGTGTACTGTATGTTCATGTCATTCAGGGACATTTGCATATGGGTAATCCATCAGTTCTAAGTTATAGCTAGTGTTAAAATTGTTAATCATTTGTATTATAAATGCTTATAAATTTTTTAAAGTAGCTTGCTACTTGGTGTAATTGCTCTGTTTATTATATTGTACTTCTTACCTCATATTAAATTTTATGGCCGAGTTTATGTAATTTGTAAAGAAGATTGGTTTATAAATTATGCGTGTGCATTAAACAACTGAATGAAGCATTTGAAATCGCTTAGTTCCGGTCCTTCCCGTTAAATCTTATGACCACTTAAGACGCCGTAATTTCCCATTTTAGCTCCGTCAGTTCCACCTGATGCGGATCACACACCTCACAGCAACACTCCAGAGCAGGGCGGACTAGCGTGGTGTGAGTAGTCTCTTTAGTAGACATGTGGCCTCTTTCCAAGTGTTCTGCAAATAAAGCGAAGTGTTTGGTTTGCTTTCCCCACAGCATTGTCAAGGCGATCGTTACAATTTAAGTTATCTGTAATTGTAATCCCTAAGGATCTAGCCGAATTTACAGTCTTTAGATTTGTGTGATTTATTGTGTAATCGAAATTTAGCGGGCTTCTCTAGCATTCAGATGGATGGCTTCACAATTTTCAGTATTTAGTGTCATTAGCGATTTTTAGCACCTTACAGATATCTTGTCTAAATAATTTTCCAGTTGATTATGATCACCTGACGACTTTACGAGACGTTGAATGAGTGTGAAATCTGCAAAACATCTAAGAGAGCTGCTCAGGTTGTATCTATACGTCTTTTATATAGATCGGGAACAGCAGAGGGTGTATAACACTTCCTTGGGTGCGCCAAACATTACTTCCGTTTCAGTCAATGACTTTCCGTCAGTTACTATCAACTTCTGCCAGAAAATCACGAACCCAGTCACAAAACTGATACGATATAACAGAGGCACCCAATTTGATTAGAAGACGCTTGTGAGGAACGGTGTCGAAAATCTTTTGGAAATCTGAAAATATGAGATCAATATAACACTGACTATTTCGTGAGAATAAAAGTTGGTTGTGTTTAACGAGAACGATATTTTCTGAATCCATGCTATTTGTCAATAAATTATTTTCGTCGGGGTATTTCATAATGTACAGGCATAGTATATGTACGAAAATCCTACTGCAAATCGATGTTAGGGATTGGGTGTGTAATACAATAGTATACTTGTACAACTTTCCAGTCTCTGGGTACTAATCATTTTACGTATATAACTGCTAAGAATGAAGCTATTGTACCAGCATACTCTGAAAAGAACCTGATGTGTATACAATCTGGACTGGAGACCTTGCCATTATTAAGTGGCTTAAACTGCCTCGCTACATCAGGGAGCTCTGCTTTTAAGTTACTCGTGTTGGCAGTTGTTGTAGATTCGAGTTAAGAAATATTTACTTCTTCTTCTTTGGTGAAAGAGTTACGGAAAACCATGTTTAGTAACTCTGCTTTAGTGGCACTGTCATCAGTGACATCACCATTGTGATTGTGTGAGATGTTCACTGCGTTTTGCCATTGGTGTAATTTATATATTACCAGAATCTATTTACGTTTCCTGCCAGATTCGATACAGAGTTTCGTTGTGGGAACTATTAAAAGCATCTTGCATTGAAGTTCGCGCTAAATTTCGAGCTTCTTTGAAATTCCCCCAGTGGTGAGGATTCTGCATCCTTTTAAGTTTGGCATGCCTTTTCGATACTTGTACAACAGTGTTCTGAACGTTTTGTGCACCATGAAGGATCAGTGTCACCTCTTATTAATTTATGTTGTTTATATCATTTGCCGTCGATACTATTTCTGTGAATTCAAACCACAGCTGGTCTACTCTTACAACACAGTCATATCGCGAGGAGTGACATTGCTCTTGGAAAGGCGTCCATCGACTTTTTATCTGTTTTTTCATGTAGATCTACTTTGCGTTTATTTTTGGTGCGTTGGATGTTATGGTATACAGTCTCGCTACAACTTTCTTGTGGTCACTAATGCCTGTATTCGGAATGATGCTCCCTATTTCCTTTGGTCGAGTATGTTTCCGCAACCATTTTCACTTCGAGTGAGCTCCTGAACTAATTGTTCGAAGTAATTTTTCTGAGAAAGGATTCAGTACAATTTCGGTTGACGTTTTTGTGCCTACCACCGGCTTTCAGCGTGTACGTTTTGCCAACATATCAAGGGTAGATTTAAGTCATCACGAACTACAATGATAAGCCAAAGTATTGTGACCATTGCCCACTGTGACATTGGTTGTCGCCTGGTGGCGTTGCGGGCAAGTGATGGGGTAATGTATATATATATATATATATATATATATATATATATATATATATATATATATATATATGTATGCGGAGTAGACACGGGGATCACCCTAGCGAAGATATGGGCTACAAGTGGGGAAATCAATTGAGATAAGCGACTTTGACACATGGCAGATTATCATTACCCAGAGCCTGTGGTCGAGTATCTGGAAAACGCCAAAGCTGGTCGAATGTTCACGTGCTACTGTCTTAAGAATCTACGGAAACATGTAGATGAACAGTGGAACTACCACTAGGCGCTAAATGGTTGGACGTCCACGACTCTTCACAGAAAGTGAGGTTCAGAGGCTTGTCTTTTCTGTAAAGTAGAATAGATGGTGATATGTGGCATCTCTGCCGAAAGAGCACAATGCTAATGCACGCACAAGTGTTTCGGAGCACACCGTTCATCGTACATTGTTAAACATGGAGCTCCTCAGCAGAACACCCCTTCCCTTCGTATTCACATATTGTGAAAGTTATATACACAGGGTAAATTAATTCAAGTTTCATAAGACAAATTATATTGAGCCAGAGATGGTCAAATGTAGTATTGATTTTGGAATAGTAGATTCAGTTTTTGTGTTACGTAAATTCATGCAGTTTTGGTTTGGTTTAACGTTATTGACAGTTTACATTCTCGCAGCTAAATTAACTTTAAATTCTCGCAGTCAGAAAACTTCACTACAGGTCAAAGAGCACAAGCGACGAGATAAAATACATGTTCACAAGCCATTCCCATTCTACTAGTTGTGTTTCAGACTTCTGGCAGTTACGTCATTTCAGTAATATTTCAAACGCACGTGTTTCAGTCGATCCAACGACGTCAATTACGATTGCAGTGGGTACGGGACCCTCAGGATTCGACCGTTGACCAGTGCAAACGTGTCGGCTATTCGGTTAAATCACGTTTTTGCTAATGTAAGTTAGATGTAGTGCGCCACGGTCCCTTCCGCTTGTTTACTTATTTGTTGTCTAGCCTAAGTGATACCTATGGAAATCTAAGGTTTTCATGATGACCAGCTTTAGAATAAATCTACCTTAACGCACACTAAGCTCTTTAAATTCACTGTGACAGAAATGACTTTCTTCAGCTGCTGATGGTCTGGCGTGTAGAGAGCGTACCGAGTAACACCATATAGTTAATGTGGTTTGCTGGGCACTAGTAGATCTGTGTTGTGTGTTGTGTCCGGTGGTACGGGTTACCAGTGTTCGTACACATGTGGTGTAGTTTGTTATTGTGCAGTGGGTCTTGTAGATGGCGACAAACTGGAGAAATTCTGGTTTCACTAGCCTTTGATTATTTTATGGCAGAAGCCGGATGAAAGAGAAAGTTAATTATTGACACTAATCATAAAAATTTAAATGTGTTCTAATCCGATGAAAGTGTAATCTTGGAATCACTTTTGAATATTTTTATTTAGTGAGAATCTGTGGACTTTAGACAGTTTTTTTTTCTAATGGCTATAGAATTTTGTTAATACTGCACTTATGAAATTTTGAATGTAAATCCCTTCTGGATATTTCTAATATAAATTTGTCTTAGCATCAGATATTCATCTCAAAAATTATGTTGCCTTCCATGTTTAATGTGTTGGTGACGTGATTGGTGCGTCGTTCTTACACCGATCTCAGCTACAGAGGGGTGTCTGTGGCCATTGCTATGGGGTCGGTGATACACAAAATCGCCTCTGAAGCTAGTGGTCCCGCACTCACGACGGATCTCCATTGTAGCCCTCAAGGTTGTTGAGCCAGCAGCAAATGAAAGTCTCAGTAAACGATATTCAGTTGAACCTCGTCAGTTGATAAGCCCAGCCCTCCATACCCAACCATTAAAACCTTGGTTCAGTACTGCTGGAGTGTCCCTTAAGGAGTCATAGTTTTGGATATATATATATATATATATATATATATATATATATATATATATATATATGATGACTTTTGAACACTATTAAGGTAAATACATTGTTTGTTCTCTATCAAAATCTTTCACTTGCTAACTATGCCTATCAGTAGTTAGTGCCCTCAGTAGATATAATCTTTTATTCAGCTGGCAGTATTGGCGCACGCTGTAATGCAGTAGTTCGAGTAACGAAGATTTTTGTGAGTTAAGTGATTCATGAAAGGTATAGGTTATTGTTAGTCAGGGCCATTCTTTTGTAGGGATTATTGAAAGTTAGATTGCGTTGCGCTAAAAATATTGTGTCAGTTTAGTGTTGATCAGGATAACTAATCAGTTCATGATATCCAATATTATCAGCATAACTAATCAGTTCATGATATCCAATATTACAAATTTACACTTTATGATGGACACACGTCCATATCGTCAGCTCTCAAAATTCTGCCATCTCTCTCTCCACATCCACCACTGCTGGCGCCTCATCTCCAACTGCGCAACGCTACGCGCTGTTCACATCCAACAATATCGAATATTCCAACAATGCCAACCAGCCACAGACCGCACACAGCACAGCCAGTGATTTTCATACAGAGCGCTACGTGACGTTACCTACAGAAAAACCTGAACAGCCTACTTACAGTTGATACCATCGCTGTAGAATGTTTGACTTCGTTAACGGAGCCACAACTCACCTCTTCTTGCACTGCTCCATAACTATTAAATGAAGTCCTCGACGGTTTTTTTTTCTGGAAAGAGATGGAAATCGGATGGGGACGTGTCTGGACTATTTGGAGCGTAATCAATGACCGTGAACCAGAAGTGTCGAATGGTTGCAGACGTCGAAACACTCGTGTGCGACCTGGTATTGTCAGTTGAAAGAGAGGATCTCCATGTGTGGACGGACTCATCGAAATCCTGCTCTCAAGTTTCTGAGAATCGCGCTTTTAGGCATGAACTGCAAATACGCCACACCTTGAACATCTTCCAACATTGTGAACTTGAGTTTTATTACTGATCCTATTTTTTATTTTATTTTATTTTATTTTATTTATTTATTTTTTTTTTTTTTTTGGCGTCTTGATCCTTTTGAGGCGGAACTCCGTTGGTGTTCTCTCGATTCCGGGGTTTTAATGGTGAATTCAGCTTTCATCACTTGTCATAATGTTGTTAAGTAACCCACCACCCTCATGCTCAAAACGGAAAAGAAATTTCTGACTGATATCCCATCTCTGTTTCATACCAGGAGTCGCGATTCGAAGCAACCACGGGGCACACAGTTATCTGTACCGCAGTTCTGCTGTGATGGCCTCTACACGTTGCAGTGAAATGCCGCACTTATCTGAGAGATGTGACTGTGTTATTCGACGATTTTCTCTGATGAATTCATCAAAACGATTCCGATGAGTCTCTCGTTGGTTGCCTTACGCGGATGTCCACTTCGTGTTCTGTCTCACACGTCGATGTTAGCACCACCGTTTCCTTGACGGCGAGCATGAACAACCCAATGGCACACGTTAATGATGTCGGTAGAATCAGAACCCTACACAGCTTTCATTTTTCTGTGGGCTGGAAATTGGTTGATCGTTTTTCGTGCCTAGAAACTCAATTACAGCACGCTTTTTCTCATCCACTGACATAGTAATGTTAGACACCGCCATATTACACCCTACAATTCAGAGCCCTCTAGCGGCAGTGGGCTGCAACTTGTGACAATTAAGCGGGAAATTCGACCAGTTATTGTACATGACATGTAATACATCAGCCAATATTGAGAAGAGAATAAAAAATTCAACGGCATTCCTTTCCAGTACTCTCTCGTAATCTGCAGTAACATTCATCTTCAAATTACTTATTGGGATGCAGTCTGGTGACGTCGGCGATAACCACCAATATTTCCGCCATTTTCAAGTGGAAATTCCAGCAACTATGCGCTGAGAAAGAGAATTTAAAACCTCGGTTTTCAGAGTAACTCCGGAAAGGTAGAACACACACACACACACACACACACACACACACACACACACACACACACATTGTAAATACTAGTGCCAGCACAAATCAAAGATGACAGACGTCAGAAGTCTAGACAGTAAAATTAATGATCAACGGGAGAAGTAGCGTATACTATGTCCCTCTGGTTTTGACAAATAAGAGAGCAGGATTCCGTGCAGAATTTGAACAGAAGCCATCATCTCTGTTCATAAGGTTACTTGCTAATTTAATTTCAACAGCTTCCTTAATAACACTATCCCAATTGTTGGAAGTGCATGCCAGAATCTCCGTGATTTATTTTCCTTAGGATGGTTCAAATGGTTCAAATGGCTCTGAGCACTGTGGGACTTAACATCTATGGTCATCAGTCCCCTAGAACTTAGAACTACTTAAACGTAACTAACCTAAGGACATCACACAACACCCAGTTTCCTTAGGATGACCGGTGTCAAGACAGTGTTGAGTAATAGCTGATGTTGGAGTGTGTGCCGCTTATACTCAGTACACCGGTCCTCCACAGTCCTTATAGAATGACTAACATATGACACGCCACAACTACAAGGGTTAAGGTAGAGCCCCGTCTTACGCAAAGCATGATCATACTCTACGGAACCTAAAAGGGGTTCGAGATGACATGGGCCCTTTGGTTTGTGATGACGCTGGTGATTATAGTGTGCTTGTGTTTGTGTTTGTGTGTGTGCTATCTTTCGAGTCTCTCTGAAAACCGATGTTTTAAATCCTTTTGCTTAGCTCTTACTTGATGCAGTTTTGCCTTGAAAATGACAGGGTTTTCTCCTGTCGAAATATCGGCTGTTATTTACGACGTCTCCCAGCCGCTTTCCGATAAGTTATTAGAGCATTGTATACGCTGGGAGAAAGTCAAGTCTAGCATTCATCTATGCTCTCTTTCGAGAGAGATAATTTAGAGCCGAGTATCACCTAGCTGCCGCTACAGTATGTTGGTAGCAAATCATACAGACACTGCTGTGTCAGCAGGTCATTGCAGTAATAGCATGTCGTGGGAGTATGTGTTTGGATAAAACCGCAGCCTTGTGGGGCTTAACTGCTGTGATAAATAGCGTGCGGATTACAGGCGCCGTACTCTAGTTCGGGTTATCAGTAGACAAATGGCCATAAAATCGAAATCGAAAATAAAGCTACAAACGGACACCGGACCTCCGACGTTCAGTGCGCTTAGTACATGGATTTGCTACAAAGTTGAACGCAAATACAATTATACGTAGCAATAGCTAATTATATATATATATACACTCCTGGAAATTGAAATAAGAACACCGTGAATTCATTGTCCCAGGAAGGGGAAACTTTATTGACACATTCCTGGGGTCAGATACATCACATGATCACACTGACAGACCCACAGGCACATAGACACAGGCAACAGAGCATGCACAATGTCGGCACTAGTACAGTGTATATCCACCTTTCGCAGCAATGCAGGCTGCTATTCTCCCATGGAGACGATCGTAGAGATGCTGGATGTAGTCCTGTGGAACGGCTTGCCATGCCATTTCCACCTGGCGCCCCAGTTGGACCAGCGTTCGTGCTGGACGTGCAGACCGTGTGAGACGACCCTTCATACAGTCCCAAACATGCTCAATGGGGGACAGATCCGGAGATCTTACTGGCCAGGGTAGTTGACTTACACCTTCTAGAGCACGTTGGGTGGCACGGGATACATGCGGACGTGCATTGTCCTGTTGGAACAGCAAGTTCCCTTGCCGGTCTAGGAATGGTAGAACGATGGGTTCGATGACGGTTTGGATGTACCGTGCACTATTCAGTGTCCCCTCAACGATCACCAGTGGTGTACGGCCAGTGTAGGAGATCGCTCCCCACACCATGATGCCGGGTGTTGGCCCTGTGTGCCTCGGTCGTATGCAGTCCTGATTGTGGCGCTCACCTGCACGGCGCCAAACACGCATACGACCATCATTGGCACCAAGGCAGAAGCGACTCTCATCGCTGAAGGCGACACGTCTCCATTCGTCCCTCCATTCACGCCTGTCGCGACACCACTGGAGGCGGGCTGCACGATGTTGGGGCGTGAGCGGAAGGCGGCCTAACGGTGTGCGGGACCGTAGCCCAGCTTCATGGAGACGGTTGCGAATGGTCCTCGCCGATACCCCAGGAGCAACAGTGTCCCTAATTTGCTGGGAAGTGGCGGTGCGGTCCTCTACGGCACTGCTTAGGATCCTACGGTCTTGGCGTGCATCCGTGCGTCGCTGCGGTCCGGTCCCAGGTCGACGGGCACGTGCACCTTCCGCCGACCACTGGCGACAACATCGATGTACTGTGGAGACCTCACGCCCCACGTGTTGAGCAATTCGGCGGTACGTCCACCCGGCCTCCCGCATGCCCACTATACGCCCTCGCTCAAAGTCCGTCAACTGCACATACGGTTCACGTCCACGCTGTCGCGGCATGCTACCAGTGTTAAACACTGCGATGGAGCTCCGTATGCCTCGGCAAACTGGCTGACACTGACGGCGGCGGTGCACAAATGCTGCGCAGCTAGCGCCATTCGACGGCCAACACCGCGGTTCCTGGTGTGTCCGCTGTGCCGTGCGTGTGATCATTGCTTGTACAGCCCTCTCGCAGTGTCCGGAGCAAGTATGGTGGGTCTGACACACCGGTGTCAATGTGTTCTTTTTTCCATTTCCAGAAGTGTATATATATATATATATATATATATATATATATATATATATATATATATATATATATATATATATATATATGTGTGTGTGTGTGTGTGTGTTTGTGTGTGTAAAAAGTAACTTATACGTATAATTGTATTTACATTCAAAATTGTAGAATATATATATATATATATATATATATATATATATTCTTCGTCTTATTAAGCTCACAACAGGAAGACAATGAATTAGAATTATGTTGTTAAGTTTGGAGAAAATTTTGTAACAACATAATTCTAATTCAACAAAAAACAGATGTACAGTCATGCTCAAAAGTATCCGAAAGACATGAATTGCATTTCGCCTGATTCGCATGCAACCCGCATAACGCAGCTGTCTAGCAGGTCCTCTAATCGCTCCTCGGTAAAGTCGTTTGACTATTGAAAATGGTTCCAACAAGTCACCACTAGGAAACACTGTTCTGTATCGCAATACCTCAAGATGTAAAATAATACCACGATACTACAAATATCAGGGAACACGTTATCGCATATAAACTGTCCTTAAGGCTTGTAAGCTTACATTTATTACAATAAATGACATACCTGAAATGTTATCACTCTCATTATTACGACAGATAGGTAATATACGTAGTATGTACGTCGTATTCACGATTTCCTCTTTGAAAGTAACATATACCGTACTTATTATTTAACACAAAAGACATTAAAAATTTAAGTTATTCACGAGCAGCTAGCTGAGAATATGTATGAACTTCAAATGACTCGACGAACCGTGTCGTTCTGCATATAGATTGAAACCCAGGTCATGCAGACTAAGCAAAGATTTCGTGACTGACGGAAACTAGCAGTCCTTCCTGATTAGGTACACAAAGAGTGATATACCTCGATTTTAGGCAGTACCAGTTAGCAAATATCAACTTTAAATTACGTAACGTTAACATTTTTAACGGACGCGAATTCCTACTCAGCATCTATTGTCCCTGTTAACGAACAACGAGAGATGTTAAATGTTGCTTCTTCACCAGTAACTTACTTGAAATTCTGTGAGGTAAAGCTTTGTGTCGGACAGGGATTCGAACCCAGAACCTTAATGGGATTGTTATCGAAGCACAATCAAGTGTGACATATCGGTTTTTCTAGGCTGTAGATAGATGTTTTAACTGAAATGACGAGACGAAACATTAATTTTTTCCTTCCCAGGACTCGAACCCGGCACCTATCGCTGTTGTGTTCTAGAGCAAACGAACGTTAAATATGGGTTTGTTACACCAGCAGCGAGTAGTGAGCATGTTTGAACTAGAAATAATATGACGAACAGCTCAGTGCTGACTGGGAATCGAACCCCACACATGTCGTTGTTGACTACACACAAAGAGATGTCAGCTACCGAATTTTTCTCCACCAGCAGCTCGGAATAACATCCTCGAACATACAGTAATCTCGCAAATAGATCAGTGTCTCACTGGGAGTCAAAAACGTCAGATATCGTTAGTGTTGACAACGAATGAAAATACATTAAAAATCAAAATTATTATCCAGCAGCAGATAGGTGTTCTCATGCTAGAGCTTGATAATACATAATGAAAACGTTAGTGCCTTGCGAGGATTCGAACACATTCACATGCAATATGGGTAGATGTTGAGGAAACCGCAATTTTGAACAAACAACAATATATAGTCGAGCTGTTTTGTCACGAATGGATCAAATTCTACTTTAAGAGCGGTGTGAGTTGCATTCCCAGTTAAGAACCAATTTTGTCGACGTACAGGAGCTCAAATAAAAGATGGAATAAGTGTCCTGTGGTGCTACATAGCGTTAGTTTCGTCATTAGAATTAAATAACTAGTATAAGACAGTTTGCTAGTGATGGAGTTTCGACATGTCACCACGCCTGACCTTATTGTGGTTGAACATAACGTCTCCTTGGTAGAGAAGCAATATCACGTTTAATGTGAATTTCAGACCACAACGTCATTATACCTTCTTCACTTGACGGAGCCAGAAGAGAATAGAATCTGTCTCTCCCTATCAAAAACCATCGGCAGAAGTTGGAATCGAACCCAAACCATACGTAAATGAACCAACCATCAATCCAACAGTCCACCAAATCCTCTTCTCTACAGCTTCCTTTTCTATCGTAACGCTGTTGACCCACACTGGATGAGAATTCTGACGCACAGTCTCCCTGTAGTGGTTTGCAGCATGTTCAGTACATTCATTCACTTGGTTTACCGAATCGCCATGAACTAGCTGCCTCGGCTACCCAGTGAATACAATCGACTCTATTTTGTAATCACTGAAATGAAATCACGTAACTGCCACCTACACAGAACTGCCAACAGTGTAGGGTGCAGAAATTAAAATTGGAAGTGTTCCTTTCCACTGAAGCTACTCTATTGCACTATCTGATTGTTGAAAACGTCGTGCAGTGTAAAAGAAAAGATGTAACTGTCTGTATCTCAGAGATCTAGATCCGTCCATATGCATTATCTCACAGCACTGTGGAATGCGGAAATTCTGGAGGAATTGTTATTGTCTTCTGGAGGTCTGTAGCTACATGTCGGGTAGTAGCATAACGGTAAGTGTCGTGCGCCGTAGATAAGGCGTCGCGAGTTCAAGAACATTCACTGCTACATTTTTTAAAACGCAATTTTGCTGTCTGCTGAAGTTATCAATCTAATGGAACTATGAACATAATTGCCTTCACTTCTCAACCCAAAATAGTCGCATGTAGAAAAAGGGCTAACTTCTGCTACATTTTGTTCTTTTCTGGTTTAATAGTCGGCCAGGCAGCAGATGCATCTCGAATCTTTTGTATTATGTATGGGGAGAGAACATCATGCAAAAATACGTCAGAAAAGTTTTTTTCAACATTAGCTGTCTTGTGGCAGTGGCATTTTATTCTCCTTCAAACTTTGTTTGACAGCTTTAACTCAGAACAAGTTCTCTACAAGCATGTGCTCAATAAACTGCCTGTGCGTTGTCAGACTATTATAGATAACATCAGAGAACTCGCGTGTATCATTGATGATTAATTTCTCTCTCATGTTTACTATTGTTTTAACAACGCTGAAAGAAACCTTACGAAAATTGTGCACTGTAGTATAAAAAATGGAATAAAACTACCCACAATAACCTTACGACCAAAGTCTGTTTTAATAAAGCTGAGTGTCTTTACACAAGTGTGCCTCTATCGGCACGAATTAGTAAAATACTACTCACTTAGATTTCGCTTGGGTCTGTGTTTAATTGGTGTGCTGTGTCATCAAGAAGTATGGAAATGTTGCATTTCATAAATAAAGTTATGTATTCCTAGAAACCCAAAATTTGTTTGCCAGCAGCGGAAAGAGGTGTGACCTGTTATGCAGCATTGTAAGTTTTCCACCATTGCACTATGAGCCGGAAGTATTTTCTTGCGATGTCCTTATCGATGTTTTATCTGACTGCTTGTAGCTCTTTCCCCTCCAGAAGGAAAAAAACGTTACATTCAGCGAGACTGGAACCGCGAACCATAACAGACGCTTTTTCAGAGGTCAGCACGTCACCACACAGCTAGCGAAGAGGTATGTGTTGCACATTTCTCTTACGAGGCTAATAGAGTCTAGAACTCGGAATCCGCAATGTAAAGGACGAGTTTAGTTGCGATTTACACATACAATGGTTTTCCTGGGCTGAAAACCGTAAATTTACAATCTTATGTTACACCTCAAGCGTTAATAACTCAGATTATTTAATGGAAATGACAGGAAAAATCAAGTGAACTTTGAGGTTTAATTCCGTGCACAGCAGGAAGTAACTCGTCGATCACAGAGGTTCCTTGTTGCCAAATTTCAGTTACAGTGCCAGCACGAAGAAGACGAACCGATGTGTTCCTACAGCCATAGCTGTGACCATAGCTGGCGTCTCAAAGACGCGGCTTTTACAGCCTGGAATACGTAATGCGTCTGATTCGCATTTCTGTAACCAGGTTTAGGGACTGGAGCGTAGTTACTGATAATACTCATAACTGACTGCAATCTAAGCATCATAAATCAGCAACTCTCATAGTTGTTTTTATATTTCTTTCGTAAGTGTACTCAAAACTAAGAAACTCATTCACGTACGTTTTTGTACCTGGCCAATAGTAGAGCACAACAAACAAATAAAAATAAAAAGTAATGTGTGTGTGCGTGAGTGTGTGCGTGCGTGCGTGTGTGTGTGTGTGTGTATGAGAGAGAGAGAGAGAGAGAGAGAGAGAGAGAGAGAGAGAGAGAGATAAATATAAAAATGAATGAGAGAGAAAGTAAAAAATGACACATTTAAGGATCAAGTGCACGATGTGAAGTTCTATGGTGGAGATACGAACCCAACACGTAATCGGATTGTTAACTAAGTAAAATCAAATCTTACGTATCGGTTTTTCTAAACAGCTGCTAGGTGTTTGAATCTAAAATAAAGATTCAAACAAATTTTTGTGTCTGAGCTACACTCGAACCGCTCACCTACCGTCCTTCTTTATCATTCACGAATATAGCTTAAGTATCATTTGCTTTCCCACCAACAGTAAGATGTGTGCGTGTTTGACCAGAAATAACGACACCTATTGCGATTGTTGGCAACACACGAACAGATATTAAAAATGCACGTAATTTTCACTAGCAGGCCAGTGTGCACGTGATAGGGCTTGAAATGAAATTATGAATATTTTTGTACTGGGTCAGGATTCGGACCCAAATACTTACCTTTGGAGGAGACCGAGAGAAGATTGCAGTCTTGGAAAAAGGAAGGAAATGATTGAACTATACTGTTCCAAGAGATTCAGATCCTCTAAAGAGGAGGTACGAATTCGAATCACATTCCAGCACCAAAGTTTTCAACGTCTCTAGTTCAATCAAGTACAAGTAAAGTAACAGCCCTTTTCCTTTAAATGGCTATCTGTTCATCAAATAAAATAAAGTTTTCTAATCTAAGTATGTTTACTGGCAACAGTATATCTGTTTACCATGATTTCCGCCTACGTCATTTCCCAACGTAAACCGGCTCTGCCCATTTGGTAATAAAGGAACGTGATGTTTAATGTGGATTCTGGATTACAACGTCTTTCTCTTGAGGTTAACAGAGGTAAAGTAAATCTGTTTGTGCCTCTTAAAACTAAATGCCTGAACCCACGCATTGCACCTGTGATAGTTCGTTCCCCCAGACCATTGTGGGCACATTATCCAGCCCCAGGAGTGTGCTATAATGGATGATGTGCTTAGCTTACAAAATTAGTCATGGTGGAAAAAATGCGAGTTTATGAAATGGTTAAGAAGAAGCAAGCTTCTGACACGGAGATTATGCTATTCTCATGTCAGCAGGATGTAAAGACTCTATGTTAAGTCCCATAGTGCTCAGAGCCATTTGAGCCATTTTGTAAAGACTCTTCTAGTCATCATAGTCTCGAAGTGAAGCCATTTTGAAATTTTCACTAATTCAGCAAATTTCTTAGTTCGAAAAAAATCCACGGTGAAGTGTGAAGTGACTGGATAATTCGATTATTACCGTCATTATTACTATCATTTTCTTCATGCCGGTTTTGTAACATATATACTTGAAGATCATTCAATGCCTTTTGGTCATTATAGGAGTAGTTTCCCAAGAATAGGTTCTTTCCCTGTCTGCGGAATCCTTTGCTTGTTAATATCAAACATCAGCAATTACTCGTAGATTAGATTAAAACTAAAGCAATTGATGAAGACGTTATTTGATAACAAAAACGCGCTGCCTTTCATCACATACTAGCGCCTAGAAAAGGCTGTAGAATACTGCCAAACCAAAAGTCAAGGGATTTACGTCGCTGTCAGTTCTTCCATATGATTTGGTCGACTTGACCTGTTTCAAGTTGTGTATGACAGAGAATGTTTTAGAAAATCAATTATTTTCCTTTGCAATAAACAGAAAGATTTTCATTCTAAGCTATCCACGTTCAAAATTTTCGCAATATTAGTTCAAATTTAATATTCGCTTCTATAATGCTGGAAAATATTTCACAGTTGCAAAACCCGCATCCGACTCATTGACCTTACACTTAGTCACTGACCATAAATTCTAGTTCAGTGACAACAGTTTAAGTAACCTAATGTAACGAAGACTGTTTGCCAGTGTTCTTTCTCACCGGAAAATACGCAATTCACTCATTGGGCTCCATAAGTAATGATTACATGCATGTGAAAAACTTGTTCTGAGTTAAAGCTGTCAAACAAGGTTCGAATAAGATTTAAATGCCACTACCATGCGCTCGCACCATACATTCTACTCAAGTTTCGAGATGCATCTCATGCCTGGCAACCTATTAAACCTGAAAAGAACAAAAGTCGCAGAAGTTAATCCTTTTCCCACATGCGACTATTTTGGGTTGAGAAGTGAAGGGAATTATGTTCAAAGGTCCATTAGATTGATAACTTTAGCAGACAGCAGAATTACGTTTTAAAAAATGTAGCAGTGAATGTACTCGAACTCGCGACGTCTCATCTATGGTGCACGACGTTACGCTACTTTTTTTTTACTACATTTACCAAATAAAAAACATATACCTCATCCAAGGATCGAACCATCGACCTCCTGCAAGCCAACCCAAAACTCCATCCCCACCACCAACTTTTTTTTTCTTTACAACTCTTTTTTTCCCTTAGACCAGGGCTCCCCAACGCGCGGCCCGCGGACGCCTTAGGGGTCCGCCGGCTCTTTCTAGGGGATCCGCGGCCACCTTTCACCAAATCGTGTAAAATAATGAGTAAAATTATTGAATAAAAATGTGAAAATCAAATTCATCACTATTTTTTTTTTCGTGTGAAAACCATGTGTACTTTTACTTCAGGTCGTATTCCCAAGCAGCCTTTGTGGTTCCTAAGTGAGAACGCATACACAGTTTTGTGCCGGAGAATGCGGCTTCTCTGATCGACTGTTTCGCAACAATACGGGGGTCGTTTGTGCGCCAGCTCACGGCGCTAGATGCGCTGAAACCTTTTACGCATGCGCGGAGCGAACTTTGTCGACCAATCACAGCGCTCGCTGGCACGTATGCGGTCCCAGGCATAATTAAATGTTAAACTTGCTTTGTCAGTGCACTAACTATTTCATAAGTCGATTTTTGACCAGTTTGTTACTTCTGACATGCATCGATGGCTGAAGTCAGGATCACTGAGGAAGGGTGCAGTTACTCCATCGCCTTCACAACAAGGGAAGTTTCCAGTTGAAATGAATGAGGAGGGAGGACGACCAAAGGAAGAACAATCACAAGAAACTCCACAGCCTGATTTATTACGTGAAAACGCTGCAAGTACTCCACTGGTTGCAATATCCTGTGGAAGTGGATTAACCAAGAAGCGTAAGTACAACTAAAGCTATTTAGAAATGGGCTTTATGGAGACGGTAAAGCTCAGTGTGTAATTTGTGCGCGAGTTGTTCCGAACAGTTCAATGGTTCCAGTTATATTGCGCCGTCATTTTTAAGGTAGTCACTCGGATTTCCAGGTTAAAGACATCGATTTTTTCAAAAGGAAGAGGGCTGAACTAGCTTCTTCTCAGCATTGCATGAAAACTCATGCAAAAACAATTAATGAAAATTTATTAAAACCTTCTTTCTTGGTTAGTTATCGAGTGGCAAAAACAGGGAAAGCTTATACCAGTACAAAAAGTCTCATAAAGCCGTGTGTTAATGATATTGTTTCTTGCATGCTAGACAAAGAGACAGTAAAGCTTGTATCTTCGGTGCCATTATCAAACAATACTGTCAAGAGACTCATTGTTGACATGTCAAATTATGTGAAAGACACTCTTGTTTCTCGCATCCAACACAATTCATTTTATCTGCAGATAGATGAATCCACTGATATTGCAGGATTAGCAATTTTATTGGCTTTTGTCCGTTATGAAAATTCTGGATGTTTTGAGGACCTCTTATTGTGCAGACCACTACATACCAACACAACAGGTGCTGAAATATTCCGTCTATCGGATGATTTTTTAAGGACTAAGGAAGTTTCTTGGTGTAATTACATAGATGTGTGCAGAGATGGTGCAAAAGCTATGACGGGTCCTACAGTCGGAGCAATAACGAAAATAAAAGAAAACGCCAAGAATTGCAACAGTAGTAATTGTGCTCTGCACAGATACGCTTTAGATACGAAACAAATATATGTTTCCTTCAAGAAAGTCTTAGACGAATCCTTTCAAATCACCAACTACATAAAATCAAGGCCGTTGAAGTCAAGACTTTTCACAATACTATGTGAAGATATGGGAAGCCTTCATCGTTCCCTGCTTCTCCAAACAGATGTGAGGTGGCTCTCACGTGGGAATGCACTCTCTCGGCTGTACAAATTAATATTGGAAGTCTTAGCTTTCCTCTTGGAGCATAACACCAAATTAGCAGACCTCGCCTATTTGTCAGATATTTTTATCCAAAATGAACGAAATGAGTATTTCACTCCAAAGGCAAATTGAAACAAAGGTTACCTGCTATCGACAAAGTTCGAGCATTCAAGAGGAAAATCAATTTTTGGGCGGAGAGTGTCGAGGAGGGGGCGTTCGAGTGTTTTCCTCTTGTCAATGAGTTTTTGAAAAACAAAACATTGGCGCTTGGGAAGAATTTGTTTCCTCAAATCCTGGAACATCTCCGAAGCTTGATGTCATTGTTGGAGCATTACTTCCCAACAGCTTAAGATGAGAAGCTGCAGAAATACGAATGGGTGGTCAACCCATTCACTGTATCCAAAAAGCCGAACATTCTATCATCAAATGAATATGAGTTGTTGATAGAAATTGGCACAGACCCTACATTGAAATCAAGTTTTGACATTGACGGTTACTCACACTTATGGATGCGTTTGGATAACAAGAAATAATACCCCCCCTTGTTGAAAAGGCAAACGTGTACCTCTTCCGTTTGCCACAACATACATGTGTGAATCTGGATTCTCGATCTACGCTGCCCACAAAACTATGTACCGAAGCTGTGTAGATGTGGAACCAGACATCCGTCTCCAGTTGTCAAGAACTGAACCCACCTTTTCAAAATTGTGTCACCAGAAGCACCCTCAAACGTCACATTAGGATTCCATTATTATTCCTACAGACTCATCTATAGTAAAGAAGAAAGCATTTTTCTTCGTAGATGCTCAGTGAACATACCTGAACCATAACTGTGTAGGAATTTTGTTTGTCTTCTATCATTTACAAAATAATAATTAATTGAATTCTGTTGGCATTGATATTTTTATTACGAAAATTAAAATGATCTCTAAAGCTAATTTATTTCTATCCTCTCAGTTAAAAATATGGCCTGCCTATACTTCAATTACAATTACTTGCTATTACTCTGACACTATATTGTGGCAACTGGCTGCGAGCGTAAACAAATGAGGACTTTTCACGTGCCACCTTGTAAAAGGTAAACCTCCTATGCCAGAATTGTTTCCTTTGAGAAAAAAAGTCTTACGTTTTGTGAAATGCTCTTGTCTTCTTATATAGAAATAAGTGAGTCTGTTTGTTTGTTTTCCTAATTTGTTTACAGTCGAGGCTGACTGCCACAATATAGAGTCCAAGTAGTAGCTGGGGTTGTCAGCTGTGGCTAAACTGTTGCCACGCCGCCTGCCAGTTGCCAGCTACCAACTGACAGTACACTGATGCAATGCCGCCTGCTAGCTGCCGGCTATGGACTGACAACTGCAGTTCAGTAGATACGCAAATAGGTAAAAATAACTAAACTTTCCGAGCTGTTTACATGGGCACGACAATCGATTGTGGAAATGGTAAACGGCTCCATAAAAGCAGATTTCCAGAATCGATTCTAAAGTGTTTACCTGACCAACCAAAAGCGGAACTGGGACACCGGCTTACGAAATCCGGTTTTGGAAACGCATGTAAACTGGCTGAATGTATTCCCACACATTGCACAACAGATGTCAAAATAGTCCTTTAAAGGAATTTCCTTGACCTCTTTTCTTTCGTGATGTGTTTGTATCCCGAATTATGGGTCTGCCTCTTTTCTTCACAGCCGCGTGGAATTTCCGTGCAGTCTAGGGTGCCATGTCATCGTGGATTGCGCGGCCGCTCCCGCCGGAGGTTCGAGTCCTCCCTCGTGTGTGTGTGTGTGTGTGTGTGTGTGTGTGTGTGTGTGTCTGTGTGTGTGTGTATGTGTGTGTGTGGTCCTTAGCGGAAGTTAAACTTAGGTTAACAGTGTGTAAGACTAGGGACTGGTGACCTCAGCAGTTAAGTTGGTTCAAATGGCTCTGAGCACTATGGGACACAACTGCTGAGGTCATTAGTCCCCTAGAACTTAGAACTAGTTAAACCTAACTAACCTAAGGACATCACAAACATCCATGCCCGAGGCAGGATTCGAACCTGCGACCGTAGCGGTCTTGCGGTTCCAGACTGCAGCGCCTTTAACCGCACGGCCACTTCGGCCGCCAGCAGTTAAGTCCCATAGACTTTACATACATTTGAAGATATTTCTTCGGATTTCACGAAAACACACACACACACACACACACACACACACACACACACACACACACGACTGTTACGAAATATGCATGCTCCTCACACAACAGAAGACAAACAGTGGAAGTGAACAGACCACAAGCCGCAGCTTGTCAACAGCGAACAGTTTGGACGTGACGTTGATTGCTCTTTGAGGAAGGCAGCTCCAACGTGTGAAATGTCAATTACCAAGTAATTTTAATCAGGCTATAGTGTGTTGAACAAAGTTAGTGTCTAGATACAGTCGGAATTAAAATTGGATCGTTAATTTCAAGTTGTTTTCATTCATCTCTAAACCAAAGACTACTGATACCTCAAGGGGGGGGGGGATTATTGGGAACATGGCACTTGCATTAAGAAGCTTTCAGTTCCCATGGGTGTCGCTCTCAAATTTGAAGTTACTGTGCTCTTGACTGACTAGGGGTCTGCCATGGATTTTCGATTGAAGATAGGGTCCGCCAGCTGAAAAGGTTGGGAAGCCCTGCCTTAGACCTTTTCCACTTCAGGCGTTGGCCCCTATCACCCATACCATCCCAAAATCCAATCTAACCTAAAAATAAAAACAAAAACAAATTAGTGCCACCGCCACTTTCACCCTAACCAACTTTCTTTCTTTCTTTTTTCGAGCCGGGATCTCTTGTTTACCGGACAGATGCAGGTACCATTATGCCATGTTTTTTTTATTATTTTTTTTAAAGAAACTGAACAAATTTTCTTTTTGTGACAAACTGTCCAATACCCATAAAACAGTATAAAATGAAATCAATCAAACACTTCTGATTTGTTTTATGTACATTTATTTATTTGTCATTTTACGGCTCCTGGCAAAATTAGTTTTCCTGAGGCACGTTGACTTGGCTTAAAAAATGAAAATTGCCAGCTTAATTAAAATGATGCAAATTTAGTAACGACTCGCTGTAGTGTTGTGCACCAACCAAAAATTACTCCTTCATTATGGCAAAGTGTGAAGCAAGAAATTTTGAAACAAAGCTTTGTATTTCCGACTCGTTTTAAGGTTGTGGTGCACTTCCATTATATACTGTATGTACTTGTCTAAACTCGCATGTTTATTCGTAACTGCAAAATATGCTAATTTTCCGATAATCCAAGTGTAGTTATTGTTCTTTGTTTCAGGAAGGAAATGCCAGTTTAGTTGAAGTACTTCTTTAAGTGTTATACCAGAGTCTGTAGTTCTAGTAATTTTTGCGAGTTTTTTTCTAGTCCAGTACCATATGTGGTACTGGTCTCGGCAGATGAGGATGTGTACCAAGGTATCTACAGTTTGGCAATGATTGCAGTACGGACTCTGCTTCAGTTTGATATTGTGCAGCTTTTCACCTGTGGGGACCTTCTCGTTTACAATGTCATAACATGTGAACACCACTCTGGAGTGGAGTATGCGATTGTTAATATTTTTCCAGACGTTACTCCAGTTGACCGCTGGATATTTCACTTCCATGGGGTTTTGCCTAAGGTGTCTCGTGAGGTGGTAATAGATCCACCTGGTGTTAAGCTGCTGTGGAGAATCTAGAATATACCTCATTTCCAGATAGTAAGTCCAGACGTAGTCGAGTTGAGCGCTGATGCGACCAACATCGACTGGAGACTTTTTGCTGTTTGGGGCTAACCTGTTGAATAACGTTTCCGTAATTGCCGGACGGGGTGTCTGCAGTATTTCGCGGATACGGTCCATATATATGGAAGCGCATTGTTTCTTGATGTCTTTGAAGCCCAAACCACCAGCAGGGCGGGTTAACACTATGGTTGGCATGGTGACTTTAAAGATGTTTCCGCTCCAGATGAACCAATGTGCTGCAGCTAAAAGCTTGTGCGCTATATCCTTGGGTACTGCTAACACTGCTGCGACGTGATATATCTTGCTTGGGGCATAGCTGTTAATCAAGAGAGCTCTCTGTATCCGATTTAGCGTTCTAGTTTTGTGTTCACGGAGAGTAGCCCTGAATATATTTAGTTTACGGTCCCAGTTGGCAACTGTCATCTCTTGTGGGTTGGACATTTAAATAATACCTAAGTGGTTCGTCTTCTCTGTCCTTTGTAGCCATATTATTTTAATGTTCTCCATATGGGGTCCGACAGGTCAAATTTTCGTTTTGTTTTCATTGAGATTGGCTCCAGAAGAAGTGGCGTATCCGGCCAGAGTGGCCGAGAGGTTCTAGGCGCTACAGTCTGGAACCGCGCGACCGCTACGGTCGCAGGTTCGAATCCTGCCTCGGGCATGGATGTGTGTGATGTCCTTAGGTTAGTTAGGTTCTTAGTCTAGTTAGGTTCTTAGTCTAGGGGACTGATGACCTCAGATGTTAAGTCCCATAGTGCTTAGAGCCATTTGAACCATTTTTGAAGTGGCGTAAGTTGTTGAACAACTTCAATTTCTGAGTGCGTATTAACTATTACAATGATGTCATCAGCATTAGCGTGACACACAGTTTTTGTACCCAACACCTGTAGACCTTGTAACCTGTGATGCAGGTTTAACAGTAACGGTTCTACGGCGATTGCGTACAGTGTCATAGAAAGGGGCCAGCCTTGTCTCAATGATTGATTTATCTGGACTGGTGAACTTTGTTGACCATTAATTTTGATTTGAGAGGAAGTTCCGACTATACATTTGCGTATGATCTGAAAAAAATGAGCACTGAATCCCATCCGTTGCATTACAGTTAATAGAAAGTGGTGGTTGATGCGCTCAAAAGCCTTATCAAAGTCTAAAAACATGAGACCAACATTGCATTTACATAGCCACGACAAATATATAATATGCCTATATTCACACAAGGCTGAAGATTTTACAGTCGGAACTGAGCAGAGTTAGTGATCGAAAATCCTTCAGTGTAGTGCTATCTGATTTTTTTTTTTTTGGGATCAGGACAATCAGTCCTTCCCTACTCTGAGATGGCATCTGCACGTCGCGCAATAATTCATCGCATATTTTAGTGATCTCCGGTTCTATGATGTGCCAAAAACAAACATAAAATTCTATGGGTAGGCCATCTAAACCAGCCGATTTCTTTCGAGGCGAAACTGTGGTTATGGTAACTACTTCTTCCTCAGTTATGTTGGCTACATTGTCGGCGTTGTCAGTCGGATGGACTGTGGGTTGAATGTAGGATAAAAGAGGCTCACTTGCCGTCGAATCAGTCTGCGACGCGGCGTCAAATTCTGTATAATGTTGCATCCCCTAGTTTTTACTGTGACTTGTTGATCGTATTCGTTCCCCTGTTCATCACTGAGAATATGGAGGAACTTTTGTTTACCTCTCTTGGCTTCCCGTATCACGTGATATACGGACGTATTCTCCAGCGTCAGTTACAAAAAAAAAAAAAAAAAAAAAAAAAAAAAGAGTTTAATATGGCTCTAAGCACTACGGGACTTTAACATCGGAAGTCATCAGTCCCCTAGAACTTAGACCCACTTAAACCTAACTAACCTAAGGACATCACACACATCCATGCCCGAGGCAGGATTCGAACCTGCGACCGTAGCAGTCAGGCGGTTCCGGACTGAAGTGCCTAGAACCGCTCGGCCACCTCGGCTGGCGGCATCAGTTCAATCGGATGACGCGCTCGAACTTTTTCCCCCTCTAGCGATTTTCGTACCAACGCGGTTATTCTTGCTTTAATGCGTTTTATTCTAGAGCTGTTTGCTACTAATCCCATGGGGTCATCATATACAGTCGTTCGCGGAGGCAAAGAAAGTGATACTCCACGGTGCGTTTTCGCCAGTACGCTTTCATGCGACCATAGCGTGCGATGCATTTTGTTATCTGTGGTTTCGCAGACTGTAGCCAGCACATGATGCGTGTTGGATATCTGGATTGCGTCCGAAGACAACGCTGCCACGTATCATGGATCTCCTGTTGCAGTACTGAGTCCTCCAAAAGTGACACGTTTAGCTGCCGTACGCCTCTTCCCAGGAATGTTTTTCGTTCAGTGTGCCGCATCGTTACATGAAATGCGCAGTCATCCGAGAAGTTAAGAGGCCAAATTTCGCAGGCAATTACATTATGGATAAAGCCTTTCGTTACATACAGCCTTACTAGTCTGCTTGCCGAATTACTGGGTACGTGCGTGTATCCTCGGGTGTGCGGACGAAGATGGCAGCAAGTATCTATCAATATAGCCCATTAGTTAACAACAACAGCTCCTCACAAAAATTAAAGTTTGGAACTTGAGCTTCTGGACGCAGTATGCAGTTAAAATCTCCACCAAAAATTATGTGCAATCTAGGATCCGTTATTAATGGAACAATTTCGTCTCGGAACAGGCTGCTCCATGCTCGTTTTCCGTTGGATCCGGAGGGAGCATATACATTAATAGGAAGTAGATCATATGTTTGTGCACTTATGCCTCGTCCAGATTCAAGTATAGCTTTTGCTGTACATGATATGCCGTGTTTGAACAATATTCCCGTTCCACATTCATTGCCTATGTTTAAGATCGCCTCATATCCGTACACATCCGCTATTTTGGTCGTAACTACCTCTTCTATCATCGCTATGTCAATGTCGGCGGCATGTAAGTAGTTCTTCACAGATTGTAACTTCGCGTCCAAAACTATTCTGTTTACATAGAGCGGTGCAATTTTATACGCCTGCGAACTCAGTAGTCCTACTTATCGCATTCAACGTCGTCGGACCAAGCTTTCCCCGTATCAGGTCCACGGTGGTCAACCGTTTCCATTGGTTCTTCAATTGGAGGGGCGAGATTCATAGGTACGTCCTCATTCCGGTTTGGGGTGTCTGGTTTTCCGACGTGTATCACGTCTTAATCTCTTCAGGACTCTGTTTTGTGTTTGCCGTTTAGGTTTCACCGGCAGCTGTCTAATGTTGACTTTCTCAGTAGTCTTCAAATCTCCTGAGAGGGTGTTATTTCGAGCCAAATTGTCGCCTGCGCTCTTAGTGGATAATGATGTCAATAGAGATATCGGTTCACTATGAGGTTGCTCGTCAGGGATGGTTCTTGCACGTCATTCTCAACAGCGGAGGAATCGGAGAATTTGCGGTGGTTCCCAACATCTTTTGGGGTCTGTTGTGTTGAAACCATTACAGCTGTCACGATTTCCTTAGGTTTAGGTGGTCTCGCTTCTGTTGTGGTAGTCGTGGCAATCTGGGATTCTGCTCGGGTTGCATGGTTCTCCGTGTTCAGATTAGGGCTTTGGGTCAGGACTTGGCCGCGGGCAGCCGTAGCTTAAGTCGTTGGCAGCGCAGTCATAGCCGGCGGTCTCGGCGCCTCGCCAGCCGGCAGCTGCGCCACTCGCCGCTGTAAACACTCAGCACGGGCGTGGCCGGGAGAGTTGCACGCCGCACACGTCCTCGGCTGGCTGTCGTATATAACGATGCGTCGGTATGCACAGACGCTGATCTATGATGGTACATGTTTGTGCAAATCGACCTTTAATTGTCTCACTCCGTTGAGAACTAGGGATTTGCGTACGTGGGACCAATGTTCGGCAACATTACTGAAAACTTTCCCGTACGGCGCTATTGCTGCGTTTACCTCTTCCACTGGTACTTCGAATGGCAGTTCGAACATCCTGATCGTCTGTATTCCAAACCCTGCATGGGTTATGATGACTTCGCCTACGTTACCATCACGATGGTTAAACTTCATAATTTCTCCGCATGACTCAACTATTTTGTCGCATAAGATACCATTCTTCATTTTGACAAATACAACGCTGCTCACTATAGAAAGACACATCCCAATGACATCCTCTAAATCAAGTTTCACTGCGTCTTCTAACCAATCTTCGATTTTGTGTAGTTTAGGTCGGGCGTAATTACAATCAAACGAGAATCTCGAAGTATCTTCTCTGTTCAAGTGGGCCATCATGGTATCGTATTTCAATTTTCAATGAGCGTAGAATTTCTGCAATGATGCGAGAAGCACTGCGACTTACCACGCCGAAGCACAGCAGACTGCGGCGCACGAAACTCAGCACATGTCCGCACACCACGGCTGACGCGGCGAGACTGCCTACTAGCTGACACGTAGCTACAGCAGCTCCAGAAGTCAACAACAATTCCTCCAAAACTTCCGCATTCCACAGTGCTGTGAGATAATAGATGTGGACAGATCTAGACTTCTGAGAGACAGACAGTTACAGCTCTTCTTTTGCACTGCACGACGTTTTCAGCAAACAGATAGCGCAATAAAGTAGCTCAAGTGGAAAGGAACACTTCCTATTTAAATTTCTGCATCCTACACTGTTGGCAGTTCTGTGTAGGTGGCAGTTACGTGATTTTATTTCGGTGATTACAAAATAGAGTCAAATGTATTCACTGGGTAGCCGAGGCAGCTAGTTCATGGCGATTCGGGCAATTAAGTATATGAATGTATTGAACATGCTGCAAACCACTACAGGGAGCTGTGTGTCAGAATTCTCATCCAGTGTGGCGCAATGGCGTTATGATAGAAAAATGAGTCACAAAGAAGAGGATTTCGTGGTTTGTTGGATTGATGACAGGTTCATACACTTATGGTTGGGTACGATGCTAACTTCTGTTGATAATTTTTGATAGGGAGAGAGAGATTTTATAATGGTATTATAGTATATTATAATGGCATTGCGGTCTGAAATTCCCTCTCTACGAAGCAGACGTTAGGATAAACCACAACGAAGACAGCAGAGGCGACATGTAGAAACTCTACCACCAGTAACCTTTTTATATTGGTTATTTATTTCTAGTGACGAAACAAATGCTATGTAGGGCCACAGGACACTTATTCCATCTTTTATTTGAGCTTCTGTATGTCGATGAAATTGGTTCTTAACTGGGAATACAACTCAGAGCGCCCTTAACGCGGAATTTGATCCCTGCATGACAATACAGTTTGACTACAATTTGTTGTTTGTTCAAAACTGCAGATTCGTCAACATCTCCACATAATGCGCGTGAATGGGGTCGAATCCTGTCCCGGCACTAAAGTTATCATTATGTATTATCAAGCCCCAGCATGAGGACGCCTATCCATTGGTGGATAATAATATTATTCCTAGTTCAAACTTGCTCACATGTCACTGCTGGTGTAACAAACCCATATTTAACGTTCGTTCTCTCTAGAATATATCAGCGATAGGTGCCGGGTTGGAGTCCTGGAAAGAAAAAAAATTAATGTTTCGTCTCGTCATTAGCTACTGCCGAGAAAAACTGATATGTCATAGTTGATTGTGCTTCGAAAACAATCCGATTAGATTTTGGGTTCGAATCCCTGTCCTACACAAAGCATTACCTCACAGTATTTCAAGTAAGTTACTTGCAAAGAAGCAGTATTTAACATCTCTCTTAGTTCGTTAACAGGGACAATAGATGCTGGATAGGAATTCGTGCCCGTTAAAAATGTTAACGTCATGTAATTTAAAGTTGATATTTGCTAACTGATATTGTCTAAAATCGAGGTATATCACTCTCTGTATGCCTGGTCAGGAATGACTGTTAGTTTCCGTCAGTCACGAAATCTTTGGTTCGTCTGCATGACCTGGGTTTGAATCCATGTGCAGAACGAGACGGTTAGTCGTGTCATTTGAAGTTCATACATATTCTCAACTAGCTGCTCGTGAATAACTTAAATTTTTAATGGCATTTTGTGTTAAATAATAAGTACGGTATATGTTACTTTGAAGTGGAAATCATGATTACGACGAACGTACTACCTGCATTACCTACCTGTCGTAATAATGAGTGTGGTAACATTTCAAGTATGTCGTTTATTGTAATAAATGTGTGCTTACAAGCCTTAAGGACAGTTTTATCTGTGTTAAGGTGTTCCCTGATATGTGTAGTATCGTGTTATTACTTTACATCTTGAGTTATTGCGATACACAGCAGTGATTCCCAGAGTGACTTGTTGGAACCATTTTCAATAGTCAAACGACTGTATTGAGGAGCGAAAGAGGACCTGCTAGACAGCTGCATTATGCGGGTTGCATTCGAAACAGGCCAAATGCATATATATATATATATATATATATATATATATATATATATATATATATACTCTCTGATAAATGTGTTGCAAATAGACGATACTAAAGACGTAATAAACATGCTGACTTGTAAAATAAAAGTTCTTTACGTACACTGTATTGCATGCAGAGTGAGGAAAATTTTTTATAGAAACGTTATGATAGTGCGACCCTCAGGAGATCGAAAGGTTGACTACGCATCTAACACCTCAAGAGATTCGTTTAATGGATGTTATCCACTTTCATAACTCTGGGCTGGTGCAGAATGAAGAAGAAGAAGACGAACGTATGTGGAATACCTGTGAGTGATTTTCACAGTTGAGGCAGTATTGAAAGACAATGAGTGTATTGGTTGAGACGTAGGACGAGTTTGCCTTGCAAGGACTATTTGCGTGTTGTAGTTAATATTTCATGCCAGTAGTGAGATGCACTGAGCGCCGAGCCAATGTGGATTGTTAGTGTGAGGTACACATGTAGTGTGAGGCACCAATCTGCTGTGTAATAACTTGACACGTCAGTTAAAGGTACTTGAGATCAAGAAACTGAAGACGCAGAACTTGTTTCATTATTTTGTATCTACTGTTCACAGGGAATGCAACTGTCATCCGATGGAAGCCCCCCTTTGTGACGTTGAAAGAGTTTTACAGCAATGCGAGTACCTCTCTTGGATGCAACGGTTTGGCGAGGAACAGTATAATGTGAAAAATGGATGTAACTTGAGCTCACAAATACTGTACGGTAACTACAATAAGGAAATATTTTGCAGTTGTAATGAATATCATGATAATGCCTTACGCATTTTTATAGTATCAACGTTCTGCACATGTACCCTTGTGTGTTTCAGAAAATTGGTACGAAACAATAAACAAAAGAAAGCATCAGAACAGAGAGAGAGAGAGAGAGAGAGAGAGAGAGAGAGAGAGAGAGAGAGAGAAGGACAGGGAGAGATAGAAAGAGGAAGGTCGTTCATGATAAAGAGGTAGTATGTAAATGCAAAGTACTACCTCAGTGCTTAGCTATATGGCGCGTCAGTAATTTATACATCGTGAATGCACAAAATACGTGCACGAAATTCCGTTTAGCATCCGTGGATACCTCAGAGAGCTCCCCTAATTTGTCATCTTTCTTCCAGTGAACCTCATCAGTAAGATTTATAATAGTTTAATTAATATAGAGCCAGTACTATATTTTGCTCGTTAAATGTTTTCAATCATTTTTAAGAGGTCCAGAAGGCTAAGGCTAGATGTTTCAATTTTAAAGGCCCTGGATCCCAGACACGTCTGTAAAGTAAAGGAAAAAAATGGTTCAAATGGCTTTGAGCACTATGGGACTTAAAATCTGAGGTCACTAGTCCCCTAGAACTTAGGACTGCTTAAACCTAACTACCCTAAGAACATCGCACACATCCATGCCCGAGGCATTATTCGAACCTGCGAACATAGGTGTCACGCGGTTCCGGACTGAAGCGCCTAGAGCCGTTCGGCCACAGCGGCCGGCAGTAATGGACATTTCATTTTTATAATTTTTGAATCTGAGGCCAAAGGGCCGTATTTGGTAGTCGCTTTAAACAAGATAATTGTATGTAATGGTTTTACATATATTTTATCCAGCAAGTGTTCTCGAGTACTGCTGCTTCAGGGTTTTAAAAGTAATATGAGGCACACGACCTGCACGCAAAAATGAGGCAGATGTTCTGAGCAGAAAAACATACGTGTGTGTGTGTGTGTATGTGTTTGTGTATGTATTATATGCATACACGAGAGACCAGAGAAAGTTATTCGACCTTGACAGACTGACATACCATGAAGGCTGCACCCCACAGAGCGACTTGTGTCCAGTAAACACAGCCGTTCTCACCTCAGCTGCCTGGAGAGAGCATCGTGTCTGTCGGCTCATACTTTGTGACTGGTTCCTTGCCAGGAGTGGCAGATCGCTCCAGTCGACTTGAGAACCCATCGCACCGCAGATGCTTATGGCTTGCTCGACCAATTTACGACAGCTTCGTGCCAGCCATCTGTATGACAACGAGGTTATGCTTCAGAGGTCGTCCAACCTATGGCTGTGGTTATAACTGAGTGAATGATTTGCTATTGTAATATGATGACTGTGAATGGAGTAATTAATTGTAGATGGATTTGAGTATCTGTGGATTGTGACAACAAGCCACTCATGTGTGTCAGGCCAGGCCATCAACGCACTGCCTTCATTCATGAGTATTCTCAGAACGTTCAGATTCTGTGTAATACTGTGCGCCTGATGTTCTTCTTCTTGTTATATGTATCCAGAAATAAATTTACCGGTACACCAGTACATAAAGGCGAGTGTGAGGAGGCTTGTAGACAAGAGCGCTTCTGTATTTTCTTGGTGTTTTCTTTAACGGAATGGATAGTGTCTTGAAAGGAGAATATAAGATGAACGTCAACAAAAGCAAAATGAGGATAATGGAATGTAGTCGAATTAAGTCGGGTGATGCTGAGGAAATTAGATTAGGAAATGAGACGCTTAAAGTAGTAAAGGAGTTTTGCTATTTCGGGAGAAAAATAACTGATGATGGTCGAAGTAGAGAGGATATAAAATGTACACTGTCAATGGCAAGCAAAGCGTTTCTGAAGAAGAGAAATTTGTTAACATCGAGTATAGATTTAAGTGTCAGGAAGTCGTTTCTGAAATTATTGGTATGGAGCGTAGCCATGTATGGAAGTGAAACATGGACGATAACTAGTTTGGACAAGAAGCGAATAGAAGCTTTCGAAATGTGGTGCTATAGAAGAATGCTGAAAATTAGGTGGCTAGATCATATAACTAATGAGGTGGTATTGAATAGGATTGGGGCGAAGAGAATTTTGTGGCACAACTTGACTAGAAGAAGAGATCGGTTGGTAGGACGTGTTCTGAGGCATCAAGGGATCACCAATTTAGTATTGGAGGGCAGCGTGGAGGGTAAAAATCGTAGAGGGAGACCAAGAGATGAATACACTAAACAGATTGAGAAGGATGTAGGTTGCAGTAGGTACTGGGAGATGAAGAAGCGTGCACAGGATAGAGTAGCATGGAGAGCTGCAACAAACCAGTCTCAGAACTGAAGACCACAACAACAACTTTGGAACTAGCTTTACCCTTATAATCCAAGACATGATATTCATCAGACGATGAGTACGTGAAACGAAAAGCAAAATGATACCCCTGTCCCAGTTAAAATGTCCTTGACGAACTTGTGCTACAGCTGAAGCTCAGCCAATTTGTCCGCAGCTCGTGGTGTGGTGGTTAGTGTAGTGTTGGCAGAAGAGCCAACACTGTGTTTTTAGAGGAGGCCGAAATGCACGCGTTTAATTACACGCTGACTGGCGTGAGGTCTGGAACAGGGCAATATCTTGAGAATTGCAAATAAAGTATGAAGATGATGTAATACTTAACTTTAATCCACAATTGTAGAACATCTCTCGTTACGGTACATGCTTCATAATATTCATTATCAATTGAATACGGCGCCTTGCTAGGTCGTAGCAAATGTAGCTGAAGGCTATGCTAACTATCGTCTCGGCAAATGAGAGCGTATTTGTCAGTGAACCATTGCTATGAACGTCGGCTGTACAATTGGGGCGAGTGCTAGTACGTCTCTCTAGACCTGCCGTGTGGTGGCGCTCGGTCTGCTATCACTGACAGTGGCGACACGCGGGTCCGACGTATACTAATGGACCGCGGCCGATTTAAAGGCTACCACCTAGCAAGTGTGGTGTCTGGCGGTGACACCACAGTTAGCGTTGCTACCTCTGGATCACGGGTTCTGGATTCGATTCCCGGCCGGATTGGGGATTTTCTCGACCTGGGGACTGGGTGTTCGTGTTGTCCTCACCATTCCATCGTCACCATCATCATTTGTGACAGCGGCTGGCTTGGATTGTGTAGAAGTTGTACCGTGCAAAAATTGGGACTTCTTAAGGGCGCTGATGACCGTGCAGCTGAGCGCCCCACAAACCAAACATCAACACAATTTCATTAGCATCCATTTTATTCACAATGAGAAGGTGATGTTACAGAGCTGTTTATCCCTAAACTCTTACGAAGAGTTTAATGTAATATGCACATGCTCATGTTCAATGTTGTCGACCCTTTAATGCACCCTAATAACTGCAGATGATATTTAGTATTGCCAGTGACTGCACAGCTAATTTAACTCTTCTCTTACATTCCTTTGATAACAGTTAAGGCAGTCATTTTCTGCAATCATGGCGAGCTTTTTGTTCGTGGCTCACAATAAGGGAGATTACATGAACGATCAAGCAGAGTAATAAATTCGTTTGGTGCTGAAAACGATCCTTGAAAGCAGATAAAGAATGCAGAAATCGCTTGGTCCCAGCTCCCCTCGATGGGCGACTGAAGGGCGGCTATCTGCGTAAAAGACAGTCTTGCTTGAGGCACTGGGAGGATTCCTTTGAGGAAAGATTGAAACCTAAGCCTGATCAGCTTTCAGAGAAGGTAGACCGTTAGTAAAACCGTTAGTCCCAGCAGACGTGCTACGCAGGAATGTTAGTTTAAAATACTTGTACCCTGACTGGAGAGCACCTTGTGTGTACCTACGTGTAAGTCTTTCAATTCGTCAGCTACAGAATCCTGTCATGGACTTGGAGAAGTTTTCTTTCTTCCTCCTGATTAATGATAACAAAATCCACAGGAGTACGAGTTTATTTAACTTATGTATAAAACCATTACTGAACAGAACTCGAGCGTCCGCTGCAATTTGCCAGCGATTTTCCTACACTTGTACAAACAGGCAACTTACAGGTGGTTAAAAAAGATCACACTTACTGCTAGCAGAATGAAGAATAAATACTTGCGGACAGGCGACCGAGAAGAAAACACTTGCTGCCAGATAACACTTGCACACATATGGATGTTCCCATTGTAGTTCCGAGTCCAGAGGTCAGGACAGACTCAACTGTTATCACCGCTGCCTACTGCATTCATGCTGTATGAGAGTGGTAAGAATGAGCTTTCAATAGAATAAAAAATGTTCAAATGTGTGTGAAATCTTATGGGACTTAACTGCTAAGGTCATCAGTCCCTAAGCTTTCACACTACTTAACCTAAATTATCCTAAGGACAATCACGCACACCCATGCCCGAGGGAGGACTCGAACCTCCGCCGGACCAGCCGCGCAGTCCATGACTGCAGCGCCCTAGACCGCTCGGCTAATCCCGCACGACTTTAATAGAATCACCAAGTCGATTGTAGCTAACTTCCATGAGGGAGTAACTGCACAATTTTAACATTCTCAGCCATATAGTTCCTTGTGTCTCGCACTTTAATGATTCAGCTGGTGTTCGTTCTTATTTTTCCGGTTTCTTGCTTTTAACAACATCCTATTTTTGTAGTATCCACGATTTATTCTCGTGATTATACATTTACTGTGCTCACTCACCTGACACGAAGTTAGATTTCAAGAATACAGTCCTTCGTTCTTTCATTAAATGTTCACTTGCTTCTCTCAGTGAAACGTATGCTGATGCTTCGTGATAGTAAACTTTGAGTCTTACAGTGACTGCTGCGTCCTTTACTGATAAAAATCCCCCTCTCAGTGATATATGCATGTGTAGTGTGCATAGAAGCACAACAGTATTTTTTATTTACTTTCTTGATTGAATGGAATTTATGTCTGTTTGGAAAAGATATAGTATGAAATATGTTATCTGGCTTTAAAATGTAAAATCATAAAAGTGATACCAGCTAAAATGTAGCGGAATAGTGAGACAAATGACCATCTTTGTCAAATTAATATTCGTGGTTTTACTGACATCGTTCACTCGCCACTTTATCTTTCCTCCTCATTGTAAATGTATTGGTGGAAATAATTGTCTATTTTACACAAGTAATGAGTTTATTTTTATTGTTTATTAACGTTAATTGTCTGTTATATTGTTAACAATTTAACAACTGGAAAGTGGGTGAGTGTTGTATAAACCTCAGGACACGCAGTTAAGTTTTCATATATTTCTGGGGTATTATCTTATGCACCACTCACTTATATTATTTTATCCGTATTTTCAGAAAACAAGAATATTTATTTAGTGTAATTTTATTCATTTGCTTTGATGGGCAAGGGTTGGTTGGTGGGAGTATATATTTCGTTTATCACTCAAAAGTATTTAACAATGTTACCTAAGGATACAAAGAAATTTATGTCATGTACACATATAACGATAAAGCTCTCATCAACCTGAAAAGTGGTTCGAACTCCACAGTAATTTTCTAGCCATGGTCCCGTTGCTTTCTGCGACTTCTCAACTAATTTATCCAGTCTGTTGTAAGCGGCCTTCCAGGTTAACAGGGAATACGAGTGATAATTAGACCTCGCGTTCCTGACAATAACAAATCATTGTCGAACGTGAAAGAATAGTTACGTGTAAAAAAAGTCTTTGGCCAATCCCGGATTTGTACTTGGACCGTTGTGATTTGTAATCTGACATTTACCCACTGTACCGTCGAGCAAATTGGAAATAATAATATTTACACTTTTATTAGCTATTGAAACAGACCGTCGCACATTAATAAAGTTAAAATCTCATGTGAATTTTTTATAATGAAATATCGAAGGTATTTTATGATGAAACAAAAGCACTTCACTGTAGGCAATTGATAGTAGAACGTCTTCTTTGAAAGGATAAGCTGGAGATAGGACGATAAGCTTAGGATCGCAATGGTGAGGGAGCAGGGGAATTTGGGCTTGACAAACCGTAACATTTTGCTATATACCACTGTGGTAGGCACGTAGACTTTTCTGTTCTTATCCAATTACAGTTACGATTTGCATCATCTGTGTAGGCAACTACTGTTTATTATTTCTTAGTCTGAAAGGTTCAAAATTCGTCGTTACATGATGAAGCAGTAATTCTACTGAGGTTGGGTGAATGCGACTAATGATCGACTATTTACATTTTAGATGTTCTCCGCAAAGGGGCTTTACATTAAGTTACTTCCACCTTTCCTTACTTAACTAAATTTTCTTTGGAGTTAATCTCTGCACAGAGTGTTTCAGATGAAAACACATCCCTTTTTTTTTCTTTTTAGTTGCCTTTTCAGGATTACTCCGTTATCTTTGCCCGGTGTCTCATTGCAGTTGGAAAGCTCTACACATCTATGTATATATTGTCTACATTTAGCAGTTGCGTAGCGTTTCCTGCAGCAGTCGACGTAGATATTTGCGTGATGCCCTCACTAGTTCACGTATCCCTGTTAAGCATTTAGGAGTGCTGTGGCAGTGGAGCTACGTTACATAAGTTGGAAGAGATGACAAAATAATCTTAACTGCTTGTCGACACCTCTCTCATCTTACTCTCCTCCCCTTGCCAGCCGCCGACGGAAGGTCGCATTGGCAGTTGGTTCCCCTTGTTCGTAGTTGATAGCCAAATGAGTTACTACAAAGAGAGGAAAACTGTCACAATACGTCCCACCATTTGAAGTGACTAATCTTTCCTAAAAGTATATTTGTTACATCTTTCAGTTTCTGGCATTTGCTATTGCTATTGGTATTGGTCGGCCAATACACAGACGGTTAATCCTGGTTGTGGAATGAGGCTGGAATTGTCGCCCGATGATGTCCCATATTGCTCGACTGGAGACAGATCTGGTGATCGAGCAGGCCAAAGCAACATGTCGACACTTCGTAGAGCACTTTGGGTTACAACAGCGGTATGTGGCAGAGCGTTATCGTGTGGGATAACACAGGCCGGAATGCTGTTCAAGACTGGCGTACAGTGTTGCAGTCAAGATTCATGGGATGACCACAGGAGTGTTCGTGCTGTCATACGAAATCGCACCCCAGACCGCAATATCGCAGAAGGAACATCCAGCTTTTCGTACCCCTACTACACTGTCTCATTCTTACTGGTTGTAGAGCTGATAAATGTCTCTTGGCTAACATCAACTCACCTCGTTTAATCTCAAAGGTAACTATAGCTCACAAAATTTTCGATGTGTATTTAAAACAGACATGATTTGCGTTCTCATAGTGGCGCTACTGGATTGTTTCAGATTTTTCCGTCAGTGTATGTGGAATAAAAGTAGCTATTGCTAATGTGATCCGTCACAGTGACATACAGTATCTTCCATTTCCATGACGGAGAGATTCAGCGAAAGCTATAGGAAGTTAATACACCAGAAATGTGTTTGTGGTATTACACAAACGGACACAGAAAAAATGTTGAATGTTCACTGCGCTGAGAGAATTACTTTTTGAGCGTGTGAAAACATTTAAACACATTACGTGAATGCGGGATAAAGGACACGAGCGTGCGACGTCGCTTCGAAGCGATGCTATAATCAGAAAAGCTGCAATATATATTTAACTTATTAAAAATTTTATTTCAGTGGTCGTTTAACAATTTCTGTCGTCGTTCCTATAAAATTTTGTGCTCTGTTGTCTCTATGTTGGTCATAGGGTATGCTAACAACAATGCTGTGTCACCTAAACCGTCAAGGACCGTTGCCTAACAATTACTTCCGTATTATTTCGAGTACTAGAAGTGCCTATCCGAATTCGCTGTGTGAGTTACTGAGTGAAACAAGCTTCAGCTTTGATTCAAGTATTGTAGAGTGAATTTTGTGTTTCGAGAACAACTATCGAAACATCTTAAAGTTCTTGAGGAGCTTTAGAAGCTTTGAACGAAGCGAACTCCCAGCTGCAGAACCGAGGAGCATTGTACCTGCAAGAGGTATGAGCTATTCGCATATCTGTCACTTATTTATTCACCTTTCGGAATCATCTGTAGTTAGAATATAGTAGAAGCCTTCAATTGCCTATGTACTTAGTGGTGAAGTACTAGCAGGTTCAAACATATGATAGAATGTGACGTGATTACAGAACCTGATGTTATTAACAGTATACAACGTGAAACACCATTTTGTTTCAATTTTTCATGGAGATTCAAACATTAAGTGCTTGCTTTTTCAGACAGATTTCTAGACTTTCTATTTGGCGTAGTTCATGCACTTTCATTTTGTATTCTCAAACTAATTTCTTAGTTTCTCAATGGCAAACGTGTCAAGCGCATTGTCCTTTTCCACACGTTTGCTTTGACCCATGACATCCTATGTGACGTCATGACTTTATGTTGGATTGGATGTAATCAGACTGTTATTAAAAGGTAGCCTGTGAGATTAGCCCAAACGAAATTGCATTGCTGGTGGTAATGTATTAATAATTTTTTAATTTACAAAGATTTGACCGTTTTTCGAATGTGACTCATTGAGACGCTGCGCTTAGGAAATAAACTGTTCCTAACAGGCTCAATATGTATTTACCGGTCGCTCATTCGTGTTTTGCATAATTTTTTTTTGTGGTTTGTAGTATCTGTTTAGCTGAATTGGATCGAGGTTTTGGTATTTATTGGTGAATTATTTGTTTTCGGTTTTTGAGCAATTTATTTCCGTTTGTAGTGTGATTCCAGTTTTTTGTACTTCTTTTCTTTCGGTTTATTCTAAAGGAATTTGTGTATATAATTTATGGATTAAGTTGATGCTTTGTGGGTGTTGTTTTGTATCTCTGTCCTTGGTTTAGAAATAGAATTCACACGAAATATAATACCAACTGTCCATGTGTAGGTCTTTTTGTTTCTTTTGTTCCCCTCATTCAGGAGAAATTCATGTGCGGCATCCTTGCATAATGAGATTCGTGTGTGTGTATATGTATGTGTGTGTGTGCGTGCGCGCGCGTGCGTGGTGTGTGTGTGTGTGTGTGTGTGTGTGTGTGTGTGTGATTGGCGGTAGGGTGCGGCGGGGGGGGGGGGGTTGGGTCTGGCATATACTGCGATATCATTTGTGTGTTTTTTTTATATTTTTAGGTTTATCATGGAAAAGTTCCTATGCGATATTTTTAGATTATGACGTTTTTTGGAGCTGTGTATGATATCGCTGTCTTCCTTTCAGCTACAGGTCAAGCGAAAAATTCAATTTCAGTTCTGCCATTTTTGTAGTTCATTCTATTTATGTTAGAGACATTTGTAGGGGATCTGTTATCGCAGTCTGTTAAAGCTACTCAGGTACAGCGTACGCTACGATTAGGCTTGTTTTATTATGTTTTCGTTTGAGCCATTCCGGAAGAATGAGTGTGTGTGCTATTTTCCAGTTATGTTGTTTTTAGAGGTGTCTAGTACCATGTCTTCATTTAATCTATATTGGTCAAGCGAATTATTCGAATCCAATTTTATGTTTACTATGTATTTTAGTTCGATTTATTTTAGAGAAGTTCTTAAATGTTCTTAGGTTTAGTAACCTTTTTAGTATGTCCTCATCCACAACTCTCCCATTCCTGCGATTGTCCCGATAATTTCATTTCATATTGTGATTCAAATAGTTCCCATGGTTTTTTGTTTGTTAAGAAGTGCGTTATACAATGCACATCGGTATATTTTAACAGAAACGGTCGATTTCGGTCTAGGACCAGACCATCATCGTGTCTAAAAATCGTATCAGCTATCCGACTGAGTAAATGGAATCGCAGTTGTAAGTTGTACATTGTTCCGTCATTGATACTAGCTGTACATTCATAACATTACGTCCATTTAACCTCGTCAACGTTTTTCCCAATATTCGATATATACAGATAATATCAATAATGGAACTTTGTACATCTGCTAATTGCTGTTCCAATTAAACAAAAGCATAGGAGAGATTGTTTTTGGACCTGATGATTTTCTGGTTCTAGATCGAAATCGATCGTCTGTAATATAATATGCCGTTACAGCTGTGTGCTGCATATGGCAGTCCTTAACATTCATTAAAACTGTACAGCATCACCTACACAAAATGTTTGATTTTTGTTTTTGATTGTAATTGTCTATATTGCTGTCGCCGTCTTGAAGAATGTCATCGGGCTCTTATTAAATGTTATCTGTGGTTGTCGTGGTATCTCGTGTAAATTTTCCACTTTATCCCAGATATGACGTCGTGGGTCAGAGCAGACGGATAGAATTGTAGCATGCTCTGTTCCCTTCACTTGTTGAGATTCACAACGACAACGATGTTAGCCATCTTTCTCGCTTGTCGATTACACATACATAGTGTCTGTAGTCATAACAGAGTCATGATGCTGGAATTTTCTCCCGTCTGTGAATACGAACACGTTTTGGAAACGGATGCCAAATGTTTTGTGTCATACTGAGTTGAACACCGTAACAAACGAGTATAACTCTCTTATTAGTTTAAGAAATTGAATTAAGAGCTTGGAGTAGTTTTAATTGGTAAGTCCTTTGTGAATTTATTAATTATTCGGCCGTTTTCATCCTTTAGACACTGCTGTATACCTTTCAGTAGCAAGGCATGATTATTTCGTCTGACATATATTTAAATTACTAAAAATTTTACTGCAGTGCTTGTTTATCTATTTATATCGACGTTCCTATAAAATAATGTGCTCTGTGTTTCCTGGGATTGCTATTAGTCGGGTTGCTATTGATCAGAGGGCGTGCTAACAACAATGCTATGTTACGTAAACCGTTGAGGACCGTTGCCTAGCAAGTACTTCCGTATTCTATCGAGTGCTAGTAGTGCCTATACGAATTAGTTCTGTGAGTTATTCAGTAAAAGAAGCTTCAACTTTGATTCAAGTGTTGTAGCGTCGAAGTTTGTGTTTCAATAACAACTAAGGAAACTTTTTAAAGTTCTTGCGGAGCTTTAGAAGCTTTGAAGTAAGCTAACGCCCAGCCTCAGAGACGAGGTGCATTGTACCCGCAAGAGGTATGAGCCATTCACTTAAATGTAACCTATTTATTTACCATAAAAAGCCATCTGCAGTTAGAATATCGTACAAGTATTTAAATGACAGTGAATTTAGTGAAGTACTGGCAAGTTGAGGTTTTATGACGGATCGTGCTATGATTTCGGAACACGTAATTAGTACAATGTAACACGCGAAAGATCCCTTTGCCTTAATTTTTCATACAGATTCGTAAGTTAGGGTCTGACTTGAAGAGACGAACCACTTTACTGAGTTTCTGACGAAGTTCACTTACGTTTGTAATACCTTCACAGATTAATCACTTAGTGTCCCAATTATAAGTGTCACCAGCCTCCTTGCTTCTCAATTGTACATACATGTTGGCTGTGATCATTTCACAGTGGTGCCGCTGGAACTTTCTTCCGTTTGTGAAGAAGAAGACGCTTTGGAAACTGATGGCAGCTGTGTAGAGTAACATTTAGTCCAGCTAGCTCTGTAACAATAGAGTTTTCGTCTCCTGTTGCTTCAGGAAATTGAATCAATACCTTGGAATGTAGTTAACTGTTAAATCCACGGGGAGTTGATTAGCTATACAGATTTTTTCATTAGATACTGCTGGATACATCTCAGTCGCAAAATACCATTATTTTGTTGTACATACGACGACTTATTTAAAATTTTTCACGCTTACCCATTCCTATCGACTTTGCTAAACAGTGTAGAGCTCTGCAGCTACTGGCGTTGATGTTTAATGTTGTTCACAGAATATGCTAACACCGATGCTATGTTACCTAGACCGTAGAGGACCGTTGCCTAGCAATTACTTGCGTATTCCCCCAAGCACTTGAAATAACGATACGAATTCGTCGTGTGAGTTATTGAATTAAAGAGGCTCCAGTTTTGATTCATATATTTTACTGTTACAGTTAGTATTTCGAGTTCAGATAACGAAACATTTTAAAGTTCTTGAGGACTTCTAGAAGCTTTGAACGAAGCGAACGCCCAGCTTCAGAAGCGAGGTGCAATGTATCTCCGGGAGAGGTATGAACTACTGACTTAAGTGTCCTCTGTTTACTTACTGTGTAGAATCAGATGCAGTTTCAGTATCGTATTAGCTTATAAATGACTGGATGTGTAGCGGCGAAGTACTGGAACACTGAAACGTTACGACGTAGTGGGATGTGATTTCGCGGTATGTAAAATGGGGGGGAATTAGTTCCATTCACATGCCAGTACATTGTTTCAATACGTCATGCAGCTACAAATGTTACGAGAGAGCGTGACTTATACGGGCAGATCTCTTTGCTCAGTTTTCCACAATTTTAGTTGCTGGAATCGTCTATTCTTTAACTTATTAGTTTCACAAGGAGAGCGGCGTCACCTATCTCTGTCACCAAATCTGTTATATTCTACCTTCTGTGAAGAAGAAGGCAATACGTAAACAAGTTCCAGCTGCGTGCAGTCATAATGAGTTGACATGGCACCATATTAAAAGTATTTTCTCTTTCTGTTACTCAAAGAAATTAAATTAATATTGTGGAGCAGCGTTAAATGTTATTTCCGCTGGGAGTTTATAAGCTGTTCTTCATTCAAATGTCGCTGGCTAAATTTCAATCGTAAATATGGTTGTTACGTCGTATATGTTGTTGAATAGTTCACATGGGTCTGAAGAGAGATTCTAGGTTGAGTGTTGAACTTAGGTTGTTGATGACTCTGCCACAAAGAAGGAAAGGCGCAGCCCGGTGAGAATACACTGACTCAGACAACGGGTATTTGTAAAAATCGTAATCTCGTCAGACACTGCGGAGAGATTTGGCATTTAGACCACCACCCTTTTGCATAAATTATTTACGAGTAACTTCATATCACCAACAACATGTTCGCTTAAGTACACACTCATTAAATTACCGATCCTACATCATGGTGCCATATTGAACGAACGGATGGTAGTAACCAAATCGCGGCGTAATATTTGTCCAAATGCGAAGTTTAAATAACTATACTTGATGTATATCTGAAACTAGTGTAGCGATGCTCTGTCTTGATAATAGTACTGTCTGTTTGTCTTATAGTGATAGCTTTAAATAACTGCTATCGAAACCAAGTTACTCATTGCAGAATAAATGTGCCACGTAATGAACACAACTTTGGCTGACATCGAAGAAATAGTGTTATTTTAATTCATCTATTAGGAATTAGTAAATGGGAATTAAAGTAATGAATTCCTCACCAGTCATAAATGGATAATATCTTTCAAGTAAATCAATGATATTTAATCGATCTGGACGTTACAGATCCTTTGTAACACTGAAAGCTCTTAAGATCTCTGCATCCAAGGATAACAAATTAGTGCCTGTTAACCCGACGGTTACTTATTATCTCAGTGCGCCACATGTAATATAACCCTAAGCTATGCAGAAACTACACTATAATCAACATTTGACATCGTCAGTATACATTGTTATCGGCACTCGGTTAGTTTGTTTTCATTAATGACCCCATACTAGTTCCTACAAAACTATATAGGTGCGAAATAGAAGGTACGTCGACACACTAAGCAACTGGTCATAAAAGTAGCATTTGCAACTAGGAAACATAAGTTAAAGCACTCTTCGTGTAATCCAACTGATGCTGCATTTCATTGTACTCCATCGTGCGAACAGTAATTGGTTAGCACAGTGATGCAACTACAAACAAGTAAACGAAGCATTTGTGCTACGAACGCATGGCTCACCCGTAAGACTTATAAACAATCACAGTGCATGCGTGACCATTACCGCTTATAGCGCGGACGTCGCTTCTTATTGCGTACCCTTTCCCCTGTGATTTCTAATACTTTACCTTTCACTTTGAGCACTGTAGTAGTGTCCGAGAAGAAACGTCTGTAGCAGGAGACTCATTTTTACTTTTTCTTTCCATTTCCCCGAAAGTAATGAGATGGTGCTCGTCTCACGGAAGACTGCAAATATCAAATGAGGTGGGGAAATGGAAATGCTATCGATCTGCGCAAGCTCAGTGAATAAGTGGATCAATGTTAATCTCAAGTGAGTTGCACGTTAGCTCAAAATACCTCATTCCATGATCCAAAAAGAAAAAAAGAAAAGAAACAAAAACATTCATCCACACAGTTCCTCCCATGACTTAATTGAAAAACACTGATCCACTTACTGAGTGTGCTCACACAGATCGATTGCGTAGCAATAGGAAGCAGAGAAATATTTCACAACATTTTCTTGTATAGCATGAGTTGTGACGCTGTCCTTGATTTGCAGATACTAGTACAGATTAAATAGCTACAACTCAAATAAGGAGGAAATAAATCTATAATCCACTTTTACGGCAATGTTTCGCCCTTTCTTCCGAAAGTATTACTTCGAAACATGTTGTCTGCCTGCTGGTCTCTCATTGGCTGCGTAACATGAACAGCTGACACGCCTTCTTTTGCTCCCATAGTACATCACGGCAAGCACTGGCAACATTCCTGCACGAAACACGTAAGTGCGGCACTGGCCCTATTCTAAACTTTTCCTGAAACATCAGTCGACGTATATAACTCAACTGAAAAACTAGTGACCCGCACAAAGAGAAGAAAGTGATACCAATATAGAAAGCCAAATATTGATGACAATACATACGGCCAAAAGTCGCTGAAATTGACGGAACGTGGTAACAAGAACAACATTTGGAATTACCGCAGGCTACGATTCCAGACGTCTACTTTGACCTACGACGTTATACCGGGGATATAAAGCGTACTTCATTTATTATGACAACCACAGATTAAATAGCAGGCCACTGGGGTACTTGAAGATTACTACCATAAGATAGACGATTATGGTCGTAAACGAACATAAGAAAGATGCGAAATATTTCAGTCTTTTAATGAAATGAAACTAACAGGACAACCACGGGAATTAGGGAGTTCTGGGCGGGGCAAACTAAAAATACTACAATAAGACTAACATCACTCCAAGAGAGCCACATAATCCAAAAATAACTCACGAATTCCTCCAGAATTAACTCAACCAAAAAGTACAAGAAACACACAACTGGAATAGAATGTATTTCTAGGCCTATGTAACTCAAACGAAGACAGTGATACAACCCTCCCTCCCACTCCCCCACCCTTCACCCACGCCAAAGAAGGAAATCAGTTCTGATCAGTATTGGAAATTTCACCTGACATACATAGCTGAAACGAAGACAGTGATGTAGACAATCCCCCACCAACAAAGCTGGGAAGGATAACGAAATTCACTATAACTCTTCAGCGCCAATGAAGACATCGGTTCCATAACTCCCCTCCCCCCCCCCCTCCACCCCACTCCTCTGAAATAAATCTAACCAAACACAAATCTAAGGACTTCATTTCAAAGAAATATCCATTCCATAAACAAACTACGATCTCATACTAAACAAAAAAAGTCATAAAAATGTGCTTACCAATCATAGTCCAGTACTGCTCTGTATTCACTTGGTGTTAGTATGTTTGCTTCTGAAAGTCCTGTGTCGTATTTTGATATTCCTGACGCGTTCTAACCATTATTTAAGTAATGACAAATGTTACGTTGTGGCTTAAACCATTTTAACCCTTATCCGTGAAGATGGTCGATGACTGAAATAAAGTCGAGATATATGGGTTTAAAATAAAAGTAGCTGATGGTCAAACATTTTATACATTACTTGATGGTCGTTGAGAGTCACCTTCCAAAAATGTTTAATCAAAGTGGCCCCAAAACACACACACACACACACACACACACACACACACACACACGCACACACACACGCACACACACAAACACAAACCATACTGCAAACAACAAATTATTTAAACACAACTCCAGGGCAAAATGGCCGGCCGCTGTGGCCGAGCGGTCTAGACGCTTCAGTCCGGAACCGCGCTGCTGCTACGGTCGCAGGTTCGAATCCTGTCTTGGGCATGGTCGTGTGTGATGTCCTTAGGTTGATTAAGTTTACGTAGTTCTAAGTCTAGGGGACTCATGACCTCAGATGTTCAGTCCCATAGTGCTCAGAGCCATTTGAACCATTTTGAACCAAGGCAAAACTCCACAGAAACACACAACTTTCACTCTAGTGTACCAAACTGTAAAATAAAAACAACAGTTCAAAAATAAGAAACAATTAGATAACCAGTAACTACTAAATACTCGTTCTCATTGAACTGCACCTTTATTATAAACCGAATCCATCCCAAGCCTAAACGTCCACCACAATGACTCAGCAACCGCCAGCAACATGTCTGCATGACGTCACATTCGAAAAAAAAAAAACTTTAAGAATCAAGATTATAAATATGATCATAACTTGTTTCTCTTGTAACAATCTAAGCTGTGTTCCTAGGTTATTACCTAATTCAAAAAACAAGTAAATATTTGAGGGAAGCGTGGTAAAAACATCACAAACCGTTTCTCTCGCAACAATTTAAGCCCTGCCCTTCGTTTCCTGTCTAGCCTTACCCTCGGAACTCGTGCCACATACGGAAAGAACAGCCAGACATTTGGGGATTGGCGCATCGTCTGATTCCACCAGTCGGCATTGATCCATGACTTCTTCTTTGGAATAAACAGCATATACAGTTTACACCAGTCACTAAGGCCAAACCGCTCGTATCCTTCGCATCCTAAACTCAAGACGTCAAACACAACGTCACTGGTCAAAGCAATGGGGAAAATCGCAGTATCGAAAACATGGATTCAGCAACACAGCGCAATTTAAAGCAGCAAAATCAATTAGAGGGGAGTTGTACGCCCTAATCTGGACCTGGAAATGGCGAATTACTTTATTCTATCGCTCTTTACCGTCTTATCAGCTGTCCAACACAGGTAAGTCTGGTACACCGTTATAGATCACTTTCAGTAATTAATATCGCATGTTTTGCACTTACGTTAAAATAGTCAATTATTATTTAGAATTAAATTTCTGCAGCCTTACGCATTAAGTAACCATCGAAGTATCACCTTTTCTTATTTGAGTGGTATTACGTGGTGGTGGTGGTGTGTTGAGGCTTATGGGCGCTCAACATCGAGGTCATCAGCGCCCTGACACACATTAAAAGGAACGAATGTGGACAGACCTAAGAAAACTAAAGCACACACTCAAAGAAAGCAGGAAAAGAAGGAAAATGCTACATAAGAAAGTAAAACCTAAGGAAAGGGGAAACATAGCAACAAGAATGCCACAGGAAATTGTTATTGGCTGGCCACTTACATAAAATATGGGCGAGCTTGTCACACAGTGAGCAAATTAAAATCCTCTCCCTAAAATCTTTGTAAAAACATTTGACAGGGCACTGAACTTTAAAACTTTAACCACATTCTTCCGAGTGTTGCCTAAAAGAGACGGCAGGTCCACTGGCAAGTCAGCCGCGACCCGCTGGTCAGAAAATAAAACGCAATCCAATAAAACGTGGCGCACAGTGACCTGGACGCCGCAAGCACCACACATTGGAGGGTCCTTTCGCCGGAGCAGGAAGCCATGCGTCATAGGGCTGTGGCCTATTCGAAGCCGAGTGAGGAGAATCTCGTCGTCCCGTCGATGGGGCTGAAAGGAAGTACACCACACACGCGTTGTGGGCTTGACTATACGGAGCTTATTGTCAGTCACTTCCAGCCACTCATCCTCCCACCGACGCATGACCCGTGAGCTCAACAGCGAGGTGAGTACGTGCAAGGGGATAGCACACTGAGATACTTCTGGGGCGAGACACGCCTCCTTGGCTGCGAGATCTGCCCTTTCATTCCCAGCAATGCCAACATGCTCCGGAACCCAGCAGAAAGCTACAACTTTCCCCAGTCGCTGTAGTCGGAGGAGGGCATCCTGGATGGTCTGGACAATTTTGTCTGCCGGATACAAACATTGCAATGAGTGAAGGGCACTGAGTGAATCGGAACAGACAAGAAATTTAGGAGAGGAAGAATGTCTCATGTGCTCCAGCGCCCGCAAGATCGCAAACAATTCTGCATCAAAGACAGTAAAAAAAGTCTGAGGCAGTCGGACCTTGAGGACACGATATGGAAAAACAACTGAGCAACCAACAGAATCCCCCTGTTTCGACCCATCCGTAAAAACACGATTAATGTTCATTAAGTAAATTGAGAAGATGAAATTCCGACAGGAAGATGCATTTACAAGTAATTCCAAGTACACATATGGGGTCTAGTTTAGCAGGGGATACAACCCGTCGGCTTTAACTAATGACGTCAGAATTCGCCAGAGAGCATGTATTATAAAGATGAAAGAGCCGAGAAGAATATTCAGAAACAAAGGAATGCGAGAGAGAAAAACTGTATTTCACATATATAAGGGCCAGTAGTATTTTCACGTTAACGATATCGCGTGTTTGTATCTTAGTATCTCCTCGCAAAATACAATGGAAAGAAATGAATGAAATATATTACAAGCAAAGAATACATCACGTTACATGTACGTCAGTTGTATCTCGAAACTCTTTCGAACTGTATTGCGTAAGTGCAGTAATGGATACAAGTTTAGCGTACGTCGATTTCTTATTTTTAACTAGCATTGCTGCCCTGTTGTTCACTTGAACTATGTATCGTCTGCTTCACTAAACCGTAAATGAAACACGCGATACAAATTAAAAGCTCATTCGAAGGGTGTTGCCTAAGTACAGTACGGAATGCGAGTTTGTGGTAAGTCGATTTCTTCGTTTTCACTAGCATTACTGTCGTCATCTTCACTTGAGCGATGTATCCTCCGCTTCAGTAAACCCTAAATGGAACACGGGATACAAGTTGTAGATGTTTTTATGTTGTCTCCGCTATTACTAACAGTCTTTTCTTACGTACATATCAGTACTACTGATGACAGAAGGACGTACGTATGTAATATATGTATACCAGACTTCCGTTGACCTCTTTATATGTACACTGGTAACAAAAAGGTGGAAATAGACGTACGTTACATTTGCAACCTGTAACTCAATTGAACTACACGCAGACAAGAAGACGACACATGTACAATTTGTATCCCGTACGTCACTATGGGGTACAGTTTTTTGTTACCTTGGACGCCAATAGTATCCCATTCGTTGCATGAGCTATATATCTGTACGCAAAATTTGTATCTTGCTCTCCAATTGACATATATAGTGTCAGTGTGAAGCCGAAGTTAAGGACGGGATACAAATTGTAGTTGTGTGGGGGTTTCACAACTACACATTCGAAAATGTCGTACTGATAGTAATGCTGGGAAACGAAAGAAGATCGACAACTGAGAAATTTCTGTTACGTACTTCACAACAAGGGCAACGGCCTTGCCGCAGTGAATATACCGGTTCCCGTGAGATCACTGAAGTTAAGCGCTGTTGGGCATGGCCGGCACTTGGATGGGTGACCATCCAGCCAGCATGCGCTGTTGCCGTTTTTCGGGGTGCACTCAGCCTCGTTATGCCAAGTGACGAGCTACTCAACCGAATAGTAGCGGCTTCGGTCAAGAATACCATAATAATGGCCGGGAGAGCGGTGTGCTGACCCAAGCCTCTCCTATCCCCATCCTCCACTGAGGATCTAAAACGCATAGGAGAGATAGCTTTTGGACCCGCTTATTTTCTGGTTCTAGAACGAAATCGATCGTCTGTAATAAAATATGCCGTTATAGTTGTGTGCTGCATATGGCAGTTCTTAACATTCATTAAAGCTGTACAGCACCACCTACACAAAATGTTTTATGTTTGTTTTTGATTGTAATGGTCCATGTTGCTGTCGCCATCTTGAAGAATCTCATCGCGCTCTTATTAAATATTATCTGTGGTTGTCGTTGTATCTTGTGTAAACTATCCACTTTACTCCAGATATGACGTCGTGGGTCAGAGCAGACGTATAGAATTGTAGCATGCTCTGTTCCTTTCAGTTGCTGAGATTCACAACGACAATGATGTTAGCGATCTTTCTCGCTTGTCGATTACACATACATAGTGTCTGTAGTCGTAACAGGGTCATGCTGCTGGAATTTTCTCCCGTCCGTGAAAACGAACACATTTTGGAAACTGATGCCAACTGTTTTGTGTCATACTGAGTTGACCTCCCACCGTAATAAACGAGCATTACTCTCTTATTAGTTAAAGAAATTGAATTAAGAGCTTGGAGTATTTTTAAATGGTAAATTCTTTGTGAATTTATTAGTTATTCGAGCGTTTTCATCCTTTAGACACTGCTGTATATCTTTCAATAGCAGGGCATGATTATATATTCTGACATAGTGGATACACCGGTTCCTGTGAGACCACCGAAGTTAAGTGCTGTTGGGCATGGCCGGTACTTGGATGGGTGACCATCCAGCCGCCATGTGCTGTTGCCATTTTTCGGAGTGAACTCAGCATCGTGATCCCAAGTGAGGAGCTACTCGACCGAATAATAGCGTCTTCGATCAAGAATACCATCATATCGGCCGGGAGGGGTGTGCTGACCCAAGCCCCTCCTATCCGCATCCTCCACTGAGGATGACACGGCGGTCGGATGGTCCCAGTAGGCCACTCGTGGCCTGAAGGCTAGTGCTTTTTTGTGTACTTCACAACACGAAAATACACATATTGGTGGAATAAAACAGTGAAATATGTCAAAAAAGTGAAATACAGTGAAAGAAGCAAATGGAAAAGTGAACTTACGACACGGAAGTATCGAGGAATAACCGAAGCTCGCCTAGACAGACAGTAACAAAAATCACATACCTACACTCACAACAAACACAGCATTACGAAACCTCTCTCTCTCTCTCTCTCCCCCACACACACAAATACACACACACACACACACACACACACACACACACACACACACACACACTCACACTCACACTCATTCACCAATCCCACCCACCCACCCCCACCCCCCCCAGTGTGAAATTAGCTGAGATGTCTGGGACAGTACATTTTGCCAACATGTTTAATAAAACATTTAAACGGGCAATATGTCTGCGGAATACTTTGTCTCAACGAATACTCATCTAGGTGACTTTGAAGAGCTGAAATCTGACCTTTCCCTATCCCTATAAGAGATTTTACCGCTGACCAGTACCTCTCCATACTGTTAGTGCAGGCGCCTGTGGATAATGATCAAAATTCAATGTTGTGGTTTACTACAAGATGTTGATAACCCCTATCCCCTAAATCCCTATATGAAGAAAACCCACCTGAAATAACAATAGACCCCTCTGCAACCTGATCTTCAATTAACCTAACCAAAACTTCGTTACTTCTATTTGGTACTACTCTGAACACGACATCGTCACAATACTGACCTGAAACTACTGCCCCCCACACCCATAACCCCACCGGAGGTTCCCCCCTGTTGTACTTCCTTTTCTCAAAATGCGACTCGTCAGTTTCGACCATAACACCCCCTCCCCCCCCCCCCCCAAAGGCCACTTATATTTCATATATTCCCCACAAACTTCCCTACAAAACGAGTACCAGTCCACTACCGTACGCTTACTCACACGACATTCATGGACACACAGCCACACACGATATCTTAAACACAAACAGTAAGTGATTTTCATTTTGTCTCTCAGGGCGAGCTTAGATTTCTCGAAACACGTTCCCCTCCTAATAGATCGCCAAAACCGGTCTCTGCTGCACCTCCATGCAAATAAGTCGTGAGTACGGTGACTTGATACACAGGTGAGGCGCATATGTTCGCCGCACTCACGACATCGGACGTATTCAACAATAAGATCACACATTTGCAAGAAACAAATTGTGGTCAATATATCTTCGCCCATAGCTTCTCTTAAATCGTCAAGATTCATTGCAACAGGCAAATACATCCCTATAAACGAAAATAAGACACTAAAAATTGTTCTACAAAAAAAAAAAAAAACTAATACTCCAAATTACCTCAATATCTTTACGAATAAAATTAAGTACCGTTTGAATAAGAAAAACCAATTAATTTAATTAAATCACACGATGAATGATTTAAGGAATACCAAGCGATCGCTTTTAGATTCACATTCAATTATTTTAATGTACTATGATAGCGCTTATCCGGAACACAGAACTGTTTTATTATCTATGCCTCGAAAAGAAGACAGTACTATCTATGACTAATGTATGACCTCATTGGTCAAAGACAACTGGTTGTATCCCCTGCTTCACTAGACCTCACATATGTTGTTAATCACTGTTTACTCTCGTTACTAAGATAATAATAATGAGATCAAAGATAATGTTTAAACTCTGGCTGGTTGGGAGTGTAAGCAGAGTCACAGTCGAACATATAAAGTCGCGACACTACACCTCTTTTCTGTTGCCCATCGCGATTGCAGCGCGCCAAGCGGACAGGATGTTATACTGTAGAGTTCGCCGAGATTTTGTAAAAGAGAAAGTTAATCTTAACTGTTTATATTGGTCTGTAGAATGGTTTTTACAAACAGGAGCGTCTGCACCGCAATAAATTGCAGCAACAACAAGAAGAAAGCAGTATATTTGCCATTTTTTACGTTTCTTATCAACCCTAGTAGGTGTGAATCGCTATGTCACAGAACAGTTTATTTACGGCTTTCTTCTAACCTAAAGGTATTTACTTGAGAATTTCGTGTTCCTTAAGAACGGAAAATGTGCTAGTAAACAGCAGCAGACCTGACCTTTTGCAGAAAGGCGTCGTATACTTGCTCTAACACGTAAGTTTTCTTCGTTACACTTCCAGTCAAATCAGTGAATATGGAGCGAAAGAAACCAGTATGGAATGCAATACCTACATTATTTTATGTAGCAGACAAGCTAACACAACTGTAGCTGGAGAAAAAACCCACACAGATGTGATGATAGAAGAAGAAATAGCAATCAAACTATTTCCCAACACAAAAGAAACCAATCCCACAATTGTTGCTGCATCTGAGCGACAAATGGCAAGAATCATCAACACATCTGCTTTTGCAACTAAAGTAATTACATTTACAAAGATATTTATGTGTTTAAAATTCGATGACGTGTAAGACTGTGCAAAACATTAGTTTCCATAATAAGTTGTTACGAATCAAGGAAAATGTCTGGCATATTACGAACAGACAAAAAAATTATTATTCTCATGCATGAAATGTGTGTTTATATGGTCTTGTTTTCAGTAGAGTAAGCTACAATTATACACTTATTCGAAAGTATTTCTGTATAATTTGTAACGTTCCCTGGCAAACTCACGTTATTAAAGAACAAGAGTTTATTTGTACCATATACGCCGCTCTGGGCAAGTTGTATATATCGTAATTATTGAACAAAAATATTACTGAATGTGGTGTAAAAGACATTTGTTATTCTCCTTATATTTTTTGTTGTAATATTTCTCTGTATTTAGGATAGGAATTTTTCTGTATTTATTATGTGATTGTAAAATGTGTCAGTATTTGCGATAGCAGAGATATAAAATGTTGCCAGAAGAGAATAATATCGTCAATTTGCAAAGAAATGTTAATAGTCAGCAATACTATTTAAGCACAATGCATTATGTATTCTTTGGTCTTCTCTGTTCAGAAGTCATTGCGGTAGGACACTGTGAAAGAGTTTTTTACGAATGTGTAGACTTCTTTTGTCTCTGTCTGGACTTAGCCGCCATTAGACGATGCGTTACGAATTAATGTGAGTTGTATTGTTGTTTGATCTAAATATATTAGAGTTTATCAAAAGTGTGAATTATTTATGTAAATTAGCTTGCCCACGTCATCTATAAAATTTCTTTAAGAATTTTTCAGCATTTTTTAGCGGTGTTGCTGGGCTGTGCCGCGACCAACAATAGCAGCGGCGGCATATTTAAAAAAAATTATCAAACCCGTAAATCGGGAACAGATGCATAAAAATCAATAGTGAATTAAGAAATTGTTCTTCCTTTTCAGTGATCCTGTGGCTGATAAAATTTGAATTAATTATACGTTTGTGCATTCGTAGGCGGATAGTTAACGTTAGTTAACATTGAAATTTAAACAGTTTGGTTCTTTCAAAATATCTTAAATGTATAATGAAATAGGTTCGATCAGTGATAAGTATCGGCTTGGCAATAATTAAAACATTTTCTGCTAATAGAGGTAATCTTGTGTTCTATGGCTAGTGCCGGGATAAAATTCAGTAAAAATATTTAACAAAAAACCCACTGCATCTGGAAAGTGTATGCCAAGGCCGAAAGATTTAAAGGACTCAATTCTCAACCTAATATTCTTAACCAGTTCATATGAGTTCACGTAAATATTATTTTTTCTTTAAATGTACGTAATTCTTAAGAAAGTAAAAATTTTTATTACCACACGAAAATAAGAGAGTGGTTCTACAACAAAGTTCGCACGAAAGAAAATTAACTTAAAAGCAAAAGATAAAATTTATTATTCTTCTTTAACGAAATTTAAACAGCGATTTCGTTAAATTGGCGCCCAATGTGGGGCCCGAATATGCAGTGGCCACTAAATACCCGTGAGATAACTAGGGAATTAATATAGTCGAACTTTGTTGCAGAACATTTAATAATTTTTCTATGTATCGTATGTATTGCATAACCAAGATTGTGTGGTAATACCTGTGTATGATTTTTTGCATGAGAACACTATGTACCCAGAGACAAGCTGAAGAAGAGAGCTCAATATTTCAAAAAATTAATTACCTACCACAATATCAGGGGGCAGCTGCACCCAAGATAGATCACCCAAAGGTAAAGCTACAGTGTAGTTGTCCTGTGGGTAGTAAAGTAGTCTCAGTGCAGTGTTCTCGGATCATTAGTGGTGTGCTTGTTGTTAGTACTTTGTTTCAAAATAACAGGACATTTAGGTAGTTAGTCATTGTAGTATATAGTAAGTGTGTATTAGTTAATGTCCATTTCTTGTGTGATTATGTCAGTGAAACCTGAGTGTTAGGATAATTAGTTCAGATTTTATTTCTTTTGTTTACTATGGTTAGATTGCGTAGTCAGAAAGATATCAACATGGATAATGAGCAACAGTCAGTAAGTAGTGATACCGAGTTGGAAAGTGGGACACAAAGTAATGTTAGTGACGTAGTTCAGGAAGTACAATGTGAGAATCTGGGGGCAGAAGGGCAAGAAATGTTGCCACTGCCACCCAGTGATTCAGTTGATAGCGGAAATACTGTGCCATCCGCAAGCACTGGACACGGACCAGAGAGTGGTGTGATGTCAGAAGTGCAATCATTAAGAGTTATGTTCGAGCGCATGCTCAATTTCCAAGCTGAATTTGTACATATGCAAGCAGAGCGTGACCAGAGATTGGTAGCTGAATTTGCATGCAAACAAGCAGAACGCGATAAAGAACGTGATGCTAAACAAGCAGAGCGTGATAAAGAACGTGATGCTAAACAAGCAGAGCGTGACCGACGCCTGCATGAGAGGGACTTGCAGTTGATGCAAACTTTAGAAGTTATGCAAAGTGAGCTTGTTAGTTTGAAACAAAAATATGAAACCATACAGTGCATGAATTAAGCGAAAGAGTAGACAGTATTCAAGTGGCTAACGCCAATATCGTAGAGGAAATCAGTGTCCTGACTAATAGGGTCGAACAACTAGAAATTGACACAACTCATGTAATTGAGAACAAAGTGATCGAACAAGTGCACAAAGTAGAAAATGAAGTCATAAAAGAAATAGATCAGAAAGTGCACGCCGCAATTGAGGCCAGAGATGTGGGCTCAAGTGCGGATGTGCAGGATCTAAAAAAGATAGTGCACAAAGACATTCCGCTGTGGCAGCGGAGTGTGGACCGTCGTCTTGCCGAGATGGAGCTTAGCTTGCGGCATGACGAGGCACAGGCGTATGTCACGCCAGCCAGGTCCAACAATGATAGGCATATAAATACTGCAGTAAAAAATTGCGACTGCGAGACAGAACAGGCAACCAATGTAAGTGAACCAAATAAATGTCATTCCCAAGGAGTGATTGAAGAAAGCTTGATTAGGAACCGACAGTTTCAGATCTTTACAACGGAGAAGAAATCTGTTCACCCTGTAGTGTTTATCAAGGGATTTAGAAACATTTTGCCTAGCGTTTGGAGTCATACCCAGAAAATACAGTTCGTTATGTCTTACATACAAGGAGATGCTGCATTATGGGCAACCGAAGCAGCTGATAGTTGCGATACATATGAGCAATTTGAAAAAGCATTCTTGGCCAAATATTGGTCAACATGTATCCAGGAGAGATTACGGAAGGAGGTATATAATCCAGAGCCGTATTCTCCACGACTAGGCAATTTGCGAAAATATTTCGAGAAGTACATTAATAAGACCCGTTACTGGGACGAACAGATTTCATCCCGGGATTTGATCAGACTTTTGAAATCACACTTGCCGATACATGTAAAGGAAAAACTTATACACGTGCCCGAAAATGATATGGAACATTTCTTGTCTGTTCTGGACTCAATTGACCTGATTCAGGAGGACGTTAAGGCAGCTACTGAACAGGCTAGAAGTAACGGAAACGGTTATAGAAATGGTAGAAATAACACGCCTCCACCAAGTAATGGAAACGGCAGAGGTAATAATAGGAGACAAGATTATGCACAAAACGGAAATAGAGGTAGAGACCGGAACGACAATAGTCCGCCGGTGAATAATGACCGGAAAAGGAGGTTCGATGACCGGTATGAAACAGGCCCACCAAGCAATAATAGATGGAAAAATGCCAGGGGGCCGAGCAATACTAATACTTATAATGATGCAAACCGAACTTGGCCGCAGAACCAGAGGCCCAGTCCGGACCGGCAAAACAGTGATAGATATGACAATAACCGACCGCCACCACAAAATGCGCCAATTGCGCAACCGTGGCGGCCGACGCAACACAACGTGCACATAGTGGAGGTCAGTGACACAGAGCAGCCACGCCCATCCACTAGCAATAATTCAACAAACTAGATGCAGCCGAGATACGCTCTCCATCGTCGGCTGAGGTTTGGAGTGAGAGCAGCCCAACACAGAACAAAACACCGAACAAAATCTGTATCCTTAGGTATAATGACGGGGTACAGATGGGAGATGAATTAATAACTGAACCATCCACGTGCATAAAGGAGCACAAAGACAAAGTACAAGCGATAATAGAGATCAAAATTAACAATATTGATGTGCAAGCGGTCGTAGATACAGGTGCTACTGTCAGTGTTATGAGTATGGACTTATTCGAAGTACTGGGGAAGGAAAGGCGTATGCTGACTTTTCCCGTGAATAGTTGTAAAGTCACTGGAGCCATAAGTGCACAGCGACAATTAATTAAACTCCAAGTGCGGGTAGAGATGTATTTATGGGATGAAGCCATAGCGTGCTCATTCCTGGTAGTAAAGGGTTTAAAGGTAGCCTGCATTTTGGGGGTAGATTTTTTAAGAGAAAGGGACGCAATAATCGACCTTTCTCGGGGAGAATTAAGTTTGATGAATGCTGGTAGGAGAATAGAATTGTCCATGCTCAGATCTGAAGAGGTACCTGTACCTAATTGTAATGCTATTAACATAAAGTGTAGGAATCAGTCGATACTACATTTAGACAATCATTGTCTAGGACAGAATCTCTATTATCCTGACGTACAAGGTGATCAATTAAAAGCAAATGTGGACGCACTTGTGAACAAAGTATCACAGTCCGAAAATTTGAATTCAATGCAACAGCAGGATTTGGTACAGTTATTATCTAATTATGCAGATGTATTTTCAAAACGACCAGGAATTGTTAAGGGATATCAGTACAATATCGAGGTGAAACCTCACAAAACCTACTGTCGAGACTCATACTCCATTCCTTGGTCCAAGAAGGAAGTGGTAGCTAAAGATCCTTGAAACAGAATAGCAAGTGGCAATTGGTGTACAATGGACCTTTTAGAGTAGTAAGTGTGCCACATGAGTGTAGCTATCTCTTAGCAGATCCACACTCAGGGAGAGTACGGGGACTGTATCCACGTAAGGATGTAAAAATATTCATACAGTAAAAGACTAATAGTCCTATGAGGACACCATTCTTTTGTAAATAATGAACATTAATGATGTGTGATCTATAGACATAATGTACTAGTGTAGAAGTATTTAGTTATAAGAATATGATTGACTTTCTCATGTGTATGGATATTTGTGTTATGTACTCTTTTAATTTGTGTTATCTAGAACATGCTCTAAATGTTTGCACAGATAATCTGATTAGTGCAATTATTTGTAGTGTTAAGCTGTGACAGAGTTCAATCAAAAAGAACATTTTAGTAATGATTAGTTAGTGTACTACATAATTTTCTATGTGCCCAAATTTGAAATATTTCTTGGCACAATCTTTTCTATTATGTGTATGTATGTATATATGTGTAGTGGTCAGATTGACAGATTCGAACCCAGAATAATATCAATAATATGAGGCCATGAGAACTTTATTATCTCACCAATGTTATTAGAGAAAATAATGCACCCAGTAGTGACCCGAGGGCACCACGGGAGGCAAACTTGTAGCAAATTTAAGTAGTGCAAAGTTACGCACAAAGAAGCTTCAGTAGAAGCATGTGCAGATTCAAACAGTAAAAAAGAGCTAGCCAGATACAGTCCAAGTCAATTTTTGCCTACAGAGACTACACTGTAGTTACGTAGGACGTTGATAGTAAAGTGTGACATGAGTTCAAAGGAGTTATTGAACAATATGCCTGAATCCGGCTGGAATGCACAAATAAAATCTACTCGAACACGAATATAGATGACTTTTGGGCAAACTAATACCAAATTTTAATATTTTGTTACCATGTACGCAAATATCACACCTTGGTAAAGAGTTACGAATGTGCTATTACAAAAAATTTGCACAGCGGACATTGTAAATAAAAATAAAGGAACTTAAACAAAAGTGCAGTATTGTGCGGCAGAGAAAGACAGTGCTGTTAAACTTGCAGCAATACGTCACGGAATAGTTGAGTATAAGTAATAAAAAAACTGTATCATCGCCATGTGTGCAAATGGACAAGGAACTAGCACGACACGAACAGTGAACCGATAACGGACGGTGGATCAAGCTAGTGTCAAACTTTAACTCTTTGTGTGTCAAGGGACGCTAGGAAAGTGCATTGACTACAGAGATACATTTTGTCCAAAGGTGAAAACTTGCGTGTGACTAATGACAAGTCATGACATGGTGAAAAATATTGTATGCCCATAAAACGTGTTACTGTGACAACGAAACATTGTGCAAACCAGACTAGTGAAGGCCTACTGAGTAATAACTGCCACTAACTGTGTGCGTTCTTTCCCACAGCAGGAAAAGTGCCTATAAGGATAGTACACTGTTTCTGAACTTGTTGCATGTTTCCTGGAGCACTGCAAGAAGACGTCGCACGGGCGAGCTGATATCCAACGCGCATCCGGCTACATCAGCTATGCAGCGGCCGCAGCAGCCCGTAGCAGACCAGACAGACAGCCACGCCCCTCCGCGCCGTAGCTGTCAACGCCGGGGGCGGTGACCTACACGGAGTCAGCGCGCCGCGCCGAGCGCCGCTCAACAATCACTCCGCACCGCTCACCAAATACAGCATTATTGACTTTTTTTGAAATGTTCACATAAACTGAATAACATGTCAATGACTTCATTTCGATAAACATTGAACATTTACTATGTATGTCCGTAAGTGATATATCCTAGGACAAGTGACCTTGTAGTGTATCACAAGAATAATAGTATCACACAAAAAAAACTTCCGTCGAACTGTATGTGACTGTGATATTGTGTAATTGTGTAACCGTTTGTGACGAACTGCTAATTTAATTCAAATGAATAACTGTTAAAGAGACAATATTGACCATGAACCAACAGGGATGGCTGGGCTCCGGCACAGTTTTGCCCAGGTTTCCTGTTTGCCTACGCCCAAATGGGGGAGCCATGAACTTATATAACCCTGGGACTAAATAAAAGAGCCATTCCGTAAAATATACAAGTGTAAAGAACGTTACTGGCACCATTGTGTCAAAGTGTAAAAACTCTTTGCCAAATGCTGCCAGGGGGCAATGTAACGTTCCCTGGCAAACTCACGTTATTAAAGAACAAGAGTTTATTTGTACCATATACGCCGCTCTGGGCAAGTTGTATATATCGTAATTATTGAACAAAAATATTACTGAATGTGGTGTAAAAGACATTTGTTATTCTCCTTATATTTTTTGTTGTAATATTTCTCTGTATTTAGGATAGGAATTTTTCTGTATTTATTATGTGATTGTAAAATGTGTCAGTATTTGCGATAGCAGAGATATAAAATGTTGCCAGAAGAGAATAATATCGTCAATTTGCAAAGAAATGTTAATAGTCAGCAATACTATTTAAGCACAATGCATTATGTATTCTTTGGTCTTCTCTGTTCAGAAGTCATTGCGGTAGGACACTGTGAAAGAGTTTTTTACGAATGTGTAGACTTCTTTTGTCTCTGTCTGGACTTAGCCGCCATTAGACGATGCGTTACGAATTAATGTGAGTTGTATTGTTGTTTGATCTAAATATATTAGAGTTTATCAAAAGTGTGAATTATTTATGTAAATTAGCTTGCCCACGTCATCTATAAAATTTCTTTAAGAATTTTTCAGCATTTTTTAGCGGTGTTGCTGGGCTGTGCCGCGACCAACAATAGCAGCGGCGGCATATTTAAAAAAAATTATCAAACCCGTAAATCGGGAACAGATGCATAAAAATCAATAGTGAATTAAGAAATTGTTCTTCCTTTTCAGTGATCCTGTGGCTGATAAAATTTGAATTAATTATACGTTTGTGCATTCGTAGGCGGATAGTTAACGTTAGTTAACATTGAAATTTAAACAGTTTGGTTCTTTCAAAATATCTTAAATGTATAATGAAATAGGTTCGATCAGTGATAAGTATCGGCTTGGCAATAATTAAAACATTTTCTGCTAATAGAGGTAATCTTGTGTTCTATGGCTAGTGCCGGGATAAAATTCAGTAAAAATATTTAACAAAAAACCCACTGCATCTGGAAAGTGTATGCCAAGGCCGAAAGATTTAAAGGACTCAATTCTCAACCTAATATTCTTAACCAGTTCATATGAGTTCACGTAAATATTATTTTTTCTTTAAATGTACGTAATTCTTAAGAAAGTAAAAATTTTTATTACCACACGAAAATAAGAGAGTGGTTCTACAACAAAGTTCGCACGAAAGAAAATTAACTTAAAAGCAAAAGATAAAATATTATTCTTTAACGAAATTTAAACAGCGATTTCGTTAAAAATTACGTTGTAGCTTACGTCACTGAATCAAGGAGATTCGGTCGTTTTTACAGGTATCTCATGATCATTCATGTCTTATGACAATTTAACAATTATTTAGCTAATTAACCAGAAAAATGATTAAAAACGAAGTATAATTTTACCGCTGCTTTGTCCCCTCTTGGGGTGCTAGAGTTGCACAAACTTTCAGATGGTGACAATTTCCTCAGCAGTGAGTGTCGTGACTGTATATGTTAGACTGTGGCAGAGTGAAGCGTAAACTCATTACTTTTTGTTAACTTAACGATTCAATAACGTACCCATACCATCATGATTTGCAACGCTCTCTATGAACCCAATTCAAATAACAAGCATGGCATAAGCTAACACTACCAGCACGCCTAAGCAAAACAAACCATCGCTCCATACAAGTATGTCATTCGCCACCCCAGTACATCACAGCTCAAACCCGACGGGTGATATCGAAGTCTCAAGCTGAGCCAATTACTATGCTGTCGTATTGCCCGCATCCTATCTTTCCTACGGAAAATCGTTGTACTAGTCAAGCTAAAGCGAAAATTCTGTAGCTCAGCACCGCAATGACATTGATGACTGCTGCGTGACGACGGAAGTTTCTGTCCTGAAACAACCCCTATTCTTTGCAGCTCACTCCCTTTTTCCTTTCAGACCGCTGTAGACAGATATCTCCCTTTCTTTTGATTGTTTGAGGATAAAGGGAAGCATGTGATGAGAACGATGTGTCCCGGTGAAATTCATAGGGCAGGCCGTACAATTTTGCCATTCCCGTACTTATCGCTTCGATCTACACGTTGCCGAAAGGATCTGTACGAATAATTTTGTTTCTGTATTCAACGTACAACGCTTAACTCCGAATTTTTTAGCCTTTTTTGCATCATGTTACTGTTTCTCCAACCATTTCTAGTGTTACCAACTTACTAACAAGTAAAGAATTCGAGAAGCAGTAAACCGATTTAACTTTTCTAGTTTTATATAATCGCTCTATTTCAGTATAAGCTTCCCCACTAAATCAAATTCTTACAACTGCGCAGAGCGATGAGAACTTACATTTCGGAAGGAACCACGGGTTATCTTTATTGCATTCAAATTTTTAATACTTCTAGAAGAGAAATCACACACGGGAACACATTCAGTACATAAGTTAAGTACAGACGATGGTTCCTCTTATAACAGAAGCCTATCGCAGGTCGCTGGAGCAATGAAAGGTACTATTCGACTGAAAAAAGGGAAGGTCAATCTGGTTTTCAAGAAAACACGCATAACTGTATGTCTATATCACTGATGTTATTTCGTTATAGAATTGCGGGACGTGTCTTACAGTCACACGTTACGTCCACCATGTGCATCTGGAACCCCTTCTATAGAAATCAATATGCTTTCCGCAAAAATAGATGTTGCGACGTTCATCTCACTATGATAGTCCGTGAGATCCAGAGCGCCGAAGAACACGGTGCCCCGGTGAACGCCTTCGGTACAGCCCAGCACTGTACTTTAGTGAAGGAAGTAGAGCTTTTCGAGTAGCGGATCAGACGTCTGGTTGCAGCATGTGCTAGCAGATATAGCTCTAAACGTATAGCTTAAGGTCCAAGGGAGCTCTACAGGGCCGTTACTGTTTATAGTATTCTGGGTGTAACGGGTGTAAGTCCAGATATTTCTATTGGTGATTGTGGACGGTGTGCTGAAAGGCATTACATCAGTACATACATCATTTACAGACTAGTAATTATAGTTTATAATACTAAAAGCCAAGATCGCTCGATGTGTAATAGTTTATTTCATCACCAGACTCGACAATAAGTAGCTGTCATCCATAGATTCTCAGATCTCCCTGTATAATTAGATATGATTCTGTCGACGTTCTGAGAACACGCTCAATTACAATAACAGTTCTCCATTTGTTTGTAAAATACATAAAGCAAACCGGTATATTGCTTTCTTATTATATTTGGAGAAATTTCGCAGTATATCGATGAGATGATTTGTAATTATGTTTCTGGGAGATCTGAGGACGACGGATGGGTACTGTCAAAAACTGGTCTTCAAATAAACTATTTCAAATCAAGCGATCTTAGCTTCCAATATTATAAATTACAATATCAGATCGTTCCAAAAACATGTGTGAAGCATGGTACCAAAGCCAACGTCTTCCTGCATCAGTATCCTCCCCATCATCCAGATACTGCTTCACGCAGAGTGCCAGAGTGCATCCTACATTGGGCCAAACAGATGGAATTTGGAAGGTACAAGATCTGCGCTGTTGGGTGAGTTCCTCTTTGTTGCGCGGCCATTTTGAGTCCTTGTATTGTTACGGAGAAGCAGAATACCGTTTGCATTTTTGTGGCGATGAACATCCTGATGTTGTTTCTTCAATTTCCTGATGGTAGCACAATACAGTTCAGAGTTGATCGTTGCAAAATGAGGGAGGACATGAAACAGAACAACCGCTTCAGAGTGCCAGAAGACCGTTGCCATGGCTTTACCCACTGCGGATGTGAAGTGCTGCCCCCCCCCCCCCCCACTCCATGGATTCCTGGTTTGTTTCCGGATAGAATGGAAGAAGACTCGCCTGTGTTAGTCTCATAAGGGTCCAGAAATTCTGCACAGATGGTCTTTATTGATCGTTTTGGTTTTCTTTTTGGCAGAAAGGCAACTAGCGGCGCCACACCTTCGAGGATTCCAACTGGTGGACGAGAGTTTCAGCACTACCAACAGAAGCATCCAGTTGTGTAGCGAGGTGTTTCATTGTGCTCTGTCAATCTCCTCGAATGAGAGTATCCACCACTCCAGTAATGCAAGAGTCCCGGCTGTGTGCTTCTAGCCGGCTAGTTGGAGATCGGACAGGCTTGTACGATAGCCGACACGCCCAACGACTCACTACGCTTTTGTTCACTGGCAGGTCTCCATAGACACCTGTAAGCAATGCCCTGGCATTCCATTAAAAGAAACACACTGAGAGTTTACTGCTTGAAATGCACCTACTTTATGCACACTGTTTTGAAGGCTCCTTATACCTCTGCGACCTATAGGAAATACATGAAACTACTCAGGCGGGAGTGGTAATATTCCACAATGTTCCACATAAAATTCTGCATTTTTTGAAAGGAAACCGGCGGTAAAAAATGTGCTGCATTGCTTACTGAACGCCCCTCGTTGATATTACAAGTTGTTTGTTGTGAGGCTGGTTAGTACCGCCAAATATAGGTGGCAAGAGCAAGACATTCATGTCTATTTCCCCCTGGGCAGGAGGTCAGGTGTTAAAGTGTGGCTGCACGGACGTGAAACAAGTTATCTATATGACTGGCGACGTCCGTTTGGTGGTGTAGTTACTGCAAGCAGAAAACATCAGGTTGTAAAGTTTACGTGTTTGTGGAAAGACTGTGTGATGCAGAGAAAAAACAACTCACAAGTTGATGTGTGAACATATTAAGGTATCACATATAAAATTATCTAGACTTATACCTGTTACATCCTGTATATAAATAGTGTAGTCGATAATAACGAATGTTCTACGAGGCTGTTTGCAGACGATGCTGCATGTCTATGGAAAGGCTGCAACACCAGGAAACTTTAATTAATGCAGGAAGACCTACAAAGGATTGAAGATTGGTGTAACTGACTCTGATCACACAGAAATGTAATACGTAAGTCCAGATATCCATTACTATTCTATTGCACCACTGGCGATAAATCACTGGATACAGGAAGAAGAGGAAAATACCTGAGAATAGCGAGCAGGTAACCAACTGAGTTCTGTTGGAGCAACTTGAAGAGAACGTTAGCTCATCAGTGAAAGAAGTGGCTTTCAAAACATTATATTGATCGTTTGCTGTGTGCCGCTCATCAATACTCGAAATGGCTCTAAGCACTATGGGACTTAACATCTGAGGTCATCAGTCCCCTAGACTTAGAACTACTTAAACCTAACTAACTTAAGGATATCACAGACATCAATGCCCGAGGCAGGATTCGAACCTGCGACAATAGCAGCAGCGCGGTTCCGGACTGAAGCGCCTAGTTCTGTTCGACCACTGCGGCCGGCCAACAATATTCGATCACTACCAGTTACTAGAAAAGAGGAAGAAGATGCAATGAAGAGCAACGCATTTTGTTGGCAAGCGCGAGAATTAACTGAAATACTTAGCAAACTGAAGTGGCAGACATTATGAGAGAGTCGTTGTGTGCCACAGAGAGGTTTTCTATTGAAATTCTGAGAGCGTACATTCGAAGAATAGTCGTGCGCCATATATATTTTTTTCAGGTAGAAGCGTCACAAAAATACGAAAAGTTTAGAGTAATTAGGTTTGCCGAAAGGCGTTCTTCCCGTGCACTATTCGAGTATGGAACAAAGAAAGAGAGAAGTGATAGATGTACCACAAGTGGCTTACAGGCTATAGATGTAGCGGCAGATGGTTCGTTCAAGTTTCTTTGAATTTCCCGCGTTACCCAAAGAGCAGACGAATGGTCAGATGACGTGGGCTCAGAACGCCACTGGCACGTAATTTTATTTAGCGAATGTTACCTGGCGATGTCCAAAATTATCTTCCATACTTCAACCGTAGTATAAGATATAAAAATAGAGTGCATCATCATGTGGTGAAAGTCACATATGTAAGAATAATTCTACAACTCAGAATATTCTCTGTATTGATTAGTTAACTAATTTCGATAATACATAATTAAACACACGACTTCGTACTACTTTTACAGATTCAGGTCGTCACAAAACAATCCCAACAGTCAGAGAGTATAAAACACATCAGCAGTATCCTTCACCATTAATTCACCCAATTGCTTGGTTGAATAACACGCTTAAAACGGCACCATATACGTAAATAATCGTAACAGAAAATGCTAATAGTTAGTGAACAAGAAATGAAGTACAGGTTTCTAAATACAAGGACGTGGTGCCTCCGAATTTTTAATGCGAAAACTCTTGAAGCTTTTTAAATAAAACAAATGTTATTAACATTCTACGTCTTTACTCTTCATTTACACATACCCTTTGCAATCCTCTGCCACTTGAGGTCTCCAAATTGTAGCGAGTTAAATGGCGCTGTGTAACGGGACTACATCTGCTCTGAGAAATAGCCTGCTGTAATCGAACTTCGAATCCCAAGAGTTCTTGTAAACAAGAGCAATCTCTCTTTCAGAATGGCAATGCCATACCACACGCAACCGCTGCGACTTCTGCATCAATCTGACGCCTTGGTTTCCCTGTCATCGATCATCCTGCATACAGTCCCCACTAGGCCCCATCCTATTTTCATCTGTTCCCATAACTTAAAGAAAACCTTCGACATCCCCAACTTGTGTAGTGACGAAGCGGTGCAAGCAGAGGTGATGTGACTCGGCGAACAGACAAAACATTCTACAGTGACGATATCAAAAGCTGATCTCTCTTTGCCAGAAATGTGTTCGTCATGAGGGTGACTATTTGAGAAATAAATGTATGGACATGAAGAACAAAGACGTAAAATACTAATAACGTTTTATTTAAAATTATATAAGAATATTCCCATGAAAATCTTCAAGCACTACTTTTCAGCGCGCTCTCGTAGGAAGCAGAAATGCCTTCTATTACTTTTACCTCACTTTCATCTTCCAATAAATTCTATCCTATCTCACCACGGTTAATTACAAAACTACTAAGCGTCTATATCGATGATATACAGGTTGTAGGCACGTAACATGTAACTAACGACCTCAGTCGAGAATGGCACCTTACTCTTTGCAGTCCCAGTGGCAGATAGAGCGAAGACAAGACACTGAAATCTCGTACATAGAATTACATAAATGAGAAATGTAATTTAAGGAATGAAATGCTATGTGGGACCTATTAGCTGAAGTGCTTTAAGGATCAAGAAAATAGAGAAATATGATACACATATAACACACTCCGATGCGACAAAAATGGGTGTGCGAAGCTAGAAGCAACTAGAGTCGTTTGGAAGTACTTGTGTGACGACAGACGCCGAGCCGAGTGGACGCGCCAGTATCGATGGCAGCAGCAGCATTTGTCTGATACACAGCAATTTAGTTTTTTTTTCACGTGTTCGAAGAGTGATGACTAAAAAAAATCGACATTCTTGCCTTTTATTTCTTATTTTATTGTACAAATGATATCGTTTGTAACAGAAATCGTATTTTCAGTTTATTTGTACCTGAAAGATGCGATTGTAAAGGTGCCGCCTTACAGGTATAAGTCTCGCCGTGTGTTAGGAGGACCGATCCATCTCGTTGTAATAAATAAATATTGTGTTTATCACAAATTTGTAACCGACAAAACGTCGTAATCGACAGTGTTTGTTTATTTATTCCAGATATAATTTACTCAAATGCAACACTGCTAAATATAATACAGTATTTGATGTATCGATCAGAAAGTAAAACTTACCAAAATATGTAAGGGAATCCAATTAAAATTTCTATTCAAAATGTGAATTATTATCTCAGAATATTATTTCCACTGTTTATGGCTGAATAAAGTAGAACAGCCGATTCTTGGTCGTCTCTTCGTGCAGAACACCACTTCCATCAGTTTCGATACAATCAGAAACTGACGTCTGCTTGCCTACAGAACAATTTAAATAAAAAATGAAGTTGAACAGCGTTTTTGTGATCACCTGTTGGTACTAAACTGGTATCGTTTTTGTTGATGTAATTATATTTACCTAGTATTTGTTTTCGATAAAAAGAGTTATTTACAGTTGCTGCTGGATACGTTTTTACTTCTTGTAACGATCGACGAGTAGCATGTCTACACTGGTTCGTAATGTTGCGGAGTGAAATTCGCCATAACAGAGTCTATAAATCATGTGAACCCATTGTCGCTGACAAATATTTCGTCGGCTCTGGTGTGAAGTATCGGTAACCTTTACTAACACTCAGGGGACTGGACCATTTCGTGAGAGTTTGCAGTGAGAGGCGCAGTTTGCGTCCTGTCGCTGCTGTCTGCTTACATAGGAGATGTGGTGTGTGGCAGTACGTAGCGGTAGAGTAGTCGGAAGAGCGCGCCGTACAAATTAGCTACGGCCCAGAACGCTGCGGGTTGCGGGCCCAGCCCCTGCCGATGCCGCGGCAGGCAGCGGTAATTGGCCGGCAGACTGGCCGGCGAATACAAATAACGCTGCTTACTGCCGCCTCTTTTATATTCTGAGCTCCCAGTCCAGTTCCAGCTGCTTTTCTCTGAATGTTTCACCGGGCACGCGGGGACCTCGGACCAGTCGCGGCACTTTCAGTACGAGAACTGGGCGCTCGTAATGTGAGCACTGCTGCTCTTTGTACATTGTCTCTCCATTGCGGTCACTGGTACGCAATACTGAAAGAACTACATTCTGTGTCAGCGAAATAATTGATACTGGAAGCAAGGCTGAAGAAAATCAAGACATTTTCACAGGATTTGTCACTGTAAAACGTTGCCAAAAGTTCGAAATTCTGAGAAAAATAAGAGTAAGCTATAGGGAAAGAAGGGTAATATACAAATGTACAAGAGACAAGAGGGACAATAGAACTGGAAGACATTGAACGAAGCGCTGGTATTAAAAAGGGTGTAAGACAGGGATGTAGTCTTTCAAGCTTACTACAAGAAGCAATGACACAAATAAAAGAAATTTTCAAAAGTGGGATTAAAATCCAGGGTGAAACGATATCAATCATTGGATTCGCTATCCTCAGTGAATGTGAAGATGAATTACAAGATCTGTTGAATGGAATGAACAGTCTGAAGAGTACAAAATATCGATTGAGAATAATTCGAAGAAAGACGGAAGTTATGAGAAGTTGCAGAAATGAGAGTAACAAGAAATTGAGCATCAGAATCGGCGAATGCGAATAAGACAAAGTTAAAGACTTACCTATGACGGCAGAGGAAAGGAGGACACAAAAATCAAACTAGCATGGGCAAAGAGGGCATTTCTAGCCAAGAGAAGTATGCTGGAATCAATCACAGACCTTAATTTAACGAAGAAATTTCTGAGAATGTGCTTTTAGAACGCAGCATTGCATTCACTGAATCATGCACTATAGGAAAACCAGAACAGACGGGAATCGAAATGTTTGAGATCTGACGCTACAGAAGAATTCTGGACTAGTTGCACTGATACGTTAAGGAATAAGGGAGTCTTTTCAGCATAAGGCGTAGAAAGAAACTTAAGGGAGACACTAACAAGGGGAAGGGACTGAATGACGGCAGTAGGTAAGTGATAATAGCTTCCCTGGTGCTAAAGGTAACTGTAAGGGCTAATAACTGTAGACAAAGACAGAGATTATAATATATTTAACAAACACTGGGGATTTAGTATGCAAGTGCTACTCTGAGACGAATAGGTTAGCGCAAGAGAGGAATTTGTAGCTGGCCGCATCAAACCACTGATGACCCCAAAAACGTGAAAAAAATACAGCTGACTTGAACACAATCCTTTTAGGTTGTAGGGGCGTCAGTCTGAAAGAAAACAGAAAACCAAGAAACAAAAAAAAAAAAAAAAAAAAAAAACAAACAAAAAAAAACTACTAAAACCGATTTTTAGGCCGTCTTCGTAACAATCCTTGTAACGACTCACAAAAATTCTAGATGACCCCTTAGGTTTATGAGTCGCACAGTTTACGTCCGTAAAATGGTATATTGTCACTAATTTATTTATCATAATGTTTGTAGCTAATTGTGTTGTTCTAGTATAGTGTCGGGAACAACGCTGTCTTGCGGAGTACCTGTGGCGTGCTGACAAATGAACACTCAGTTTGGGGGTGAATGTGGGATGGGAAGTTAGTTAGTGAGAAAACTAATGCCCGAAGTAATGTCTTTTGAGCAGCATAGACTTACTACTGTCGCGTCCGTTTCACTTTTCGTAAAAACTCTTTTCTCTTATTTTGCTTTGTTTTATTATTATTTGCGTAACAACGCATATACGAAAAGAGCCGCGAAATACCTTTTATTAATGCTGTGCCATGAATTTCTTTATCATCATTAATTTTCAACAAAACAGAATATATTGGGTTCTTATTGTTCTGTACCTGGCTTTCTATTAAAGGAACATTTTTCGTTACTGTAACTCACTATAAAAGTCAACATATCTTCCCTACTTTATAGTTATTGAAAATGAAAAATTATTTTGTTATGAAATATTTATGTTACAGTTCGCAAAGATTGTTCATCATCAAAATAATTTTGCAGTGGATTTTTGTTAAGAGTAAAACACCAATAATTACCACGACTAGCAAAAGAACATGAGACTATTGTCGGAGAAAAATACGTTTTCACTATAAGGTTTGCCAGACAAGAACTAAGCACAGCGAAATTCCTATTATGTTACGAAGGTAAATTATCTTTTTTGTACTGTTAGTAATACATTATCAGCAGCCCGCGTCAACCTGCAAAACACATCATAAAATCTGCTGCTCTGCTCTGCAAGTCCTGAAGCTGAAAGAGATGATTTTATTTCACTATTACCTTCCCGCTTCTTTGCGGTATGATCGATTTCTTTTTATGCAGTTTGAATGCGCCGCGGCAGCGGCTCGTTCGTTCGTAGCGCAGCTCTGCACCACGGATAATATTTAAATAACTGAAAATATCTCAAAAGGATGGGATAATATTCCAAGCAAGCTTCTCCAAATAATAATGCAAGGCTTCATTGAATAACTCTATTCAAAACATTCAAATATGTTAACTAATACACACCTTTTACAATGAGTACGTAATGGCGTACATCTATCGACCTTGACAAAAGAAGATTACGTTAGCATATACTACAGCGTCACAGGCTATCTTACTCGTACAACTCCAAAAAGAAGACAGAGAAATTAATGTTCGTTCTGTATTATTTATTCTAGTGGTATATTCTTATCTTTGTATGATATTTATCGTCTGTGCGGTTTCAGTACTCGCCGAAACAGATATTATCTAAAATAAATAATAATAAAAAAATACATAATTCCATACAATAACAGAATATGATGCACAATGTTCTCTCTTTACTAAAAAATATGTCCTTTGCTAATAGACGTTACACTACCTATAAACTACGGTCCATGACGAGATGGAGTGGTTTGCGTGCCCCGACAATACAGTAGCCGTAACCTAGGCACAATCACAATAGAAGATTATGTGTGAAGAAGTCCGACTAAGCCTTGCTTTTCGAAGAGTTGCAGCAGGCGTTTCTGTAGCTGCAACAGTCTGGATGACTGACTAATCTGGCTTGGTAACATTAACCATCACGGCCTTGTTGTGCGTGTTAACCAATGAACCCGTTATTTTCCCCCCAGATATCTGCTCTGTGAGTTAATGGAGATGGCATCCTCTTAGATAAAATATTCCGTGCGTAAAATAATCCCCGATTGATATCTCCAAGCGGGAATTACTCATGACGTCGTCGGGAAGAAAAGGAATGCTGGAATGTGCAAGAAATATATAGAAGGACTATACAAGGGAAATATTACAGTAGAAAATACTGTAGATACTGCGGGAAGAATTTGACAGATCGCTGAAAGGCCTATGTCGAAACAAGGCACACGGAGTAGATACAGTTTCTCAAAATTATTGAGATCCTTATTCCATCCGATACACAAGACATATGAGAAAGGCAAAACAGTATTAAACTTCAAGACGAATATAAGAATTCTATTTCTAAAGGAGTCATGTGACTAAAGGTGTGAGTACGACCAACTCCCAGTTTATTACTGAATGGTTGCAAAATACTGACAGAAATTATATACGAAAGTGGGGAAATATTTGATACCGCTGTATTGATACTTGCGCTCTTGGTGTCTTTTTATTTAGCGCTGAGTTCAGGGTCCGTGACGGTATGGCACCTTGCAAATGAAAGAGCCAACGCTTTAACTAGTCAGCCCGTGAAGTCACGGGCAGGACTGGGCAACGTGTGAAGAGTGGTTTGATGTTCGGTTTATAGGGATGGCTGCTAGTGGAACACACGGGTATTGTCACCGACGGTGGTGTTTCTCGGCGCTATCGAGAAAGTGTGGGTATGCATTTCTATTGCCTGTGCTCACCTGCGGGTGCACCAGCCCTTGCGGACTTCAGCTTTAGAAACGGCGAGCATCCTTGTTAAAATGTGCTCTGAATTTCTTGATAATGTGGTAGCTAGTCACTAATGATGTGATTTTGTGGGCCTTTATACAAAATGACGCTGCCGTCATTCTGTCATAGCCAGTAGTTACAGTGTGCTAAGCTGGGATTACGAATTATTGCTGCTTATTAATTGTTTTGAATTCTAAAGGCGGTTCTTTCACGACGTCCATTCACTGGTGTTGTTCCTTAAGTTTTTAAAGATACAGCGCTTCTCATCGGGTCACTAAATACTGTGTTGGTTTTCTCAAAGAAAGCTTACTGTTAGTTGTAAGGCAAGCTGTTTGCCAGTAATAAATTGAATTAGGCGTCCCTTCTGTCCCGTGAGTGATTTTGTTTCGGTTTTTTTTTGGGGGGGGGGGTAGGGGTTGTAATCTACGATCATGTTTTCTAAAGGCAATAGGCTCTCCGCAAGCAAAATTAACGGAGCAGCACTTCTTTTCGTGCACTCAGTTCTACTCTTGTAATAAATATTCTCTTTCAAGGCAAAGGCAAAGCGACGGCCATTATTAATTGTACCTGTGCGGCAATTCCGCCTTGCACTAAACAACTTAACTATGGTTGTCGGTTAAAAGACAGGTTTGAGAATGGATGATCTGGACGTGTGTCCATCGGAGACAGTAAATTTGTAAGACTGGATGTCATGAACTGATATATATTATGACTTTTGAACAATATTAAGGTAAATACATTGTTTGTTCTCTATCAAAATTTTTCATTTGCTAACTATACCTAACAGTAGTTAGTGACTTCAGTAGTTAGAATCTTTTATTTAGCTGGCAGTATTGGCACTCGCTGTATTGCAGTAGTTTGAGTAACGAAGATTTTTGTGAGGTAAGTGATTCATGAAAGGTATAGGTTATTGTTAGTCAGGGCCATTCTTTTGTAGCGACTTTTAAAAGTCAGATGGCCACTGCCGAAAACAATTTGTAAAAAATTTGTGGGGAGCATGGCGGCTATGTAAGTAAGCTGTTTAGGTTTTTATTTTGGTAACGCCACGTAGCGCTCTATATGAAAATCACTGACTGTGATGTGTGAAGGCTGTGGTTGGTTTGCATTGTTGGAGTATATGCTATTGTAGTGTTGGGCAGTTGGCTGTTAACAGCGCGTAGCGTTGCACAGTTGGAGGTGAGCCGGCAGCAGTTGTGGATGTGGGGAGAGAGAGGGCGGATTTTTGAGAGTGGATGAGCTGGACGTGTGTCCATCAGAGACAGTAAATGTATAATACTGGATGTCATGAACTGGTATATATTATGACTTTTGAACACTATTAAGGTAAATACATTGTTTGTTCTCTATCAAAATCTTTCATTTGCTAACTATGCCTAACAGTAGTTAGTGACTTCAGTAGTTAGAATCTTTTATTTAGCTGGCATTATTGGCACTCGCTGTATTGCAGTAGTTTGAGTAACGAAGATTTTTGTGAGGTAAGTGATTCATGAAAGGTATAGGTTATTGTTAGTCAGGGCCATTCTTTTGTAGGGATTTTTAAAAGTCTGATTGCGTTGCGCTAGAAATATTGTGTGTCAGTTTAAGCAGTAGTTCAATAATTTTTCTTAGGGTACGTTTCAATGTCCAGCCCAAATCCTGTATCATTTCTGTGACACTCTCTCCCATATTTCGCGATAATACAAAACGTGCTGCCCTTCTTTGAACTTTTTCGATGTACTCCGGCAGTCCTATCTGGTAAGGATCCCACACCGCGCAGCAGTATTCTAAAAGAGGACGGACAAGCGTAGTGTAGGCCTGTCCTTAGTAGATCTTTTACATTTTCCAGGTGTCCTGCCAATAAAACACAGTCTTTGGTTAGCCTTCCCCACAACATTTTCTATGTGTTCCTTCCGATTTAAGTTGTTCGTAATTGTAATACCTAGGTATTTAGTTGAATTTACGGCTTTTAGATTAGACTGATTTATTGTGTAACCGAAGTTTAACGAATTCCTTTTAGCACTCATGTGGATGACCTCACACTTTTCGTTATTTAGGGTCAACTGCCAATTTCCGCACCATTCAGATATCTTTTCTAAATATTTTTGCACTTTGTTTTGATCTTCTGATGACTTCATTAGTCGATAAACGACAGCGTCATCTGCAAACAACCTAAGATGGCTGCTCATATTGTCTCCCAAATCTTTTATATAGATAAGGAACAGCAAAGCGCCTTTAACACTACCTTGGGAAACGCCAGAAATCACTTGTGTTTCACTCAATGACTTTTCGTCAATTACTACGAACTGTGACCTTTCTGACAGGAAATCACAAATCCAGTCACATAACTGAGACGATTTTCCATAAGCACGCAATTTCATTACAAGCCGCTTGTGTAGTACAGTGTCAAAAGCCTTCCGGAAATCCAGAAATATGGAGTCGATATGAAATCCCTCGTCAACAGCACTCAACAGCACTCAGCATCCCTAGATATGTCGGTCGATCACGATACACTTGATACTTCAGGTAACCCCAAAGCCAATAATCGCACGGACTAAGGTCTGGGGACCTGGGAGGCCAAGCATGACGAAAGTGGCGGCTGAGCACACGATCATCACGAAACGACACGCGCAAGAGAACTTTCACGCGTCTAGATATAGGGGATGTTGTTTTGGTGGTAATAAAATCCCATGTCATTCCAAGCATGTGTGTCAATTTTTACCTCTCTATCTACATTATTCCGTGGTTTATTAAGTTATCAAATTTATACTGACTTTTTGATCACCCTGTATATTCCAAAACTCTACTGCATATCGACGTTAACGATATGGGCCTGTAATTTAGTTGATTACTCCTACTACCTTTCTTGAATATTGGTGTGACCTGTGCAACTTTCCAGTCTTTGGGTACGGGTCTTTCGTCGAGTGAACGATTGTATATAATTGTTAAGTATGGAGCTAATGCATCAGCATACTCCGAAAGCAACCTAACTGGTATACAGTCTAGACCAGAAGACTTGCTTTTATTAAGTAATTTATGTTGCTTCACTACTCCAAGGATATTTGCTTCTACGTTACTCATATAAGCAGCTTTTCTCGATTCGAATTCTGGAATACTTACTTCGTCTTCTTCTGTGAAGGCATTTCGGAAGGCTGTGTTTAGTAACTCTGCTTTGACAGCACTGTCTTCGATAGTATGTCCATTGCTATAGTGCAGAGAAGGCATTGATTGTTTCTTGCCACTAACATATTTCGCATACGACTAGAATCTCTTTTCATTTGCTGCCAGGTTTCGAGATAAAGTTTCGTTGTGGAAACTGTTATAAGCATCTCGCATTGAAGTCCGCGCAAAATTCTGAGCTTCTGTAAAAAATCGCCAATCTTGTGGATATTGCGTCTGTTTAAATTTGGTATGTTTGTTTCGTTGTTTCTGCAATGGTATTATAACCCTTTTTGTGTATCAAGGAGGGTCAGCTCCATCGTTTGTTAATTTATCTGGTATAAATCTCTCAATTTCTGCCGATACTATTTCTTTGAATTCAAGCCACATCTGTTCTACACTTATATCATTAATTTGGAATAAGTGTAGATTGTCTCACAGGAAGGCGTCAAGTAAGTTTTTATCTGCTTTTTTGAATAGGTATATTTTTCGCTTATTTTTTGAGGATTTGGGGATTACAATATTCAGTCTCGCTACGACTACCCTGTGTTCACTAATTCCTGTATCGGTTTTGGTGCTCGTTCTTAACTCAGGATTATTTGTTGCTTATAGGTCAAGTGTGTTCTCACAACCGTTTACTGTTCGATGGGCTAATGAACTAACTGCTCGAATTAATTTTCAGAGAATCCGTTTAGCAGAATTTCGGATGATATTTTATGCGTACCTCCAGAATTAAACATGTATTGTACCCAACATATCGAGAATAAATTAAAGTCACTACCAACTATTATCGTATGAGTCGGGTACATGTTTGAAATCAAACTCAAGTTTTCATTGAACCTTTCAGCAACTGTATCATCTGAGTTGGGAGGTCGGTAAAAGGATCCTATTATTATTTTTTCCGGTTACCAACAATGACATCTGCCCATACCAACTCATATGAAGTATCTACTTCAATTTCTCGACAAGTTAAACTACTTCTAACAGCAACAAAAAGGCCACCGCCAACCGTGTTTAGGCTATCCTTTCGGAACACCGTTAGGTTCTTCGCAAAAATTTCGGCTGAGCATATATCTGGCTTTAGCCAGCTTTCAGTGGCAGATTTGAGCATCAGTGCTCTCTGTTAGCTCTTGGAGCTCTGCTACTTTCCCAACACAGCTACGACAATTTACAACTGTTATACCAATGATTCCTGTATCTATGTTCTTCCTGTGTTTGGCCTGCACCCTTTGTGACTGACGCCCTTCTTTCCCAAGTTCTCTGTGAATTTGACCAGATTTCTCAATCGCTGAAGTGGTATTACATGCTATTTCAACCTGTGAAACTTGACTTAGTTTCCTTTTCCCCTTCCGGAAGCTTCAGTTTGTCAGCCAGTGAATTTCAATAGCCTTTCGCATTCACCGCTGCCCCATTTGTGACTGCCGACCACGCACACGGTCGTTTCGAAGGGTTGGCCGCAGTCCAGACGGTGTTCTGCTATTGCTGATATCCTGTGTTGCTTCGTTCGTACATATCGTTCATATTCTGAGACTCGAGTGCTACTCGATCTCACGTTTTCGCCAAGATAGATGTCATCGCAGCCACATGGATTTCGTTAACATCTGCAGTGTGGAGAGCATCTACGAAGTTCTTCGTGTACAATAGGTCACTGATCTTCCAGTCTCGTAAATACGAAGGTTGTCTGAAAAGTTCTCGGCCTCATTCGTAGGTTGCAGGAATAAGTGCGTAATTTTGTCCATCAGAGGCTGATACAATTTTGAGCAAACGCTATGAGAAATTGGATGTAATTCAGTTCAGTAGTTGGTTGCAGGCAGCAAGACGTCTTGCATGAATTATAATATGTGGTGTAAATCCAGTATCATGCAGTAATACTTCATTTTGGAAATTAAGGTTTGGCTCTAACTAAAATTCACTCGAGATTCATAAATGAGGGGAAAGATTCTTTGTCTCGAATTTCCATTTTGAAAAAACGAACTACCAAATTTACATGAGGTCGTGAATATGTCCGAGATGATCCATGTAGGAAAGTGCAACCATACCAGAAATCGTTGAAAAAGTTCACGATATGATCTTGAAAGATCAGCGTTCGCAGATGTGTGAAATTATCGTAACTGCAGGAATTCGAAAGGACGGTTTTTGAAGAATTCTACATAAGAAAACCTTGTTCAGGACCAAGACAGTTGGCGCGCCGATTGCGTTGCACGAATCGGCACGGTGATTAACAATGTTTGGTCAGTTTTCTTAAGAACAAAAGTGATTTTCTATGTTGCCTTCCTTTGCGGTTATCAGACTTCTTAAACGTTTTATGCGGCCCGGAAGGCTTTCCTCTCCTATGGCAACCTCTTAAATTCAGAAAAGTACCTGCACCCAATGCCCTCAGTTAATTTGTTGCGTATATTTTAATTTGTCTTCTCCTACATTTTTATCCCTAACTGTTGTCTCTAGAACCGTGGAAGTTATTCCCCGATGCGTCAACACTTGTACCCTCTTCGTGTCAGTGTTTCTGATAAGTTCCATTTTTCGCCGATTGTATGGAGAAGCTCATCGACCCATTTCTTTGCAGTCCTCCTGATGAACAATGAGTGTTGAAGAATATTGAATATTCAGTAAGGAAGGTACCGTACTGATGGTTTGGAAAACCAGAACTACAATTCGCAAAATGGATAGCCCCATCTGAAAATCTGTCACAAAGATGTAAATAACTTGTAACCGCCCTGTTAAATTGTTAGAAGCTTAATCAGCCGGTGTCGTAATTTTTAAATGAGAGGTATTAGGAATGTCCCGTAATAAGTATTTCGCGTGAAGCACTGTTACGACACAGGCAAAGGTCAATTGTGGAAACTAAGCTACTGAATATTATAAATAACGGTATTATAGAATACGCCCGACAGACTACACAAAGTAAGAGGGCACGTACAACAAAGTGGTTCAAAATAAGAATTAATACTGTAAAGGAAATGGGTCATAAGTATAGTTACCTTGGTACACATTCAAATATATGCGAACGTACAATGGGGATAGAGGCACTTACCTTCTAAATACTATCATTCCCCTTGGCCTGGGTAAAGAGAATTCTGATTAAAATGCATTTATTCATCTGAGAAAGAAAATAATCTGACTTCGTTATTAAATGAAAAGAAGATTGCAGGTTCTGAATGTCGCGGTAAAAATGACCTACATAGGCGGCCACGAAGGGAAACATGAACACGTTCACGTACCTGTATTGTAGAGCAGCTCCGTCGTAAAGATCGTCGCCTGCATCTAAATTCTCCATACATAATTAAAACAATAATAATCTTCCACAGTTACAGGAACTGGGATCCATGGTATTGTAAATCAGCAAATCACATTTTACATGAACTGCTTTCATTGTATAACACAATTTCACTTTAAAATTATGCAGCACGTTTTATCACTAAGACAAGTGAACAATGAAAAGTAACTAATATTAAATGTAATAAACGAAGGGCATAATTCTTTTTTTGTCAATCAGTGTTAAATATTTTTCAAGTGGATCTTTGGTGTGAGAGTCGACTAATCATCTATACACGTATAAATAAGCAAAAATTATTAAGTTCCTTTATATGGCCCCCTTTGGCGCATTTTCCGAAGCAGCGTAAAATTTCGGGCAATGAGCCCAACCACTTTACACACTTCTAGTTCTTTCACTCCTTTACGCACGTACTTGTATTGCTCTGTTCGAGCCTTTTAAGGGATTTCTCATCACCAGTTTTCTTACATAGTTCTGGTGCCGGCCCTGGCACCTGGCAACGAAAACAAAACATATGCACTAGGGTACACAAAATATACGTTAACTTATATACTACACACAAAAATTACAGCATCGTCCTTTACACCAAATACGTGAATATTACCTTATATTTTATACAAGTCCGTAGTTCGTTATGACTGGTTTATAGCGTCATATTTCCTGAGTACAAATAACATTTTCACTAGCATATTGACAACAAAATTACATTTCACAATCTTTTCTATGATTCTACAATTACATTTTTCCTGAAAATAAAAAAAAAAGTTTCACAACAACGTCTTATATTTTGGTGTGTCGATCCAGGTTGTAGGGTTAGCAAGGGTATCTGGAGTGGAATGTGTTGTGAATTCTTCCTTATGGTTGCTTATGCTGTCCCCTACCTCCCTCTTTTATACCAGGATCTGTTTGATAACGTCCTTTATGGGTTTTATAGTTGTCTCCTCATGGGTAAGATAAACATGTAACAAATAAAATCCACAGAGATTTGTACTTAGTCTAACTTAACCCTAACAAATACGTAAACATAGGTACTGTTCTGCCTTAAGTTCAATGAACGTGGGTTTCGTTTTTGTTTCGTAACGTGGACGTAGATCATGAGCTACAGTGGTAAGACTTTATTTAGTGGGTCAGGCAATCGTGCCTCTACATCTCTGTGCACTATGGTGAGTGTCCATTTGAAAGTAGATATTGTTTTCCATTCAAACTGTCCTGCTGCATCACGCCGTCAGCCAATAATGCGTCAGTTACAAGTAACCGCACACGCAACAATTATTCCGGCAGCACGTTACGCACCATTTGGAGCCCGGTATCCGTGTATCCACCGCCGGGTAGCGATGCCGTGCATTACGGTCAATACATCTTTTTGAAGTGTTTAGTGCAGCGTTCGCATCATTTACGAAAGTCTTGCACCTGCTTCAACCCGTCATACTCCTTGGCTGTGAGGAGGGATTACAGGGCACCTCCTAAGTTCACTGCACGAAGGTAAGTACTGCACTTTATTATTTAGCTGGCCAACGGCTCTGTCCTATATAGTGCACAGACACCCGTACCGTAGAAGGCTTCCTCGATTCACCAAGCCTCCTTTATTTCGACATAGAAGGCTCGTGGTATAAAACTTGTTCTCACTTGCCTCTTTGCGTATAACTCACTTGTCACTGAATAAATCACTGTCATTGGGTAACTATACACTGTCGTGTTCATTTATAACCGTTCAAAAAAACTGTAGCTCATGAGACCACTGACTAGTTTTTAGTGGTTTATGCCCACGTTCGTTATTTGCTCCTGTATTCTCTTTCAAAATTTTATTGGTGTAAATATTGCTCAAAATATTTCATTACACAAGTTGGTAGGTGAATGTGTCCTCACAAAATACGTGCCTCTAGAGCTACATTTCGCGATCGCGATACCATCTTACCTCTCACAGGGCGTAAGAGAACACGTTTTCGAGAAGAACTGCACTTCACTAACTTCGGGTCGTGCTACAAATGCACTTATAAATGGAAACGACAATACAAAGAATGAATGCATAGAAATTGTCTCCAAATGAGGCAAACTCTGTGCATTAACTATCCGCGAGTTACTGTGGGTGGGGGCGGGGGGGGGGGGGGGGGCAGGGGGGCGCATTTCATCTTTGCGTCACCCAACACTGCAACAGCGCATGGTACACACACCGGCAACAAGTAGAATGAACTAAAAACTTATAAATAAATCACTAGACTTATATTCACACGTAAACAGAAAATTAAAATGCTAGGTAATACGAACAACAGATTGATACTGAAGCTTGGCTACTGTACGCTATACTACTTCCTAAATCTATGTCTGTGTTTGTACACGTTTTCATGTTCGTGTGTTCATCATTGTATCACTGGTATGTGCACAATATTTTTCTTAATCGAACGTGACTTTAGTCACTCTTTACTTTACTTCTTCCAACAAATATCTTCATCTCAGATTGGATAAAATATTATAAACATAATAGAAAATCAGTGTGTGTATCCCTCTAAAGTCAAGTAGATTCTTAGTACTTTCATGTTGAAGAAAAGACAAATTATTAAAAACCTCTGTTGTTACTGAGCGTCAGGTAGTGTACTTCTCAGTGGTCTTGGTAATATTTTATAACGTCGATCGTAAATCGTAGTGACATTAGTGTAGCTTAGTTGCTATTCATTACTGGGTGAAGTCTCGTAGCATCTCGATGAACGCCGCCTGTAAAGAATTGTGTTTGTTTCAGCATTACCTGATTTCTCTGCCGGTCAGTTTCCTGTAACTTACCTCGTACATATTGCATTTTTTAAAATAAGGACAGTATTAAGTTTGCCTCAGATAACGTTTACAAATCGTACCTCAACAGTGCACTCGTATTTGCAACCAACGTGTGTACAAAGCTGAAAAATTATTTGTATTCCAGTAAAATCATACTAGTTTTTATTCATAGGTTATATCTTTACATGCACTTTACTTAGATTAGGCTGTCGTGCATATGGTATATAGCACACAGAACTTTCATTAGCAGCCACAAAGTTTTTCATCATTGCAGCATACAAAAAAAAAATTAATACCGTTTTGCTCGACGTATTAGTGTGGATAGGTAAAAAAAAAAAAAAATAGGAATTCTCTCTGCAACATGACATGTGCTTGTGTGACCATATACTTACGTACCTCAGGGAGTCCAATATTGTCTGTGACTTACCCTGCACCTTACAATCTTGATGCACAATTATCAAAGCAAAAAATCTCACAGCTACTTTGTTCCGAGGTCTGTGCTAATTGTTCGCTCCAGAATACTTCGTACATGAACCTAAAACTAAAATACCCCTGTGATCATAAACTTTTCAGTCAAATCTTCCAAGTACTCCCTATGCTAACATTACTAGTCATCAATTAATGAGTGTGTCCCAGCTTGCTTGTGTATTGTGTCCACAATCACTGACAAATGTAAACAGAAGCAGTGAAATGCACTGATTCACATATCTGCATAAAATATACTTCCTTTACCCTAATCGTATTCCTTCTTTTTACCATAGGTTACTTATTTCAGTCGTGTGCATAGATAGATGTAAAGTGTGATAATTAAACATGGTGGGATTTCCTCAAGTCTCTGTGTACGGAGAGTCCTTTGATTTTACCATTGTGAGGATACGCAAGTAAATAACATCCGTCATGCTGAACATGTACAATAATGTACGGACTAGTATACCTTATTTGCCACTTAGCGTTTTTCTTGGCTAACATAGAAGATTTCACATGGATGTAAGTTACACTTTTTCTCTAACCACATATCTGGTAACACCATGTAGTCGTTTGTGAAAGTGTTTTTTACGGCGTTGAGCTTTTTTTGTAATAAAGATTAATACCTCTCTTACTTTTTCATTTAAATCCACTGTTTGTCTTGGAACAGATGGGATGCTTGATACCTTAGCAAATTACTGCCATAGTAACAATGGATCGCCCCCACGACTATCCATGGCCAACACTGGGGACCATAATGAGGCCACATTTAGTTTAATGCCCCATTATTACTGTTTGTAGGTGTTTAGTTTGCCACAATATTCACTCCTGACGTGTTGTTACTCTGTTGCGCATTTCGATCATGATTCTGCCCTGAGTTTATAGGCGTAATATTACTTTTCTCTTGGGACTGATAGGATTGATTACTAATAGAGTACTGCCACTGCCTATTTCGCGGGTCCGCCTTGTTGTTGTTGCTAAATTGAGGATGAAAATTGCTCTAAGCGTTATCCCACTGATTCCCGTTATCGTTTCTATTCCAGTTTCGTTTCTGGTTGCCGGAGTAGCCACAGTAGTTTCTGTCACCATTTTTCTTTTCCTTTTACACCCTGGGTTAAAATTTTGGCTACGGTTATTACTAAAATTGCCTCACGGACTCGGGCCTGGCATATGCGCTGCTGTGGCGGAATCGACAAAAGACGGTCGTGACACAGCCGCGCACACCACATTGTTGACGCCGTACTGCGGCTGGCGCTGCGGAGGCTGGTTGCCACCACTGCCACGGAGATTATTTTGATTGGTGTGGCTCTGTCTTGCGTCTTCATTAATTAAGTCACTAGAATCCATGACAGATAGAAAATACCCCAAATTGCTTTCTGGTACTTGCACTAGCTTTTCCAGAGTATTAAGCAGTAGTTTAGCTTTCAGAATGCGTAGAACGTCAGTGTGTGTAATTGGCTCATCCCAGACCCAGTATTTCTCAAAATACTTTCGTTATGATCCAAATTTTGGATTATATTGTTCAAGGTTGAATAGGGCTTTTCTTAATCTCTCTTGGACGCCATGTGACTACTGTGAAATAAACGCCCTTTCAAATTGTTCTAATGTCCGACAAGTTTCTGACATTTCCGTCACTCATAACGCTGCTTCGCTTTGGATATAACCCATAACCCATTGTATCTTTTGCTGTTCGGACCACGTTTTAGGCAATACGTTTTTGAATGACTCTTTAAAAATTACCAGAAGCAAAGAGTTCTTTTCAGGGATAAACACTTGAAATTGTCGGTGTTTTATAAGACTCTCTTCTAACAAAACTGATGACGAAGTGAATTCAGGTATCTTCTGTTTCTTTCTTTCGTCCTGGTGTCGTTGGTTACCGTACATCTCACAATCTGGTGAACACCCATATATATTGGGGGAAGCATAGTCACTAATTGCACTATCGCTGTTACCTGTGAGTGTACTGTCAAGCTCTTCTTCTGCGTCTTGGTTTCCAGTCAAGTTGTTCGACTATTTGATTCTGCCAGCCTGGTAAGTCCTGTGTCAAAGCTTACTGTATGAGGCCTATGTCAGTTTGCAGTTTAACTACAGACGTGTTTTGTGTAGTGTATAATTGTTCTATTGTGTTACTAAATGCTTTTTGTAGCTCTGATTCTAGAGTACGATTTATGTCTGTTTCTTTCTCTCCTAGGAAGTCCTCAAACTGCTGTTTTTTCTGTTTTGTCATCTTCAACGTGATTTACAGCTTCCTGCATTTTTGTATTGAGCTCCGTTTTCTGTACACTCGTGGCACTGAAATTTTTGGTTAACTTATGTATCTGATCTGGCACATCCTTAACTGTGGTTTTCAAATTGTCAACATCTTGATTCATGGAATTTAAATCTTCACGCACCACTTGTATTACCCGATCCGCTGTCTCTCTTTTTAGTTATGTCAGTTGTGTCGTCAGGTTATTGTGCATGTCAGTAAAGTTTTTTACACCGCTGTCCAGCTTGTTCATTTGAGTTGTTACATTCCCTATCTTTGTTGTGACATTGCTTACCTGTGCTGTTACATTTCGTATCTGCGTATTCATTTAGGCTCTTACATTCTCTATCTGTGTATTAATTTGGGCTGTTATATGTGTTACACATTTGACATCAAATCTCTGTGCATTACTATAAACATCTACATAATGTCTGGCTCTACTGGACCTGGTACATTTGCTGAATCTGGAAGAGTTTCAAAAGCTGACATATTATGGCCTGTCACTTGCGACTGAGTACCACTAGTCGCTGCGACTGCGTTATCAGTATCTACAATGTTTTCTACCGCTGTGTTAGGTATAGGTTGAGCAACTGATTCCTCATCGGATGAATTATCCATCGTTTTGGTTTCTGATCTTAATTTCACCATAGCTGTATATAACCGTAAACCAGCGTGCAGCTGAACTTAACTTCTATTGTGGCTTGTACTACACGTAAACAAATCACAGAAGACGTCGTGCTCGTTACTGAAATTCAATGCAGTTTGGGTAATAATTTCTAATCTTGCACGCAGTTGGCGTAACATGTAACAGGAACAATTGGTTATAGTCGCAATAATGGATGGAAAAAATTACTTAAATAATTCAACTTAAAATTTATACTAAGTTTTCCTGAAACGAAGGTCGCCATTTTAGACGGCCTGTTAAGTTGTTAGAAGCTTTGTCAGGCGGAGGCGTAATTTTGAAATCAGAGTTATTATGAATGTCGTGCAATAAATACTTCGCGTGAAGCACCGTTGCGACGCAGACAAAGGTCAATTGTGGATACTAAGCCACTAAATATTATAAATAATGTTATTAAAGAATGCACCCGACTGACTATACGAGGGCACGTACATTCGCGAGTGAGTGGTTCAAAATAAGAATTAATACTGCAAAGGAAATGGGCCATAAGTATAGTTACCTTCCCGCGCCCGGGTTCCCGGGTTAGATTCCCGTCGTAGTCAGGGATTTTCTCTGCCTCGTGATGACTGGGTGTTGTGTGATGTCCTTAGGTTAGTTAGGTTTAAGTAGTTCTAAGTTCTAGGTGACTGATGACCATAGATGTTAAGTCCCATAGTGCTCAGAGCCATTTGAACTATATAGTTACCTTGGTACACACTCAAATATATGCGAACGTACAATGGGATAGAGCCACGTACGTTCTAAATACTATCACACCCCGTGGCCTGGGTAAAGAGTATTCTGATTAAAGTGCATTTATTCTTCTGAGAAAGAAAATAATCTGACTTCGTTATTAAATGAAAAGAAGATTGCAGATTCTGGACGTCGTGGTAAAAATGTCCTAAATAGGCGGCCACGAAGGGAAACAGATGAACACATTCACGTACGTGTATTGTAGAGGAGCGCCGTGGTGAAGATCGTCGCCTCTATCTAAATCCTCCATACAAAATTAAAATAATAATAACCTTCCACAGTTACAGGAGCTGGGATCCATCGTATCGTAAATCAGAAAATCACATTATCCATGAACTGCTTTCATTGTATAACACAATTTCACTTTAAAATTACGCAGCACGTCTTATCACCAGGACATGAGAATACGAAAGGTAACTAATAATAAAAGTAATAAACGAAGAGCGTAAAACTTCTTTTGTCAGTCAGTGTTAAATACTTTTCAAATGGATCTTTGGTGTGGGAGTCGAATAATTGTCTATACATTTACCAATAAGAAACAAATATTAAGTTCCATTATAAACTGTGGAATATGTGGAAGGACTGAACCACGTTTGTGTCTGCGGCTTTTCTTGTGACAATGTTCTTTGTGAACCGCTTAAGTGTATCTTATGCCACCAAAGGAAGGCTGAAGTACTTAATACTGGTCCAATAAACTTGAAGAAATGTCTTCCGCAGTTGTTGTGTGTTGGTTTTCTAAAGATACTGTTTGGTAGTACAATTTAAAAATCGGTTCATATTACTACTCTATGTGTTTTACCCTTGATGCACATAAACCATATCATGATACAAAACAAATGATTTTTTTGATTACTTGTTGGTGACATTGTTGGTGACATTAGCAATAACAGTATAATGAAGGTTAGAAAGTCTTCTTGTTAACGTACATTATAAGTGTGTTGCTTATGTTTTACATAGAATCATAAATTTTTTGTCATGTTTTTGAAGGAAAAGAGATGGGAATAATTTATGGTAATCATTATCCAGGCTGTTATCTAATGCAATGACCAACATCCAGAATCAAAATTAAAAGCAATGCATTAATAGATGATTATATTTTCACAATAAATTGACTCACTGCTCGATGCAGTGTATAATATGTATTCCTTCTGCCAGATGCAATGAAAGTGTGGATACTGAGTGGCGTACAAAAGAAAATAAAGCGTTTGTTTCTAAAATAATCTCTCATGTGCGTTGGACATTTCTCATTAGTGAAAAGATCCCATTCAGCACTTTCGGAACATATGTACCAAATTCTACGGTGTGTGTGTGTGTGTGTGTGTGTGTGTGTGTGTGTGTGTGTGTATGTGTGTGTGTTTATTGAGACAGTAAATAACAAGAATGAGTAGATCGTCGGTAGATGCAACTCAAAGACAACCGTCCTTAGAACAATAGAATTTACCCTAGCTGTTGTGAAATACTTGACACACAGGCAGTATAAAAGTTAGAGATATTATACACATGTTATTTCATTAAAGAGAATAAAATGAAATGGTATGCGATATTTTTCGAATATTGTCGCCTGACTCGAGGGAGATAACTATTAGCGGTCACATAGGTTTGCTGAGTACAGGCTAAAGCGCTGGGGTTACGGTGGGAAGGGGGGTGTCAGTACTTAAAATACAGAAAGGGACGTCGTACTGAGAAGCAGTAATGGTAAGCGAACAACTTGGCAATTCAATTCTAATTAATTCTTGTCGGGAGGGTAGCTTAGGTATTAATTGTTGATTAAAAGAGTAATGAGAGTTTATGTGATTTATTGTACGGGGATCTGAAGTCCCAATCTATAATTTGCGATATAGTGTATCAGGAACTTAAATTCAGTAACAGTATATTCATTTAGACGTGAGGTAACACATTATGAGAATTATAAATATTGGTTTGAGAGCACACTGTACTTCTGACGATAAAAGAACACACATTAAATGCGTCGATAGCAAAATGATATGTGACAGTCGGTTGTATGCCTTGAACAAGTAGAAGAGCATTGAGAAACGACTATTTGTTTGCTACCGAATTATAGGGAAGCATGCGACCCAGAATACACAAGCATTACAAACCATGAACTCATATCGTAACATAGCCCAACAGAACTGCGACCCCATAGTTCAGTACACAAAGAAAAGTGGCATCAATTCAGATAATGCAATCGCAATATAATGCAATTTTGTCATATGATGACATATTGGAGACCGTGGCTGTTTTTGAAGACAAATGTTGATCGTGTTAGGACAGCAACCAGCCACAAATTTACTTTGAGTTCCTTTATTCAAAGGAAACCGTTACCGGTTTCGAATCGTTGCGATTCATCATCAGACGGTTTACACGCTTTCTTTCTACATTTGGTGTGTTTTTTACAGATTAATTGTCCTAAAATATAAATAAAACACAATTACAAACACGCCACACACAGATGGTTGCGTGTGGCGTGTTTGTAATTGTGTTTTATTTATATTTTAGGACAATTAATCTGTAAAAAACACACCAAATGTAGAAAGAAAGCGTGTAAACCGTCTGATGATGAATCGCAACGATTCGAAACCGATAACGGTTTCCTTTGAATAAAGGAACTCAAAGTAAATTTGTGGCTGGTTGCTGTCCTAACACGATCAACATTTGTAATCGCAATATATCTGAAGTCACAAAGTAAAATATTTCCGCGATATTCTAAATAATAAATGGAAGCAGTTTCACAACATTAATAACTTACGCGAATAGGTTAACTTAAAGCCACGTGGTTCAAACTAAGCAGAAAATGAGAACAGTTTACTTAATTGATTCTGAGCCTATGTGAAGTCAATGATCAAAGCATTTCTTCGGTAATTTAAGCAGGTAAACAGCATTCAGAAAATAAGAGAAATCAGTGCTCGAGAGCTCCGACAGTAAAACACTGGATAGCTCAACTCAGTCCCACATGGCGTTGCAAGATTAAGTGTTCTTGTAGAATTAACTATAGCGATGTCATGTTGCGTGACGCTATCACACTCAGTATATCAGACGCACGCATTCACGTTGCAGTTCTAAAACTGCCAGTCCGTGATGTAAAAATAGTTCTGTGTATCGTGGAATCTCAAGCAATTGTGGACCTAAGAGAGGTGATTCTGAGGCTCTACGTATTTCATTTCATCATAACGCACCAGATGTTAAGTCCCTAGTAACTAGTAGTTTTAAAGGGTATCAATATACAGCTCATTCAACCAGGGTGAGAGAGGTAAAGCAAAACCTTTCAGGCTCGTGGCACATGGCCTGTGCTACAAAACTCTGGAAGGAAATCTTGTCTGCAGTGTCCTCCGAAACATGATCAGAGAGATTGTCCTTGTCGTAAATCAAATTTCTTTCAATGTGGACGTGAAGGTAACATTAAATCGCTATGTTTACTTGGAAAGCAATGCCAGGGCAACAGTCACTGTCGGTCGCGCGCACGGCAACAGCAGCTACGCTGTCAGCAATTGCGTGTCCTATAGGCCCCACCACTCACCCTGATGATTTAGATGATGATTTATGGTTGAGGGTGCTAAATAAACAACTGGTGAACCTAACAACGCTTTATTATCCTCTTACGCTCGAACCAAAATACACTCCTGGAAATGGAAAAAAGAACACATTGACACCGGTGTGTCAGACCCACCATACTTGCTCCGGACACTGCGAGAGGGCTGTACAAGCAATGATCACACGCATGGCACAGCGGACACATCAGGAACCGCGGTGTTGGCCGTCGAATGGCGCTAGCTGCGCAGCATTTGTGCACCGCCGCCGTCAGTGTCAGCCAGTTTGCCGTGGCATACGGAGCTCCATCGCGGTCTTTAACACTGGTAGCATGCCGCGACAGCGTGGACGTGAACCGTATGTGCAGTTGACGGACTTTGAGCGAGGGCGTATAGTGGGCATGCGGGAGGCCGGGTGGACGTACCGCCGAATTGCTCAACACGTGGGGCGTGAGGTCTCCACAGTACATCGATGTTGTCGCCAGTGGTCGGCGGAAGGTGCACGTGCCCGTCGACCTGGGACCGGACCGCAGCGACGCACGGATGCACGCCAAGACCGTAGGATCCTACGCAGTGCCGTAGGGGACCGCACCGCCACTTCCCAGCAAATTAGGGACACTGTTGCTCCTGGGGTATCGGCGAGGACCATTCGCAACCGTCTCCATGAAGCTGGGCTACGGTCCCGCACACCGTTAGGCCTTCTTCCGCTCACGCCCCAACATCGTGCAGCCCGCCTCCAGTGGTGTCGCGACAGGCGTGAATGGAGGGACGAATGGAGACGTGTCGTCTTCAGCGATGAGAGTCGCTTCTGCCTTGGTGACAAAGATGGTCGTATGCGTGTTTGGCGCCGTGCAGGTGAGCGCCACAATCAGGACTGCATATGACCGAGGCACACAGGGCCAACACCCGGTATCATGGTGTGGGGAGCGATCTCCTACACTGGCCGTACACCACTGGTGATCGTCGAGGGGACACTGAATAGTGCACGGTACATCCAAACCGTCATCGAACCCATCGTTCTACCATTCCTAGACCGGCAAGGGAACTTGCTGTTCCAACAGGACAATGCACGTCCGCATGTATCCCGTGCCACCCAACGTGCTCTAGAAGGTGCAAGTCAACTACCCTGGCCAGCAAGATCTCCGGATGTGTCCCCCATTGAGCACGTTTGGGACTGGATGAAGCGTCGTCTCACGCGGTCTGCACGTCCAGCACGAACGCTGGTCCAACTGAGGCGCCAGGTGGAAATGGCATGGCAAGCCGTTCCACAGGACTACATCCAGCATCTCTACGATCGTCTCCATGGGAGAATAGCAGCCTGCATTGCTGCGAAAGGCGGATATACACTGTACTAGTGCCGACATTGTGCATGCTCTGTTGCCTGTGTCTATGTGCCTGTGGTTCTGTCAGTGTGATCATGTGATGTATCTGACGCCAGGAATGTGTCAATAAAGTTTCCCCTTCCTGGGACAATGAATTCACGGTGTTCTTATTTCAATTTCCAGGAGTGTATATGAAATCCTATCCATCCGCTACTGTTGCTACACTTAACGATGTTCAACTCTTCAGCACTGTACCACCAACGTTTACATTAACCTACCATAAATCTGTGTTAAATCTAGGAACGTAAACAGTATTCCCTAACTATTGCACTGATGATCGCCATATCACCCTCTTTATCTTACTTCCTAGCACTCACTTAACTAAATATTCAGAATATCATACAACAAGATTTTAGCGTTTCCTACAAAATTAGATGCGCTAAGTCTCTACTATTCACATAGACGTATGTTAACATGTTGAAATATAGTTTGCAAAATGCTGGATAGGTGGCTAAGCAAAAATTCATTGAATGAATGCGAAATGACCTCATTAATGCAATATTAGGAGTTTCGGCGTTTGCCATCATCACATATCTGTTAAAAAACACGTAGCTACACATGAAAGAAAAATGGGTTACTTCATCATCATCATCTGCTTCTTCTCTTGAGGTATTAGGCAGGAATTGCCTGTTACGTTCCCCATCTCTGTCGGGGTCTTCCTCTGTCTCTTCTCCCATGGCACTTCTAATGTTTTACCTTTGAGGGAAGTCACTCAGTTTCCATTCTTTGTAGATGATCGTTTCATTTTTTTCTGTAACCGGGAATTTTATCACTGAGGCTAACATTTGCAGTTCTTCTCTAATATCTTGATTTCTTAGCCTGTCTTCTCTTGTGCAACCTTTAACACCTCTAAGGAATTACATTTCTTGTGCCTGAATCAGTTTTTCTTGCTTCTTGGTAATAACCCAGGTCTCACCTCCATAGAACAGTGCGGGAAGTGCAAGAGTGTCTTTCCTGGTTTTGTTTTCTAGGTTTCTGTTAATTGTTCCACATACGTGGCTGAATTTACTAAACTTAAATTCAATATCTCTACTGTAGCTACATGTCATTTCACATCCGAAGTAACTGAAATTGTTTTGTAAGTAGGCTGTTTAGGTTTTCTTATTGGTAACGCCACGTAGCGCTCTGTATGAAAATCACTGGCTGTGCTGTGTGCAGTCTGTGGCTGGTTTGCATTGTTGTCTGCCATTGTAGTGTTGGGCAGCTGGATGTTAACAGCGCGTAGCGTTCGGCAGTTGGAGGTGAGCCGCCATCAGTGGTGGATGTGGGGAGAGAGATGGCAGAGTTTTGAAATTTGTAAGACTGGATGTCATGAACTGCTATATACATTATGACTTTTGAACACTATTGAGGTAAATACATTGTTTGTTCTCTATCAAAATCTTTCATTTGCTAACTATGCCTATCAGTAGTTAGTGCCTTCAGTAGTTAGAATCTTTTATTTAGCTGGCAGTAGTGGCGCTCGCTATATTGCAGTAGTTCGAATAACGAATATTTTTGTGAGGTAAGTGATTTGTGAAACGTATAGGTTAATGTTAGTCAGGGCCATTCTTTTGTAGGGATTTTTGAAAGTCAGATTGCGTTGCGCTAAAAATATTGTGTGTCAGTTTAAGCACAGTCATGTATAAATTGTTCTAAGGGGACGTTTCATATGTCGACCCTTAGCCGAGGATACCTCACTGGAATCTTCCGATTTTTTCTTGTAGTTTGTGTAATTAGTGTAGCTTTTGTTTATTGCTAGCGCGTAATTATGGAGAGAGAATTTCCTTTGTAGTTGTAGTTTTTCATTGTTGTACAATAAAACAGCTGTGGCATGCATGTAGATTTGCAGCAAGTATTTCGCAGCTGCTCTTGCAATTAACGAGATATTATTTTCAGTGCTACGTTAATGTCTTCTCTTATTGTTGCTCTTCAGATTGTGCTTTTCTGTGTTATCGTGTGAAATATTGTGACCATAATGGCGTGTGAAAAACGTAATACTAGGCTCCAAAGTAAACTGAGAAATGACAGTGAAGACGAAAGTAGTGTGTTAGCGCCATCATGTAATGAATTAACTAATGGTCAAAGTAGTAATTTGGTAACTGTGCATAGGGAAATGGAGCGGGCCGCAAATAATGGTGTGGACAGTGAAACAATTAGTGAACAGGGAAGCATTATCGATCGATCGGTTGGCAACAGCTTGCCTCAGGAATCCGAAATGACAGGACACAATCTTGCAAATACTGTAGATTCAGTTTTTGCGTCCTCACCGTTTTCTCAAATAAGTCAAGACACATTTTCTGCTTTTCAAAATGGGAATATTTCTGGTTCAAATGCACTGCCGAATAGCACTGAGGAACAAGTTTCAGGCACCAGTGCATTGTTATTACAATTAATGCAACAAATGGGACAAAAGCTTCAAAAGTTAGACACAATGGAACAAAATATTCAAAAGTTGGACACAATGGAACAAAATCTTCAAAAGTTAGACACAATGGAACAAAATCAGAGACAAACACAGCAAAAGCTTCAAAAGTTAGACACCACACTTGAACAAACACGTGAAGATATAACTACTGAGTTACATAACATTGAATCGAAATGTCAAAAAAGTCTGTAATGACGTAAAAACACAGATCTGTGAGCATTTTCAACCTATTTTTTCGCGGCATGAAAATGCATTACAGAATCACGAAGCAGCCATAAAAGAACTGCAAACTATTGTTCATGAAAATCATGAAACCTTACAAGCTAAAATTGACTCAGTTGCATCTACCGATTCGGTTACGCAACTTGCAAAAACTCAAGAAAACTTAAAGGACACAGTAGATACTCTGAAAATTGGTTCAGAAAGACACATGGAGGAAATTAGTTCATTATCAGAGAAAGTAGTTGAACTTTCGGATCAGCTAAATAATTTATCTACGAAGGTAGATGATAATCTGAATGACACAAAACCAGTAGTCTTTAATGACACAGAAGAGTACGAACAAATTAGGAAATTCAAACAAAATCAGAATCAAATTAATACGCAACACCAAGTAAGTACCGGGAAGTTAAAGATCAGCTGACACAGGTAATACAAGACTTCAGAGGACATTCGCGCTCCAATACGGGAAGAGGGACATAGAAATACGGAACAGCCACAAAATAATAACACAGGGAACTTCGGAAATTATGAAAGAAATTGGCTAGGACACCGAATTTTGAGATGGAACAGCCGAAACGACGTAACAATGACCGACATACAACTCGCCGACATGATGATTTTGACTATAAGCTGTTCATTACTACATGTAAATTCAAAACATTTAAGAATTCTGGCAACGACATTCATCCACAAGCGTGGCTTCATCAATTCTCTCATTGTTTTCCTCCCAACTGGTCATTAGAACACAGATTAGAATTTATGCGTGGCTACTTAGAGAATGAACCAGCTCTAAGAATGCGATCGGTCATTCACGATTGCCACAGTGAAGGAGAGTTTTACCATGCCTTCCTCTCAGCATACTGGTCTCAAGCCACACAAGACCGAGTAAAACATGGCATCATAATGATGAAACATTTCGAACAATCTGAATTTTCCAGTCTTGTGAAATATTTTGAAGACATGTTGCACAAGAATCAGTACCTGTCAAACCCATACAGCCCCTCAGAACTCATCCGCATTTGCTTAATCAAATTGCCTGAACATTTACGACATATTATTTTGGCAGGACGTTGCAAAGACGACATTGAAGCTTTTCAGGGACTCTTACAAGAATTAGAAATTGACACTGACAACCGCGGAACGCGAAAACAGGAACACAACAATTACAGGTCACATCCGTCGCAATTCCGCGATGAAAGAAATAATAACTGGACGCGACAAGGCTATTCTCACAACACAAATCGTGACCAAAACAGACACGACCAGTATGACAACCGTTGGCAGAGTGGTAATGATTACAGGGAAAGATCACCTCTCCGCAGTAATGACTATCACAGAGACAATCAGAGAAACAGACAACATGGGAACCAAAATAAATATTATCAGGGCAGACAGAATAACTTTAGACGCAACGGTCCAGCGCGCATTTACGATTCAGGGAGAAAATCTTCACCACGTGACTGACAAGAAAGGAACTATGGAATCTACCGACATGACGACAGATGATATGATCGTAACGATAGACCTGATTTGCATCAGAACTGGCAGGATTCAAACAGAGCAGGGCCCTCTCGACAAGGTGAATTTGTAGAAGTTAGGTCTCCAAATCCCAATAACGAGACAATAGGCAATGACTCATACCACTGGCAGCCAAAAAACGTACGTATGAAACTGACGACGCAGCTGCCGTAGCTAGTAATTACGTAAAAATGGAAGACATTAGGGACATCTTACGCCAGGAACACGACGTAAAATATAACAACATTGCATATCCTGTGATTCACATTACAGTAAATGATGTAAAATTTACGGCAGTACTTGACTCTGGCAGTCCCATTTCAGTAATTAGTGAAACAACCTTTAGCAAATGCAACAAATCGAACGATTGCCCCACACTTCCGTTACGTAAGATTAAATTACAAGGTGCAATCGTTGGAAAAAGTGTAGATGTACGCCAACAAACCAACTTAGAATTCTTTTGTCAAAGCCACAGCTTCTCTATGAACTTTCTTATTGTTCCATTATTGTCGACGGAAATTATATTGGGAGTAGACTTTTTGAATGAATACAAAGTAATCTTAAACTTTCACGATGCTGAAATAAGTTTAGAGAAAGAAGGTAGGTCAATAGCCTTGAAATTTTAAGTTTGGCTCTCAAACCATGACGAGGAAATTAATCGGCTTTACCTTCTGTTAGACAACAGTTCGGATTTTTCTACGCAACTAGACACTAACAATCACTCTGCAAGTACTGACAGGGATTATATCGACGACATATTTGATACTAATGAGTTAATTCAGAATAAAATTCAAACAATTGAGAATTGTAATGACACTGATAGGCAAGACCTTTTTGAGATTTTACAAGCACATTCCACAGTTTTTACTCACAAACCAGGAACAATCAAGGGATTTCAATACCAATTTCGTGTTCGTGAGCATACTAAATTTTGTGTTAGACCATACGTAATTCCGGCGCATTATAGGGACCGTGTTAGAACAGAAATACAATCTATGCTTAATGAGGGCATTATTGAGCCTGCAGTAAGCTCATGCAACAATCCATTACATGTTGTTGAGAAGAAAAATGGATCGAACAGGGTTGTCTTAGATTCGAGACAAATCAATACTATCATCATTCCTGAAACAGACAGGCCGCAGACGGTGGAAGAACTTCTTCAAAATTTTAATGGTGTAAAAGTGTTGTCTTCTGTTGATCTCAGATCCAGCTTTTATCAGATCTAACTTCATCCAGAATGTAGAAAATACACAGCTTTCCTTTGTTTCGGCGTTTGTTATCAATTTCGGAAACTTCCTTTTGGTTTGAACATTTCTTCGGAAGCGTTCATTCCCTGGCTAAATTCCATATTACCTGATTTCTTAAAATGTCACATCACCTTATATGTGGATCATATTCTAATAGCAGAAGCCTCATGGGAACAACATAATCGCATCCTCAACAGTTTGTTACATATTTTTGCAGAATCTGGAATTACAGTTAACTTGGGAAAGTCTGAATTCGGTAGGTCAAAGGTGAGGTTTTTGGGACATATTATTTCTTCTGAAGGCATTCAGCCGGTTCCTGAAAAGTTAGAAGCAATCAGAGCCATTCCAGTTCCATCCACAAAAAGACAAGTCCGCAGTTTACTAGGTCTCGTAAATTTTTACCGTCGTTTTCTGAATACGCAAATTCTAGTTACACCAAAACTTTGTTCTCTCACTGGAAAAAATATTATTTGGAACTGGGACGAACAAGCACAGTTGGAATTCAATTCTTTGAAAGAATCGCTACTTAACGCGCCAATACTAGCTCATCCAGATCTGTTCCAAGATTTCTGCCTTAGCACGGATTCTTCTAAAGTCGGTCTTGGTGCCCACTTATTTCAAGAAGCCATAGAAAATGACACTACTGTTCAGAAAACCATTGCTTTTGCTAGCCGAGTGCTAACAAAATCTGAAAAAAAATATTCCGTTACTGAATTAGAAGCTTTAGCTATCGTTTGGGCATTTAACAAATTCCGTTTCTTTCTTTCTGGTAAGCACGTAAAGGTATACAGTGATCATCGTGCATTACAATTTCTTATGTCTTCAAAATTAAATTATGACAGGTTAAAACGTTGGGCATTGTTTCTGCAAGAATTCCGCTTCACAATAGTCTACATTCCCGGCAAGGAGAACATTGTTGCGGACACACTGTCACGCGCACCGGCTGGGCTTGAGAAAAGTAACACAGAAGGCAACCTCGAGAAAAATTTCGGTATTCTTTACATTCAGAAAGTCGCCTTTGAAAACTTCATCACCACATTTTTAATGGACATTGCTCATGAACAAGATAAAGATCCCATTTGGAAAGACATCAAAAATAAATGGCATGAAAAGCCGCACACTCAGATTCGGCATTATTATCTCGTTAGAAACAACATACTCTTCAAACGCTGCACTGTTGATGACAAGCTATGGGTACTTTGCATTCCAAACGATTTTGTTAATAAGCTCATTTGGTACATTCATTTCAGCTACGCACATTTTGGTCCACGAAAATGTTATCATATTCTTCGAACGACTTGTTATTTTAACAATATGGAAAAGAGGATTCGAAGAGTCTTGTCTATTTGTAAACTTTGTCAAAAGGCGAAACGATCTACTATCTCACATCGTGCTCCGTTGTTTCTTATCATTCCTTCTAGATTAAAAGAATTTGCTGCTGTTGATCTCTTGGGACCCCTTGTCAGAACATCGAATGGATTTTCGTACCTTCTAGTCGCTGTTGAACTTACTTCAAAATTTGTTTCTTTCACTCCGTTACGTAAAGCCACTGGACGGTCTGTATCCAACGCCTTTGTTAAAAATTTCTTACGTGAAGTTGGACACGTTAGTAAAGTCATTTCAGATAACGGACCGCAATTCAGATCTGCTGTTTGGTCACGCATGCTTCGGAATCATAAAATCAAACCTATTTTTATTTCATTGTACTCACCACATTGTAACCCGTCTGAATGGATTATGAAAGAAGTCAATAAGCTTTGCAGACTTACTTGTCACAGAAAGCATCAGCATTGGGACAGATATTTACACTTATTTCAAAACGTGCTGAATGAAATGCCTCACGACTCCACTGCTTTACCACCTACTCTTGTACTAAAGAATGAAGAACCACCGAACAGAATCAGAGAGCTTGTATCTTTTCCGAATACACGTAAACTTCGATACAAAGACATAATTGATTTAGCTATTAAAAATATAAAATCTGCAGCAGGCAAAAGGAGAAAACTACACGACAAAGCAAAATTATATATTGGTCAGAAAGTTCTCATTGTAGCTCATTCATTGTCACATAAGAAGAAACACCTAAGTCACAAAGTCTTTCTAGTTTACAATGGACCTTACAGAATCCGACGTATACCACATGATAATTGCGTTGAAGTTGAAACTTTGCGTACTAGGAAGAGTAAAGGTTTACACCACATTTCACATGTAAAACCGTTTATTGAAAGATAATCTGATTTTTAACTTTGTCTTTGCCATAAAACTTTTCATTTCACATTTCTAGTATGCTTTGTCAGACTTAAGAATCTGTTAACATGCAACAATGTTTGAAGTTAAATATCCAGTCTAGAACCTAGGGAACATTTTTAAACGGAAATTACGAATGCATTGTTATAGTGAACAGACGACACAGTGTTGTATTTATACATTCTCGCTTGTTAGTTGCACGATTACGTAAGAATTCGCGTTAGTATATTGCAGCTGTGACTTATTAAACTGATAGTTCGGTAATTTTCACATCTGTCAACACCTGCTTTCTTTGGGATTGGAATTATTATATTCTTCTTGAAGTCTGTGGGTATTTCGCCTGTCTCATACATCTTGCTCACCAGATGGTAGAGTTTTGTCATGACTGGCTCTCCCAAGGGCATCAGTAGTTCTAATGGAATGTTGTCTACTCCCGGGGCCTTGTTTCGACTCAGTGCTCTGTCAAACTCTTCACGCAGTATCTCATCTCCCATTTCATCTTCATCTACATCCTCTTCCATTTCCATAATATTGTCCTCAAGTACATCGCCCTTGTATAAACCCTCTATATACTCCTTCCACCTTTCTGCCTTCCCTTCTTTTCTTAGAACTGGGTTGCCATCTGAGCTCTTGATACTCATACAAGTGGTTCTCTTCTCTCCAAAGGTCTCTTTAATTTTCCTGTAGGCAGTATCTATCTTACCCCCAGTGAGACAAGCCTCTATATCCTTACATTTGTCCTCTAGCCATCCCTGCCTAGCCATTTTGCACCTCCTGTCGATCTCATTTTTGAAACGTTTGTATTCCTTTTTGCCTGCTTCATTTACTGCATTTTTATATTTTCTCCTTTCATCAATTAAATTCAATATTTCTTCTGTTACCCAAGGATTTCTATTAGCCCTCGTCTTTTTACCTACTTGATCCTCTGCTGCCTTCACTACTTCATCCCTCAGAGCTACCCATTCTTCTTCTAGTGTATTTCTTTCCCCCTTTCCTGTCAATTGTTCCCTTATGCTCTCCCTGAAACTCTGTACAACCTCTGGTTCTTTCAGTTTATCCAGGTCCCATCTCCTTAAATTCCCACCTTTTTGCAGTTTCTTCAGTTTCAATCTGCAGTTCATAACTAACCAATAGATTGTGGTCAGAATCCACATCTGCCCCTGGAAATGTCTTACAATTTAAAACCTGGTTTCTAAATCTCTGTCTTACCATTATGTAATCTATCTGATACCTTTTAGTATCTCCAGGATTATTCCAGGTATACAACCTTCTTTCATGATTCTTGAACCAAGTGTTAGCTATGATTAAGTTATGCTCTGTGCAAAATTCTACAAGGCGGCTTCCTGTTTCATTTCTTCCCCCCAATCCATATTCACCTACTATTTTTTCTTCTCTCCCTTTTCCTACTGATGAATTCCAGTCACCCATGACTATTAAATTTTCGTCTCCCTTCACTACCTGAATAATTTCTTTTATCTCGTCATACATTTCATCAATTACTTCATCATCTGCAGAACTAATTGGCATATAAAGTTGTATTACTGTAGTAGGCATGGGCTTTGTGTCTATCTTGGCCACAATAATGCGTTCACTATGCTGTTTGTAGTAGCTAACCCGCACTCCTATTTTTTTTATTCATTATTAAACCTACTCCTGCATTACCCCTATTTTATTTTGTATTTATAACCCTGTAATCACCTGACCAAAAGTCTTGTTCCTCCTGCCACCGAACTTCACTAATTCCCACTATATCTAACTTTAACCTATCCATTTCCCTTTTTAAATTTTCTAACCTACCTGCCCGTTTAAGGGATCTGACATTCCACGCTCCGATCCATAGAATGCCAAAAACTGGTAGAAGCGGACCTCGGGGAAGATCAGTTTGGATTCCGTAGAAATGTTGGAACACATGAGGCAATACTAACCTTACGACTTATCTTAGAAGAAAGATTAAGAAAAGGCAAACCTACGTTTCTAGCATTTGTAGACTTAGAGAAAGCTTTTGACAACGGTAACTGGAATACTCTCTTTCGAATTCTGAAGGTGGCAGGGGTAAAATACAGGGAGCGAAAGGCTATTTACAATTTGTACAGAAACCAGATGGCAGTTATAAGAGTCGAGGGGCATGAAAGGGAAGCAGTGGTTGGGAAAGGAGTGAGAGAGGGTTGTAGCCTCTCCCCGATGTTATTCAATCTGTATATTGAGCAAGCAGTAAAGGAAACAAAAGACAAGTTCAGAGTAGGTATTAAAATCCATGGAGAAGAAATAAAAACTTTGAGGTTCGCCGATGACATTGTAATTCTGTCAGAGACAGCAAAGGACTTGGAAGAACAGTTGAACGGAATGGACAGTGTCTTGAAAGGAGGATATAAGATGAACATCAACAAAAGCAAAACGAGGATAATGGAATGTAGTCAAATTAAATCGGGTGGTGCTGAGGGGATTATATTAGGAAATGAGACACTTAAAGTAGTAAAGGAGTTTTGTTATTTAGGGAGTAAAATAACTGATGATGGTCGAAGTAGAGAGGATATAAAATGTAGACTGGCAATGGCAAGGAAATCGTGTCTGAAGAAGAGAAATTGTTTAACATCGAGTATAGATTTAAGTGTCAGGAAGTCGTTTCTGAAAGTATTTGTATGGAGTGTAGCCATGTATGGAAGTGAAACATGGACGATAACCAGTTTGGACAAGAAGAGAATAGAAGCTTTCGAAATGTGGTGCTACAGAAGAATGCTGAAGATAAGGTGGGTAGAGCACTTAACTAATGAGGAGGTATTGAATAGGATTGGGGAGAAGAGAAGTTTGTGGCACAACTTGACTAGAAGAAGGGATCGGTTGGTAGGACATGTTTTGAGGCATCAAGGGATCACTAATTTAGCATTGGAGAGCAGTGTGGAGGGTAAAAATCGTAGAGGGAGACCAAGGGATCAATACACTAAGCAGATTCAGAAGGATGTAGGTTGCAGTAGGTACTGGGAGATGAAGAAGCTTGCACAGGATAGAGTAGCATGGAGAGCCGCATCAAACCAGTCTCAGGACTGAAGACCACAACAACAACATCAGGCTTACATACTTATGATATATACTGGTACTGCTAATGAGATTTTAATGCAACATTTTGGTTTACTTGAAGATACATTCTGGATTTAAAGTACTTTCTGTTAGATACCAGATGACACAGTGGTTAGTTTATGTGACCGCTACACAATTATATCACGACGTTACTAATGAGTGACAATTTACAATGTTGCTTTTGCAGTGTTTCTGTTTTATATCTGCACAGTTTTTCTGTATTATTCTGGAAAGTAAAACATGTTTTAGTAGTAACTTTTGTGGTATAGCCACAAGGAGACAGCCTTTTCCGTAGCACAACAATACGTTACAGCACAGTACTTTCTTCATCACAACAATAAGCGTAATAACTAAGATATCTATATGCAAAGCATTTCACTTTTGTTTATCATCAGATAAGTACATTGACCTGCAGAACTTAGCTTTCGGAGGACGATAACTACGAGATTTCCACAGAGATTATCTTACAACATGACGCACAGTTAAGGGCTACAGTACACGTATTTGAGTGATTAATTTTGTACTTAAAACATTTATTTTTAAAGCTATTTGTAGTACAATGATACAAAGGTTTTCCGTGATACATTTCATTCCATTGCTGTAATTTGTAACACCTGAGGGTATAATTACATTAATCCTCAGGGGGGTACACACTTACTTTGTGTATCATGTGTTTGGCAAGCACAAGGAGCCCTAGCTAATATGGTATTTGCTTACACAACTTTACACATCGGTACCATATTTCTCTAACACATAATTACACAGCTATGTGTTCATTTAACAGAGATAAACATTTTTTTTACTACATCAGTGACACACGTTTACGCAATTACACAGTTGGGTAACTTCACACTTACGTAATTGTATTTTGTCTGTACTTTTTGAACTTTTCATATTTTTTCGGACCCATTGTGATATTATGAGAGCTTTGAATGATATATTTGGTATGGGATCACGATTTTTAAAGTACGTTTTAGGCAGATGACACTTTTGACATGAGCAGAGAATGTTTTTTAGGTTTTGAAATTATTGGAGGAAGCTACGACGATTTTGAGAGTTGACTGAGGTGTTATGATGTTATTATTACGATGACTATGTGTATTATGCTGTTGCGGTATGTTAATGATCAATAAGCTGATGCTATATGAGTTATTTGATTATGCTATGTATCTGTTATGATGAAATATTGAAGAAGTGTCGACGAATAAGGTAAGGAATAATGAGTAGTGGTTAGGGACTCTGGTTTGTGAAAAAGGTTGTTGGAAAGCAAGAATCGTACTTTAAGAGTTATGAAATGTATGTAAATGCGTGAATGTATTTTTAGACAATGTTATATCAATAGGATTTTGTTTTTACAGATTTGTAACGCAAATTCTTGACCTGTGAAATATTTTTATATGAGACTGTCACTGTAGCGGAAACTGCTGTCGTAAATATTTCGGTAAGAAAGTTAAGTGACCACCTTCACGTAATGCATCATGGGCACCCAGCTGCGCAACAGATGCCTGGAAAAAAGCCATTAGTGTATGCCTTTCAGAGGCACAGGTGGAGAAGAAAAAAAAAAAGAGGCCATTATCCTCGCTATTGACATTCCTTTGTAGAAAGCATCGTAAATACGACACTCTCAAACTTGAAAACATGATTACACTGTAGAGTTCTTAATTTATGATATTTACTGAAATGAGATGATGAGAAACATTTCATGTCAATTGTCTTGCTTGTTGAAAGATTGTTTACTGCATTATGAAATGCCATATGGCTAGTGAATGACGTTTCACGCTGTGCTTTGCCTATATTGTTTAATATCTAGTTTCTAGCTGCACTGCAGCATTGGTTAAAATAAAATTTTATAGATGTACTAATATAGATATTCTCTGTCTACAGATCCAGTAAATAATAATTTTGTGATACTTCCAAAAAAAATGAGGGAGCATAAAAAGACATTTCCCTTCACAGGAACTGCATACATAATTTTCTTTTCAAGTATTTGGTAATTTATTTCATAGAATAAGTTTTTGTGGTGCACCACTTTACTGACATAGACATTAAGATGTGAATAGACATTTCCCTTATCTCCATTGTTGTCTTTACTGTAATATTTTTCTGCTTGAGCTTTGTCATGTTTAGATATAAGTTATTGCATTTGCTGCTGCTGTTTGCCAGGCATAGTGCTACTAAATTTCACTTGGTATTACTCTGTTAAGCCGGTTTTACTACTGATTTATTTTCTTTGTTGCTGCACATTGGCTCATATTAGTTGTAATGTTGCATTTGCTTGGTAATTTAGATTTACTGTAGCTTGCTTTGACAATTTCCATTTTTTTCATTGCTGTTTGTATTAATTGTTTTGCGCTGCTGCATTGCCTCGTCCTTTAGTTTAGCATCTGAGCTCGGTGGATTTAAGTTAGCTTAAGAGGGGGTAGACAATATAAGAGAATGAGTTGCGATGAATTGGAAGAAATGCATTGAGAAGTTATACAAGAAAAGTACAGAAAGCAGGTATAGATAGGACTTTTTGGAAATAATGATGAACAAAGGGAGATCTCCGAGAAGTGAAGAAAGTTTTGTTTGCAAAATACTGCAGTAAAACAAACCCTGTCCTTTCCTTGTGTTATCCCACTATGTGTTTGTGTACCCTTGTGTATTTATGTTCTTCCTGTCTTTATATGTTTATCTGATAAGACTTATGTTGTAGAATTTTTCTAATACTCAGCTACATGAACTATGATGAGGAATACTGTTATCCTCAAATATAACTTGCATTAATAATATGTTATTTACTTGGTAAAGATGTTAGACATTATTAATTCAGTTCTGTTTTAATGCTCATATGTGAAGTTGATGTTTCAATAATTATTCTGATCTTTTATGTATTTACTTATGTCATAATTCCTGTAACACTGATTATATGTTTATTTCTATTCTTTTGTAAAGCCCCTATTACTACAAATATTACCTGTATTATTATGTTTTTAATTATGTATTTTGTACCTTTGTTATTGTATTCTTATGTTATAAAATTGTAATTGATACCAGTTCATCAAATTAAGTAACTTGTAAGTTACATTTCACTGCACACGTTTCTGTTGGTCATAGTATATGGACAATATGTGAGAAGTAGGGACTCATAGTGTTTGCAGGTGTGTTAATAATTCAGCAAGGGACTGGATAACAGCATTGCTGGTTCTAAGGACAATTAAAAAAAAAGTTTTTTTGGTGAGTGCACAAGTGGTAGTTTATGGACTTGCTATATTGTCCTCAAGACTCTTTGATGGTGATTGTGCACCTGCACAGTCGCAACAGATGGTTGCTGGCTGTCTCTACAAGGACTACAGTGGGTCTGCATCTTTGATGATCCACCAATACCATTATTTCTACAAGGACTGCAGTGGGTCTGCATCTCTGGTAGCCCACCAATACCATAATCTCTACCAGGACTACAGTGGGTCTGCTCTGTGATGACCTACTTACCAATACTCTTCAAAATTTCGGCTGACTCTGCTGTGGGTTTGCTCTGTTGTGGACCAATACCTGTCTGCATGTCAAGAGTCAGCACTGTCTTTCTGTTGCAAGAACAACAATACTTCTTCAAGAATTCATGGATATCCGCTACTTCCGTGTGCATTTTCTTTTACTGCTCAGAGTTTGAGAAAAAAAAAACCACTGCAATTTTACTGTGATGGATGATCAGGACTGTAGTTATGGACTGTGAGAAAATTTTAGCTTTTGACCAACATTGTATCAATAAGTGTGTGCATTTGATTTCTTTGTTATTGTAATTGTAAAAAAAATTTTAACAAATATGTATTGGCCAGTGCCCAAAAAAATTTGTAAAATTTTTTGTGGGGAGCATGGGGGCTATGTAAGTAGGCTGTTTAGGTTTTCTTATTGGTAACGCCACGTAGCGCTCTGTATGAAAATCACTGACTGTACTGTGTGCAGTCTGTGGCTAGTTTGCATTGTTGTCTGCCATTGTAGTGTTGGGCAGCTGGATGTTAACAGCACATAGCGTTTGGCAGTTGGAGGTGAGCCGCCAGCAGTGGTAGATGTGGGGAGAGAGATGGCGGAGTTTTGAAATATGTAAGACTGGATGTCATGAACTGCTCTATACATCATGACTTTTGAACACTATTGAGGTAAATACATTGTTTGTTCTCTATCAAAATCTTTCATTTGCTAACTATGCCTATTAGTAGTTAGTGCCTTCCGTAGTTTGAATCTTTTATTTAGCTATTTAGCTGGCAGTAGTGGCGCTCGCTGTATTGCAGTAGTTCGAGTAACCAAGATTTTTGTGAGGTAAGTGATTTGTGAAACGTATAGGTTAATGTTAGTCAGGGCCATTTTTTGTAGGGATTTTTGAAAGTCAGATTGCGTTGCGCTAAAAATATTGTGTGTCAGTTTAAGCACAGTCTTGTATAAATTGTTCTAAGGGGACGTTTCAGTTTACTTACTCTAAAATCTTCTGATCTATCACTATTTGCTTTTGACTGGTTCTTTACCCAATGAAAACCATTGTCTTAGTTTTTTCTTTGGAAATTTCCAAAAATGGTTCAAATGGCTCTGAGCACTGTGGGACTTAACTGCTGAGGTCCTCAGTCCCATAGAACTTAGAACTACTTAAACCTAACTAACCTAAGGACATCACACACATCTATGCCTGAGGCAGGATTCGAACCCGCAACCGTAGCGGTCGCGCTGTTTCAGATTGAAGTGCCTAGAGCCGCTCGGCCACACCGGCTGGCTGGAAGTGTCCATGTTAATTTTTGCACTTATTTGTTTTAGCAAGTAGATTCCTTTCTGAAGGTCATCTAATTTATCTGCTAGGATCACTGCATCATCACATATAGTAAATTATTTAAAAGAATGTTCCTGTCTAGGTAGATTCCTTTTTGAAATTCTGGTTTCCACATATGTATTATTTCATTAAATCAGATGTTTAACAAAGTTGGAGAGATGCAGCAGTCTTGTCTTTGTTAGGTGGTATCTCATTAGTTGTTTTACCACTGAGATCTAGAGTGATATTTGTGTATTGATATAAACTTACTTATTTAACCAACATAAACAGAGGTGACGAAAGCCATGGGATATCAATGTGCACATATACGGATGGGGTTAGCATCGCATACAGAAGGTAGAACAGGACAATGTATTGGTGGAACCGTCATTTTGTATTCAGGTGATTCATGTGAAAAGGTTTCCAACGTGATTATGGCCGGATGACGGGAATTAAAAGACTTTGAACACGGAATTGGTAGTTAGAGCTAGACGTATGTGTCATTTCATTTCGGAAACCTTTAGGGGCCGGCCAATGTGGTCGAGCGGTTCTAAGCCCTTCAGTGCGGAACCACGCGGCTGCTACGATCGCAGGTTCGAAACCTGTCTCGGGCATGGATGTGTGTGATGTCCTTAGGTTAGTTAGGTTTAAGTAGTTCTAAGTCTAGGGGACTGATGGCCTCAGATGTTAAGTCCCATAGTGCTTAGAGCCATTTGAACCATTTTTTGAATCGTTAGGGAGTTCAATACTCCGCTATCCACAGTGTTAAGAATGTACCGAGAATAACAAATTTCAGGCATCACCTCTCGCCATGGGCAACGCAGTGTCTGACGGCCTTCACTTAACGACCGACAGCAAAAGCATTTGCATAGATGTGTCAATCCAAACCTCAGTATAGACATACAATCAACAAAATTACAGTCGTAAGTGGACACATATCCTGAAACACTAAGTAATCAGTGGAAATAATAGTTTCATGTTATTGTAGTAACAACCATGGGCAGACTGATACAAGTTTACTGAGTGTTCAGTTTCGGCAGCTTCTTGCCGCATGGGACTGGCTTACTTGCGGCAGTGTGCACGTCTCTCTAGCATTTTCTAGCGCGGCTTGCTACTTGTATCCAGTCGCGTGTCCTGGATGTCTGTGCTGGAGTTCATTAGCTTATGTTATCTGACTTGCTCTGTAAAAGGAATTTTGCTGTCGGCCGAGAGACTTTTGATTAACTGGTTTATAACAAGAAATTTTCTCTTTAATGTTTATGTTAAGTTTTATATTGTTGCAACGTAATACCTGTCTCACTCACCGGTAATGGCAAATTAAGTTCAATTTTTCTGTCTGTTTATCAAAAGAGACCAGTTGTTATCAAAGAAAATATATAAAAGAAAATGATATTGTCCAAGGGTTTATTATATTAGTTACAGGGGCCATGTCATTACTCTAATCCTGGTAATTCCCGATTTCGTTGGTAGTCACTGGTCACTGACGGTGGTTGCGTTCTTGAAGACTAGCTCCACGGGGGAGGTGGGGCGGGGGATGGAAATGGAAATTGTCTAACCCTGTAAAAGATTCGATTCGATATTAGATTTGATCAGAGACCCATGGTCAGTGTTAAGGCAACATAGGCAATGTCAAAAAGGAACATCTTCAATATTAACTGCGCATTCGTCACACACCTATCGAGGGTGATGTTCCAGAGCTGGCAGTAGGGTTGCGTACGGCATTGGGCGAACCTCTCCACATTCCATCCGAAACTAACGGTGAGTAGGTGGCGCTATTTCCACCATTTCCTTAGCTTCAGATGAATTATTTAAAAACCATGAATTCGTAGAGGGAAACCAACCCACCCGTCAGGAAGTGTGTAGGGTTCAATCCAAGTTGTGCCATTTCAATGATCGTCTCGCCGATCTAGTGCATCTTGAACTCAGAGATCAGTTGAAGGGCATTGTAAAACAGCTAAGCGCGAAGATTGAAGAATTACAGATTAGCTCGGGCGCGTTAGCTTTAGAGACTGAAGGGCCGAGTGGGAAGAGGGTGATCAGTTCCAAGCCATAAAGGCCGAAATCCAAGCTCTTGGTCGACCCTTCTCAGAATCTTTTGTTAAATTGCCGAATCCTATTTTGTGTTTGTTTAAAGGTATCATTGAACTAGCGGTTCTGATTATGCCGTTTGAATTAAAGACTAACGCCTTGCAGATCTCGCATTTACTCTTTCTCTTCTTTTTCATTTGTCTAAGTGTTTATTAAGGGAGTTGCTGTCCTATGTAATCCGAGAGCGAGGAGATCTGGGGCAGATTAATAATCCGTATAATTGAAAGGAAGTTAGGGACGAACTTGAGCGCTTGTTTTATAGGCAAGTACAGGCTTCTGATGAAACCTTGTTTCAGTACACTGAGGGTGTTCGTATAGCTGTCTCGGTTTCGAGTATGAATTCCACCGAACATGATTGTACACTCCTGGAAATGGAAAAAAGAACACATTGACACCGGTGTGTCAGACCCACCATACTTGCTCCGGACACTGCGAGAGGGCTGTACAAGCAATGATCACACGCACGGCACAGCGGACACACCAGGAACCGCGGTGTTGGCCGTCGAATGGCGCTAGCTGCGCAGCATTTGTGCACCGCCGCCGTCAGTGTCAGCCAGTTTGCCGTGGCATACGGAGCTCCATCGCAGTCTTTAACACTGGTAGCATGCCGCGACAGCGTGGACGTGAACCGTATGTGCAGTTGACGGACTTTGAGCGAGGGCGTATAGTGGGCATGCGGGAGGCCGGGTGGACGTACCGCCGAATTGCTCAACACGTGGGGCGTGAGGTCTCCACAGTACATCGATGTTGTCGCCAGTGGTCGGCGGAAGGTGCACGTGCCCGTCGACCTGGGACCGGACCGCAGCGACGCACGGATGCACGCCAAGACCGTAGGATCCTACGCAGTGCCGTAGGGGACCGCACCGCCACTTCCCAGCAAATTAGGGACACTGTTGCTCCTGGGGTATCGGCGAGGACCATTCGCAACCGTCTCCATGAAGCTGGGCTACGGTCCCGCACACCGTTAGGCCGTCTTCCGCTCACGCCCCAACATCGTGCAGCCCGCCTCCAGTGGTGTCGCGACAGGCGTGAATGGAGGGACGAATGGAGACGTGTCGTCTTCAGCGATGAGAGTCGCTTCTGCCTTGGTGCCAATGATGGTCGTATGCGTGTTTGGCGCCGTGCAGGTGAGCGCCACAATCAGGACTGCATACGACCGAGGCACACAGGGCCAACACCCGGCATCATGGTGTGGGGAGCGATCTCCTACACTGGCCGTACACCACTGGTGATCGTCGAGGGGACACTGAATAGTGCACGGTACATCCAAACCGTCATCGAACCCATCGTTCTACCATTCCTAGACCGGCAAGGGAACTTGCTGTTCCAACAGGACAATGCACGTCCGCATGTATCCCGTGCCACCCAACGTGCTCTAGAAGGTGTAAGTCAACTACCCTGGCCAGCAAGATCTCCGGATCTGTCCCCCATTGAGCATGTTTGGGACTGGATGAAGCGTCGTCTCACGCGGTCTGCACGTCCAGCACGAACGCTGGTCCAACTGAGGCGCCAGGTGGAAATGGCATGGCAAGCCGTTCCACAGGACTACATCCAGCATCTCTATCATCGTCTCCATGGGAGAATAGCAGCCTGCATTGCTGCGAAAGGTGGATATACACTGTACTAGTGCCGACATTGTGCATGCTCTGTTGCCTGTGTCTATGTGCCTGTGGTTCTGTCAGTGTGATCATGTGATGTATCTGACCCCAGGAATGTGTCAATAAAGTTTCCCCTTCCTGGGACAATGAATTCACGGTGTTCTTATTTCAATTTCCAGGAGTGTATTTCTAACATTTTAGAGGACATGAGGTCTGAGAATCGGTCACGGCTTGTCTTCACTCGGAAGCCGGCTACCTTTGCTCAACTCAATAATTTGGTAACCTCTATGGAATCCTTTACATTTGCTGATAGGCAGCGTAAACGAAGTGAGGATGAGCCACATCTCTCTTCTAATTGTAGAGGCAACTACCACTATTTGTTTTTGCATCCTAAAACAAAAACAAACAAAAAAAACAAACTTAGTGCGGGAGTATCCCGATGAGCGGAGGCCTAGGCATAACAGCTGACGCTCGAGTGAAAAGGGCCCCCTGGCTTTTTTGCATGTATTCTCGCTTGTGATAAAAAAAACCGTCTGCGGTCTGCTTGATTACAGAGGTTCTGTTTCTTTAGTTGATTATGACTGGTATGTCGGTTTTCGACATTTGTCTAAGTTGGCCTCTCATAGACCTTCCCCCCACAGATGTCGTGTTACCAAAGGGCAGGAGTTACCTTTGGAACGTGAGGTGCGAGTACGCCTGTCGAATCTTGGGTTTTCCTGGCCGGTTAAATTATTAGTTGTGAAGAAAGTAACTGTCACCTTTTTCTTGGGTGTAATTTTATCCAGGGCACAGCGTTAGTCCTCGATTTTGAAGCAATACATTTTTATTTGAGTTATGCCCATCAGAGAAGAGAGCCTTCCTTTTCTGTTCCGCTAGTAGTGTTAACATTAACACCTTGCACACTGACCTGAGGAGGTGGATCTTGGTAATCTTAGTGAGTCTGAGGCCATTCAATTAAGGGGTCTTTTGAGCGAGTGTCCCAAGGTGCTAACTGATCGGTTGGGGGTGACCGACAAAATTCAATATACAGTCCGTTTATTGGGTGATGTTCCCGTTCGCCAGGCTCCTTATCGTCTGTTACCACCTAAAATGAATATTTTAAGGGAAAAGATTGAGACTACGCTTCGTCATGGAGTAATTATGCCTGCAACTTCTCCATATGCCTCGCCTATATTTTTGGTGCGTAAGGGACAAGGAGGAGATTTTCGGGAGTCTGTTTATTATAAGGTGCTGAAAGGAAAGGTCATATTAGAACCAGTTCCCCTTTCGAATCTCCATAATAGTTTTACGTGGTTTGCTGAAGCCTTCTATTTTTTTATGCTTGGTTTAAATTAGATTTATTATCAAATACCCTTGAGTGAGGACTCCAAGTGCGTTCCAGCCTTCTGTACGGACTGGAATTTGTATGAATTCAAACGTCTGTCTAGCCGCCGGAGCCGCCGTGCTTTCATGGCTTTTAGGTCATATTTTGGGGGATTTAAATTTCAACTGTGTTTATAATTATCTTGATCATGTTGTTGTGTGTGGTCGGTCTTTTGTTGAACATCATTCGCATCTTCAACTGACCTTATTGAGACTTCTGTCTGCTGGTTTGACGGTAAAACCTTCTAAGGTCACTTTCACGAAGCAGCAAAATACGTTTTCGGGATATCTGATTTGTAAAGATGGAATCAGAATCGATCAAAAATGTACTTCCAATCTTACGAAGTTTCCTTCTCCTTAAAACAAAAAGGGAGTCGCCAGATTTATCGGGATGGCTATTTACTTTCCGAAGTTTGTCCCTAATTTCGCTCAGTTAGCCGCCCATTTAAACGACCTTCTTAAGAAATGACGGGAATTTGTTCGGGGTGAGAGTCAGCAAGCCACATTTGAGGCGATTGAGGCCGCTTCATCTAACCCACCAGTATTAGCGATTCCTAATTTCGAAAAGAGATTCATTCTCTAGGCCGACACGTGTAATACCAGAGTGACCGCAGTCCTTTTACAGGAAGACGCAGGTTGGAGACGACCTGTTGTCTTTGTCTCGAGAAACTGGTGGGACCTGAAAAGAATTCGGTGTATGAGTGTGAGATTCTGGCTGTTCTGTTCGCTCTTGAAAAGTTTCAATTTTATCTTGAACATCGAGAATTTGGCCTAAAAACTGACAATCATGTCTTCAGTCACGTTTTGGCTAACCCAGGAAAGACAGCAGGATTGCGAGGTGGGAGATCGCTGTATCTGCTTTTCATTTCAAGGTTCGCCATTTCAGGGGTTCAGATAACTAGGTGGCAGATGGGCTCAGCTGTATGTCTCTGTAGAGCGCCCACGAATCTGGGAAGTGTTGCTCAGTCATCAGCTCTTCCGTTTTTAACGTCTGGGTTCAATGAAATCGAGAATTACCTGAAAGAAGGAAACTAACATCATTTATTCTTGGACAGCAACATTTATTTTTTTATATTTTCTTGACAATAGGTCCCCTTTGAAATATTGATAGAAAAATCGAGGTTAATTTGCCATTATACACTCCTGGAAATTGAAATAAGAACACCGTGAATTCATTGTCCCAGGAAGGGGAAACTTTATTGATACATTCCTGGGGTCAGATACATCACATGATCACACTGACAGAACCACAGGCACATAGACACAGGCAACAGAGCATGCACAATGTCGGCACTAGTACAGTGTATATCCACCTTTCGCAGCAATGCAGGCTGCTATTCTCCCATGGAGACGATCGTAGAGATGCTGGATGTAGTCCTGTGGAACGGCTTGCCATGCCATTTCCACCTGGCGCCTCAGTTGGACCAGCGTTCGTGCTGGACGTGCAGACCGCGTGAGACGACGCTTCATCCAGTCCCAAACATGCTCAATGGGGGACAGATCCGGAGATCTTGCTGGCCAGGGTAGTTGACTTACACCTTCTAGAGCACGTTGGGTGGCACGGGATACATGCGGACGTGCATTGTCCTGTTGGAACAGCAAGTTCCCTTGCCTGTCTAGGAATGGTAGAACGATGGGTTCGATGACGGTTTGGATGTACCATGCACTATTCAGTGTCCCCTCGACGATCACCAGTGGTGTACGGCCAGTGTAGGAGATCGCTCCCCACACCATGATGCCGGGTGTTAGCCCTGTGTACCTCGGTCGTATCCAGTCCTGATTGTGGCGCTCACCTGCACGGCGCCAAACACGCATACGACCATCATTGGCACCAAGGAAGAAGCGACTCTCATCGCTGAAGACGACACGTCTCCATTCGTCCCTCCATTCACGCCTGTCGCGACACCACTGGAGGCGGGCTGCACGATGTTGGGGCGTGAGCGGAAGAAGGCCTAACGGTGTGCGGGACCGTAGCCCAGCATCATGGAGACGGTTGCGAATGGTCCTCGCCGATACCCCAGGAGCAACAGTGTCCCTAATTTGCTGGGAAGTGGCGGTGCGGTCCCCTACGGCACTGCGTAGGATCCTACGGTCTTGGCGTGCATCCGTGCGTCGCTGCGGTCCGGTCCCAGGTCGACGGGCACGTGCACCTTCCGCCGACCACTGGCGACAACATCGATGTACTGTGGAGACCTCACGCCCCACGTGTTGAGCAATTCGGCGGTACGTCCACCCGGCCTCCCGCATGCCCGCTATACGCCCTCGCTCAAAGTCCGTCAACTGCACATACGGTTCACGTCCACGCTGTCGCGGCATGCTACCAGTGTTAAAGACTGCGATGGAGCTCCGTATGCCACGGCAAACTGGCTGACACTGACGGCGGCGGTACACAAATGCTGTGCAGCTAGCGCCATTCGACGGCCAACACCGCGGTTCCTGGTGTGTCCGCTGTGCCGTGCGTGTGATCATTGCTTGTACAGCCCTCTCGCAGTGTCCGGAGCAAGTATGGTGGGTCTGACACACCGGTGTCAATGTGTTCTTTTTTCCATTTCCAGGAGTGTAGGCGTTCGGAATAGTGAGTGAGTCAGCCGTTAAATTACAATAATATTAAACTCAAATAAATTCAAGAAATAAGACATAAACAATATTGGCTTTCGTAAAAAAACTTGAAATTAAACAATATTATATAAACCAGCCAATTAAAATAATTAAAGCAGTTCTAGATAAATTTCTCAAATTGTTTCAAGCCCAAGACATTAGGCAGACCCCAAAAGATATATATCAACAAAGATAACATAGTGATTACCCAAAAGTTTACACAAAAAATTTGCAATATAACGTAGAAAAAGAGTACAATATGTGTTAAACATAAAAGAAATTTTTTTATGTGGAGCTAGTTAATCAAAAGCCTATTGGCCGACAGCAAAATTTCGTTTACAGTGCAATTGAGATAACATAAGATACTCAGCTCGAGCAAAGACAGCCAGGACGCGCGACTGCAGACAAATAGCAAGCCGCTCTAGGAAATGCTCGAGGTAAGCCAGGCCACGTGGAAAGAAGCTGCCGACAAGGAACACTCTCCCAGCAACTTAGCAAGCGCTGTTAACAGACAAGAAAGAGAAGTCTCCGATTGAATTGTACTACAAGTAGAGTTATGGTTTAACCGCGATTGAACTTATAGAGGGCTTCCAATACGTTGATACGCCCTCGCTAACAGAAATACAGAAACGGAGCTGTAATTTCTTACAGGAAGAAATATAATAAACAACTCGCTAGGGTCTTACCATTAGCCGGAGCTCACAACAAGCTTAAAACGGCTGGATAATAGTAATACCAGATAGCTCACCAGCTTCTAAGACGTCGTGGCAACAAATATTAAACCTTGAAACAGTTGGTTTTCTTGCACAAGAATTTTGATACAGTCACAGTTTTTCTTTAATACTAGATAAGGCGTATGCCCTTGATACAGCTATGCCTGACAGCCGGACGCGTTAAATAACCATAACAACATTAACCATGGTAAACGTTTTGAGTGAGAACCTTGGCCAGCAGATTAAGACAAGTTACTTACCGCCTCGTCTCACTGACCCTTAAACAAGGATACAAATTTTGAACATCGGATGGAGTTGCAACTGTGGATGCACCGGTCTACAGCATCGACGTATGCATTAAATATGACATGCAAACAGCATGAAATCGAGGGATTACAAAGGAACTGACGATAAAAGTGAGAAAAGTTTACAGGAGGTAAGCGTAATGTAAAATAATTTACACAGTATGATTCACAGCAATGACTACTGCCGAGGGTACAAGAGTTCGACTCTAGAAGGTGCTGCGCATGAAAGGGTCATGGTACAATGTGATACAGTTTTAATTAGTGGTACAGTGAAACTTGGTCAAAGCAGAACGTGTATAATCCAAAAATCTGCCGAGACAATGCAGGTGTTTCAGTTCCACTGCATTCAATGCAGTTATATATGTTAATTTTTTGTATAAGGCGAGACGTGTCTAACATGGACGAGGAAAGTAAATAAAGCAACTTTTAAGACATTGTATAATGCAGAAAAGAACTTATACAGTATTACTGTAGTACAGTATACATGAGTTATTCTAGACTCTACAAGGACTCAACTTTTAACACAAAGACTGTACAACCCTTATAGCTCTGTTAAGCGACGCATCTTATGCAACAACATACAAGTTAGCTCAGTGTCGGTATATCAAAAGAAATGTTTCGTTAGTGAGCTCTCTGTTTCTTAGCATTTCTCGTTTTCCATTATTACTGCCATGTACAGGAGCACAATGGATTATTTCTGCGCTCCAATGAACGCTGTGCTAAAAGCTGCACAATGAAAGAGGTGGGTATTGTTCCATTAAATACTAGATTTACCCAGCAACGTCTAGCATTCTAAAGAAATGCTCTGCATGTGTTATTTTCTGTCAGTTTCAACTAACTGGTGTCACTTTAAGTGATAAGATGGTATCAAACAAAAAGTATGTGCCACTAACCTTAACAAAAAGAGTATGGTAATTGAGGCGAATAAGGAAGACAAATTCTCTGTGCTCGGAATAACGTTGCACTGAAAGACGGCGAAACTGACGCTTTTGTCGACTCTAACATTATCGATATCTGATATAAAAGTTATACAGAGTGACATATAGATCGAATTAATTGGTTTTTAAAACAGCATTTTCATTTATATTTATGGAAGATTATCAGATAGTGGTTGCCAATAGATGAAATACTTACAGGCGTTTTATTTATTGAGAATTACGTCTGGTTGGGTTGGCAATTTCACAGACAGACAGCAGACCAAAGTGGGCCAAAGGGGACTATTAACTTACCGCAGGTTATAAAAGGTGACGCTGACGCCAGGTAGGAAAGCATTCTCCGAAGACTGTTGTGTGTGCTGGACAGGATGAGGGGTTGCCCATCGCGAGCCGACACACGGTGGACAGCAGGTAACGCTGCGGCCGGTCAGACGATCACAGAGGAATGATTGGAATTCCGCACGGGAAGACCATTGCGCCCACTTTCCTAAAGCATATCTCTGCGGTGAGAGCGTTCTAAACGACTGTAAAGGTCCCAGAAAGTGGGCAACAATGAGCCTTAGATGGAGAATGCAGAGAAGACGACACCAGTCCGCTCATAGGAGAGCAGTTTACTGATGGGCACTAGGCAGGCTCTGTGTAAGCGTCAGGTATTTACGGCTCTATGCTCTCGGAGAACACGGAAGGTGAAGTGCGAGGATTCCATAAGTTTAAGAGTGCAAATTTTCTCATCCCAAAAATACATGTAGCTGGCCCCTCATGTATATAAAGCAGATAGGAGTCTTGGGAGGGCCATAGGAAACAACATGCCGTAACACAATAACGCCCTCTTCTGAGGTACCGACAGGACAGAGCCAAAACAAATTCCTTTCCTTAGCAGTAGACCTGTGGGTGCGGAAATGCGGGAATTTCACTGCTGAGTCTGGTCTGACGTCGCAGTAGGTTTGAAAAATTTTTGAGAAGTGGGAGGACCCTCCAGGAGAATTGAATTCTCACTGGATAACTGATCGTGAGAGGCTAGGATTGGCTCTCAATGAAGGGGTGAATATTACGAGGGAAGAGAGAAGGAACTGATTAAACACATCGTCTGCTGCTAGTGAGAGAAACATTTTGAATTCTGCTCAGAGAATTCTGTGTGAAAAGTAGTTGTTTCACTTTTCAGCACCAACTGGAGTGTCATATAATGTTTGCATTTGGTTGATTTTCGGATTTCACAGGCATCGTACCCACCACAGTGGCTGCCGGCAGAAGCACTGGCATACAGCATAATGATGCTGATAAAAAAAGTGGTAGGATCTGGAATCGGCATCAGTCTGTGTAGGTCGCAATATACTCACTAGTTTGTTAATGAGTAGAAACAAGATACCCTTCTGGCATGCATAATTTTATGAACTCAAATTTTGGCAAACGCTGTCGTCAGATCACAGAAACGAATCAGTGTGCTAATGATGTAATAACCTGCCTATAGATCCGCCAACTTGAGTTACTTGTAACTGTTTCATATTCATGTAACAATTTGTCACTGAACAGGACGTTATTAAACATGTTTGAGTTGTATGTCGTTGCAAATACTACACTCGTTTTGTGTGAGGATTCACAATAAACAATAGAAGTTATGATAATTTTGACTTTCATTACATAAATATCTCACTTGGTCACGAAACTGAATTACAGTGTCACTATTATACCACCCTTCTTAATTTCGTAGGGCCAAAATTTAGCGTAAAAAAATCCTTGCATAGCAAATGAGAGTGTACAGTCGTCCTTGGGTATCTACACAATGAGACAGGATAATTACCTAAGGGCATAGGCGGTGGTGGACTACGTTTTTTGGTGACCCTGCCAGGACCATGACAGTGATTGGAGACTTTGTGGTATACTGAGGAATAAAAACTTTTACTTCTAAATTATGGCTGGTACAGCGTCTAAATTATTTGAATGGCTTTAGTAATGTTTTATCTACCAGATTGTGAGGTGTTTTGATTACGTCTTTGAATGAGAACTAGGCGACAGCTGAGAGCAGCGAGGGAGTTGTTTAAGTTAACGAAAATTTCGAATCTGGAGCGAGAACTAGATAGGGAATTGTCAGGTATGGGGGAGGAGCAGATGGCGTTTCCGAAGAAATGAGCAGTTCAGAAACATTAGTGTTCCAAACTGAACAGATGGAGAATTTTTAGCGTAAGGGTCCAATCGGATATGACAGGGAGATCGAGAAAGAGGACGCCATGGTCGCTTCAGGACACGAGGGTGTAGTTAAAAGGATCAGATATCACCATGTGGAAGGGAGGAACAGGGCAGTTTCACCACTGCAGACGCATTCTCAGTTGAGTTCAGGAGCGTCTACTCCCAGTAGAAGAAATGAGCAAAGTAATTCAGACTTTGCTTAATTGGAATTTTCGCAAGAAATTGGAACAGAAGAATCAGGCAGCGAGAAAAGAAATATTGTGTAAATCGAAAGTAACTACAGAAAAAGGAAAAGAATGGAATGTTTTGAGCGAAAATGTGAGAGATGTAGAAAAATTAGCGACGTAAGCAAAGGATGAGGCTACGGAAGCCAAGAAGGTAGATCAATCAGCTAAACAGCTGGCAGAAGTCGTAGAGAAAGCAAAGGAAGGAATAAAAATGCAATTATAACAACTTCCAATGCTGGAGAGGGAATTGGACAAAGTAAGCTGGAAGCAGAAAGAACAAGAAACACAAATGGCAGTAATCGGAAGAAGGCTGGACAATATACATGCTGATACTCTCATGAAATTAGATAATGTCACCGTACTAACAGAATCGCACAAGGAGAAATCAATCTCAAGCAAAATTCAGAAGAGACGCAAGGATCCTGAAATACAAATGTAGCTACAACCAGGGAAAATGAGGAAAATCAGTCAAGCACAGGACAGACGAATTAATACTGATAATTATTATCGTGGTCCAATAGAGCGACTTTCACCTTGGAGACGGATGACAAGCCACGAAATATTTGCACTCCACTCATGACGACGCATGCAGCACTCATGAACGAATCTGTCGCAATGGAAAGCAGAAGTAGTGAGTCAACAAAGAACGGTCTACCTGCAGCAGGAAACAGAGAAATACAAGTAGCTGACAGTACGGATTCTCAGAAGAGAATTGTCACGACTTCTTTGAGGGCGCGCGCGGCCCTACTGGCGACACTTGTGCGCGCTTTCCATCGTTTCTGGCCCCCGTCGTATCATCTTTACTTCGTTATGTGTTGCCTCTGGAGGTGTGTATTAGAGAGTAATGTGTGGAACACGGAGCCGGACGGTTGTGCGTGAGTATTCGGCGTCTTCGCGATTGCAGCGAGTTGAGACCACTGACCGTTGGGCTCTAGGGGCCCCCGTTTTCCTGCAGCGCTGGCCGTTGATAACCGCGAGTTTAGCGAGAAAGGAGCGGCTCTCGTCATGTGCAACCTGGTTACGAAGTGTATGAGTGGATTGTAGTGTGCTAAATATGCCGAGATGTATTATTAACAGGTACTAGCACAAGAGCGAGATTAACTATTGCCTACCTGAAGTCCGGAAACTATTGGCCTCCTTGAAATTATTTGAAATTAAGCATGAAGACTTTTCAATAAGTACTGTACTTGGATTCTTAGTCCTGCCCCGGTGTGCGCTAGCCAGGAATTCCGTTCACTGACCCATTTTGGTGCTATGTGTGTGTCAGTCTGGAGCCTTTCGTAAGCGCCAAGCCTAGTATTTTGCAGTGTTAATCTGGTACTTGAAATAGTTGTTTGAGTATTTGTTATTACTGACCGTAATTTATTTATTGTCCATACTGAGGCTTGGAGCACCGGGCTTGCTGCTGTTGCTCTCCAGAACGACCTGGGTGAAAGATATTCTTGAGCCTTTGTCTCGAGGGGTCCTGCACTTGGGTATTTGGTATGAGTGTCAGGCCTAAGCTGTTCTTTTAGCCCCTGAAAGGATAAAATTTAATCTTGAACACAGAGAATGTGATTTAGAAAACCCAGTCAGGCTTTGGAGTCTGGCTAGACCCAGGAAAACTGCTGGGATTTCGAGGTGGACTATCAGCCTTCCATTTCAAGACATTCCATATTAAAGGCCCTGGCAATGAGGTAGCAGACGCGTTTAGTCGCATGTTTGAAGAGGAAGATCTGCGAGCCGAAGGTGAAGCTGGAGAGCCTCATGATATTGTGTGCAGTGTGTTAGCTGAAGCACTGCAGTTGTTTGGCAGCCTTAAGGGCAAACTGGATCAGGATCCGTTGTGGGGACCATTAAAACTGTTGTCCGGAGAGTATGTTTCGAAGTGTTTTTTAAAGTATGGGATTTTGTGTGAACAAGTAGATAACATCTCTCTGAGCCAAGGATTTGTCTGTCTCCTTGTTGAGTTAATTCCTTCCATCTTTCATTATTTCTCTAATTGTTTCATGGGTGATCATTTAGGACTCTCAGAACCTTGACGACGGTACGTGCTCACCTCAGGTGGCCTTCGTTGTACACGGATATTCGCCATTTGTTTAATGAGTATCTGCAGTCTGAGTGAGAGCAGCATCGTATGGATAAACTTATTATCGATCTCGGACGACCCCTTCTCTGTACGAAGAGGGCCCCCCCCCCCCGCCCAAGGCACTTATGAGCGATAACGCTCCGGTCTTTGTCTCCAATCACTTTATGCAGTACTTTTTCCACAATTCCATTAGGCATATTACCACCACCTAGTATTATTCTCAGGCGTCCTTTGCAGAGGGAGTCAATTGTAGCACGCCGACCGGTGGGACTCAAGATCTAAATCAAACCAACTGTACCAATGCCACGATGCCACTGATGTATGGCTTCCTGCGGCGCAAAATTGCTAGAGTGAACCAGTCCACCACTACAGCAACAATTAGGTACAGTTTTTGTACTGACAGTCGATGGTATGACTGTGGATCGCTATCCGATCACAGAAGATTCCAATAGTAGCCGAGCGACTGGAAACACTTGAAGCCTAGCTTGTACAGTAGTTGCACTCTAAGAGAACAAATTGAGGACAGATCAACCCTTTGGTGATTAGCAACTACAACGATAATAAACACTGGCGAGACAACAGACAAAGAACATTTTCACTATACGCAAAATTCGAGGTCGCACAGCAGTGCTAGCACACGAAAAACAGATACACCGAAATATCCAAATGACACTAATAATCGCTATCTACCAGCAATGAAGAGACTAGCAGAATACAGCGACAACACACGTTATCTCCATATCGTGAAAAGCAAGACACCAAAATTATTTCAATACGATACATGTTCATATTACGTCAAGCTAAATCACAAGCAACGACTTCCTTCCAAAGCAGAACAATCTCTCTGGAACCGCTTCGTAACCTTTTAATAACTTTTAACATCCATCTGAAATGTGAAGTAACTGCAGAGCAGATTCATATTAAACTCATATTTGGACAACGTTTACACTGGGGTAAAGATAACTGAAGCGATAATTCTACTTCTTTCTGTGTAGTCTAACGTTGCTACGTAAATAATGATATTCAATGTATTCCACAGATTAACGACTACACCATTGTGAGTATGATCGCTGACTTTTCTTAACAACTTCGAATAACTTCAATATAAGAAAACTTGTCTTTATTTGGGCTAGGTATCTCAATACAAGATCAAATCTCGTAAGTGATCGAGTCCCAACAAAGACTACACACCCCCACAGAAGCAGAAATTCAAGAAAAAACAAAAATATAAACAAAAAACTAGGTGCCACTGGCTTTTCTGCCTTAACCATAATTAACGATTCAGACAAAACTGAGCCTCTTCAGGCGTTGGCACAACGCGACCTAAAGTAAATCAGGCCACTCGTCACTTCTACTATCCAAGTTTGTGTTTAGTTACGTGTTGCTTATAAATGGTTCCTTTCTGTTCCTGTCGCTTACCAATTCAACCTACTGGTGCGATCTCTCATATCAAGGTGAAACAGTTCGAGTATACAGAGCCAATTCTAGATTCGCTGTATGATCTTGGCATCCACATTTGGAATTGTGTGAACAATATATTTCGTGTGTGACGGCGCAAAGTGCACTGTGTAAAATAGACCTCTTTGGCATTGTGTAACACTCTTTGTGTGCGCTAATTATTCTGTTGTGTTCGCTATAAATTTTTTTGTTCTTGAATGTGCAAATACAGTTATTAGTAAAATGTCCTTTTTTTTCTCCTTAATACTTATTCAGCTGCGCAAATTCCAATAGGTTATGGGCCCAGGCTGCATTTGGAATAAGTATATCAATAAAATAGTAGGGAGAAAGTATTGGAAAAGTTCCAATTTACGTGAAGTGCGAGTTATCCTTACAAGGCGATCGCAATTTTTTTCAGCATTATTTTTCGGTGTTCTTTACGGCAATAATAAGCAAGTTACCGTTAAGAATGAGTGCGGCACAAATTCCACAGATTGAAAGACTTATAGGTCGCGAAAACTATGCAACCTGGAAGTTCGCAGTAGAAGCGTATTTACGTTTAGACGACCTATGGGACGTGGTAGATGGGACAATGAAATCCACAGATCAGAGTTATTCAAATAAGGATAGGAAAGCGAAATCAAAATTAATATTACTGATTGATTCGGTGAATTATGTTCACGTTGAAAAAGCTCCTACAGCGAAAGAAGTATGGGACAATTTACGAAGTGCATTCGAGGATGGTAGTCTTACAAGAAAAGTAGGATTATTACGCGAGTTAATTACCACTCGTCTGGACAAATGTAAGAGTGTAGACGAACACGTTAACAAAATAATAACCACGTCGATTCGACTGAGAAACATCAGATTCGAGATCGCTGACGAATGGATAGGAACTTTGCTGTTGGCAGGACTGCCCGAAAGGTATGCACCTATGATTATGGGACTTGAAAGCTCGGGTATACCAATCACAGGCGACAGTGTTAAGGTGAAAATCCTGCAGGACGTAAAGAGTGCTCCAAGCTGTTGTACATTGGAGAAGGAAGGTGCGTCTGCTCTCTACTCAAAAAACAAAAAGGAGAAACCAGTGAGGTTCTATAAATGTCAGAAGATGGGACATATTGCGTCTCAGTGCAAAGAAAAAGTAAGCCCAAGATCAGACACTCAGCAAAAGAGGTATGTTACTGATAGCCCAGAGAGAAGGACCAATAACAAAGGTAAGGCACTCTCATGTTCTTATTCTTTTGGTGGGATGAGTAATCGTGATATGGAATGGATTTTAGACTCAGGTGCATCTGTGCATATTGTTAAAGATAAATCGCTTCTTTATAACATCAAAATAAGACTCATATGGGAATATCTACTGTTGATGGCAACAAGCTCCAGTGTCACCTGGCTGGGAAACTATATCTACATGTAAGTGTAAATGGTGAATCAGATATGGTTACAGCACACAATGTTCATTATGCGAAAAATGTGGCAACTAACCTGCTGTCTGTAGGGGAAATTGTCAAGAATGGAAATACAGTCATTTTTGACATGCAGGGTGCAAGAGTAATCAGTGATAGTGGTGAAGTTATAGCTACAGAAAGTAACGAAAGGGGTATTTTTAAGTCGGATACCATTGACAGTAAACATAAAAATGTTAGTGATTCAGCATATTCAGCAGAAGGTTTTTTATGGCACCAGAGGCTTGGACATATAAATAGAAAAAGTATGTCTATAATAAAGGATATGGTAAAGGGAATACAGAATTTTAGTGTGTCCAAGGATCCTTGTGAGACATGTATAAAGGGAAAACAAGCAAGGTTACCCTTCAAGACTAGTAAGAGTAAATCCACAGAAGTCTTACAGTTAACCCACACAGATGTATGTGGCCCGATGGAGTGTGAATCCATAGGTGGGAGTAATTATTTTCTTACGTTTATTGATGATTACTCACGATATACTCATGTTTATTTTCTTAGTTCTAAAGACCAAGTGAGAGATATCTTTGAGGAATATTGCAATACGTTTGAAAGGTGGACAGGAAAGAAGATCAAGATCATCAGGTCTGATAATGGGAGAGAATACATTAACCAGAAATCGAAGAAACTTCTGAAAGAAAAGGGAATCAGGCATCAAACTACCATAAGGTACAGCCCATCTCAAAATGGGGTTGCTGAGAGGGCTAATAGGACCATTGTTGAGAAAGCAAGGAGGATGATGACTGACGCTGAATTATCCAAAGATTTTTGGGCAGAGGCAGTGTCAACAGCTGTATATTTGAACAATAGATCACCTACAAAATCATTAAAGAATAGAACCCCTTATGAGATATGGATAGGAAAGAAACCTGATCTAAGCAATGTAAGGGTTTTTGGGTGTGATGCAATGGCACATATTCCAAAACAGCTAAGAGGAAAATGGGATCCGAAAGCTAAGAAGTATATTTTTGTAGGCTATTGTGAAAATTCAAAGGGCTACCGATTAATGGATCTATTGACTAAAAAGATTGTCACAAGTAGAGATGTAATATTCTTTGAAAATAGAAAGGACTCAAAAGAGAGCAAAACCACTAAGTCAACTGCACCTAGTTCAGAAGGTGAAACCTTGTGTGAGGTAATAGAAAGTGAAGAAGAGGAAGACGACAGCCAAGGACAAATGGATACAATTTATGATGACAATGAGAGGATGAAAAAATGAAGAAAACAATGTAAGGCATTCTTCTCGTGTACCAAAACCGAAGCAATATCCGGATTTTGAGATGTATACAGCAGAGTCTTTTAATGATGAACCAAGAACAGCAGAAGAAGCAATGAGTGGCCCAAACTCTCAAGAATGGAAAGAAGCGATGAAGAATTAGAATCTTTATATCAGAACGAAACCTATGAATGGGTAGATATGCCAGGAGATAAGAAACCACTGCAGGCAAGATGGGTATTCAATTTGAAGAACCCTGAAAGCTCATCACCAAAATACAAAGCAAGACTTGTGGTAAAAGGATATTCACAAAAACAAGGGGTAGATTACGAAGAAACTTTTTCACCTGTAGTCAAGTATGCATCATTGAGATATCTTTTAGCCTTGGCAGTAAAACGAAATTTAATAATTCATCATATGGATGTTAAAACAGCATATTTAAATGGGAAATTGGAGGAGGAGATATATGTCATTCCACCAAGAGAAGCCATAAAAACCAGATCAGAAAGTAAAAAGATTTGGTGTTGAGAAAAAGTATTTATGGACTTAAACAAAGTGGACGTTGCTGGAATCGATGTCTACATGAAACTCTAATAAATATGAATATGAAGCAATCCAAGGCAGATCCCAGCATTTACTATAAGGGGAGAAAAGAAGAAATAATAATAATGGCGATATAGGTGGACGATTTCTTTATCCTGACTGAAAGTGAAGGCCAAATAAGAATTTTCAAGAAACAGCTGCAAACCAAGTTTAAGGTGCATGATTTGGGAGAAGTCAAGCGTTATTTAGGTATGCAGATTACTAAGGATGAAGAAAGACAAGAATTGAGCATAAGTCAATCATCACACACGGAAAAAAATATTAAAGAAATTTGGCATGAGTGATTGCAAACCCATAAGTGCTCCAATGGAAATAGGAGTGAAGTTAAGTGTAAATGAGACTGATGTGGAATGTGACAAGAATGTTCCTTATTTAGAAGTAGTAGGGAGACTGTTATATTTGACTCAAACGTCACGACCCGACATTGCTTTTGCCACCAATGCAGTGAGCAGATATTGCAGAAACCCAAAGGAAAAGCACTGGAAAGCTGTAAAGAGGATATTCCGATACCTAAGAGGAACCTCAAACTATGAGTTAAAATACCATAGAGATGGTAACGCAAAACAAGAGGGATATAGCGATGCGGACTGGGGGAGTGAATTTGGAGACAGATACTCCACCACTGGCTGCTGTTTTAAATTAATGGGGGGCCTCACATCATGGTCCTCTCAAAAGCAAAAAACTGTTGCATTGAGCACCGTAGTGGCCGAGTATATGGCACTATCTTACACCACACAGGAAGCATTATGGCTACGAACATTAATAAGTTAAATAGAACCCAATTTAATTGAGGAGCCTACAACCATCTTCTGTGACAATAAGGGAGCCATAAACCTAGCTAAAGATGATGTTACTAGTGCTAGGACAAAGCATATTGATATACGGCACCATTTCATTCGGGACCACATAGAGCGACAGAACATTGCCGTGGACTATCTGCGCACGGAAGACATGTTCACTGACCTTCTGACCAAACCCTTGGAAAGGGAGATGTTTGAGAAGATTGTGGGACTATTTGGTTTATCTTGTGGAAGCAACACAAAAAATATAAGTTCAAGGAGGGGTGTTGGAATTGTGTGAACAATATATTTCGTGTGTGACGGCGCAAAGTGCACTGTGTAAAATAGACCTCTTTGGCATTGTGTAACACTCTTTGTGTGCGCTAATTATTCTGTTGTGTTCGCTGTAAATTTTTTTATTCTTGAATGTGCAAATATAGTTATTAGTAAAATGTCCTTTTTTTCTCCTTAATACTTATTCAGCTGCGCAAATTCCAATACACACAACAACAAAAATGTGTTGGAGACGTTCCCTTCTCGATGCACACCAGTCACTACCAAACCACTCCCCAAAACAGCCAGCAACCGAATTACCTCTGGGCGAGCCGCAACCTCTAACCATATAACATGGACAGCATATCAGGTTCTACCGATTCCCTAAAAATCATCAAATGCAAATTTCTCTCTCTAACACGGCTCACGTTGTAGCTATCACAGCAAAATAACCACTCCTTCTTCCCGAACTATCCACAGGACGACAACCAATTAACCGCCCAAAAACACAGTGTCACCAAACCATTGTCTAATCTGCGACTACTTCAAAATCTCGGAACCTACATATATTCCATAGCTCGGCCTTGGGAGGAAAATTACACTGGCAGCTACATTTATCAACAGGGACCAATACGACAAAGTTGCTACACTGCCTCCGTAAACTGCACAAAATACTACAATCGCTTCATCAGTCACACTCCTTCACCTCTCCCTAGCCTTAAACACCAATTATGGCACATCTACACAACAGCAGGGGGTCGGTACTGTATCCGATCTGGACCTATCCCGAGATTAACTTTATAGGTATGATGTCTACTGGGGAACTAACTATTTTCTCATGTCATACAATGGGAACCATTTACATGAACAAACACGCAACGCCACGCCAACATTTGACAGTTAAATTATTATTCCTTTTGGCCGTCGGGTAACGGCGATAGCGGCCGGCTGTGTCGCGTCGCTAACGCAGCATCTCTGAAATCAGCGATGCGAGTTGTTACATCGCTGAAGCCGTGCGCGTTCACAAACTGTTTTCTCTGTGGCGCGCTCGTGTCATATGGAACACATTTTATCGCCTTTTAATACATCATACACATATGATAACTGTATTCACCAGGTGTTATTGGTCATTCACCTGATATGATGCTCAGCAATTTTAATGGTGTACGAAATCTGTGCTTTTAACACTGCACATAATCCTTAATCATATACCACGCTAAGTCTAAGAGCAAATGGGATGGCAACACCCCCTGGCTCAATTTCATGTTCTACTCTGCCCTGCACGAGGCACCCAAGGCTGTTCCTGCCGCTCTTAGGCTAGCGTATCCCCTTAAGTCTCCCCTCTCCAACTTGTGGAGAATTAATGACCTTTTATCCTCAACAGTCACTCCGAGTCTCCTCAAGGGTAATTGGCAGTCGGTAGACGACCCTTTCTGGGTAAGATGGGACATAACGGTTTTGTTGGAAACTTCGTCGGGCGAGCGCAGGGTGTGCTCATGTCGGTAAGTTGATCTCCCGATATGTGCAGTCATGTTCAGTCTTTAAGTTTTTGAGGCAGGATAATTTCCTAGCCAAGCAGATAGCCATTGGAAAGACCTCCGGATTTCATCTTAGTCAAGTGAAGCTTGTTGATTAACGTACTATTTTTTCTTGCCGTGAGGGACCTTTTTTTGAAAAGGGGAGGCTGAGCCGTGGCAGCTTTTGTGAGACCACACACGCTCTATCCTACTGGCGCCACTTGTGCAAACGTTCCATTGATTCTGGCCCTTGTCGTATCATCTTTCCTTCTTTAGTATTCCCTCTGGGGCTGTGTGATAGGGAATGGTGTGTGGGACATGGAGCTGGACGTTGGTTCCTGAGTACTCGACGTCCTGGCGACTGCAGCGAGTTGGAACCATTGGCTGTTTGGCTGTAGCGTTGACCGTTGCTACCGGCGATTTTAGCGGGGACGGAACGGCTTTCGTCACTTGCAACCTGGTTACGAAGTGCATGAGTCAATTGTGGTGTGCAAAATCCGCCGAGATATTTTGAACAACTTGTTAACAGCTACAAGCAGGAGGGCAGTGTTACCAGATGCCTACATGGAGTCCTGAAGCTATTGGCCTCCTTGGCATTTAATTTAAATTATGTATTATGAATACTGTACTTCAAGACTGTTAATTCTGCCCTGGTATGAGATGGCCAGGTATCCGGTTCCTTTATGGTTTTCAGCGACTCTTTTTGGGGCCATGTGTGTCAGTCTACAGGTTTCTGTAAGCGCCAAGCCAGTATTTTGCAATATTAATCTGGTACTTGAAATAGTTGTTTGTTATCATTGAGTATTTTAAACTAATAGTTGTAATTTCTGTTTGTTGTAGACCTTATGGCCCTTTCTGTGTGCGCTCAGCCTCACTTGTGGGTCATGTGTGTGTGCGTGTTTGTAGTTTCACACTCTTTCACTCCGTGTTGAGGAGCCCTTCAGTTTGTAGCTGTATTTAGTACGTATCCAAACTACAGTGTCTTGTGTCCCTAAGGTATACCTTGACTTATTCAATATTATTTGAATTATTATTTAATTATTCCTTTAAATGATTTTCTGCATTGTTTCTTGTTATTGCTAAGATGGCTAACTTGCAATGTTTATGAGCGGGTCACTCCAATACTGAAGTTTTAATATTTGGTCTCCCTGAAAATAATCTTTAATTGGCCGTTTAGGTATTGCTGTGTAGGTTAATTTCTATCGAAATTGTTAGTTATTTTTTGTTTAGTACATGCCGACAGCCTTGTATCGGAAACGGTTGACGCGTTACTGTTCAGCTGGTCCGGGTCAGTGAGACGTTATCCTTCGACTTTGGCGGCTTTCCCATCATCGTGCCGCGCGGAGTGGCAGCGCTGTTAGGGGCTCCAAGTCACAGACTGCGCGGCCCCTCCCGCCAGGGGTTCGAGTCCTCCCTTGCGCATGGGTGTGTGTGGTGTGTATGTTGTTCTTAGTTTTAGTCTTAGTTTAAGTACTGTGTAAGTCTAGGGACCAATGACCTCAGCAGTTTGGTCCCTTAGGAATTCACACACACACACACACACACACACACACACACACATATCATCGTACGAAGCCTAGGTGCTGGCGGGTCACGCACTTCCATGGATCTCTCGTTCCAGCCTCAAGTTGAGTGGGTTGTTGTCATTGTTTTGGTATCGTGCCTCGGCGGGGGTGTCGTCGGAGTAGAACTTAGCTTTGGTAGTTTTGGGGAAGTAAGTTACTCAATGTTTCTATTATTGCAAGCCCCTTGCGGGTGTGTGATGAAAGCCTCTGGGCAAATTGAGCACTGAGTTTCTTTATTTCTTTACAACAATAAAAGTTTAATTGTCATTATCGTTTTAATAGCGTTTCAGGAGGCCAGTAATTTATTTAAGTGCTTAACCTGATATACGTGTAACAGCTTTGTGTCCTATCAGTGATGTATTGCTTTTATTGCTGTTTGCTTCTGTTTTAACACGTGAGTAGCGTTTTGACGGCTTGGAAATATCTTGTCTTTGTGGGAGCAGTATAACATTGTCTCATGACACCAAAGTGTCGTCTTTTGCTTTATGCTCCCTAGTATTGTTAATAAAATGAAAATTTAACGTGATTGTGTATCTCCTAGTGGTAAGGTGGCTTACGGGCTTTGGATATCAACATCATATGTACTTGCGTCTAATTTCTTGCCTAGGAGTAGGCCAGGAGATTACGGTTACAGTGTGGTGTATGAATTTTAATGTGTTTTATTTAACATTTGTTGAACTTATATTCAAGTCCTGTTATCGGATTAGCCCACAGTTGTGATACTAGTCGAGGGGACACAGAGCCGCCGCAGGTTTATTTAATCAGTTAACTGTTTGTAATTGGGCCACTATTGTACTGCACAGCTGACACGTTCCCCGAGCTCCATTTGTAATTTTATGTACAATGCAAATGTCCTTATGCCTTGTGATATTAATTAAAAAACCATAACTATCTATATGAATTTGGCAAGAATCTTCTTAACTATTAGTTGGCTCACGATAGAATGTTATTAATAAAAATATTTGTTTTGGAGTAGTAAATGACACTTCAAATTGGGTCACCCTTCAATGTGTTTTCCTTAAATTAATCCTGATCCTTATCCTGGGTCCCAGAGAAGAAGAAGCATGTGATTTTAGGCACTTCCTTTCTATATGAAAATTCCGAATTTGGTCAATGGAAAATCTGTTCATCCTAAGGTGTGGATATCTCAGTTCAGGTTATCATTACCACCATCATAGCCATAGCAACACAAAATTGACTTCTTCTGTGGATATTTAGGAGATCCAGTGGTTCGAATGAGTGAGATCGCACAGGTATGTAGTTTATATTAGGAGTTTGATGATGCTTTCTTTGCGATGTATTGGTTAGAGGTAACTCAAGAGCGCATCAAGTAAGAAATTGTCATGTGGAGAGACTTACAATTGTTGGGACAGAGGAGTCCAGTTCAGTTCATTGACAATATTTTAAGCTCGAACCAGCACTTGGACACACCACAGTGCACGAGCGAGATCATACTGAAACATAGGCTAATGAAAGGTAGTGGAAAACCGATGTCAGTGCAGAGGAGATGGGAAAGAAGTAAACTGCTATCAAAGAGGTGAACCCATAGAAATATCAAGCGAGCAAAGGGTGAAAAAGGAAGTGAACAGTGTAAACTTACATAAGAACTAAAACACGTCAGAGATCATGTAGGTACCAAAGGAAGCTTCTTGCTGTCAGGGGAAGGTAGAACTGGAGGCAATGTTTGATAGTGGCAGTGAAATCTCTGCGATTTTCGATGTCCCCTTTGAAAAATGTGAGAAGGAGTCTTGGTGGACGGTGCTGTCTTTAAAAAAAGACTCACATCAATGGGCCAATTTTAGGCAGATACAATGATGCAAACAGGCAGGCGAGAATAAACTTTACATTTCGGGGACACAAAGGAGCGTAACTTCATCATTGTGCATGAACTTGCCACAGAACTGATATTCGGAATAGATTACATGAGGGAAAATAGGGCCACATTAACATGGGAAGTGGCATTATTACTCTTCAAAGGAAAAAAATCTGTGCTAATACGTTTTGAGGAACAAGTTATTAGGGCATAGGTCCCAGCGAGTTGTCTAAGACTGCTTGTGGAATTAGAAACGAAGGAAGACTCGAACAAAGAATTTTATCCGAACCAGCTGCAGTGATTCCGAAAGATGAGACACAGATAAGGCGTGAGATAGATCAGGAAATTAAGGAAACAGTGGCGGAGAAACGTGACATCCGAGGTCAACACAAGCAAGAATTATACAGAATAATGCGGAGATAGTCTTGCCCAAGACAGGTACAATAAGGAATATCCAATATAAATACGAAGTCCATGACCATCAGACATTTCACGTAACACCATGTGCAATACAACATGCATATAGAAAGAAGGTTTGTGAAGAAATGAACAAGATGCTGAATGAACGAGTAACCGAGCATGCTATATCACCTAACAACAATCACTTGCATGTGGTGGTAAAGAAGGATCAATAAGTCCGCCTTGTACTGGACTCTCGGCAGAGTAACACTATAATTCAGCCAAAGACAGACAGGCTGGAGAACAGGAGACCTTATTACAGAAGTTTCATGGAATGTCATTATTTACAACGAACGATTTACGATAAAAATTGTGGTGGATAGAACTCCACCCTTGCTGTTACAAATATACATTTCTTGCTTTCTGTATATGTCATCAGTTCAAACATCTGCCATTTTGGGTTAAATATATCGTCAGCTGCTTTTATCCTTTGTTTAAGTTCCATACTGGGTGGTACCTTACAACAGCGTATCTCCAGCTACGTGGATAATATACTGATAGCTGAAATCTCATGGGGAGAACACAAATGAGATACAGAGGACACTCCCTGCCACCCTGAAAAGTCATGGCATTACTCTCAACCTGGACAAATCATGTTTTGGATTGCTGTGTGTAAAGTTTTTGGGGCACCTCATCACAAGCAATAGAAACTAACCCAGAGAAGATTGATGAAATTTCTAAACAGCCTTCCCCAAAAACCAGGAAAAGACTGATAAATTTTCTTGGTGTCATTATATTTTATAAAAAAATTATGAAGATTGAAACGATAGTGGCCCTACCTCTGTATGTTTTGACAGGGAAGAACGTGCTTTGGGTACGGGACGTGACGACAGAAGAAGAATGCTTGCCTTAATGTCAGCAATGATGAAAGCACCGGTTCTCTCCCATCGAGATCTGTCGCCAGTTTTCTGCATAATCACAAACTCGGCAAGGATGTGGCATGGTGTGGAGGTCTTTAAAGAATATGAAGAGGGTGGCAGAATGGTTAGGAAAACAATAGCATTCGGCAGTAGGTTATTATCTGAGAGTAAACAGAACTATTCCGTGAGTGAAATGGAGGCATTGGCAGTAGTATTGGTCTTTCTGAAATTTTGTTATTTTCTGTTCGCGAGAAAAATAAAAGTTTATACCGACCATAAAGCGTTACAGATCCGACTTACTACATGATCGTCTTACTAGATGGATCTTATATCTTCAGGTGTTTGATTTTTCATTAACACATGTACCTGGTTCGACGAATGTTGTGGCAGAGAATGCTGAAGAAAATCATTTCAGTTTGGCTTATTTTAAAAAGTAGCGATGGAGTACCTTATAGCTATGTGACTAAAGCAAACTGTAGGAAAGCGACTTAAAGACTCAGTATCACTACTCATCAAGAATAAATGGAAGGACAATAGCCTACCGACTATCAGGCAGTACTGCTTATTTAGAAGAGGGATGTTATTCAATAGAACGAACACAGACGAATCACTGTGGCTGCTCAACCTTTCATAAGATCTTAACGACTACACGACGCGACACATTGATTTGGGCTACGCTTAATTTGGTCCAAGCAATTTTTTTTTTAAACTGAAGACGTTATGTGATTTTAAGAAAATGGAACGAAGGATTAGAAAGGTGTTGGCCAACCGTAAGGGCTCCCAAATGGACAAACCCTCGACGCAAGGTATGCTGGCACCTTTTTTACCGATTATTCCGAAGAAGTTAAAGCAGCTCGCAGCCTGTGATTTTCTAGACCCCCTGCCTAGGACAAAACGAGTATTTGTTATGTTTTTGTTATTATAGAATTAACTTCAAAATAAGCGACACGCCATTGCGAAAACCAACAACATCGACGGTTTAGAAAGCATTCGAGAAGGATTTTTTGACAAGTGGAAAGGGTTATTTCGGATAATGGTCGACAGTTTCGATCGAAACTGTGTATGCAAACGTCAAAAAGGTACAGGATTTACCCTGCACAACGCATTAGGTGTGATTTAGGAAGTCTTTGTAGGATTTATTGCTCGAAACAGCAGACGAGCTGGTACGTTTTCTCACCAGACTTTCAGGATGTCTTCAATGAGTTGCCACATAGCTCCACCAAGCCTCCGCCCATAAAGGTACTGAAGAACCGATAACCACGAAATCGGGTGAGAGAGGGAAGGAACGACACGAAAACACTGTCAAAAAAGCGCTAATCCATCTCAGGGAGGCAGCCTGAAAATGAAGCAGTGTGTGTGTGTGTGTGTGTGTGTGTGTATGTCTGGGGTCTTGATTTCAGACAAATTTGATGCAGAGAAACAGCAGGCCATTCAAGTATCAGCCCCGTGAGGTTTATGTCTTAGCTTCAATAGGAGCAGAGATGTGGGCAAAAACGTGTTTTTGGAGCCACTGGCGTATAGGCTGCCCTGACAGGCAGGCATATTATGTAGGAATAGCTTTGGCTGTCTGATTGGCTTGATTTGCTGGGCAGTGTACATTATGTGATGAAAAGTAACAGGACGCCCACAGAAACATACGTTTTTCATATTAGGTGCATCGTTTTGCCACCTGATACCTTTTACTCCATATTAGCGACCTCAGCAGTCATTAAACATCGTGAAAGAGCAGAATGGGGCCCTCTGCGGAACTCACGGATTTCGAACGGGGTCAGGTGATTGGGTGTCACTTGTGTCATACGTCTGTACGCGAGATTTCCACACTCCTAAACATCAATAGGTCCACTGTCTCCGATGTTATAGTGAAGTGGACACGTAAAGCACAAAAACGTACAGGCCGACCTCGTCTGTTGATTGGCAGAGACCGCAGACAGTTAAAAAGGGTCGTAATGTGTAATAGGCAGACATCCGTCCAAACCATCACACAGGAGTTCCAAACTACATCAGGATCCACTGCAAGTACTATGACAGTTAGGCAGGAGGTGAGAAAACTTGAATTTCATAGTCGAGCAACTGCTCATAAGCCACACATCACACCGCTAGATGCCAAACGATGCCTAGCTTGGTGTAAGGAGCGTAAACATTTGACGATTGAACAGTGAAAAAACGTTTTGTGGAGTGACGAATCACGGTTCACAATGTGGCGATCCAACGGCAGGGTGTGGGTATGGCGAATGCCGGTGGAACGTCATCTGTCAACATGTGTAGTGCTAACAGTAAAATTCGGAGGCGGTGGTATTATGGTGTGGTCGTTTTTTGCATGGAGGGGGCTTGCACCCCTTGTTGTTTTGCATGGCACTATCACAGCACAGGCCTACATTGATGTTTTAAACACGTTCCCGCTTCCCACTGTTGAAGAGCAATTCGGGGATGGCGATTGCGTCTTTCAACACGATCGATAACCTGTTCATAACGCTTGACCAGTGGCGGAGTGGTTACACGACAATAAGATCCCTGTAATGGACTGGCCTGCACAGAGTCCTGATCTGAATCCTATAGAACACCTTTGGGATGTTTTGGAACACCGACTTCATGCTAGGCCTCACCGACCGACATCGATACCTCTCATCAGTGCAGTACTCCGTGAAGAATGGGCTGCCATTCCTCAAGAAACTTTCCACCACCTGATTGAAAGTATGCCTGCGAGAGTGGAAGCTTTCATCATGGGTAAGGGTGGGCCAACACCATATTGATTTCCAGCATTAACGATGGAAGCCGCCACGAACTTGTAAGTTATTTTCAGCCCAGTGTCCGGATACTTTTGACCACATAGTGTATGTGTCAGAATCAGGAAATGTTTTTCAAGTGTCAAATATACAAGCTGCCCTACATGACAGGCGTACTGTAATGCAGCACTACTGGCCTCCTTACTGACCTGCTTTGCATGACATGCTATATGTTAGGGGCATTAAATGGTTATCCAGTCCCAAACATGTAAGCTGCCCTATAAGACAAGCGTGTTGTGATGGAGCAGTATCAGCCTGGAAGTAGGACTGGATAGTGATAGAGGGAGGCATGTGGGGATGGATAGAGAGAAGGAGGAAGGGCGGTAGTGCTATCTGGCATTAAACAGTTGTACCCTCAACAATAGTCACACTGAGAATATTATGACACCGCATAAACTATTTAACCTTATGCTTACCTTCTATGAAAGTTCCTCACATTTATTGTAAATTACGCTGCACCCTTTCGGTGTGACGATGTTTGTAAGTCATACGTAATTCATATGATGGCACTGTATAGTCCGACACCCACCTTTGCAATGCCATCTGCTGGCCAAAATTTGTTTTCTTGTATCCGTTTGCTCATATTTGTTACCATTAGAACATCCAACTATTAAATCTACTGGTTGCGTGAAGTTCCAGGATATGCATCTTCATATGCTTGCAATATTTTTGATTGTATATATTTGTTGGTTATGTAACTCGTTTATTTTTCATATGTAATTATATGATTTATTTAATTTTAGTCCGCCGCTCGTTGTCTCGCAATAGTGGTCTCGCATCCCCAGCACGTGGTCCCAGGTTTGATTCCCGGCGGCGTCAGGGATTTTCACCTGCCCCGAGAGGACTGGGTGTTGTTGTGTCGTCGTCATCATCATCATCATCATCATTCATCCCCATTACGGCCGGAGGAGGCAACGGAAACCACCTCCATTAGGGCCATCCTTGTATGGCAGAGCGGGTCTCCCGCATCGTAACCCTACGCTCTGTCAAGAAGCATGGGACTTCATTTCCGTTTACATAGCTATCTAATGATGGCAAACGTCGAAATGTGTAATACGAAATTCTACATCCTTGTCTAGTCTTTGCAAGCCTCTTCATCTCTGCAAAATTACTGCAACCCAAATCCATTTCAATTTTCTAGCTACAGACAAACCTTGAACTCCATTTACAGTCCCCTACCCCACTTTTTCAATCCATTACCAACTCGCTATGACTTAATGCGTATTTTCAACCTATCTCTTCTCTCAGTTAGGCCATGCATTTCTGTTCACCTCATTTCGATTCAGTAACTTTTCTTTAGCATTTTTTGAACAATTTATGGTTAACATTTCACTTCCATACAATGCTGTGCTCCAGACAATGAATGCCCAACAACTAAATTTAAATTAAAGGTTAACATAATTTTCTTTTTCAGAAACCCTTTTCTTGCTGTTGCCATACTAAATATTATATCCTAATTATTTCGGTACTTATGTAACGAAATTCATACACTACTTCTGTATCACTTGCTAATCTAATCATCTCACCGTCACCTCACTGAATTCGACTACCTTCCATTGTCGACATTCATTTTATGACCTGTTTCGAGGCATTGCCCATTCATCTGAACTAATCTCCGAAATCCTTCGCTGTTTCTCACGGAATTACAGTGACACTAACAAAATTTTATGGTTGTTATTCGTTGTTCTTAGCTCTAAATCCCTACCTAAATTTCACCATGTTTCCTGTACTGCTTGCTCAGTGTAGAGATTGAATAAACTCAGGGATAAGTCATAATTCTATCTCATTTCAGTTTCAAATATTGCTTCCATTTTAAGTGCTTTGACACTAATTATAACAGTCTCGTATCTGTACAACTTGTAGATAAATTTCTCAATGGAATTTTAAGCTCTGTTTCTGTGCTTGCATTATTGTAGATGACCGGCATTTTTCTGTATTTTATCTCAGCTAACTTCAAAATTTCAAAGAATTATTTCTGGGAAAAATTGTGAAAACTTTCTCTTTCTACAAATCGTATAAACCTTGCTTCCTTATAAAATACGTCTCAGGATAAGCATTGCCTCATATATTCCTACATTTATCCAAAACTTAAACTATTCTCCCCTGGGGGAACTCTACAAATTTCCCCATTTTTCTGTAAGGAATTCGTGTCAGTGTTTTGCAGCAACGACTTCTTAAGTAGATAGTTTGGTAATACTCACACCTGTGTTTGTAAGAGGAATTACTGCATTTTTCTTTAAGCGGAAGGTATTTTGCCTGTCTCATATGTCTTGCATGTCAGGAGCAATAGTTTTGTCATGACATGGTCTAATAATTGAACAAACTTGTAAGGGTAAATGGTTCTTGCATTAATTACACAGACCAACTGTGAAAATGTCTTGGGCTCAAAGATAGTTAGTCTTTATGTACTTATGCCTGTTGAATTCAATAATCACCGTAAAATGAGTATCAATTGATTTGGAGGTATTCTGAAGTGTCATTTTTTCCTGGTCTGTGTTCTTAGTTCGTAGCTAGCTTTATTTTTGAAAGTGTCGAACTCGTTAAATGTCAAAGTATAACATTCTCTAGCCGTTTGTAGATTACAAACATTATCACTGTTGTTGTAACTGTGAGTTTCATATTTTTTGTATTGTAATTGGTGCACAATTTCGCGTTCTCAGGTGCCATTAAAACGAATTTTTTTAAATCAAAAGGTAACGAAAATGTATAAGCTCAGTGAATAAATTTTTCCATATGTGGTGAACTAGCATTTTCATCAGGAAAACTCAAATTGTTGCCTCCTGTGAAGACTGCCTGTCAGCATTATTTTGATATGAAGATAGAGGACGAAGGTACGTCGTTAACTCCACATACATGCTACATGTCTTGTTCACGTATACTAAGAAAATGGCCAATAATAAATAAATAAATAAACCCTCAGTGGCTTTCTCTGTTTGTATGGTTTGTCAGGAGCCTACAAACTGGTCTGTACATTGGGAAGCTCCGGAACTCACTCAGAAGAGGCAAGCCAAAAGACAACGATCCCATAAAGCCACCACATACTTCTCTTCACACTCAACTAACCGCCACGTTTTGTTCCATCAATTTAGAACTCCTAGAATGTAACTATCATTAAAAACTTGTCAAATAGTCTTTCATTGTAGTTGCGTAAGCAATTAAAATGTATTGCTTTCTCTTAACACATATACTAGAACCAATAAAAGTTTGCTTTGTCACATTAATTTTTATCAACCAAAAATTAATAAATTTCATTCAGAAGGTGAAGGAAACATTGAATACAATTTTTTTGCTTGGCAGTGTTATTTTTGATATGATAATTCAATATGTCCCAGAACTCAATCAGGAATTAGGCTGCCTCTGAGCACTATGGGACTTAACTTCTAAGGTCGTCAGTCCCCTAGAACTTAGAACTACTTAACCCTAACTAAACTAAGGGTATCACACACATCCATGCCCGAGGCAGGATTCGAAACTGCGACCGTAGCGGTCGTGCTGTTCCAGACTGTAGCGCCTATATCCGCTCGGCCTACGCGGCCGGCGAGGAATTAGGAAGACCACCTTACCCCACATAACAATCTTTCGGAAAAATGAGCAGGCTTCCACAGGTACTGTGGCTGAACGTTTCGTCTTCGATAGTGTGATGTCGATGAGTTTATGGAAATGTGAGTAAAGAGTACTAGCAGCAGATAAATAACAATCTTTTACCACACGTGTCTCAGTGATTTTAGTGCGTCTGAGCTTTCCTCAAGACCCTCTCAGAGACGCCAGCTCTGCAGAGAATACCGTCGGCTGTAAGGCGGAGAGCGCAGACGCTGTCCCCCGGGAGGCGTCCGCGCGGCTTCCCCGCCGCAAGTTAGTTCCGGGGCGCCGCCGTTCCCAATTGCTGGTCTAATTGCTCGCACATTACCGCTCCCTCGGCGGGGAATTGAATACAAGCTCCGGTGGCAGAGGGGTGGCAAGCAGCAGTGGTGCCACAAATCGCAACTCCAGCAGGCGGAGCCATTGGACTCGCCCAGAAAATGTTAGTCTTCCACATGTACAGTCCTGTAATTGCTGGTTTCGGAGCTCATACTAGGCGTTGGTTACATAATGAGTAGCTTAATCACTCTATGAAGTCAGCTTTGGTCTTAAGATTCCTGGAATGTCTAAGTATGCATTGCCACCAACATATATGGTGCAGTGGTAAAACACTGGGCGGGCTTACATGATGAGAACTGTTGAACTCCTTGTTGGATCATGCAGAGCCAAGTTTCCCTTGTTTCTATAAACTGCCTAAGGTAACTGTTTGGATGTTTCCTTTGGAAAGGATGTGAACAGTCTCCTTCCTCAGTTCGCAAACTGAAGTTGTGCTCCATTTCTAATGATCTCGTCGTCGACTAGTTGTTAAAGCCTGCTTTTCCTTCATTCCAAATAAGTAATTTCATCTACATTTCGAAACTTACCAATGTTAGTGAAGTTTTGTATTTCATAATATTTAGCAGTCTCTGTGAATGTAGTCGGCGATATCGATATTGCAGTGATACTCCACTACTGCTGCGAAATTCAACTTTGCACCTGCGTTCTAAGCCACATGCAGATGGAAAACTCACCTGTTGCTATTTTTTGTTAATTTGTCTTCGTGCACTGAACTTCAGTGAGTATTGAAAAAAGAAACATAATCTTTGGATTATTTAAGATATAAGATCTTCGTAGCTAAAATGGAAGTAGCATCTTTGGCCACCGAGAAGAAGGGAACAGAAGTTAATATTATTTTCCTCCATTATTAAGAATCCATATTTACTCTCAAGAATTAGTTCATCTTCGATCTTCCACCGTAATAAAAAAAACCTAGATGTTTTATTTGCTAATAATTTTCAAAATATACGCTACTGGCCATTAAAATTTCTACACAAGGAAGAAATAAATAACGGGTATTCATTGAACAAATATATTATACTAGAATTGACATGTGATTATATTTTCACGCAATTTGGGTGCATAGATCCTGAGAAATCAATACCCAGAACAACCACCTCTGGCTGTAATAACGGCCTTGATACGCCTGGGCATTAAGTCAAACAGAGCTTGGAAGGCGTGTACAGGTACAGCAGCACCAAGCAGCTTCAACACGATACCACAGTTCATCAAGAGTAGTGACTGGCGTATTGTGACGAGCCAGTTGCTCGGCCACCATTGACCAGACGTTTTCAATTGGTGAGAGATCTGGAGAATGTGCTAGACAGGGCAGCAGTCGAACATTTTCTGTATCCAGAAAGGCCCGTATAGGACCTGCAACATGCGGTCGTGCATTATACTGCTGAAATGTAGGGTTTCGCAGGGATCGAATGAAGGGTAGAGCCACGGGTCGTAACACATCTGAAATGTAACGTCCACTGTCTTTGCCATCAATGCGAACAAAAGGTGACTGAGACGTGTAACCAATGGCACCCCATACCATCACGCTGGGTGATACGCCAGTATGGTGATGACGAATACACGCTTCCAATGTGCGTTTACCGCGAAGTCGCCAAACACGGATGCGACCATCATCATGCTGTAAACAGAACCTGGATTCATCCGAAAAAATGATGTTTTGCCACTCGTGCATCCAGATTCGTCGTTGAGTACACCATCGCAGGCGCTCCTGTCTGTGATGCAGCGTGAAGGGTAACCGCAGCCATGGTCTCCGTGCTAATAGTCCATGCTGCTGCAAAACGTCGTTGAACTGTTCGTGCAGATGGTTGTTGTCTTCCAAACGTCCCAATCTGTTGACTCAGGGATCGAGACGTTGCTGCAAGATCCGTTACAGCCATACGGTTAAGATGCCTGTCATCTCGACTGCTAGTGATACGAGGCCGTTGGGATCCTGCACGGCGTTCCGTATTACCCTCCTAAACCCACCGATTCCATATTCTGCTAACAGTCATTGGATCTTGACCAACGCGAGGAGCAATGTCGCGATACGATAAACCGCAATCGCAATAGGCAATAATCCGACCTTTATCAAAGTCGGAAACGTGATGGTACGCATTTCTCCTCCTTACCCGAGGCATCACAACAACGTTTCACCAGGTAACGCCGGGCAACTGCTGTTTGTGTATGAGAAATCGGTTGGAAACTTTCGTCATGTCAACACGTTGTAAGCGTCGCCACCGGCGCCAACCTTGTGTGAATGCTCTGAAAAGCTAATCATTTGCATATCACAGCATCTTCTTCCTTTTGGTTAAATTTCGCGTCTGTAGCACGTCATCTTCGTGGTGTATTAATCTTAATGGCCAGTAGTGTATTTTTGATACTAGAATTAATGACACACTTCTGCCTTCATAGAGACGTAGTAATAAATCTATATTAATGTAAATTTTTGAGTGCAAAAATAGAGAAAGACGAAGCTAATTTCGGTGTCTGCATTTCCTAAAAAATAAATCTGATTCGGCATAAGTTCATCCTTATGCAAATGAGTTTTCTTGTAATTACCAAGACTCTTTTTCGCTGAAGTTAGAACATCATCTGTGGGTTATAAGAAGAAAATTTCTCTGTATTATATGTACATAAAGGAATTTCAGTTTTTAAGGAAAGTGTTGACAAATATGAAAAAAGAAAAAAATGTTTTTCATATAGTCCTTATGACCACATGTTGTGGTTTTTACGGCTTTCTGTATTTTTCATTACAGCTGTTTCTCCTCCACTGATTGCCATCTGCTATCACAGAGAACTTAGTGTGGAAGATATTTACATCGAAAATTTACGACTTGGAATGTTATACTGTTTTAGTCAAAGTAGTCTATGTGTAATACAGGCTATGTGTTTGTTTCTGTTTCTGAGTATGCAATATGTTTACACTCTAGTTGCCCTGTTATCTTCACTGTGAAAACTGCACTTTTTAAACTTGCTGTGTATCACTGTTTACGAGACAGCATGACACCAGTTGTGTGTGTTCTGGACTGGAGATTCGAATATTGTCTTGCTTTTAGTGTTTTAGAGACACTGTGTGTGTGTGTGTGTGTGTGTGTGTGTGTGTGTGTGTGTGTGTGTGTAGGTGGGTGGGTGGGTTAATGGATTATTTGGAACGTCTGATAATTACATCTTGGCATCCACTGCAGAGAGCTGTTTATTCGTTTATTTCTCTTCAACTATATCTTTCTCTGTCTAGTAGGTTTTTTTTTTTGCATTATTACTGCCTCTGGAGAGATGTTACTGCATTTGAAATCTTTTTAGTCACTCTTGATATCTGTTTGCCTCTGATCCATATTCATAAGGTGTTCTGCGAATTTAAAATAACCTCTGTTACTTTTTAATGTTCGTCTTTGTTCTGTGTAACTAATACTGAAATATCAGCTTGTTTGTGAGATATTAGTAAATTAATTGCAGTCCTGACAAAGTTCATAAATACTAGGTGTGTTGTGTTTGCCTGTGTTGCTGCTAGTTGTCCATACTTTTCCATGTATTGATTTATCGGTTGTGCAGGCTACTTTTAGTCCTTGTTTTCTGAGTACGTTGCCTATCCAGTGACTTGCTCTCGTGTGTCAAGTAATCGTGCATCTTTTGCTTGTTTCTGTATATATTTCTTGTTCATGTGTCTTTGTAGGGGTGTCTTCGGTATTCTTCTGTTCTGTGTGTTTGTGTTCTATGTGCCTATGTTTGTTCTTGTGTGAGAGGTGCAGTTCATTATGTTGTTCAATTTTGTAGTGGCCTTCAAAAAATGTTCAAATGTGTGTGAAATCTTATGAGACTTAACTGCTAAGGTCATCAGTCCCTAAGCTTACACACTACTTAACCTAAATTATCCTAAGGACAAAAGACACACACCCATGCCCGAGGAAGGTCTCGAACCTCCGCTGGGACCATAGTGGCCTTCCCTGAGCGGAGTTTCATTCAGTCTATGGAACAATTTTTGGAACTCGGCATGTTTGTGTGGAATAGAGTGGTCCTAGTTTTTGTGTATGGTTGTATGGGTGTGCTGTGGTGATGAGTTTCCTCAGTACCGAAAATATGTGTTGATTGTTGTGTCTTATGAAGTCAAAGAAAATCGAAAAGACACCTAGAACACAAGAGTAAACAAATCATCCCCAATATAGAAACACTGGCTTGCAGAATATTAACACACGGAACACACATACAAACTCACATGAACAAGAAGCATCCACAACAAGAAGCAACTGGTACACTGTGACTTGCAACAAGGGAGCACCTCACAGGATAGCCAACATACTCGAAAAACAAGGAATAAAAATAGCCTGCACACTGATAAATAAATAAAGAGAAAATCGAAGACAATAAATATCAACACAGACAAACGCATCTCATCTCATATTTATCAACTAACATTTCAGGATTGGAGCTCAATTTACGTTGACAGATAAGAAGAAACTTCAAGATAAGGTATACAAAACGGAGAAGAGCACTAAAAAGCATAAGGACCACAGACCAACAGACCTCAGTACTGATCTAAAAATTATCAGTTGCAGAAAACAGCCCTCCATAAGCACTAATAATTGTGAAAACCTACCAGATACAGAAAGCCATGGCTGAAAGAAAATAAATAATAAGCTCTCTGCTATGGAACTCTTTTCTCAGCCCTAAAGGACTGTCAGGTGGCCTAAATCTATAAAACACACACACACACGGGGAGAGAGAGAGAGAAAGAGAGAGAGAGAGAGAGAGAGAGAGATTGTAACGATATTCATATTACCATCAATTTTAATCTGTTAGAATCCATTTTCGTTTCATTCAGTTAGCGACATGTGCAACTTGTGCCTGCAGATTAAGCTTTCTGTCATAAAGGAGACTCCAGCGTGGCTATTAAATGTGTGCAAGCCTATTACATCTAGTAGCACAGGTGAGAATCAGTGAAGTAAGAAATGACACACTAATTTTGTAGTGCAAAATGCTGCTACCTAGTGCCATAGATTCGAATGAATAAATTGCTAGCTTTGTTGTGTGTTCTGTAATAGATGTTAACGATTAAAATGTTTAGTACTTAAATTACGTTGTATACGAGAAACAAACCATTAAATGTCTTTCTCATAATGTGTGTGTAATTAGAGAGTAATGGCCTTAAAAAAATATCTGTTATGTCCGTTAGGGGATTTGCCACTGAAGGAAGAACGTGAAGCAGTTCTGCCTTTTCATTAATCTTTTTCTGTGAATCATTCTGTGTGAGTCTTAGCGAAAAGTTCCTAATGTGAACATTTTGTGAGCAGTCACAGGAAGCCTCGGTAAAATGTTAAAAATGCTACATTTGGAATCGACGTTTATATACCAGTTGGGAATCATTGTAACGAAGTTTGTAGGCTCAGTTCGTACACGTAATTGGAAGCCTGTGTTGCAGTGCTGGAATGGACGTAGTAATGCCTCTTGGGGCTGTTGGAGCAAAGGAATCAGCAGCTTATGTAGACGACAAACTGTTGTATGGAGTCAAACATCTAACTGATACAGCTATGTGGAACTATGTAACATTACAAAAGAGACAAATTAAACGCTCTCTGAAGCAACTACAGAATGAAGTATGTTCTACTGCATGTGCTGGGAAAGCAATGGACACACCCATAGGAATCCATCATACAAAGTTAACATTTTGAATTGTGGAACCAGTGTCACTTAAAAGTGGTGTTTTATTTTGACTATTATTGTTTTTGTTAGTGAAAAACGTCTTAATTGTTTCATAAGTAGTGAGTTCAATCCAATCATGCGTTCCATGTGCTTAAAATCTGTTCTCCTATTCAACAGTTACAAAAGAAAGCTGATATAATTTAAAATGTATACATTCTAAAATCAACTAATGCAATAGAATCAGCTATAAAAGTATTTAGTTTCATATAGCAGATAATCAACTGGCTGTGGAATAGACAACGAAGAAGACTTCAAAACTAAAGTGCCAAATTCATTACTAAGCACCATAGGAACTATGGTAAAGACATTAAAGTCTTGGTCGGTATGATAACTACAGCTGTGCATCACATTCAGTTAAATATTGTCTTCCACATATGTGCTATACAGGGAAGTGCTGCACACTTTCATGTATTAGAAATAAATGTTTGTTACACTTATAACTAAGAAACTATCCTCTGCAGTGCACATTGTGCCATCAGCACAATGCTAGTCAATCACACAATTGCTGAATATTAGTTGTATACAGGTTACTAAGTCTAAACTGTTTTATATGACAAAATTATCAGTAACTGTAAATGGAGATAGGCTCAAATATTTCTGCTAATGTATTTCATTTTTTGTGTTAGTGTCTCACAATTAATCATCTCAAATTTGTAAAGCAATTATCAGCGCAATCAGTAATTGCCAGGTTTCCAATTAAAATTGTAATTAATTATTTCTTGAAACTTCCTGGCAGATTAAAACTGTGTGCCCGACCGAGACTCGAACTCGGGACCTGTTGCCTTTCGCGGGCAAGCGCTTTACCATCTGAGCTACCGAAGCACGACTTATGCCCGGTACTCACAGCTTTACTTCTGCCAGTACCTCGTCTCCTACCTTCCAAACTTTACAGAAGCTCTCCTGCGAACCTCGAGTCTCGGTCGGGCACACGGTTTTAATCTGCCAGGAAGTTTCATATCAGCGCACACTCCGCTGCAGAGTGAAAAATCTCATTCTGGAATTATTTCTTGTATGACAGCTTGCTTGCACCATTGTTTTGGTAAATGAATCAAGTAAGAAAAAAATATTGAGTAGCTACTGTATGTGATAGGTATTTTTTCATAATCCAATGTCTCATTGTCAAATAGAGGTTATTCCTAATTTGGAAGGAATTAACTAACTGAAAAGAGGTGAAATGGTTGCATGTGGCGACCATGAGCGACAGTACATTAATGCTCTATTGTATCTTGAACTTAACAAAACTTTATTATATATTCTGATTTGTCAAAATTAACACATTGTTCAAGAATGACAACTTGCAAAGAAAATTAGAGGGGTAACAAGGACTATTAGATGACACGTGGAACATGAGCTTTCATGGTGAGAAATTAAACATTAACAGTGTAGAAGATAACTTGGTACGAACGGAGAATAGAAGTTACATAAAGATAGGGAGGACTTATTTGATGGGAATGCAAACATTTGCAGAGTAGAAGGTAATGCACTGTGGTCAGATGGTATAGGTTACATAAAAATGAAGCAGGGGCTGACTGAATCTAATCAAGGAGATTCGGGAGAGACAATTACGTATATACTGCATCAAATTAAGGTAAAAACGGAACCAGAAGTAAATTCAGGTTGTGATTTTAGTGGATTAACGATCGTGTCACAGTCATTAACAGACCAGGCCACACATGAAATACACCTATGAAGTTTGTCGAATGAAAATGTAGATACAGTAACAAATTCATTGAATTATTCATTAGGTGAGAAGGTTGGTTTATGGAATATATCAACTGGCCAAAAAATCGACTCAGTAAAAAATTCTCGGGTGAAAAGATTTACTCGATAAATAAGAATATGAAAACTACAGTGTGGGTAATTTTGAGAATAAAGTTGAAGAAATAAATAATGAAGTAGAGTCAATGTCAAGAGATCGAGAGAAATTTAGCCAAAATATTAATGCAAACGTAGATAAGCAGTAGATTGAAGAAAGATGTTTCCTAAGGTATTACCTGAGCAAGACATGGTTTTGATAGCAAAAAGGGAACTTAGTTGTGACAGGAATTGGGCACGTAGTGCCACATAAGACTGTGAAAATGTGGAGGAATTTTTTAGCAGATTTCATGAGGAATTTTGGTCAGGAAGTAAACAGAGAGATTTATCAGGAGTTTTTAACTGCATCACCTTGATAACTTAACTTTTTAGTCATCATGGTAGGTGTTCGCAACACCCCAGTCATTCTTATCAATGGTTTATTATGTAATAGGTAAGAGTCTACCTTCATCATCTTTGGTACCTTTCTAGAAAATTATGTGTGTACCCTGAGCAGGAACAGAATCAGCAATCGAAGCTTGAGTTCCAAGAAAATGAGCAGCAATAATTCCTTGAGGTTGACGGGTGGGTAGTGCCAACATTCATCATTCCGCACAACTCTTTAGGTTAATTAATTAAGCAATGGATCCTTACAGGGTAGAATAATAAATAATTCGGAAGCTTCTGCAAAGGAAAAGGAGAGAAAACAGACAGTGGTGAAGTTCTCTCTTATCACAGCCACACAGAAACAAAGGGTGAAGACGACCTAGAACCACAAGTAAATACAGCAGGTGATCAAAGCACATGCGATTTATGTGTTGGGAAGGATAAGGTTACCAAATGGATGAAAATCTATCCTAAGCGCAAAATTAGAATTCAACATGTAGATTTTGTAATTGACCTCTCTTATGTGAAAGCTGTCGCAAAAGCTGCGAAAACTCCTGTGGACTGTTTCTCGCTATTTATAAATGACATATTCATTAGAACGATTGTATCGTGAGTGAACATTGCATCAAATATCACAAGAGACCGTTATGCCAAATCTACTGATGAGGAGGAAATTAAATCTCTGCTCGGTCTATTCATATTGGCAAGGTATTACCGCGGAGGACGCCAAAATCTGGAAGATTTTTGGGATAGGAATGGTTTTGGTATTGCAGTATTTCATACAACAATGAGATTGAGGAGCTTCGTTTCTCGTTACGCTGTTTGAGATTCGATTATATTCGAGACAGGCCACAGTGTAGAGAGGTTGACCGACTAGCTGCATTCAGAGAACTGATTATTTCTGTGAAACTGCGACAGTAACTATAATATACCTGAATATACGACGGTGGCTGAACAACTTTATGCATTTAGATGCAACTGCTGTTTCCATCAGTATGTACCAAGCAAGCCTACAAAATATTGACTTATGATCTTCACATTGTGCAATGCAAGAACATGATATACTCTGGGGATGGAAGTCTATGTTGGTAAACAACATGAGGCTATACCTCCATTGTCAGACTCACCTAAAGAGGTAGAAATGTGTCTACAGCATGGGCATACTGTCATAAGGGAGACGCCAGCATGGCTGTTAGATGTGTGCAAGCCTCCTACGTCTAGTAGCAGTGGTGTGAATCAGTGAAGTAAGAAATGACACATTAATATTGTAACGCAAGGTGCTGCTACCGAGCGCCGAAGATTCAGATGAATAAACTGCTATCGTTATTGTGTGATCCGTAATAGTTGTTAATGATTAACATGTTTAATACCTAAATTATGTTGTAGACAAAAACTGAATTTAACATTCATAATAATTCGCTGCAGGTTCCCAACGTATCCCATAAGCGTTTTTAGAGATATGCATGCAGTAAATCGGCGATACTCTTCTGCTGTGCTGCACACAGGCTCATCTATGCACCACTCTGCATTTTCTAAACCTTTCAAATCCGAGGGTGATGATGAGACATATGTTTTAAGGGTTCATGCTGTGCCATCATTACATGCATGATCAATCTTTAACCCAATAAGTTCACATCGTACTCCCCTGGAACAGGAGTGCCAAAGCATTGATCCCACTGTATGACTACCATCCTCTTTCTTAAATGATCCGTCCAAGTACATGAAACTCTTGGATCGAAGAGTTAAAGTGTCTTGGTGCGGGATGACAACCCTAATTTTATATTTATTACTAAATGTCGTTGAAGCATAAAGTTCATGTGAGAAGTATTCGTGGGGTATGATTCGCTCATCATATTTCACTAGGTGTGAAGCGACAACGTCATTGCGAGGTTTCAAGTCTACTGATTTAAGAAACTCGAAGTTCGCACGTATTATCACATTGCGATTCTGCTGCGAAGTACTGTGCTTTGCACTGTGTGCGCTGGTTTACGCCCATCCTGTCTTATATTTAGTCGTACAGTTCCTCATTACGAAAGTCAACAAGTTGGTTGTTCTGGTCCACGAAACGAAACTCAGGCAATCCAATATTTGAACTGTCACTGGAAGATACAGCTTTGGTAGGAGTCGCAACAGTTTTTTACCCTGTTACAGCTGACGGGAAGAATGCGTAAATTGAACTAAGCAGTCTGTCGTTGAGATATGAGTTCGTTGCAAAGTTGCGCTCAACAGGGTCTGTACTGTCTGATCAGACTTGTAAAATTTTCAGCGATTGCCTTCAAAACATGTCGCTTTGTAAAAACCAACAGTGGGCCTATTGAACCCTTCTGCTTAAAGTCAATCGATGCATCCACTGCCCTCATTTCAGTTTTAAGTGTACTGATGTTTCCATAGAGTTCAATCTCTTTTCCAGATTGTTTTGAAACTTCTTTTAAATCGTCAATATCATATGCATCACCTTTAATATCCACAATTTCATTTTTAGCATTAATTTCCAAATGACGTTTATTGTTAGCTTGAGCGATATTTAGGATGGCGTTGTACGTCTCCAGTCCAATCAGCGCGATACTCCAATCCACGGTGCTTAACTCAATTGGTGGGAGGTAATTCGCATGTAATACTGACGATCGTTCTATTGGTCGGAGTGTACGACATATCATTTGAACTAGTGAATAGATATTTAATGCTCGTCCTTATATATTATTCTTAAACGTCAGGGGGAATATGATGCATAGATGACCACACAGGAATATATTAAAGGCTTGGTATCGTCAAAAATTAGAGAACAGATGTCTTCTTGCTGTGAAGTACGATTGTAATTCTTCTTGGAGTTGCAGGTCGCCGAATGAGTAGGAGTAGTATACGTTATTTGAATTTATTTTTTTAACGTATGCTACCCAGTGAGTTACGGGTCCTTCTGCTACATCTGGGTTCACAATTCACTGATTTCCAACTAGCTTTCGGTATGTATTCCGCATAAACACACCTCGGAATCTCGAAATGTTGCATTTCTTCTTAACAAACTTAAGCAGATCTGTATTTGTAAGCGCCCTGTCTAGTAGGACTGCTAGGGGACACTTTTTTGTTTGTTTTTGAAGAAGCCTAGTTCTTTCTTATATGGTCCCAGGTATAGTCTTTTCCGAAGGCTGTTACCTCCATCATTCGGTTACATCTTGGTACCTCCTGCTGTTGCTCCTGAGAGTTTTGTGCATTCTTGCCTGTCCTGACAATAGCCGCGGCAATACCAGCCAGTGAACTCACCACCAAGGGACCGGCTAGGGTTGAAATGAGGAAGGGAATAATTCCATCAAATGTCTTGGGTATTGATAGATTTTTTTCTCGCTCCTATCTGCTTCAGGAAACTTTTAGCTGAGTACACCGCTGTCAGGATTTAGTTTTTCATGCACCCTTTAGTTGTCAGCTTCATGCTTAGCAACCTACGTGCAGCGCTCATAACTTGACTGAACTTCTTCACAGGCAAGCCCAACTTAACTTTACCATGCGTAAATTTTTCAACTGAAAATGCTCCAATGCAGTGACCTATACCAATATCCCTTGCTGCACGCACTCACTTAGCTTTATCACCTAAAATTCGATAGGCGGTGCGACGATCTTTATTAACTGCCTGTCATGTACTATACAAGTTTCGTGAAGTGGATCTTCCCTTTATCACTCACTTAGCTTTATCACCTAAAATGCGATAGGCGGTGCGACGATCTTTATTAGCTGCATGTCATGTATCATACAAGTTTCGTGAAGTGGATCTTCCCCTTACCACTCACTTAGCCTTATCACCTAAAATTCGATAGGCGGTGCGACGATCTTTATTAACTGCCTGTCATATACCATACAAGTTTCGTGAAGTGGATCTTCCCTTTATCACTCACTTAGCTTTATCACCTAAAATGCGATAGGCGGTGCGACGATCTTTATTAGCTGCATGTCATGTATCATACAAGTTTCGTGAAGTGGATCTTCCCCTTATCACTCACTTAGCTTTATCACCTAAAATTCGATAGGCGGTGCGACGATCTTTATTAGCTGCCTGTCATGTACCATACAAGTTTCGTGAAGTGGATCTTCCCTTCTGACTGCGTGCCAATCGGGCTTAAAGATTTGTTCTAGGTCCATAGTATTTGTACCCAGGAATGTGTAATTGGACTGATAGTTTGTCGACAATACCGCCTCCTCCTCTAATGCGTCTCCTATTACAAACGTTATGCTAGTGGGGTGGCTATGCTCTGCGCATCCTGTTATATAGCAAATCGTCAGTGTCGATCCAACTGTTTTGTGATGCGGGAAAATCAAGCCATTTAACTAACGCTCTGTTCCCTCGATGCCGTATGGTTGTCTCTACGATATACACGTCTGGTTCCGAGCTCTTCTGTAATTTTTCTGTGTAAAAGCAGCCTGCAGTTTCAGTACCACTGCTGTCCTTTGAGAGGTGGTTCTAGGATTCGTTCTCCGCGCTTTGGAAACCGTGAATATCTCGGCTGACCATTTTGGCACGTATGACTTGGCATATGCTGTCTTGAAATGCGTACCAAATCACCTACAATAAATTGCTGTTTCTCTAGAACCAACATTTTAATAGGATAGTATACTGTATCTAGAAGTCTACTAGCACAAACATCGAATGATTACATTTTTATTGTGCGATGTTTGGTTTGATTACACTATGTAATTATTTGTCAGAGAATATCGGTCTATGTGAGTGAACCACGAAGATTTAATCGCATCCACATTTGGGGTTTCACTGTTCTGTTCAGTCGTTCCACGATGCTCGCCTTCAGGAGGATGAATGTCGAGTACAGATGCATTCCATTCCGCTCCATCACAGTCTTGAAATATTTGTTGTAAAATTCACTGCCGTGATCAGTCTGAACGTCGTCTGGACTTCGATTCATCCGCGACTGCAGCAATCGTTCAAACACATGTGCGACATCCTCCCCTGCTTCTGCTTTCATTGCAAATTTAAAGTAAATATCAATGACTATTAAAATATCTTTGAATCCGTTATGCACACTTGAATATTCCCTCATGTCGACAAGATCCATCTGCCACAGGTCATCTTAATCTTTAATCATTACATATCTTTGAGGGTATGTCTTGCGTACTGTTCTGTGCAGTTCCCGAACTACAGTCTCCATACTTATTCGATTTTTTTCTTCTTTATTGAGTGTCGATTCCTCCCGAAGGGGGCGGGCTGACAGCATCTTAGTATGCTGCTCTTCAGCCTACAGACGTTGTTTTAAAAAGATAAAGATAATAAATAATAAAAACAGGCGATAAAATCGGAGGCTTAAATGGTAACATGGTGCAAAAACCGTGGAACTTAAAACATAGAACAAAGGGATGATGAGGCTAATAAAATGCATATGAAGCAGACAGGTAAAATAATACACAGACAATTCAAAAATACGGCGTCAGTCAGGCTTCTGTTCGCAAAAGACCTAAAATTCACACCCAGCGACAGCATGGTTTCTGTTCGCAACACTTTGGAAAGACGAAACAGCATGGAACATTCACTTGAACACTGCACTAAAAAGTTGGCAAATATGACATACCACAGCCGAGAACAGGTGGTGGGAAACTGGGCAGATGATGGGAAAATAAAATGGGGGAAGGAGAGGAAAAACGAAGGGGGGAGGGGGTAAAGGAGCCGATGGAGGATGAGGACCCATAAGAGGGGTGGGGGTGCTGGGCAGACGTGACAGGGAGTGGAGAAGGCAGAGGAGGGGAATACAAAAGGACTCAGGGTGGGAGAAAGGAGGTAGGGAGAAAACAGGATGGAAGGAGGGGAAGAGGGAGCCCAGGGAAAAGGACAGAGGAAAGGAGGTGGGGTGAGGATCAGAGTTGATAGGAGGGATAAATGGGGGGAGAGAGGGCATCATCCGGGAGGGGGAGCTGATGGAATCTACCTTGGGAAAGGAGATGGTGTAGAGATGGGGGGCAGGCGGGACACAACAATGAAGGTGTGGCAGGGGGTGAGGGGGCGGGGATGGGACAGGAGAGGAACAACCTGAGGGTGAGGGGGATCAAGGTGGCGGGAGGTGTAGAGTATGCCGATATGTTCGAGGAATAGGAGCAGATGGGGGAAAGGAATGAGGTCATAGAGGATCCACGTGGGGGATGGGAGGCGTGTTCAGAAGAATCTGGAAAACCCGCCAAGGTCGCTGATGTTCCACTTGTCGCAGCCATCGTGCATTTTCCGTTGCCCAATAGTGCATATTATGCCGGATTACGGTACCACTGTTGGTGAATGACGCTTCGTCGCTAAATAGAATGCGTGCAAAAAATCTGTCATCGTCCCGTCATTTCTCTTGTGGCAGAACTGTACACGACGTCCAAAGTCGTCGCCATGCAATTACTGCTGCATAGAAATATGGTATGGGTGCAATCGATGTTGATGTAGCATTCTCAACACCGACATGTTTGAGATTCCCGATTCTCGCGCAGTTTGTCTGCTACTGACGTGCGGATTAGCCGTGACAGCAGCCAAAACACCTACTTGGGCATCATCATTTGTAGCAGGTCGTGGTTGACGCTTCACATGTGGCTGAACACTTCCTGTTCCCTTAAACAACGTAACTACCTGGCGAACGGTCCGAACAATTGGATGATGACGTCCAGGATACCCAGCAGCATACATAGCACACGCCCATTGGTCATTTTGATCACAATAGCCATAGACCAACACGATATCGACCTTTTCCACAATTGGTAAACGGTCCATTTTAGCACGGGTAATGTATCACGAAGCAAATACCGTACACATTGGCGGAATGTTACGTGATGCGACGTACTTACACGTTTGTGACTATTAGAGCGCCATCTATCACAAAGCGAAAAAAGTGTTCCAACTAAAACACTCATATCTCTTTACGTACTACACGAATATGAAATAAAAAATGGGGGGGTCCTATTTAAAAAAACGCAGTTGATATCCGTTTGACCTATGGCAGCGCCATTTAGCGGGCCAACCATGGCGCCATCTGGTTTTCCCCTTCAAGCTAGACAAGTTTCGTTCTTTGTAGTTTTTTCGTTTGACGCTTATTTCGTGAGATATTTGACCCGGTCACGATCAATGGACCAGCCTGTATATATATTGTGGGAATTGATTGCTCAATCTCTTATGCTGAATGTCAGAACTATCACCACTGTTATTTCTTTCAGTATCAAATATAGGTTTTATAATGGATTTGTATTTCACACTGCCCTCGGCATATTGCAGTGTAATGTAGATCAGCCAAAAACAATATTTCACAATGCATTCAAGATCTTCATGCGAATAGTTTTGTGGGTCTTAGGAAAATAAGGTTCAGTAGCCTGAAAGTTCTTTGAAACTGTCTATCGTCGATCTCTACTGTGCTCGCAGATAAAGTTAGTGTTGTATGGCTAACATGTTTGGTTTTTCACCACTGACACTGACTGTTTTGTCTATCTAGTATTTTGTGGCGTTTGATGAAATCGGCAGTAGCGTCATCATCGTTGTTGAGGAATTTCGCTGAGACTGATTGAGAGATTGAGTACCTTGTTCGAAGGTTTCTTGCAGTGTCTGCTCCCGCTTCAAGTGTCCTATCCTCAGCAAGCCTTCTGTCCCTTGATGACTTTATGCTTAGTCCACATCTCGTTGTATACTAATTGGACTTTTGTGTAGTGTGAGGTTTTGTATAAACGTTCCTTTTCTCCTTAAGCTGCTCCCTCTTCTCGGTAACAGGTTCTTTCCCTTCAGTTAAGCAGCTTACTTTCTTTTCAATTGCGATAGTCCTTTCGTACTGTGTCCCCTTCCCAATAACAGCTATTTCCCCGGAATTAAGTCGTTTACTTTCTTTTCGATTGCATTAACCCGATCATTCAGTGTACTGTTAGGTTTCAGAAGGGTAAGACAATAAGTCTCAGTGCTTCGCATACCCCTCCGACTTTGTGTTCAAAAGTTTGAATTTTCGCATCCACTTACAAGCAAATATATTGTCTGTGCACACCCATCCTACAAGACTGAGGCTCCCCACATGTGTTCGAATTTATCCATAGTGATGCGTATACTGATGTACTCACCCGTTTCCATGGCTATATATATATATGAATCCTTCGATGATTCTTCTATACCTGCCCACCTGCCCTCATTCAGTTTCCTTGTTGTTGTCAATAACGAGAAAGCTATCCTGTGAGATTTACAAAATCAGTGAACGAAATATCGGTTCCTAGATGAGCCGGGAAAATTTATTTTGAATTCAGAATGTCCTGTTTGAATGTTATAATTACATTTTCATGATCCCTCAACAGCTGTTTTGCGATTGAGGAATATGTCTGACTCAGATAATATACATCAGCAGCCATATGGTGACCAAAACAGAAATCTCGTCGAATTTGATATTAGTTTTCCACTGCAACATTGTCAATTGTGAACACTGTGTTTGGCTTCACTTTTTCCAGTGGAGGGGTATCACTGCTGTGTATGGCATACCATCCAAACCCTGTAATATGTCCTGTAATCACTGGTATTCGGACTGAAACAAAGTTTTTGAAAATACACATACAGGCTCAAAGTGGACTCAATCCAGATGTGTTAGCAGCGACATGAAAACATTTGTCTTGCTGCAGTTGGATGGACTTACAATTATTGCACACATCTTGTCCTGAAGGAGTACGCCATTCTACTTCCAGTCTTCTTGCACGCCATCACAGCTCCACTCACTTACAACAAAGTCTTGATGCTTCACACACCCTGTCATGATACCTACTACGTCAGGTGTTGGCGTGCAATGGTTTTTTGTAGAAGATAATGTACAATGTGCCATGCCATAATGCAGATAATGTCAGGAACTAGCGTGCAACAGTCTTTAGCAAAGAATTTAATTAAATGAGATAATTTTCTGCTACTGCATGTATGCAGTGAAAATACTGGTAGCAGTAGCTTTACTACTTGCAATATAATGAGAGGTAAGAAATAAAACACATACATGATCATATACATTTTCATTCAGTAATCTCACTCAGGGTGCACTACGTCAACAGATTCTTTCTTTATCTTAATATCAGAACAAAAAATAAAAAATAAAGCCTTCTTGTAAGCGTAGAATTCAGCATGAATTTCTCTCAAACATATTGACAGTACATAATTTCTGTTGGTACCATATTGACTTGCTGTTCAAAGTCGTCTATATGCACACTCTTCGTACTGAGATACTCTGCAATGTCCCTGTACACAAGTCAGCCATCTGTCAGTCTTTCCAATACCATGGAGAGCATCATCTGCAGATCGAACAGAGTTGAAACAGTGGAGTACCATACAGAAATGCATGTGTCACCCGATTTTAAACAGAGGCCAGAGATTTCGTACACTGTTGTAATGGACGAGTTATAGCAGCACAGTAAATGTCCAGAGGAGGACAGCTCGGATGTTACTCGTTGGTCGACTGCTGCTTGGCGTAGGCTTTTGTATGACAGAGCCCATCCCATTCCACCTCCTCAAGCCGCACTTTAACAGTTTTAGCTGCATTTTCGACCTCTATCACAACACTCCAGTCTCTGTGGATGCTTCTATATCAGTATATAAATGTTTAGAACCACTAGCGGTTTAATTATACACTGAAGTGAAAGGCAGTGATGCACAGGGCTTAATTGGTATCTTTTCATCCACTACATGCTCAACTTGTCTGTGCAGTATCACTGGAATAATCTGTGATGGCGCTTATGATGAGTCCAGTACCGACCTGCGCCATGCTGATTAGGACCCCTGGAGCAGTCCTGCAAGTCAGGGACTGGTTAGGTGTCAACAGACAATAGCAGCTCATTGTCTTGCTCCAAAAATCTGACCAGTGCACGACAGGATCCCAGGGTGCTGTTGCTGCTGTGGGCTGGGACTAGTCGCTGCTGTAGACTCTGACAGTCTGGAGGACGTCGTATCCATGATGAGAAAGAAGAAAAACCTTTACAAGCGATAATAGAAGCACAAAGACTTCATCTTCCTCCCATGACAAAAAAACTGACATTAAGCAAGGGGTACTTACTTTTTCCGTGGCTTCTACCTATTCTACTGCTGCTGTGACTGGGCAGTGTGTGCGAAGTGGTTGGGGATGGGCAGTTGAAGCTGTTCAGTGATATGAAGTACATATACAAATATGCTTCCACTGAAGCGAATTAGCGTAACTGCACACCTCTTTCATTTTGGAAGAGTGAATGCTTCATATGAAATATCTTGGCGTGAGCATGTGTTAGTTTAAACATGCATTTTGGCTCCATCCCTCTGGATTACCACAATCTGCTGAACTGAAATCTTTTGCTGCTTTCTCCTACACTCTTCCATTGTCATAGTCTTTCATCCCCTGAGCGGTGTACTGTGGCTGCATACATGCCACAAATGCATGCATGTAATACAGCTAAGGAAATCTGCTCTATGCTTGACATTCACTTCATTGATTGAACACGTCATGATGCTTCCACAATGACTGCTCAGCACAGACTGCCCCTCCAAACCAATTCTGGTCACAAGAGTGGAGAAAAAAAAACATCCCTACTAAAGTTGAATTTCCCGCTATTTCCTTGGGGTTGGGAGTGGGGGTGGGACTTCAAAAAAGCTTTGGAACAAATAAATTCCCGCCACTATTGAAATTCCCACCATTTTTTTAATTTCCCCCCAAAATTCCAATTTTCTCGCCAAAATTCAAAATTACTATCAAAATTCGAAATTCCCATCAATAGGGTATGTGGGGGAAAGAAAGGGCTGGGGATATGGAGGCGAAGGCGGTCCGCATGCCAGCTCCGGAAACCACATGATGTCATCTAGAAGTAGGTTTGGGGAGGGGGCTGATGAGGGGTAATTAGTTCATTAATTTAATTAATTTGATTATCAGTTTGATATCGAAATTGTATCAGTACCGCCATCTCACTACTAGTCATGTCCTCTGAAAATTAATTTGAAAATAAAAAAATAAAGAAATTCAGGCACCTGTTTCGTTAAGTAATTTGTCTAACAGTAAGAAATAAAGTAGATTAGAGAAACAGTTGATGAAACTTTGAATGTTCGAAATTACGTTAGCAAATAAGGTGGGTCAAATGTTTCTCTAATCTGCTTTATTTCCTACTTTTAGATAAATAATTTTACAAATCATTTCATTTTTTCAATTTGCTTTCGTTTGTTGTAGCTTGACTAGAGTCTTAGCTCTGTTCCCACTATGGAAACCGCTGCAGCGATGTACGACCGTCTCTCGTTCACCATTCCATCATTACTGTGCATACCGCTCTGCTCATGTTGCGATCCGTACATGAAAAATGTAGCAGTTGTGTACTTAAGCCTTTGCGCACATTTTATGTACTCGTGCCTTGTAGAATACACAATACCTTCGTACTCCACTTGGTTCATGCAGTTTATGCACAATGCAGTAGTTTACAAACTGAAAGTTTCAATGGTAATTATTGTTCTATAGTATTATTTCATCACTTTGGTTTCTGCTATAAGCATTTTTCTGCTCATTGATTTATTTCGAGTCCTATGTTGTTTATACATATTGATGTTTGCGTAGGTTGGCAGTAAGGGAACTCAGCACCACAGGTCACTATCTTCTTATTTGCATCACCCTTAATTTTATGAGAATTACTGTGGTATAATTAACCCAATGTGATACTGAACCTGTTAATTGGGAATTCCTATGTCTTCTTCCTTCCATTTGTTTTCTGTCCATAATGTATGTTACGTCTTTTCTTCCTCTGAATTACATGCCTGATGTTCTGTTGACGATCGCGAATCAATTGTTTTGTCCTCTTTCGCTATGTGCTTTTTGTTTTCCTCTTTATTGGCCGTGGATTCCCCTTTGGCATCATTTTGTTTTTGTCATCGTTATTCTTAATCATTTCACTCCTATTATCCCAAATTGAGTGCATTTGAAACGAGTGGATTTTTGAGCCTCATCCGTCTTCCTGTCTCCTCACTAACCCGTATTTGTGTTCGTGGGTAAACAACTTATCTTTTAAACTTTGCTTATTCCATTCCAGGAGTTTCAAATCCCCTTTCTTTCGTAGACAACGTGGATTTTAATATTTGTTTCCATCATATAATCCTTCTCTTTTCTTTGACAGTGTTAGTGGTTTAAGTACAGAATTAAGAAGGCGACAAATGAATTACCTGAGATGGTTCATGGCCTTGTAAGGAGCAGAGACATGGACATTAAGAAAGCGGGGCGAGAGGGGCACTGAAGCTTGAGAAATGTGGATATGGCGCATAATGGAGAAGATCAGCTGGACTGATAAGATCAGGAACGAGGAGAGATACAGAAGAGTCAGAGAAGATCGGAAGATGTTGTTGACAATAGGCAGCTAAACTGGATAGGACGTAATTTGAGACTACATTGCCTTCTGGTAGAGTAGAGACATTGGAAGGTTTTATTTTGGGGAAGAGAAGGGACGATAGAAGATGATACCAGATGCTGTTTGTCGCCAATAGACTAGAAGGAGAGTAAAAAAGAACTAAAAGAAAAGCAGAGGAAAGAATGCATGGAGTGCTATGAAGTGTACACCTGCCGGAGAGCAGATAACCAAATGATGATTCCATCTTTTCATTTAATTTTTTCTTTTCATAGCGTTTACTGTTTAAGTGGGAGGAGTCTTCTGGATTTGCTTCTGGAATTACAGGATTCATATTCAGTGTGTCTGGGATTTCTGTATCTTTACACAAACTCTCGGATGATGTGACATGTTTTGCTTTGCTCTTATTCATATTCCGTGTCTCTTCTGTAGTTACGGCTCCTGCGTTATTCTCAAAGTGTACTACAAAATTATCTTCCATATCACTAAAATGTATTTCTGCCTGTTGACATTTCTTTGATTAATGTGGCTCTCAGAGTTTACAGTGTTCACAATAGCATCTTCCCCCTTATTCAGTTCGATTTAAAACGAACGTAATAGCACATTTCACCCTTCTAATATTGACGATGTCCTGATTATTCTTGGCTGGTATATTTCTCCTGTATCTAGTCTACTACTGTCGCCTGTCCTTTTGTCTTGTTTACGTTGGCAATCAATTCAACCGGCTCCTCACTGTTTGTCATTACTTGTGTTTCTACATGTGAAATATTTATAATCTTTGTTCACGTGCTGAGATGTTGACGTGTAAACTACGTATTTCGTTACAATGGTATGAAAAAAAAAGTGTCCACCACAGTGTAAGCGATGAGCCGTTCTAGGGGCCTAAGGGAACATTATTATTTGGACGAAATATTATCATTTGTAACCTGTAAGTAGAATGAACTTTTGGATGTAAATGTACTCTTGTAACTTCTTGTCAGCAAATAAAATAGCAAGAGATTCCTTTTCACTTTTACTTTAATTTCTCTGAGCCATTTCCAGTGTTTTAGATGCGAACGCGATTAGCCTTCCTAAGCTATATTTTATATGTGACACGACTGTGCTGGTTCGATGTTCAGAAGCATCTGTTGTAATACTTAACATTTTAGCTGAATCACTTAGCCGGCCGGGGTGGTCTTGCGGTTCTAGGCGCGCAGTCCGGAACCGCGTGACTGCTACGGTCGCAGGTTCGAATCCTGCCTCGGTCATGGATGTGTGTGATGTCCTTAGGTTAGTTAGGTTTAAGTAGTTCTAAGTTCTAGGGGACTCATGACCACAGCTGTTAAGTCCCATAGTGCTCAGAGCCATTTGAACCATTTTTTTTAATCACTTACAGTGAGACATTAGGCAGACAGTAAACTTAGTCTTAATTTGTGAGAGAAATGTTTTCATTCATTGTTCAGATCAATTTTGTTGCTTTTTGTAAGAGTTTGCGAAGCGGTTCGTATTGACGCTGTATTTGGAATGAATTTTCTGTAGTAGCTGATTTGACCCAGATCAGACAATAATTCCTCGAGATCTTTTGTAGCTGGAATGTATTTTGATGCTGACCTGATGGCTCTCTGTGATGGAATGCGTCCTAAGTGATGCACTTCTTGCTGGAAGCACGTAAACTTTTCCTTGTTGCGTTTTAAATTGGCCGCTTGTAGAACCTTAAATACACATTTCGAATGACAAACCAGCTGATCAGGAGTATTCTCTGAGACAATGATATCATCCAGAAACTTCACATGCCTTAGGAACTTTTCGCATTAATTATTAATTACGCTAAGAGTCGCTGTAGCAAACTTGGTGCACTACCATTACCAAATGGTAATCTTCTATATTGATAAAGTCCAAATGGAGTATTTATGACCAAGAATATCTGTTTTCTCATCCAGAGGTACTTTTATGTAGACCTCCTTCAAATCTAGTTGCATGAAAATTGTGCTTTCAGGTAATTCTTGCAGTTTCAGAAATGTATATGAATCTATTATTAATTGCACATTGACCTTTACCTTAAAATCACCTCAGATTCTCAATGTACCATCATGTTTTTTGCCACAAAGCTGAAGTTGCCCTTCAGCTACTAGTGATTAGTTCTATGAAGCCATTCTTTTCTAGGCGATCAAGTGCCTTTTCAATTTGGTCCTATTACGCAAGTGAGATATTTGATTATTTATTGAATTTTTACACAGCGTACTTCTTCAGTTGTTGCTGCAGAAGAACTGGTATCATTTCCATGATAACATGATTCACCCCTTCATTGATGTGAAGATTAGTTTATTGAATAAACTATGAGTGAATTTGTTACTGCCCTGCTTTATAAACTGTTTGTATACAACATCCGATGTGAACTGGCGTTTGACTTGAATTTGATGGCCACTGCACTTAAATGGTGAACTTTCAAATTCAGTTAATTTTGGTTATCTTAATGGCTTCGTGAAACAGGATCACTTCGATAAAACTGAGGGGAAACAAGGAGCCCTTCTAAACTGTTCATCTACATCTACATCTACACGGATAGTCTGCAAATCACATTTAAGTGCCTGGCAGAGGATTCATCGAACCAGCTTCACAATTCTCTGTTATTCCAATCTCGTATAGCGCGCGGAAAGAATGAACATTTATATCTTTCTGTTCGAGCTGTGATTTCCCTTATTTTATCTTGGTGATCGCTCTTCCCTATATAAGTCGCTGTCAACAAAATATTTTCGCATTCCGAGGAGAAAGTTGGTGATTGAAATTTCGTGAGAAGATTCTGTCGCAACGAAAAACGCCTTTCTTTTAATGCTGTCCATCCCGAATCCTGTATCATTTCTGACACACTCTCTCCCATACTTCGCGATAATACAATACGTGCTGCCTTTCTTTAACTTTTTCGATGTACTCCGTCAGTCCTATTTGGAAAGGATCCCACACTGCGCAGTAGTATTCTAAAAGAGGAAGGACAAGCGTAGCGTAGGCAGTCTCTTTAGTAGGTCTGTTACATTTTCTAAGTGTCCTGCCACTAAAACACAGTCTTTGGTTTGCCTTCCCCACAACATTTTCTATGTGTTCCTTCCAATTTAAGTTGTTCGCAATTGTAATACCGAGGTATTTAGCGGAATTTACTGCTTTTAGATTAGACTGATTTACCGTGTAACCGAAGTTTAAATAGTTCATTTTAGCACTCATGTGGATGACCTCACACTTTTCGTTATTTAAGGTCAACTACCACTTTTCGCACCATTCCGATATTTCTTCTAAATCGTTTTGCAGTTTGTTTTGATCTTCTGACGACTTTATTAGTCGATAAACGACAGTGTCGTCTGCAAATAACCGAAGACGGCTGCTCAGATTGTCTCCCAAATTGTTTATATAGATAAGGAACAGTAAAGGGCCTATAACACTACCTTGGGGAACGCCAGAAGTCATTCTGTTTTACTCAATGACTTTCCGTCAATTACTACGAACTGTGACCTCTCTGACAGGAAATCACAGATTCAGTCACATAACTGAGACGATATTCCATAAGCACGAAATTTCACTACGAGCCGCTTGTGTGGTACAGTGTCAAAAGCCTTCCGGAAATTCAGAAATACGGAATCTATCTGAAATCCCTTGTCAATAGACCTCAGCACTTCATGTGAATAAAGGGCTAGTTGTGTTTCACAAGAACGATGTTTTTTAAACCGATGTTGAGTGTGTGTCAATAGACCTTTTTCTCCGAGGTAATTCATTATGTTCGAACACAATATATGATCTGAAATTCTGCTGCATATCGACTTTTACGATATGGGCCTGTAATTTAGTGGATTACTTCTACTACCTGTCTTGAATTTTGGTGTGACCTGTGCAACCTGCCAGTCTCTGGGTACGGATCTTTCGTCGAGAGAACGGTTGTATATGAGTGTTAAGTATGGAGCTAATGCATCAGCATACTCCGAAAGGAACCTAATTGGTATACAGTCTGGACCAGAAGACTTGCTGTTATCAAGTGATTTAAGTTGCTTCACTATTCTGTGGATATTTACTTCTACGTTACTCATGTTGGTAGCTGTTCTCGATTCGAATTCTGGAATACGTACTTCGTCTCCTTTTGTGAAGGCATTTCGGAAGGCTGTGTTTAGGAACTCTGCTTTGGCAGCTCTGTCTTCGATAGTATCTCCATTGCTATCGTGCAGAGAAGGCATTGATTGTTTCTTGCCGTTAACATACTTCACATACGACCATAACATCTTTGGATTTTCTGCCAGGTTTCGAGACAAAGTTTCGTTGTGGAAACTGTTATTGGCGTCTCACATTGAAGTCCGCGCTAAATTTCGAGCTTCTGTAAAAGATCGTCAATCTTGGGGATTTTGCGTCTATTTAAATTTGGCATGTTTGTTTCGTTGTTTCTGCATCAGTGTTCTAACACGTTTACTGTACCAAGGAGGATCAGCTCCGTCGTTTCTTAATTTATTTGTTGTAAGTCTTTCAATTGCTGCCGATATTATTTCTTTGAATTTAAGCCACATCTGATCTACACTTACAGTATTAATTTGGAATGAGTGGAGATTGTCTCTCAGGAAGGCGTCAGGTGAATCTATATCTGTTTTTTGAATAGGTATATTTTTCGCTTATTTTACGAGGATTTGGGGATTTCAATATTCAGTCTTGCTACGACAGCCCTGTCTGCTTCAATTTGAGGAAACTGCATTACAGTGAATGGGGGACAACCCCAGCACCAATAAACGATCCACAGGAAATAAATAAACGCTAATGTGAGGACCATCTTGTATGAGACGGGCATGCATCCGTCCAAGCAGCGGAAGGCAGCTGATGGCTTTCCCGAGGGCTTGAATCTCTGCTAATGGTTTCTGCACAAAATTGTGAACATTCCTGACCTCCAAACATGCTTTTTGCTTAATGACTAAGCTATCTTTCCAAGGGAAGGAATAGTCGACATCCACAAAAATCCCAAGGCAACTCCTGTGTTCCACCATCAACAGAGATTTATCATAGATGCGGAGGCTGATATTATTTATGACCATCTAATTGAAACACACCTTCTGCCTAACGCGCTCGGAGTACGAAATTAACGCATCTTTCCAAGTGAAGTTTCACCAAAAATGCTGGAGAATATACCGCTATCAGTCAGGTAACATATATGATGCCAGTAACACGGAGTCTCACCACACTTTGACGTTAATGGCAGAGGACATTGGAACACCGTTTTCCTTAGCTATTGGAGTGGAAAGGGTGGAGGGGGGGGAGGGGGCAGTATCGTTGCGCAGCACATTCTCCCGACCTCACTCCCATGAATTTATATTTATGGATTATCACATTTGCGTTTGATGTAAGAGACACCGATGGCACGCCAGAAGAGCGATTACCTATTTCGCTGAATATGCATCCATTATTCGTGAAACACGTAGATGTTTTGAGCGTATTAGACAGTCCTTAGCAAGTTCATCCCGGTCGTGCATTAAAGTTAACGAATGGCACTTTCAGCAACATCTCCATGTACCATACACTTTACAAAAAGTCACTTTTAGTTTTCTTCATTCTTCTGTTAGTTTGTTTTGCTGCTCATCCCCATGCATTTAGCACCAAAACTCATGAGTTTATTCTACTCTTTCACTACTGATTTGCTCAGTTTTTTAATCAATGTGTTGTTTTTACATCATACAGTGTGTCCCAGGATGAATGATCAAGATTCAGGGATACAACAGGAGCAACCATTGAAAGCAAAAGAGTTTAGTAAACATGGACTCAAAAATGCATACCGTAAGGGCTACGTATGAGCACTTTTTCAGTAGGTTGTTTCACATCAGGGAAGATGAACAAGTTCAAAAATAGTTCAAATGGCTCTGAGCACTATGGGACTTAACTTCTGAGTTCATCAGTCCCCTAGTCTTAGAACTACTTAAACCTAACTAACCTAAGGACAGTACGCACATCCATGCCCGAGGCAGGATTCGAACCTGCGACCGCGGCGGTCGTGCGGTTCCAGACTGTAGCGCCTAGAACCGCTCGGCCACCCCGGCCGGTGATGAACAAGTACTCGTAGCTCTTAGGGTTGCTCTTTAAGTTTTTTGCACCACCTCTGAAAATATGGGAAGCAAAGAGCTTCAGCAGAAGAGATTTGTATCGCAGTATCGAAGAGGAAAAACTGTTAAGAGTCCTTAAGGTACACATTTTAGGGTTCATGCTTACTAGACATGCTTTGCTTGATATTCCTGAATTTTGACCATTGTTCATAGTTTTATAATAACAAATTTTCAATTTTATGTACTTCAGTGAGATGCTTAAGTGTGTGATATAGAGGCAAAAGTGCACCGCCATCATTAAAATGAGGCTGGTATAGGGCAGTTGCTGTGTTCTACATTCCTCTTACATTTTATCAGTGTAGTATGCACAACCTATGACCGTGAGAGTAATATTTCCTTTAAGATACTAGAATAATAATATCGTAGGGTTTCTATCCTTTCTCCGGTCCGCGATGGTCTCTCTGAGAATGTATGAGACGCGTTATTTAAATAAGTACCATTTTGAAATGCGACTGTTGGAACTTTGAGGTCGCCGTACTGCTATGACTATCCACAAACGTCATTACGGTAGCTTCCGCTTGCATGGATGTTTATTTAGGAGTGTTTAAAATGTCTCAGACTACTGAACATGCCGCCAGTTGTGAAACACGGGCTGTTATTTCATTCTTAAATGCAAGAGACGTGAAAACTGCCGGAATTCCTAGTCAGATTGTTGAAGTGTATGGAGAAAATGCTATGAACATTCAAATGATTTGAAAAAGATGTAGAGCATTTAGAGACGACGGACGGTCACTTACTTCTTTTTTCATCGGTACATTTGTGCTGCCAGCATTAAATGCTCTAAGCCCTTTTGAGTCATTTCAGCACTCACAGCGTTTTATTCATCTGCTTCAGTACTGCGACGATGAATTTGTTTATTTTCACGTCTCTTGCATTTAAGGAAGGAATAAAAGAGCATATTTCCCAATCGGCGGAATGTTCAATCCCCTGAGCCATTGCAAACACTTATATTCTAAATAAACGTTTATGCAAGCGGTTGCTATCGTAATGGCGTTTGTGGATAGCCAACAGCTGAAGGTACTTTGCAAACATGTGCAGTAGGCAGACCTCAAAGTTTCAAAGGCCATATTGCTAAACGGAATTGTAAGCACGCTCTTGTTATTAACATATACAAAAGAGTATTCCACATTTGTTATTTGTGTGACTAAATACAAGGCGATATCAGTTCAAGGCATGGGTATGATGTATCATATGTGCTGGATTAGGGACGGGTCTGATGATAGCGCAGGTCAAAGCAACATGTCAACACCTTTTTAGGGCGTGTTGAGTTACACCAGCAGCATGTGGGCGAGCAGTATCCTATTGGAAACACCATCCGGAATTCTGTTCATAAAAGACAGTACCACAGGTCGAATCACCAGATTTACGTACACTCATAGCCACGAGAGTCCTCCTGCTGTTGTACGAAATCGCATCCCAGACCATAATGCCAGATGTTGGTCCAGTGCGTCTAGCTCGCGGAAAGGGTAGTTGTAGGGCCTTAGTCCTTCTAACCTGCACACGCTGATCACTGTCGCCGTCGCAAAACCAACTTTCATCAGAAAACCTAACAGACCTCCACTCTGCCCTCCAGTGAGCTCTTGCTTTACACTACGTGGTGGTGGTTTGGGGTCAGTGGAATGCACGCTACAGAACGTCTGGCTTGGAGCTGTTCTTGAAGTAAACGATTCGTAACAGTTCGTTGTGTCACTGTGATGTCAACTGCTGCAGAGATTGCTGCAGCAGATGCTGTGCTAGGTGACAGAACTATACACCGAACATAATGGTCTTCCCTCTGGCACCCCACGAGGCCGTCCGGAGTCCTGTCTTCTTGCGAGCGTACATTCTCGTGATCGCGGCTACTTCCTGCAAAGTCTTCCTGCAGTATCGCAGAAGGAACATCCAGCTTCTCCTAGCCCTATCACACGAACTCGTTCAAACTCAATGAGGTGTTGATAAAGGCATTCTTGACTGATGTCAACTCACTACGTCCAATCTCAAAGATAACTAATGCTGATTTGCCTCCTCGTAGTGGCACTACTAGTGTCCCTCTTATGAGATTGACGCGAAATCTGAATTGACATCATGTCTCAGATGCAGAAACACGCTTACCAACTTCTGTTTATGTCGCACAACTCCTTCTTTGAGATGTGTACGGATCCACAGTAGATGAGAAGCAATCGACGCTCGCCAGTCTAGTTGTAATTGGTATACAGTCTCTTATACTGGTGTTGATCAAACTAATTCTCGGAGGAACTGCTGTTGCGATATACTAAAACTTGTGACCGAGCGTGGTGGCGCAGTGGTTAGACACTGGACTCACATTCGGGAGGACGACGGTTCAATCCCGCGTCCTGCCATCCTGATTTAGGTTTTCCGTGATTTCCCTAAATCACTCCAGGCAAATGCCGGGATGGTTCCTCTGAAAGGACACGGCCGACTTCCTTCCCTAATCCGATGAGACCGATGACCTCGCTGTCTGGTCTCCTTCCACAAAAAAAAAAAAAACAAAAACAACAATTAAAACTTGTGTTTCGACATTGTGGTGAAATTAAAAGTATACTCTGTGTGATCAGAAGTATCTGAAAATTACTTACAAGTTCGTGGGGCCCTCCATCGGTAATGCTGGAATTCATTATGGTGTTGGCCCACCGTTAGCCTTGATGACAGGTTCCACTCTCGCAGGCATATGTTCAATCAGGTGCTGGAAGCTTTCTTGGGGAATGGCAGCCCATTATTCACCAAGTGCTGCACTGAGGAGAGGTATCGATGTCGCTCGGTGAAGCCTGGCACGAAATCGGCGTTCCAAAGATGCTCTATAGGATTCAAGTCAGGACTCTGTGGGGGCTAGTTCATTACAGGGACGTTATTGTCATGTAACTACTCCGCCATAGGCCGTGAATTATGAACAGGTGTTGAAAGATGCAATCGCCATCCCCGAATTCCTCTTCAATAGTGGGAAGCAAGAAGGTGCTCAAAACATCAATTTAGGCCTGTACTGTGATACTGCCACACAAAACAACAAGTGTTGCAAACCCCCTTCCATGAAAAACACTACTACACCATAACACCACCTCCTCCTAATTTTACTGTTGGCACTACACATGCTGGCAGATGACGTTCACTGGGCATTCGCCACACCCACACCCTACCATCGGATCTCTCCACTGTGTATCGTGATTCGTCACTCCACACAACGTTATCCACTGTTCAATCGTCCAATGTTTACGCTCCTTACACCAAGCGAGGCGTCGTTTGGCATTTACCGGCATTTTGTGTGATTTGTGAGCGGCCGCTCGACCATGACATACAAGTTTTCTCACCTCCGCCTAACTGTCATAGTACTCACAGTGGAGCCTGACGTAGTTTGGAATTCCTGTGTGATGGTGTGGATAGATGTCTGCCTATCACACATTACGACGTTGTTCAACTGTCGGCGGTCTCTGTCAATCAACAGACGAGGTCGGCCTGTACGCTTTTGTGCTATACGTTTCCCTTCACGTTCCCACTTCACTACCGCATGGGGAACAGTGGACCTAGGGACGTTTAGGACTGTGTAAATCTTGCATATAGACGAATGACACAAGTGGCCACGTTCGAAGTTCGTGAGTTCTGCGGAGCGCCCCATTCTGCTCCCTCATGATGTGTAATGACTATTGCGGTCGCTGATATGGAGTACCTGGCAGTAGAGGGCAGCGCAATACACCTAATATGAACAACGTATTGTCTTCGGGGTGTCCGGATACTTTTGATCACATAGTGTATATCCAGCCATTGGAGGACAGTGTGTGGGGTAAAAACTGTAGAGATAGACCAAAAGATGAATACATTAAGCGCGATCTAGAAAGCTGTAGGTTGCAATAGTTATTAGGAGATGCTCGCACAAATAGAGCAACATAGGGAACTGCATCAAACCGCCAGCCTATGTGGCCGAGCGGTTCTAGGCGCTTCAGTGCAGAACCATGCGGCTGCTACGGTCGCAGGTTCGAATCCTGCCTCGTGCATGGATGTGTGTGATGTCCTTAGTTTAGTTAGGTTCACGTAGTTCTAAGTCTAGGGGACTGATGTCCTCAGATATTAAGTCCCATAATGCTCAGAGCCATTTGAATCACTTGAGCTGCATCAAACCAGTCTTCTGACTGAAGATCACAACAAGCCCAGAACTAATTAAAGTTTCCGCAGTTGTTCTTTTGCTTCAGAAAAAAGCATACACAGAGTGTGATTTCTCTTTTTTCCGCTAACTGTTTACCGTGTGCTGATCTTATTTTCTTTCTTATAGCTCGCTTTCGTTCGTTCACGTTTGTACTGCCGTCTATGGAAATGCTTCTGGCCTAGAAATGTATTGCCGCTCCGACTGCCAGATTAATGCAGGTGTGAGTGCACTTCCTATGGTCGTCAATGTCGGATTCAGCAATGTACAGTTTCTATGCCCTACCTGAACGTACAATATGTCACAAAATTAAGAACTTGGCGTCAGGCATAAGTATTTTCTTGCCAACATGACTATGGACTTTGTTATGTGCGTAATGACTTGCTGCCTTTCTGCTGAACAGCTGCTCACGCGGTGGCTCTATGAGGTATTTAGCAGGGACTGGCAGAGCCCTTAATCAGCGTCCCGCGGCAGCAGGTGCCGGCGGCTATGGCAGCTATACGTCACGGCGCTCTGCAGGCAGCCTAGCGCCAGCCGCCTGCCGGCTGCTCAGGGAAATTGCGGCCAGCTGACGGATCGCCGGATCAGGCGGCGTCGCCGGGACAAACGACGCCATCGCCACCGTCTACTGGGGTGTCGGCAGCAGCTGTCTGTCCGCCATCTGGTCCCGTCCGGTGCCTTCTATTGCAGTGCCTTATGACACAACTTTCGATCACAGTGCTACCTTTCCCGTCACATTAATGTAAGTTGAATGTACACTAAAGTGACAAAATTCATGGGATAGCGATATGCACGTATTCAGATGGCGGTAGCATCGCGTAAGCAAGTTATAGAAGGAAAGTTCATTTGTACTCAGATGGTCCGTGTGAAAAAGTTTCTATCTATATAAGTGCAGTCGCTGTCCAACGATTTTTGTCACCTCAGTGTATTGTTCAATGAAGCAACTTACATTCGGAAACGCCTTAATCAATAGCAAACGAATGTTTTATTTTGCAGAACAGATTTAAATAATTACAATATATACTTCAGTTCCACTGAACGAATATTTGAGACAAACCAGATTTCACAAAATTAGCAAACATGAGTAATTGTAAATAGATTGTAAACAGTAGTAAATATCATTTTAAAGGATTGAAAACGGAAAGTTTAATCTGAAACAAAAATGAACTCTGTATGTAACATCTCATAATGGCCCACTTCACAATCCCCCTTCGAAAAAAGCGTAATAAAGAAAACTGCACACTTAAATCAAGAAGTTACTTATATTTTCCTAATTACTGTTTATGATTTTTAAAACCGATACATTATAGCTGACTTTATATTTAATAAATTTACCGACTAGACACTGAGTGTATCGAAATCATTAAAAATCTTTCTGCATGAAGAAGTGAGCTGTTTTAACTGATTATGTTTCACGCGTAACTAAAGTTTCTCTCAATGTAGGCACTCGTGGCAGGTGTATTTAATATTTGTCTTGCGACACAAGAAAGTCGAGAAAGCCATTGGGAGCTATTTTTCTACCGTTGTAATTTTCGACGCTCATACAAGTTTCTTGTAAGTTCTACAGAACTCATCATGCAGAAGAGGAGAATCTTATGCCCAGTTCTCAAATGTCGTCTTTTTATAACGTCCTGCATTTCCTTCGTGTCTGCTGTGATTGGGTACTTGCACTGCAATTATGTATTCTCAGATTAACATTTTCAGATTAATGTTGGGATCCTAGAGTTAGTTTCCCGCATATAATTAAAATAATATCTATGTAATAGCAGAAAATTACCTTCAGCAGACACCTCTCAAGCCGCTTTGTAAACACGCCACCTTTTTTTATCGTCGGTTCGCTTCCTTAATGTGCGCTATTTACGCACCACAAACATTGCAGTTTTATGCAACAACATGACGTTCATTTTCTGCTCTAGAAGGCACCGGCAGTCTCTTTCATAGGTTTCAAGTATTGAAACTACAGTTCTATCCACATTAACTTCACGAGTGGCACTGTAAGATCAAATGAAATTACACACCTCTTGATGTTTGTGTGACATCTTTGCCTACATGTTATTATATTTTGTTGTTACGCTTTAACGTGAAATATAGAAAGAGTCACTTAGTGATATGCTAGCAAGATGCGTACCCCTGGCACTACGCGGCAGATGGTCTTAGCATGATAACAATGGAATAGTTAGAAGCCATATCGTTCTAGACATTGTACATTCGTGGCACTGTTACGACCGGACAGAAAACATCAGGTAGTTCAATTATATGACGTGTTTGCGGACAGTGTGTTAGACACAGGGTAAAAATAACCAACATACTGACGTAGGTACATACGGGGTGACAACTATTGAACTATATGAAAAGAAACGTAAATTTGTTACAAGCTACGGCCTGCACGCACATTGTTCAACGAGTAAACATCAGTACAGATATTCGTTTTTAGGTTATGACATGTTCGATATGCCTGCCATCATTGGCGATAACGTGGCGCAGAAAAATAGCGAAATTCTGCATGACCCGCTGAAGTGTTGAAACATCGTTGTCGATACATCCTGTATGGCTGTTTTTAGCACAGAAATGGTTTTATGGTTATTACTGTACACCTTGTCTTTAGTGTAGCCCCACAAAAGGGAGTCGCATGTATTCAGATCCGGAGAATATGGCGGTCAATTGAGGCCCATTCCAGTGGCCTGTGGGTATCCGAGAGTCAGAAAGCGGTCCCCAAAGTGTTCCTCCAGGAAATCAAACACTCTCCTCCATCTTGCATGAACCACATTTTGTCGAAATCAGGGTTACTTTGGATATTTTGGATGAAATAGTCTTCCAAAGTACCGTTCAGTAGTCACCCTGCCATCAAGGAATATGGCACCGATTTTTCCATGACTGGACATTGCACGCCACACAGTCACTCGTTGAGCGTGAAGAGTCTTCTCGATCGCGAAATGCGGATCCTCAGCCCCAAACGTACCAATTTTGCATACTGACGAACCCATCCAAATGAAAATGGGCTTCGTGGCTAAACGAAACCACGCATGTGCATAATAATTTCCATCCCCCGTGGCAAACCGTGTAGTTTGAACGTCCTAACGCAAACCGTTCAGAAGTTATGACGATTTTATTTCGTATAGTTCAATAATTGACACCCTGTATTAAGGTACCAATTATAGCTGAAACTATACCCATAACATCCCGTATTTACAACAGGTCTGCTGACGTTACCTGTAGTGATTACTTATCAACAGAAATTTCGGTAACACTTGGTTCATACTCAAAGACGAAGTGCGAATTTAAATTGCTATCAATAATCATTGGTAGACAAGATAAACGAAACACAAGCATGGCTTTAGCAGGCAGGCGCCAAACTGTCAAGCTAGTTCAGTGGGAGTTTAAGAACAGTTTCCGAATCTGTTCATGAAATTTAATTTCGTGTAGAACAGAATGAATTGTCGGAAATCGCCGTCGATGACGTACATGTGCTACCTCTTGTTAACCTTATTATGATGTGTAGGAGACTACGCTCGGGTTCTTAAGAGGTAAAACGTGATTTAATATGTGAAATGAGGCTGGAGAAATTTCTTAAAATTTGCCTATGAAAACGTACTGTTCTCAAGATAGACGATATATGACGTTTTACGGTGCTTGGTAAATAATAATTAGCATCCGAAAACTTTATTGTGAACGTCATAAGTAGACTGGTTCTCGGAATCGATTTTTTGATTTTATGATACTATCAGTAAAAGACAATCAAGTGGCATCCCTTTCCTTTATAATTTTCCTTTCTAGCAGCGTAGAGGTTTTCGCATTTTGTCTCTGTGTTACGCACTGTTTATTGCATGCACTTTAGAGTCTGCGGCCGGCTGAGAAGAAATAAGTCGGGACGGCACCTTAGAATCATCTATGCAGGACAAGTGGTTAAATTTGCTTACCAAAACCCTATCTTGGACAGCAAAGTCATGAGAGCTCTCCTCAATTGAGAACGTTTGGAACATTATGGACAGTGTGAGTTAACGAGCGTTTCGCTCTCATTTAAATATATGGCCGAAAGAGACAGCCTCCTGTCGTCCAGGAACCTGTGCGACAAATAGCGCAGATCCGCCACGAGATGGGGAAAGTCCACAGGCGTCTATTGTGCTGAATGAGGCCAGGCTGATCACGCCTAAGAGCTGTAATGTGCGAGTGAGACAGAGTAGAATCTACGTCGTAGGGAAACCCAGGGAAGCATAGCAGTGTTAAATATGGTGGACCTAATCGGCCATAAGCGGAAACATTTAGGTAAATTATTTAATTCCGTAGTAATTCAGGGAATTAAGCCACAGTAATTTTAGTCTACCATCCTTCATAAATGTTTATGGTGACCCCAATAAACTTTGAATATTAATCTTATCTATAATAGTTTCGGATTTACTGTTAAAGTGAAATTCACAAGTTTTATAAGAAAGACCTGCATGCTAAAATCTGAACGCTTTGGTCGATCTTAACGATCGACATTTCATATAGAAGCGCATTATTAAAATGACCAATGTTGTAAATATCAACTCTGTAACTTTATTTGCCTACAAGATATGGTAAATTTAAATTATCAGTATTTTCAATTTAAGCATCAGATCATTTCCTCCACATAAAACACATTGAACGATGACAGCATAACACCTTATTGAATCGTTAGGTAATAGAATATTTGTTGTAAATTTTAGTGCATAATAGCTACTTTTGTTCTTTATTTATTTATGAGAAAGCACATTGGTGCAAGGCTACTAGCCGTGACATTCAAAGTTAAGAAGGAAATAGTATTGTTTTTATGTAAAAGAATTTAACGTTTATTACGTAATGGATATTATTGTTACTTTATTTAGAACCTGAAAGAGGTCAAGCTTTGATTATTTAAAAATGTTAAAAATGAAATAATGTAGAATAAGCTGTAGCCAATCAGATGGACGGCTTCAGGGAAGGGAACTGTTCTAATCATTTGAGCGAGGATATTCGGATCGCGGGAAACGTGACCAGGGACGGACAGAGGGACAGTGCAGCTGGAGACACCAAAGTGGACAGTGCTGGTGGAGACGCGAAAGCGGACGGTCTGTCTTTAGGTAGCTAGGAAGTGAAACGACTTAGAGAATTTCACGTTGTGTGGTATCGCGGGACTTAGTCTCTGAGCGGAGAGCAGCCGTGCGCCTGGTGTAAACTCTTAACTTTTCACGTAGTTAAGGAGGCAGAGTATTAGATTTGTGTTTTACGATGAGATTGTGAATGATCGAATTGTATCAGATGGATTTGTGCTCGAGTGTAACAGTAACTCTAAATACGACAACGTTCACTATTAGTTAGAATAAACATTATTCTAACCATGTGGCCTATATCATTTATGGGTCGTTAATTTAGTTCCCGATATTATTATTACTGTTACTATACGTTATATTAACTTTGTATTTCGCAAACTTGCCATCAGCCAGACAATTTAACAAAAGGGTCACAAGTGTCTAATTTAGGGCATGTAATGCGAGACGTGTGGTTCACGCCGTAGACGAGTCTGAGCCAAGACATTTCGACGAAGAGGAACCACATGTGATCCGGAACATCTTTGGAATATTAGCTCGCAACAGGACACTCCAAAGTTCTAGCGGTTTTGACCATTTAATCGCGACCTGGACAGAATTTGGCACGATATCCCTAGGGAGAGCCAAAAACTCTATCAGTCAATCCCATGCCGAATAATCGCTTGCATAAGGGCCACAGGTGGAGTATGGCAATGTTGACTTGCTCAATTTGTGAAGCTCTTTCTCTTGAATAAATATTCCAATTTTTCTGAAAGCGTTGTCATTTCTCTGTGCAAACACGTACATCTCACCTACTGATTTCCGTTCCATTCGAAAGATTCATTAGTGGTGCGTCATTCTTTTTGTCTTACAGTGTATTTTTACCCGTTCATAGTTTTTCTAAGGACAACAATATTTTTTAAGATAGAGAACCACGTGAAAACTAAATGTAAGGTTGACATCTTGCAACACTCCAGATGTATTACGGTTTCCTTAAATGGCTTAGTAAATGGTGTTATATGGTGATCATAACCTGACATTTTATCAGAGGCAGATTCTTTATCTAAAACAGCCCTCATTGGCTCAATCTGGGAATTTGCTGATTGAAGCATGGCAAAATAACTGTTTCAAAGATTTTAAACACATTGCTAAAGATGAATTCATTCTCACATGAGACGTCTTCTCTTGAAGTAGGAAACCATAATCCTAACTGAATTAAGAACAGCTAATTCAACTAGAGCGTTTTCTTTCAAAAGCTGTTCGCTCAGAACATGCTCCAACACCGCGTTTACTCTGTGAGTCATGCAAGGAGGACTTTTACATATGTCGAGAAGCTTAACAACATTATTGCCCTTGTATGTGAAAAACGTAATTTTGGTCATGTCTTCACGAAAAACACTTAACGATATTCCAACTCACTTCGAATGTTTGTTCAAGGTCTTTGGAAGCCGGGAAACGCCGACGACATTAATATATACAAGGGCGTTCCGCAAAGTAACACCTCTGAACTTTGTATGTGAAAACTTTCTAAGTAAGACAAATCTCATTAAAATTCTACTTTCTTATTTCAAGATTTTAAACATGGCTGAAACAACAACTGTTGAAATTCTTCACGGTAAATGATGACAGCCTATCTTAGGCGAAGTACTGATGCTAAGCTGTGTTCGCATCGACCCTCTGTCCATAATAATGTTGTATAAATGGAGATGATGTTTTAACTACTGACGACGCCTTTGACACAATTGTTTTATGAATCCCATTGCAGGATGTGATTTTAGTGTATTTTACTTCTGATGAAGGTATATTTAGATATACCGAAACTGTGGTCAAGAATTTTAATAAATCTTCATCCTGCAACTGTTTTGGCTGTCATCAATTACCGTGAACAACTTCCTTATTCTTCATGTCTGCATATTTACTTCTCAACACAATCACCCTGACAGAAGGTTTAATTTTCAGCACACCCTCGTATTTACTCAACGACAGTCTGAATTTATATAGTACATTTTGTCACAGATATATAATTCACTGTTTTGTAATTGGCTGTCCATAAACAACTTAGTTCGCAGCTCGTGGTCCCGCGGTAGAGTACTCGCTTCCCGAGCACGGGGTCCCGGGTTCGATTCCCGGCGGGATCAGGGATTTTCACCTGCCTCGAGATGACTGGATGTTGTGTCGTCATCATCATCGTCATTCATCCCCATTACGGTCGGAGGAAGGCAATAGCAAACCACCTCCGCTAGGACCTTGCCTAGTACAGCGGTGCGGGTCTCCCGCATCGTCCCCTACGCTCTGTCAAGGAGTATGGGACTTCATCATCATCATAAACAAGTTGTACTTGCATAGATGCCAGAATTAATTTGATGTAAGCGTTTTGCTGCGGATTTTATCAGTGAGTTTTTTGGAATTTCTAAGCTAATGTCACATGAATAAGCATAAGATTTTTAGTATCCACTGAGCCACATTTATTTCTTATTTCATCCATTTTTGCCCTAAGTGCTACTAAACTACTTCGAGTTCCTAGCATACATTTTCACACACTTGTCAACCACTAAGCCTCTGTCCTCTTTCACGATAATTCTGGAGTGAAATAACAGCTGTTCAAATTTACAAACATGTCGTAACATACCCGAGGGTGACGAATGAGTGTGCTGTAACTTTTTACACAATTTCCATTGTGCGACACCCATCGATTTATTTCAATCGGCCTCATAAACACACGAATACATTTACTATGCTGGACTTGAGCTCTTTTTCCTGACACATATACTCCCCAATTCTTAATTTATCCTCACTTTAGTCTGTTCGTTTTGCTGCTCTCACCGTTACGATAACTGAGCTGCAGTGAAACTAGCTACGCAAATATATACCTTCTATTCTATAGTCACATTAGATGTATGCCTCAACCTATTATTAGGTGCAGCAGGCTGAACAAGTCGTAAGAAAACTGCTAGGCTTGCTGAAACCCAAGTTGGTCTGCTATAACCATTATGCTCCAGGCTGAGGTGCCAGAAAGGTTGCGGCTTTGACAGGGCCAGACAGGCAGAAAGCAGAATTTGTTCACAACTGACACAATCACGTCACTGGCAAAACAGGTACTGCTACTCGAACACGTACAGACATAATCTATCCGTTGAAGGCTCAACCATTGTTATGCATTATTAGTTTCATAGTTATTAGCTATTTACACTTTGTAGTGGTTTGTCACACAAAATAGGTTTGACCGGCAAGTGAATAAGGTTTCCACACCAAAAAATATAATTTCAGTAAGTTCGAGTTAATCAGTATCTTTTCGTCTGAATATAAAGACATCACAATATAGCAACGGCGTAAACAACAAATTAAAGTCACAAGGTCGGCGTCGCCTTGTAAATCCCCAATTATCTAGGTACTTACTAAGAGAAATTTTCTTCTACGGGCCCTGCTTCAACAGATCAATATATAGAAATTACGATGTTCGTCTACGAACAAGCAGGGTCGTCAAGTAGAAGGTCGTGCTGCGTCAATTTCGGTAAAAAAAATAAAAAAATGAAAAATCGACACAAGGAGCAGCACACATGACTGGAACGGAGGGCTGGACGAGCAAAACATGCAAGTGCAGCTGCATTCATAGTGACATGCAATGGTTTTATTTCGGACCAGATTACATTTCACAAATAAGAGCTTACTCCAAAGGAAAAAGAAATGCGCCGCCCTCCACCCCTAAAGGTTTTAAACAGTTAAAAATTTATCTGCAAGTAATTAAAATTTCAGCCTGCAGGTACTGAAATTTCAAATCTGGATAATAATAAATAGCACAAATAATGAAGACGACCACAAACAACCAGCCACCTTTGTCCACAATGGCGACAGTAACAATGACAAGAAATTTCCACTCTCAATTAAATTTTCAATGTAGTCTCATACCCCAAAATGGCGATGACAGTAATAATAATAAAAAGAACCTTACCGCAAACAATGAAATATTAAATAGTTAAATTACATTTTGCTGAAAGTTTCTTCCCTCCAAAATGGCAATAATAATAAGTCAAGAAAATTTGAGTAAAACAGTCAATGTCGATTAGTTAAAATTTTATCCCTAAGCATAATTTTAATAGTAGAAATGCTTCGCTCAAATTAGCCATAATATAAAGATATAAAAATTTTTACTCAAAGCAATCAAGTTCTAAAACGTTAAATTTTCATCCCAAAAGCAATTAAGATTTAACTGTATGTATAATTCGCCCAAAATAGCCATAATAATAATAAGAAGAAGACTTAACTCAAAGAAACAGATCCTGAACAGTTAAATTTTCATCTATAACTGAAGCAAATTTTGTTGTAAGTATCTTTCACCCTGAATGACGATAATAATAATGATAAGAAATCTTTTTCTGAAACAAGTAATTTAAAATAATTTAGCTCATATCTCCAAAAAGATTAAATCTTATGTGTAGGCATAGGATTAGCAAGGTAATCTGATAACATTTACAATAAATGGATGTAATCAATGCAACGGCAATAACCGAAGCTGGACCAGACATGTCTGGGCGCGGGGAAAACCCAAAGGGAAGCTGTAACCTCCCCCTCACTTATCGACCTTAATGACAGTGAAAAATCAAACCGCGTGTACCTAATGGAAATTTGGGAAAAGCAATCGTCACCGAAGTTAATCTGTCGGTAAAGAGGGAGGAAAGGGTTACATCTAAATGAAAGGAAAAATGCAAATGAAACTGGTGGAAATTAATTTTGAAAAGGGGTAAAGTTAATGAAGAAAGTAAATGTGCGGCCGTTACGTTAACAATTAACTAGCGGTAATTAGATATTTGAGATTTGGGGGAAATTACGGTCGCCAGTCCTAAGGACAATTACTATAGTAACTCAAAAAGAAAGGTAATTACACATATAATTAGCACTGGAAGCGTGGCAACTGAAGGTTGACACGTGTAGTGTGAAAACTGAAAGTTTGTCAGAAGTAATAAATTTCACTACACTCTGACTTAATTTAGCAAAAGAATTAATAAAACTGGAAAATCGAAAGTTAATTTGGTGAATGAACTTAATAGTGAGCTTTCTTTCTGAAGCACATCGACATTCAGTAAAATAAGGTTAGTCTTGGACTACCTCAACAATCATTTCAAAAGCTACTTGAATCTACGCAATTTAGAAATAAGAGAATTAACTTTGAACTTGAATTAAATGATTCTGAACAATTAACAATAGTAAAATTTAGTACGTACCAAGCTGAGCTGCAGTCACAGGTAACTAAAATACGGTAACAAAACTCGCACTCTTAATTTGTGCTTGTGCAATCTAAATATTGTAGCCAGCTGAACTTTGAAATTAAAGCAGTGAAATCGAATGATGCTGGCGTTTGAATTTCAACGACCCTCGGGCTCATTTCGGAAAAGGAAGGGACCCTGCTTGGCAATGCAATTGGGACAATGAGCAACAAAGGTACATGCTAAGTTGCTGTAATTTTGCGAGGCAAATGGAACAATTTGAAAAGCTGAGATCTGCCATACAGTTCTGAAACTTTACGTGCTTTTAGCCTTCCTTGTTGGTTGATTGAAGGTTTGAAGCCGTCGATCGAGGAGGTGGCGACAGTCACTCATTGTCGGCCGTCGCTGTTGCAGGAGCTGGATGTTGGCGCGCCTTCTTCTCGACACGGTCACCAGGCGAAACGGGCTCTTGATGTGCGCCAGCTAATGCTTCCCGTCCGCGACACCATGTCAGAAACTATCATCGCGAGTCGAGCGCAATTACATGCTGCCAAACCCCGAAAGCGCGGCAACTCGCGGGAGCGTCACACAACACACCTGCTCCACTCGCTACTCCAGCCAGACTCCCTCTGCCCGCGCTCCACGCGGCAGAGTTAACACTACCAAAGATCCTACACACTTTGATTCTTCACACGACCCATCGATGTAATCGTTCGATAGCAGTTTCCCCTAGGCAAGACCCAGCGTAAAAATACAAATAATATTTACGAAACAAACCAATTATACATCGACATGAGTGCATAAATATATATATACAAACAGTAAAACAATTACAATATATAAAGAGACAGAAATGCCATATCTTGAGGTAACAAAACAAGGAAAAAAATAATAGTACAATAGATGGAAATAGGAGGATATGCATTTCCGGCGTTACACGTGCCCCACATTGTCTGAGGATGTTCGTGTAACGTAAACAGACTCAGAAAATGTCCCAAAAAAGAAACAGCGGAAATGCATATGCTCAAAACATCAACAAAATTTAGCATTCGTCTAATGAATCATAGATCAATTTTTAGACCATAATAATTGAGTGGAGACACTCCTAATCTTATTCCACTCTGTCATCTTGCACAAAATAAAACAGGTTGACAACATATCAAAATTCATAGTAAACATAGAAAATGGTTTAGCTATTCCAAAATCATTAAAATTCGTAACACTATAAGAAGTGGAATACTATTTGCAGAATTAATTAGAGTGCATGGGCATAAAAACAGGTAGATCAAAATACGCAAATAAATAATTAAATAGACTACACATTTTGTATCACCTTTTCATAATTAATATTCTCGTCACGAGAATCTATTTATCGCTAAACAAGAAAATAATATTCAGCAGATCGAAAAAACCATAAATATTGACAGTAGAATTCTTTCAGCTGTCCAGGAAGAAAAACAATTCCGCCTTCCGTACTCGCAAGTACAAAGAATGCCGACAGCGGCACAAGAGCCGACAGCGGCACAAGAGCGGACAGCGGCTCCGCCTCGCCAGGATTGTTGCGCCCGCCTGTGCGGCACGCTTGATCTCACTCGCCTGCGTAACGGCATTTCCAGAACGTCCGTTTCACTGAATTCTTTAGGAAAAACTCACTCCCGAGTAATCTCAAGGAGTCCATTAACACTATCACAGTGGATAACTCAACACTGTCCATCATCACACATGTACAAGCCTGAAACTTAAAACAGCGTCTAAGTACATCGGCAATGACTAGTAAAACACATATTCATGGAATCTTACAGCTAGTTACAAAATCATATTTACATTGCTTAATCTACTGTGACTCAGCTGAAAACTTAAACTAGCAGCTTGGATTTTTAAATTGATTAATATTCAGTAACTCTTAAATCATTTAATCAACATAAATTACTTATTAATTACAACTTCTTTAATGACCTCTAGGTCAGGCAAAAGCATCGCCACATGGCACATCCTTAAATCTTACACTCTATATCTACATACTGTACAAATTACCCTATCTGTGGTACTAATCAATCCTTGGTTGGTACAATTTCAGGTCTACAATGTTTCGTATACCTAATAGCTTTCCAGAGCTTGGATACTCTAAGCAATAAGCATTTGTGTGAGGTATACCAATGACTTTATATGGTCCATTACAAACAAACTTAAATTTAGAGATTTCATTGTCTATCTCGCTCGATTTCTCATGAGCTTTTACAAGTACTAAGTCTCCTATCGCAAACTTAGCAAAACGCGCTTTAGCGTCATGACGACGTATGCGAGCATCGGCTTTAAGCTTCATTACTTCTCGCAAACGATCTTTTTTCACACCAATAGTAATGTCAATCCGTGGAGGGAATTTGATTACCTCTTCCACTAAACTTTTACTTCTGTCATCCAACAGGATTTCCTCTGGAGAAAATCCCGTCGATTCATGTCTCAAGGTGTTCATAATTCTCTCAAATACTGCTACATATTTGCCCCATGCCCTATGGTTGTGATGGCAATAGGTACGGCACAGTCGGCCTAGCTCGCGCATATACCTCTCAGCGGGATTCCCAGCCGGACAATATGCAGAAATATGGATCACCTCGACCCCATTACTTTCCATGCCTTCATTCCACAACTTAGAAGTAAATTGTGCCCCATTGTCTGATAGAATCGCCTTGGGCTTACCAATATGAACAAAATAATCGTTCACAAGCTTGCTATAGACCGCTTTGGCTGTAGCTTTCCTAATCGGGTATAGTTTGATGAACTTGGAAAAAGCTTCTAGCACTACTAAAATGTAGGCAAAGTTTCCTGATGACTTGGGCAAAGGTCCGTACAAGTCCACGCACAGTAACTCAAAGGTGTCGTTAGGCCTTATACTTTGCATAGGACCACGACTCGTACAGTTGGTAACCTTCACCTTCTGACATAAATCGCAAGTTTTCACTCTGTCAGTAACTCGTTTTAACATGTTGTTAAAATGCACTACTTCACTCAGCTTTTCCGTACATTTCTTTGGTCCACAGTGACCATACGCCAAATGGTAGTAGTCTATTATTTCCGTGACGTATTTGGTGGGCCAGCATACCCGCCAAATATTACTATCTTCACCCTTACGTATGTACAAGATATGATCGTATATCTTGTAATACTTCCTTAATTTCTCTCCTTCTGGACTCTTTTCATCATATCGGGTTTTCACCATATTTAAACAACCATCCTCGTTCTGATGACGACGTAGATTCTTACAGATGTTCATTATTAATTTACGTCCCTCAACTTCTTTAAAATAGTACAATTTGACCACTCCATCTGCCTCATCTTTCAATAGACCTTGATTAGACTCGGGCAACCGCGACAGCGCATCCGCTACGCAATTGTCGGTCCCTTTTACGTAACAGATGTCATAGTTAAATTGCTGTAAATACAACGACCACCTAGTCAGTCTTTCGTGAAGTAGTTTACAATCCTTCAGATAAGTGAGCGCCTTATGTTCCGTATGAACAATCACCTTACGGTCCCATAGGTAACCCTTGAACTTCTTGAATCCCCACACGATAGCGAGACACACTTTCTCAGAAATCGTGTAGTTTCGCTCACTTTTTGATAAAGTTCGACTCGCGAACGGTATCGTCCGGTGTTCCTTATCCTCTCCTTTACCAACTTCTTGGAACAGTTCTACCCCCACCCCGTAATTCGACGAATCCGTTCCCAGATGGAAGGGTAGCAATAAATCAGGATGAAATAGTATGTTAGATCTTAACAACTCGTCTTTTAATCTCTCGAAAGCGGTCTGACACCCGTCAGTCCACACAAACGGAACATTTTTGAGTAAGAGGTTATTCAAATTTTCATCATTAAACACTTGTCCTTTTACAAATTTACGGTAAAATCCTGTGAGCCCCAGAAAACTTTTTAACTGTTTCCTAGACTTGGGTGGAGGACAATTCCTTATTGCCTCTAGTTTCTCTGGGTCTTTCGTAATACCAGCAGTGTTAATTACATGCCCTAAAAATTTCAGTTCCTGCTTCACAAATTCGCATTTCTTTAGCTTTAGAGTCATTCCGCCACGGCGCAATGCTCTAAAAACTTCATCTAACAGGTCACAATGGTCATGCCAAGTGGCATTGGCCAACAATAGGTCGTCAACATATACAGTTAATCTTGAACTCAAAGCCGGTCCTAGCACTTTATCTAGGGCCCGGATGAATACGGACACAGATATATTAAGTCCAAACGGCAGTACTCTATACTGATAACACCTGCCCGCAAACAAGAAGGCGGTGTATGGCCTAGATTCTTCTTCGAGTTCTATTTGCCAGTAACTAGCCGTCAGATCGAGGCTACTCATGAACTTAACGTCATGAAAACGTTGCAAAATCTCCTCCATACTCTCTGGTCTGTCTGTTTCGCGTTGAACGACCCTATTTAACGTGCGTGCGTCAATCACAATACGCACACTACCATCCCGTTTTGCTACAATGACCAAACCGTTATTGTATGGACTCGTACTTCTTTCAATCACTCCCCATTCGATCATCTTATCTATCTCCCGTTGCACTGATTCCTTTTTGGACAGCAGTATAGCATACGGTCTCACGAAGAATGGTTCGTGCGGAATTACATGCAACTTGCATTTATATCCTTCCACAAGTCCCGGTTTGTCTGAAAACGCACTCTTATTCCTCATTATTACTTCATACAGGCCTCGTCTTTGTTCGTGTGTTACGTTTGACACACCGTCTACAATACTTTCCAAATCACTTTCTACACTATTGTCAATGCCGAGATTCCTCACATTACAGTAGTTCAAATTCATACCTACGTCAATACCATTCGACCAGTTAACAACGTGTATAGGCTGGTATCGCCTATGCACACCGTCTCCTGCCTCGTCAAAACTAACTACTATTGTTTTATCTTGGGACGTACATGTCAAAGTTTTGCTTTCGCAATTAATCACTGCACGGTACTTTAATAGCCAATCTAACCCGATAATTACTTCCGCAGTTAAGTCTGGCACGACGACAAACTCTTGTTCAAATCGTGCCCCACATATCTCGAAGTTGACAAAAATCTGTTTTGTGACCGGTTTACTGGCCTTCCCAGTAGCACCGATAATTTCCACTCCTGTTACTGGCATAACTACGATGCCGGGTCTGTCTTTCAGTAACTCAAATATTTTCCCAGATACAGCACTCAGTTCTGCACCGGTGTCCATCAACACGTTTAGTTGTAGGTCGGCATATTAACAGACACTACTATCTGTCTACACTTGTCCTCGACTGTTTCTTTATTTTCCCACAGTAAATCCTCGTCTATATCCAGGTCATTCCAGAACAAACCATCCGGCTTTGATCCTAAATCCGGTTTATCTGGCGGCTTTTTCAGCCTCTGTTCACATACAGTTTTAATTTCAACACGTTTGTCCTGAGGCTTAGTCTCTAGCTTCGCCTCCAATACCGAAACCTTTTCCTGTAACTCGTCAACTAGTGAGTGTTGCTTTGCTATCAATTCACTAATTGTCACCTTCGTTGATTCCACTTTGGTCAGATTGATCTCATCTGCCAATCTACCTGGAGGAATGTGCCCAGTAGCATCTGAAATTACTTCCTCTGGATCTGCGCAACCCACACTGCTATCGTCTGACTGTATAATGTCAGCTCTAACCTCAAAAATGGTTCAAATGGCTCTGAGCACTATGGGACTCAACTGCTATAGTCATAAGTCCCCTAGAACTTAGAACTACTTAAACCTAACTAACCTAAGGACAGCACACAACACCCAGCCATCAAGAGGTTGAGAAAATCCCGGACCCCGCCGGGAATCGAACCCGGGAACCCGGGCGTGGGAAGCGAGAACGCTACCGCACGACCACGAGATGCGGGCAGCTCTAACCTCATACACGCTGTAATCTATGTGCTTTTCTACCAATCGTGTCCGGCTGTCACTAAAATTTTCGTAATCTTTCTCCTTAATACTCTCGCAACGTTTAAACTGGAGGTTTGCGTCGGATGGGTCGGCTACTTCTATCACTATAACTTTCGGTAAAGTCTGCCGGTTAGGGCCAGAACTTTCCGTTACTACTTCAACATATAACTCCTGCGGGACGAAACACGACGAATCTTGCTCGTGCTCCCCATTTACATCAACTATTTCTGGTAAAGTCTGCCTGTTAGGGCCAGAACTTTCCATCACTTCACAAATACTATCTTCCTGTGGGACGAGACGCGGCAAATTCTGCCCGCGCTCTCCATAAATGCTTCTCCCGTACAGGCCCCTATAATCTCTTAGTTCGTCGTATAAGCGACCGAACTGCCTTAACCAGACCTCATCCCTCTCTGCATCCCCTCGCTCAATGACGGACGTGTTATCCGACATCTGATCTTCTCTCAACAATTGCGAATCATTCTTAAACTCAATCTCCAGTTCCGCTGTGGGTATTACAGCTGCCCCTTTATAATCGATTTCCGGAACACTACTTAAATTGTTCTCACTGACAGTGAATGTATTTTCTACTGCCGTGTATACAGTTGATCTACTACTTGTCGGGCGCACTCCTTTCTCCTAACACTGGCACACTCTCCCGCCGTTGATTATTCCACACGGAATTTTCATAACGACGACACCAGGGTTTTCTCCTGTTATTGGGCCGCCAAAATTTCTCCACGCCTGGTCGGCCCCTCACCGGCGCGGCTAATGGTTTCCCTGTCTCGTCCCAGCAGATACGCTCCCCGGATGCTGCTGAGGCGGCTGATCACACGCTCTGGCGTTATTACTATTCTGTGATGCCCGTATCACGTTAGTATGATACTGGTTTCCGTCATTCCTGTTCTTATTTGCATTGTACCGATTGTTATTACGGTCCGAACCATTATTGTTATTGCTGCCATGGTTGCGGTATGCATTATTCCCGTGGTTATCGTCGTTGTGGTTGCTGTGGTACCCGTTGTTGTTACCACGGCCTCTGCCACTGTCGCGATTATTGCGCCAATTGTCCTCGTCCTCCACTCTTTCCAGGAAATCATTGATTGTCCTGTAATTGCTTCCTACGTATCGTTTTGTATCATCTGGAAGCTTCTTGTAGAGTTCCCAGACTATTTCGGATTCCGAGCGGCGGTCACGCAAATATTCCAACTTGCGGATCCAGCCCTCACAAAACTCCTTCATCGAACAGCGCGAATTCGCATCGAAAGGCCTCGATACGACAAATTCGCGCCAGACACTTTGCTGTTTTTGCTCTGACCAGTATTCAGCCAGAAACAAATTTTTAAATTCGTCAAAAGTCAGGTTCGTAATGTTGAGGTTTAAGCCCCAACGCTTGGCATCACCAGCCAACACATCAATAATCGCATTAATTTTTCTCTCATCAGTCCATGATCTGGGTAAAACTCTTTCACAATTCTTAATGAAATCCGTCGCGTGTATACCGCCTTTTTTCAAGGGGTCGAACCGCTCCTCTTTCGTCAACAATTCCGTACTATGTGCATAGATTGGCACATAGCTCTGTTTTTCGTCAAGTTTCTTTTCTAATTACTTGGCAAGTGGTTGTCGCAAGCGTTTCTACTTCCCTTTTTTTCTCTTCGCACGTATTAGCCTGCTTCGTCACTTTGGTATCTACTTCGGATACTAAAGCCTTTAAAGTTTCCACCTTCTTTTGATCCTCTTTTTTCACTAATTGAATTTGTTCTGTCACCTTATTCTCGATGATCGGAGCAACTGATCCTCCTACACTTTTCTCGATTCTGCTAATTTCAGAATTAAAACGAGTATTTATGCTCGCAATTTCCGCCTGAACGCCTATCATTTCCTGTTTAAGATTACCGATTTCGGTATTAATTACAACAATATCTTCTTTGATTTTATCAACTTTTGTGTTAACAACTCCAACATTGTTGATAACAACGTTAATAGCTTTGTTCTGATTGTCTAGCATCCGTTCAAATTTTTCAGACTGAGCTTCTTGCTTGGCAGCCAGATCTTCTTGCTTAGCCGATTGACGCTTGATTTCGTTAATCAAAACATTCAATAAATCAGTTAAATTCCCGGAAACTACCGGTTTTACTTCCGCAGCGGCTTCCTCTTTAATTTTCCCCCCGTATTCGTCATCAAGGGATTCAGATTTGATTTTCACTTCCGATTCCGAAACATTTTCTAAAGTTTGGAATTCCATTTCTGCTCTTTGTTGCGTTTCGGCGGTCGCGTCTTTCATGTTCGCCGCCTGCCCCTGAACAATGGGTACCGCGGTGCGCGTTTCCCACTGTTCGACCGATTGTTCCGTATCCAAGTCTACCAAATTTTGGTAATTGTTGCCTTCACTCATTTTAATAATTTTCAATATAAATGCCAAATCTCAAATATAATTAGGATTACTCCCACTACTTACTCTCGCTGACGTAACGGCCTCTACGTAACCAGTACTTCGTTACGAGATTTGCAACATACAAAATTCGTGTCCAGAACAACCTCAAATCCGAAGATTGTCCTGTCACGGTCGCCACGTGTAACCTCCCCCTCACTTATCGACCTTAATGACAGTGAAAAATCAAACCGCGTGTACCTAATGGAAATTTGGGAAAAGCAATCGTCACCGAAGTTAATCTGTCGGTAAAGAGGGAGGAAAGGGTTACATCTAAATGAAAGGAAAAATGCAAATGAAACTGGTGGAAATTAATTTTGAAAAGGGGTAAAGTTAATGAAGAAAGTAAATGTGCGGCCGTTACGTTAACAATTAACTAGCGGTAATTAGATATTTGAGATTTGGGGGAAATTACGGTCGCCAGTCCTAAGGACAATTACTATAGTAACTCAAAAAGAAAGGTAATTACACATATAATTAGCACTGGAAGCGTGGCAACTGAAGGTTGACACGTGTAGTGTGAAAACTGAAAGTTTGTCAGAAGTAATAAATTTCGCTACACTCTGACTTAATTTAGCAAAAGAATTAATAAAACTGGAAAATCGAAAGTTAATTTGGTGAATGAACTTAATAGTGAGCTTTCTTTCTGAAGCACATCGACATTCAGTAAAATAAGGTTAGTCTTGGACTACCTCAACAATCATTTCAAAAGCTACTTGAATCTACGCAATTTAGAAATAAGAGAATTAACTTTGAACTTGAATTAAATGATTCTGAACAATTAACAATAGTAAAATTTAGTACGTACCAAGCTGAGCTGCAGTCACAGGTAACTAAAATACGGTAACAAAACTCGCACTCTTAATTTGTGCTTGTGCAATCTAAATATTGTAGCCAGCTGAACTTTGAAATTAAAGCAGTGAAATCGAATGATGCTGGCGTTTGAATTTCAACGACCCTCGGGCTCATTTCGGAAAAGGAAGGGACCCTGCTTGGCAATGCAATTGGGACAATGAGCAACAAAGGTTCATGCTAAGTTGCTGTAATTTTGCGAGGCAAATGGAACAATTTGAAAAGCTGAGGTCTGCCATACAGTTCTGAAACTTTACGTGCTTTTAGCCTTCCTTGTTGGTTGATTGAAGGTTTGAAGCCGTCGATCGAGGAGGTGGCGACAGTCACTCATTGTCGGCCGTCGCTGTTGCAGGAGCTGGATGTTGGCGCGCCTTCTTCTCGACACGGTCACCAGGCGAAACGGGCTCTTGATGTGCGCCAGCTAATGCTTCCCGTCCGCGACACCATGTCAGAAACTATCATCGCGAGTCGAGCGCAATTACATGCTGCCAAACCCCGAAAGCGCGGCAACTCGCGGGAGCGTCACACAACACACCTGCTCCACTCGCTACTCCAGCCAGACTCCCTCTGCCCGCGCTCCACGCGGCAGAGTTAACACTACCAAAGATCCTACACACTTTGATTCTTCACACGACCCATCGATGTAATCGTTCGATAGCAGTTTCCCCTAGGCAAGACCCAGCGTAAAAATACAAATAATATTTACGAAACAAACCAATTATACATCGACATGAGTGCATAAATATATATATACAAACAGTAAAACAATTACAATATATAAAGAGACAGAAATGTCATATCTTGAGGTAACAAAACAAGGAAAAAAAAAATAGTACAATAGATGGAAATAGGAGGATATGCATTTCCGGCGTTACAAAGCGACATCTGTAATACACTAAGGCGTCCATAAGCGACCAGTTAATAGCTAAGATACCATACCAAAATACACGTCGATACAAATATATACACATGTACAAGGTATCACATAAAACTTTTAAGGAATTGGGCGGTAGCAAACAAAGTCGTGAATGGATTAGACACAAGCGTCAGTGAGCACACAAGTGCCACAAACAAACACACAAATAACTGAAGCGATACTTATGACCGAGACACTGGAGTTCACAGGGTACGACACAGGTACGCGAAACGAATGGCTATAGATCCGTCAGAAGCTACTTCGAGAAGTACCTTTTTTTATTTGTTGATAGTGACTAGCCCTTTCGGACACCTGTGACTATTTTCAGACCATTCATATTGTAAATGTGACAACACAGGTGATACCCTATGTACAAAAAGCTGACCCTGCAGTGATATCAAAGCAGCACTTTGGTCGACTTAGCAACAGTAAATAGACCACGTAGAATGTCCGTCCTAAGCGCTCTGTTTACTATTGCTGACTGGCCATAGTGTCGCTTTGATCATCATTGCATGTCATTTTTTTGTACACAGACTATTGTCTGTATAGTCATACTTACGATACGGATGGTTTGAAAATGGAAACAAGTGTCCGAGACTAGTCACCACCAATAAATAAACAAAGATGCTTCTCAATGCAACATATGACGGAGCTACAACAATTTCTTTCAGTTAGAAAACAAGTTGCGGGCCCATTTTTCACCCGTAGCATGCTGAAAGTTCGTATACAAATACTGAGTTCACACTGCAGGCCGACCCACATTAGCCAATGTTGGGAAGGTCCATTGAGAACCAGTTACAGTGGCTGGAAAGCTAACAGTTGTATCCGATGGAGTGCAGAACGAAGTAAAGGAACTGGCGCTAAATATAAAGCAATAGACTTTGAATCAAATTTAAAGCCAAGACGAAAACACATTAGCCGGTAAAATATATACGAGGGGCGTTCAGAAAGTAAGCTCCGATCGGTCGCGAAATGGAAACGACTATGAAAATCCGATAAAGCTTTGCACAGATGTGTTGGGTAGTGTCTCTAGTATAACCCCAGTTAGCATCACGTCGCTCTTCTCATTTCTGAGCTCGCAGTGAGTGCGTAAAGATGTCTAGAAAATAGTGTCTGCCGCCAAGTACGAGGGCGTGGTGAGAAATTTCACCTGAAGCTATGCAGCTAACATTACATTACTGTCGTGCTGTTTCGTCTTCACGACAATTCTCAGCCGCATTCTGCAGGGGCAATGAAGATGCTCCTGCATCGTTTTCAAATGGAAATGTTAGATTACCCACAATACAGTCCGCAATTGTCTCCCCCTGAGTTTCATCTCTGGTCACATGAACCGCTGTCTTTGAAGACAACATTTTGACACAGACAACGAGGTGTAGGCCAGCGTGGAGAATTGGCGGAAAGCACTGGCGGCTGCCTTCTATGATGAGGCTATTGAAAAGTTGGTACAACGCTATGACAAAAGTCTAAGTCAGAACGGCGACTACGTAGAGAAGTAGCTGAAAGGTGTAGCTAATTGTTACAAGTAAAACATTTCTGATGTTCACTGTGGTTTCAATTTGGCAATCAATCGGAGCTTACTTTCTGAACAGGCCTCGTATAGTTGCATGGAATACCTGAAACTAATGACGAGCAATTGCTCTAAACGCACACAGAGAAATTAAATTCTCAGCACAAGGAGCAGTCAAACACAGTTCTTAAAACAAAGGGGATTGATTAAGTACCAGGTGTAAAAGTATGAAACTGGCATTTGCTTGCAATAATTAAACGGCTGCTTTTTGAAACTGATAATATTTTATTCAAAATAATCTCCATTGCTATTTGTACATTTCTTGCACAGGCAGGCTTCGAATGCCAAGCCAAAAAAACAGCTATTCTTTTGAAGCCAATCAGTCAGCGAGCCATTTTCATATATTTTCATGCGAACTGAAGCGTTGTTCGGCGAGAGCATGTCGCAGTGATGTAAACAGATCATAATCCTGGCCCGTTTTGCTGTGTGTGATGGGGCGTTATCATGGAGAAATAAGACTTTGTGTTGTCTTTTTCCATATTTCCACATTTGTCACGTAATGCTCGATTTAAATCGATCATTTTCTGTTGGTAGCGATCATTGTTAACGGTTTCACCAGGTTTTAGCAACTCGTAATAGATGACACCCTTCTGATCCCATCAAACACAGAGCATTGACTTCTTTCCAAACCGATTTGGTCTTCCAATGGATGGCCACGGATTGCCTGGATTCACCCGTGATTTAAGATGCTTATTATTCTCAAAATACATCCATTTTTCATAATCTGTCAATATTCGATGGAGAAACGACTTTCTTCTGTATCTGGCGAGCAGTATTTCATAAGTGGTCTTTCGATTTGCTTGCTGTCTTTCATTCAGTTCATGCGGAACACATTTTCTCGCTTTCTGCACCTTTCCCATGGCTTTCAACCGAAGAGAAATGGCTTTCAGCGTCACATTCAATTGTTCCACGAGTTTCTGTTGAGTTCTGAGTATCATCTTCATCCAATAAGGCCTGCAATTCGTTGCCTTCGAACTTTTTCCATAGTTTCCTGCGCTCGTCACTTATCACATCAAAATCACAGTTTTTGAATTTTTTGAACCACTCTAACACTGTGTTTTCCCAAGAGCATATTCGCCGAAAGCTTTGACAAGCATTCGATGCGATTCTGTAGCAGTTTTCTTCAAATGCTAACAGAAAACCAATGATGTCAGCAAATCGTAGTTCGTAGGCATGAAACTCAACATGTTTAATGGTTTAAAGCAAATACCGATGTATGGAACTTGGGTTGCTGTGTGCTGACATTCGTCGCCAGCCGATGGTGCTGCAGACGTGGTTTCACGGGCCCTACACTGACGACTCGCACCATCTATAGGGAAATTCCGGGTTCATATTCCTACACCTGGTAATTTCAGAACCTCACGTATATGGGTCAGCGTGACCATATAATTCACATTAAGTATAAGGCAACGCAAAAGAAACACCGAATATAATTAGTGCAACAGCAGCGGCCAGCAAAATATCAAAATATTCACACCAAAAAGCCTCTAATACACAGCCAACCCTCATCCAGTATGACAATGCGATTGGCCCTTCCTGCAAACCAATGTACAGAATAGTAGGTTATGGCCGAAGTATCCCGTGTCGCATTCTCAAAACAAAACTTCCAGAACTGTCGCGACACAAAAGCTGAGGCGCTACCAAGTGGTCTCGGAAGGCAGAAGACAGAAACTATGTTCGATAGATGATGAATAGTTGAACAGGGCATAACCCTGCTACTCAGAACAAGCCACACAAAATGCAAGAAGGCAACCACAACAACCAAGTATAGCAGTTGCCTTTCCATGTGCTTGTCAATGGTAAATGTAATCAATGAACAACTTGTCGATGGGACCATTCACCCTTAAGGACTGAGACTTAAAATAGTAATTGGCTTTCACCCACTAATATCTCTGTACATAACGAGGCAGGAGAGATAGTCCTTTATCTTGGTAGAGGATTGTTAAGGTAATGGGAAGTAGCTGGAACTATCTCACCAAGGAGCAAACGATGAAGCACTGATTTCTATTGGTTTGGTAGAAAACGAATCCCTTTGTTAGATTGTTACCCGCAGCTGCTTACCCCCCCAGAAGCTGCTGTTTAACCACCTTCAACGAAGGGTACTGGCTTTGCTTTTCTTACTAACCAGCATGGGAAACTCCGAGAGGACCCCAGTTACTCAACTGGAATTCTCAGAGTGTTGAGTACCGTGATCATTCTGCATACCCTCATCAAACGTGTCACTTAAGGCATCAGCTACTGAATTATTATAGCCACTTATGTGCTTGGTGGTGAACCGAAATGCTAATTGATATACACACTGCCCATGTGGGCCTGGGCTGGGTCATGACCCAACTTAAGGGTTGGTTGTCAGGTTCAAGATTAAAATTCCGCGCTTCAGATAAATGGGGTATCTCTCCAGGGCAAACATTACTATGAAGGCTTCCAATTAGTGAACAGAATACTATAAATCCGCTGGAGACAGCATTCTAGAAGCGTAAGCTATATGGTAGTGTTCGTCTCCATCTTCCTGGAGCAGGATGGCAGCTACTTCTGAATTAGACCCATTCGCCTGCACAATAAAAATTTCGAAATTCAAGAACTGGTGACTTAGCCAAGGCGATATTAATGGAATCAAAGGCTGAGATTCTGCCCACTTGAAGCTCTCGTTTCTCTTACACATTTGTTTCACGGGAGCGGCCAACTGGGCAAAACGCAATACAAATTCTCGAAAGAAATTGGCCCTTTGGCCATTCTGATTAAACCAAACAATTTCTTTCTTGGTTTTAGGTCGGACAAAATTACTTAAATACAGGTCCTCTCTTGATCTAACCTTATCCCACCAGCTGATACCAAGTGCCTAGGAAAGAGATTTCCTTGCATGCTAGACTTATCTTGGATGGCTTAACAGAAAGTCCTGCAGCTCGAAAATGGAGGAACACCTGATTAAGATGCTAAATGTGGTCTTCAAACGTAGCACTACAGACAACAACTTTTGTCAAGGTTATTACAAACGGATTTATATTGCACATCACCCAAGACGTTGTCCAATAACTGGGAAAGATTGGCTGCATCTGTGGACAACCTAATTGGGACTTAGATGAATTCATATACCTTCCCACTAGTGCAATAGACAGTGACCAGCTTGGATTCTTCAGTCAGGATAATCTGATAATAGGCCTGGTTAACGTTAAGGCTGTGAAAAGCCTATGCCCAGCTAACCAAGTAAAACAATGACTTAAGTCTGGCAGTGGAACAGAAATCAAAATGGCCTGGTTAAACTGCCTATAGCCCACAAGTGGGCAATAGCTACACTCCCCTCTAGGGACTAAAAATATAAGAGGAAGTAGACTGCCTAATAACTCCTTCCTCCAGCATTCTGTCCAGTATGCGCTATAACGCATTCATCTGTGGAAGTGAGAGCTGATAGGAAGGTTGCCAGACTCATCCCAAACACTCTGCATCCCAACTGGATAAATTACTCATCCCAAATTTAGAACTCTCCGCAGAAACATTATTAAGTCTGACTGCATTTCGACACGAGCCCTGTCTGAATTTCCTAGTAGAACAAAACTCAAAGCAAAATGCTTATCGATGTAATCTTAAATCAAGACCATCCTCTGTATGCAATCACTGCCCAATTACAGACTGACCAAAAGATTTCTAACGACTTGTACTTGAATTGGCCATGAGATCTCTTGTATACAGAAACACCCCTAAAGTAACTCAGAAAGGGTGATAGAGGATGCAGAGGAGAAAGCCAACAAATGGCTTGGTTATTAAAGTACCACTGGTAATCCAGATGTAGAGGACAAGGTGTTATTTTTAGGAAATATGGTGCGAAATTGTGATTTAGTGTGTTTCAGTGCGCGATGCACCTGCCTTGCAGCAGACGGCGGACGAAGGCTGGTTGGTGCGTTATGCAGGTAACAGTCTTGCAACGAGTGTCGGTATATGTGTATGTGCGCAGCAGCCATCAACAGCCATCAGAACGCAGCATTAGCAGAATTACGCAGGCGTGAACCGCGTGTGGCGCGGTAATAAATACGCCGCCGCGTAACCGGCGGATTCAGCAGCGGTCTGCATTATTTAAGGGCATCAGAGGTGGGCGTCGGCATTCGGTTCAACAAATTGGGTCTTCGGTCGCTGTAACGTCGTTGTCATCAGTGACGCTGTCCCCGAGGCCTGGCCGGCGGAGGGCGTTGCCCACTGCTGCACCAGTGACTCCCGGCGTCGTCACGAGCCGCCGCATCTGCGAGCTGGGCAGGGCCTCATGCCGCTAATCTCCTACCGTTTGCGCAGCCGCTGACCGAGCGCGGCGTCGCGTTCCCCGGACTGTATGCATCAGCTCATCTCCACCACGACACGAGCAGTGGGGCTGAGCTACCGGTAAATGTATTGGGAGAACCAACAATAAAGAGAAATATTGCTAAAAACAGCCACCTTCTTCTACCCAGCCACGCCTTACAACCATGACCATGTCACCTGCTCCAGTCATCCTATGACAAGTGGTGTCAGTCGGGCAACCTATGCATCACACACTCCTGTTACAATCGGTGACAGTAGTGATCTTCTCCCTGGATTTGGAGGAAATGGTGGCTGGTAATCCACGAGGATATGTGGCACCTGAGAAGGGCAACAATGGATCAGCAACTCCTGCAACATGTCAAGTAAGTGCCAGTTTTTCGTTTGGTGGTTTGTCTGAACCTGTAGCATAGTCTGTGTTCCCTTCCTGTTCTTCTTTCTGGGCTTACTGTAGTCCTGATTCGACAGCTGGTAGTGATAGAGCAGTCTGTGTCAGCCGAGGTGGCTATTCAACAGCTACTTGAGTGAGTGTCAGAATTAGAGATAGAGCTTGCTCGGTCTAAAGAAGCGAGCAAGGAACGGTTTCCCGTTAATGCAGTAATTTTTGACACTAACGCTACGTCTTTGTTCACCCCTTTCTCGGGAAAAGCTGGGGAGGACGTTATGATTTTTTTTGAGAACCTTAGCGCGGCCGCTAAATTGGGAAATTGGGGAGCAGAAACACTTTTGCATGTGGCTAAGTTGAAAGTAACTGGGGATGCCAGAGCGTACGTTACGTGCCATGAAGAATTAAGGAATGCTCGGACATTTGAAGTATTCAAAAAGGGTTGCTGGAAAGATATCGGAGGAAAAACACGTCTAGATATTATCGGGAACAATTGAATAGAAAGTATCAAAGGAATGGGGAATCAATAGAAGCTATTGTAGATCGAATTCGAAAAATTAATGTTAATACCTATGAGCTAACGGATTCTGATAGGGTTAATGAAGCCAATCTGCAGGAAGCTGAGCTGGGAATACAACCCAAAACCTCCAGCGAGATTAGGATGGAGTTCCCTAAGACTCTCAATGAGGCAGTCGGAATCGCTGTGGCGTTAGAGGAAGTTGAAGCAGTAACAAAGACACGGGACAGGAAAGCAGTGTTTAATGCGGAAATAAAATGTTTCAGATGTGGTCGGATGGGACACATTAGACGCGATTGCAAGGAAGTGCAGTGCAGGAAATGCAGACATTGGGGTCATACAGAGCGTAATTGCAATGGGTCCTGGCAGAAACATGATAGGAAACCGCATGGTGGGCCTCACCTCCTCAGTTAAACGGGGCAGGGCGTGGTGTGTCCACTGTGCAACACCCCCGGGAAGGATAACTGCTAGTGCAGAATCAGTGGCAGACTTTTTTCTGACCGGCTTGGTGAGGGGCAGACTGTGCAAATTTTTATTGGATACCGAGTCTCAGTTATCCGTGCCGAGTAGAAGTGTACTCAGTAAAGTAGAATTAAAACCACCACGCTGGGCGTTAAGTGGCGTGGGTGGGGGACAGGTGAAGTCACTTGGATCAGCGGTGTTAAACTTCCGAGTGGAAATGAGGAACTTCCAGCTGAAGGTGGAAGTTCTTCCAGTTGTTGGCAGCAGCTATGATGTCATAATCGGATTGGATTTCCTGGTTGCGCATCACGCAGAAGTTAACCTGGAACGGCGTACAGTAGAACTGGGCAGAATCAAATTTCGCCTAGGTTCTGTGGCCGAAAAACAATTACTGTCGCAAGGAACCGCCCAGACGTCGTGTGGGCCACTTAAACTGCGTACAAAGTCCCTTAGGGTTAACTCGCGGGATACTATACCGAAGGGTACAGGGAAAATAATCTGGGCAGATGTTGGAGATAGCGTGCCGGTAAATTCGTTGTGTGTCGTTGAACTTTTGTCTGAGAATGAGCCACTGGATAAAATGAAGTGTTTTACGCGCCGTAGCGTGTCCTATGTGCAGAGATAGAAAGAAAAAAGGTTGTGCCTGTCAGTATTGATAATTTTGGCCTTGAAGAGGTGCAGTTAGCAATGGGTACCGTAATAGTGAATCTGGAGATAATAGGGGAAGATGAACTGGATAAGGATTTCGCAGCAGATTACACAATGCCGGGAGAGTCTATCAGCTGGTCCGCACTGTGGGGTAAAGTAGCACATTTAGAAGGGCAAGACAGAGAGGTCATGGAGAACCTTTTGACGGAATATAAAGAGTTCTTCTGAGTGGTTTGATGCGGCTCAACACGAATTTCTCTCCTCTGCTAACCTCTTCATCCCAGAGTAGCACTTCCAACCTACATCCACTCCTTCCTCTACAGTTTTTTCCTTCTACAGCTCCCTCTAGTATCACAAAGTCATTACGTCATGTCTGAACAGATTTCCTATCATCCTGTCCCTTCTCCTTAACAGTGTTTTCCACATATTCCTTTCCTCTACGTTTCTGTACAGAACCTCCTCATTCCTTACCTTACCAGACCACTTAATTTTCAACATTCGTCCGTGGCACCACATCCCAAATGCTTTGGGTCTCATCTGTTCCGGTTTTCCCACAGTCCATGTTTCACTACCATACGATGCTGTACTCCAGACGTACATTCTCAGAAACTTCTTCCTGAAATTGAGGCCGATGTTTGATATTAGTAGACTTCTCCTGGCCAGGAATGCCCTTTTCGCCATTGCTAGTTTGCTTTTGATGTCCTCCTTGCTCCGTCCGTCACTCGTTATTTTACTGCCTAGGTAGCAGAATTCCTTAACTTCATTGAATTCTTGACCATCAATCCTGATGTTAAGTTTCTCGCTGTTCTCATTTCTACTACTTCTCATTACCTTCGTCTTTTTTCGATTTACTATCAATAAATACTCTGTACTCATTAGGCTGCTAATTCCATTCAACAGATCGTGTTGTTCTTCTTCACTTTCACTCAGGATAGCAACGTCATTAGCTAATCGTATCATTATTATCTTTCGCCTTGAAATTCAGTTCCACTCCTGAACGTTCCTTTTATTTCGATCATTGTTTCCTCGATGTGCAGATTGAATAGTTGGAAAGACAGACTACATCCTTGTCTAACACCCTATTTAATCCGAGCACTTCGTTCTTGGTCTTCCATTCTTATTATTCCCTCTTGGTTGTTGTACGTGCATATTGTATATGACCCGTCTCTCCCTATAACTTACCCCTAATTTTTTCAGTATTTCGAATATCTTGCACCATTTTACACTTTATAACGCTTTTTCCAGGTCGAAAAATTCTGTGAACATGTCTTGATTTTTCTTTAGTCTTGCTTATATTATTAACTGCAATGTTAGAATTGCCTCTCTGGTGCCCTTACCTTTCCTAAAGCCAAACTGATCATCACCTGTCGTATCCTCAATTTTCTTTTCCATTCTTCTGTATATTATTATTGTCAGCAACTTGGATGCATGAGCTGTTACGCTGATTGCGCGTTAATTCTCGCACTTGTCAGCTCTTGCCGTCTTCGGAATTGTGTGGATGATGTTTTTCCGAAAGTCAGATGATATGTCGCAAGACTCATACATTCTAAACGCCAACGTGAGTAGTGGCTTTGTTGCCACTTCCCCGAAAGATTTTAGAAATTCTGATGGAATGTTATCTATCCCTTCTGCCTCATTTGATCTTATGTCCTCCAAAGCTCTTTTAAATTCTAAATCGACTCCAGTTTCTTCTTCTATCACATCAGACAAATCTTCCCTCTCATAGAGGCTTTCAATATATTCTTTCCACCTATCCGCTCTCTCATGTGCATTTAACAGTTGATTTCCCGTTGCACTCTTAATATTACCACCCTTGCTTTTTATGTCACCGAATATTGTTTTAACTTTGCTGTATACTGAGGCAGTCCTACCAACAATCATTCTTTTCCGATTTCTTCGCAATTTTCATACAGCTATTTCGTCTTAGATTCTCAACACTTCCCATTTATATCATTCCTCAGTGACTTGTATTTCTGTATTCCTGTGCCTCCCGTAACATTTTTGTGCTTCCTCCTTTTATCGATCAATTGAAGTGTTTCTTCTGTTATCCATGGTTTTTTCGCAGCTACCTTCTTTGTACCTATGATTTTCTTTCAAGCTTCTGTTATAACCTTATTTAGGGATGTCCATTCCTCTTCAACTGTACTGCCTGCTGAGCTATTCCTTATTGCTGTATCTATAGCCTTAGAGAACTTCAAGCTTGTGTCGTCATTCCTTAGTACTCCCGTATTGATTTTTCCTGACTAATGTTTTAAACTTCAGACCACTCTTCATCACTACTATACTGTGATCTGCGTGTACATCTGCTCTTGGGTACGCCTTACAATCCAGTATCTGATTTCTGAATCTCTGTCTGACCCTGATGTAATCTAACTGAAATCATTCCGTATCACCCGGCCTTTTTCCAATTATACTTCCTCCTCTTGTGATTCCCGAACAGAGTATTCGCTATTACTAGCGGATGTCTGTTACAGAACTCAATTAATCTCTCTCCCAAATTCTCCTGCGAATTTTCCTTTTACTCTTTTCCTTCAACTGCAATTCAATCCCCCATGACTATTAGATTTTCATCTCCCTTTACATACTGTGTTACCGTTTCAGTATCCTCATACACTTTCTCCATCTCTTCATCTTCAGCTATCAACGTCGTCATCTATACCTGAACTATTGTTGTCTGTGTTCGTTTGCTGCCAATTCTGATAAGAATAACCCTATCACTGAACTCTTCACCGTAACATACTCTCTGCCCTACCTTCTTATTCATAACGAATCTTACTCCTGTTATACCGTTTTCTGCTGCTGTTGATATTACCCTATATTAATCTGACACTTCGCTGACCCCTACTATATATAGATTGAACCGTTGCGATTCCCTGTTCATAATTTCTAATTTCCCTACCACGTTCAAGCTTCTGACATTCCATGCCCCAACTAGTAGAATGTTATTATTTCGTTGATTATTCAATCTTTTTCTCGTGGTAACCTTCCCCTTGGCAGTCCCCTCCCGGAGATTCGAATGGGGGATGATTCCGGAATTTTTTGCTAAAAGAGAGATCATCATGACACTTCTCCAATCACAGGCCACATGTCCTGTGGATATACGTTATGTGTCCTTAATGCAGTGGTTTTCACTGCCTTCTGAATCCTCATAACGTTGATTTTTGCTGACTCTTCCGCCATCTGGGGCAGTTTCCCACCCCTAGGACAAGAAAGTGCCTTGAACCTCTGTACGCTCCTCCACCCTCATTGAAAAGGCCGTTGGCGGAGTGAGGGTGACTTCTTATGCCGGAAGACTTTGGTCACCAATGATGATTATTAATCAAAATGTAAACAGCGGTGGGATTTGATTATGAATCAAAGACGCTACCCCAAGACCATTGATAGTCAATTAAAATTATCCCTTCTTAATGTGTCATTTAATAAAATAAATCATATACGAATGATATATTGAAAGTAAACATTAAATAGGTGTGGGACAGAGGGCAGCTTTGTCTGACACCTTGACTGAGATTCTGTCTCAGTCCTTGCAGAACAGATCCTTATTTTATTATTTTTGTATAATGACTGGATTGCCTTGATCAGATGTGCTGGAACTCCCAACTCCTTAAGTGATTCCAATAACATTTCCGCTTTACCTTGTCAAATGCCTTTTCATTGTCAATAAAAACATAGTAACTTGGTTGTCTAATTCACTTCTTTTCTTTGTTAATTGTACCATAGTGAAAAGACAATCAGAACATGACCCACCTTTTGTGAAACCATGTTGTACATGCAACATATGTGCTTCCACTATTGCTACTAAACTCTTGTTTATAATTTTGGTTTCAAGTTTATAACAGGAACTTACTGGATTTATCCCTCGGTAGTTCGCGCATTGTGATCCCCCTTAATGTGAGGACTAATCTACCTTCAATAATACTCTTCTGTAAGTCGGACAGACTTTTTTTGGGCCCTAATATCTGAGGAAAAACTGTACTTATCAACCATTTCGTTAGCAGGTAAATCAATTGGAGATTTGTTCCATGGGCAACACCAAGTGTATTACCATGAGCTTCTAAACACACCAACAACTAAAGTAATTCAGTAACACGTGGCAACTCATCAATAGTCAGTACATTCAGTCCTTGGACTAAGGCAAATATTGAATTCGGAAGTCTAGCCAAAGGTTATGAAACAACGTGATTCACTGTCGATTTGTCTTCTGACAGGACTGAGTCATTGCCCTGTTTTGAAGCTGAGAGACCTATACCTCCTATACTACCGTCCTCCTCGCACCCTACTGCATTAAGATCGGTTTGCAATTCCATCTCCTGCTGAAAGAACTGCCTGGTGGTCGTATTCTATTCGGTAGTGACGTTTATCACCTGTAACTCATGCAGTCTGCCATGCCAGTGGTTAAAGTGGCTCTGAACTCTGCTAACTTGGGTACGGGAGGGGCTTCTATCCCAAATGAAATCCAGGTTCTCTCAACAATCTAATCATCTGCGGTAAACACGAGCCGGTCCAAGACTCTCCACAAGCGCGCAGTAAGTTACGTGATGTTTTCATTGGTCGGCGCACCTCTGATATTTCATTCATAAATCAGTTTTTCTCTCCTATGGTGGTTCAAGCAAAGGCACTCCCTGGTTTGTTGATGTCTGATTCCGTTCTCCTGCAACGTAAAGGAACTACAGTGTTTCTTCACGCAACTTAATATCAAACTAAAATTAGGCCAAGCAGATTACGAGTATTGCTGATACTGCCAACAAGGGGACAAAGAGCACAACCACACTCTGCTACCAAAATAATGCATCAGTTTGGGATAAAAAAATTATGCAAGCAGCAGCATTCATGCCTTTGTAGTGGAGGGCTGGACTAGGAAAACATACAAGGCCAACAGCATTCACAGTTACACCGAATTGTTTTATTTTGGGCCAGATTACATTTGATGAATAGGAACTTATTCTCAAAGGAATACAACTTTGTCCGCACTCCTAAAAAGGTTTTAAACAGTTCAATAATGTATCTCTATGTTATTAAAATTGAAGGCTACAGGGACTGAAATTCAAAATCTGTTTAGTAAACAATTGTGCAGTAAATGAATACAACTAGTTGTTTATTCGAGTTGTGCTGCCAGAGAATGATAGTTCAGAAACTGTTCAGTACTGAGGAGGATGGATCGTCTGTCTCAGTTGCACTGATATAAAATTTTTCTGCCATGGTTACCGGTTTTGGGTCGACACGCCCATATTCAAACCACACAACTATAACTAATCATACCATATGGTGCCAAAAGACACAAAGAGCTTCTGTACCGAAAGATATGCTTCTAACAACAATTACCCTTTTTGATACTAGCCAATGTATCTTGATAGTAATAATAATAATAATGATAATAATAATAATAATAATAATAATAGTTCCCGTGGAGGCCCGGGAAAAGAATAGGCCTCCGGTATGTTCTGCCAGTCGTAAAAGGCGACGAAAAGAACAAACCACTAATAGGGCTAACCCCCCTTTTAGTGTGATTAGTTGGTTCAGGACAGAACTAAAGAAGCCTCGGACGAGCGCCGTCATGGTTGGGGACGACGCTTGAACCCTATGCCCGCCCACAATGGTAACGACACTGCTAGCCAACTGGAAAATGATTCAAATCCAAATAGAGGAGTTTTGCGGGATATGCTTCCTGCAACCTCCCTAGAAGGAAAACAAAGACAGAGGATGAGATTGTCACATGAAGTTAGTCAACACCTCATGTTCTGTTATTACCAAGCAACAAACCTAGAAACCAACACAACTGGATACAGATCACAAGTATACACAACATTTATTACCAGATACCAAGAATTAAAATTTTTAACAGAACAACGACTAGCTGATCAGGTCCGTGTAATAATCAAAAATAACAGGATACCCCAGTCAGAATTAGAAAACATCAAACAACAAGTACAACAAATACTGGAACAAAATAATGTGCAATCAGAAGAAGAAGAAAATACAGTAATGGACTCAAACATCCCAGAGCAAACAAACAAAGAACAACACACATCAATTAAACAGTCAGAGGAAAACGAAATCTTAAGACAGCCACCAGAACAAGCACAAATAGAACATGAAGTGACACACATGTTAGATATAGAAGAAAAATTTCAGCTGACATATATAGAATACAAAGACACAAATACAGACATTGGACCATTCTTGCATAGACCGCCAAATAACCCACGAGTCGAAACAACAATAAAAACTATCAACACAATCATACACAACAAAATAAATGAAAACACAACTATGGAAGAGTTACAACTACTGGTTTATATAGGAGCACTCACTACACTAAATATACACACTAGCAGAGATCAGAACCAACCAACACACAGAAGAAATCCACAAAACCAGCATGGCAACACAGGCTACAGATCAGAATAGAAAAACTGAGAAAAGACATTGGACAGCTAACACAATTTATAAGAAATGAAATGTCAGAAAAAAAACGAAAAAGGTTAGGTAAAATCTCACAACAAGAAGTGATAGAGCAATTAGATAAAAAGAAGCAGAAATTACAAGCAATGGCCAAACGACTTAGAAGATACAAAAAAGTGAAAATAGAAGGAAACAAAACCAAACATTCAACACAAACCAAAAGAAATTTTACCAGACAATAGATAACACACACATTAAAATAGACAATCCACCAAACATAACAGACATGGAACACTTCTGGAGCAACATATGGTCAAACCCGGTACAACATAACAGGCATGCACGGTGGATACAAGCAGAAACAGATACATACGAGATGAGACCACAAATGCCTGAAGTGATAATTTTGCAACATGAAGTCACCCAAGCAATTAATTCTACTCACAATTGGAAAACCCCTGGAAAAGATAAAATAGCAAATTTCTGGCTAAAGAAATTCACCTCAACACATTCACATCTAAGTAAATTACTTAACAGTTACATTGCAGACCCATACACATTCCCTGATACACTTACACATGGAATAACTTATCTGAAACCTAAAGATCAAGCAGACACAGCAAACCCAGCTAAATATCACCCCATAACATGCCTACCAACAATAGACAAAATATTAACTTCAGTCATTACACAGAAATTAATGACACATACAACACTGAACCAAATTATAAATGAAGAACAAAAAGGCTGTTGCAAAGGAGCACGAGGATGTAAAGAGCAACTGATAATAGATGCAGAGGTGACATATCAAGCTAAAACTAAACAAAGGTCGCTACACTATGCATACATTGATTACCAAAAAGCTTTTGATAGTGTACCCCACTCATGGTTACTACAAATATTGGAAATATACAAAGTAGATCCTAAACTGATACAGTTCCTAAACATAGTAATGAAAAATTGGAATACCACACTTAATATTCAAACAAATTCAAATAATATCACATCACAGCCAATACAGATTAAGAGTGGAATATACCAAGGAGACTCATTAAGTCCTTTCTGGTTCTGCCTTGCTCTGAACCCACTATCCAACATGCTAAATAATACAAATTATGGATACAATATTACTGGAACATACCCACACAAAATCACACATCTGCTATACATGGATGATCTAAAACTACTGGCAGCAACAAATCAACAACTCAACCAATTACTAAAGATAACAGAAGTATTCAGCAATGATATAAATATGGCTTTTGGAACAGACGAATGTAAGAAAAATAGCATAGTCAACACACTAAACAAGAAGATTACATATTGGATAACCACAGCGACTGCATAGAAGCGATGGAAAAAACAGATGCCTATAAATATCTAGGATACAGACAAAAAATAGGAATAGATAATACAAATATTAAAGAAGAACTAAAAGAAAAATATAGACAAAGACTAACAAAAATACTGAAAACAGAACTGACAGCAAGAAACAAGACAAAAGCTATAAATACTTATGCTATACCAATATTGACCTACTCATTTGGAGTAGTGAAATGGTGTAACACAGACCTAGAAGCACTCAATACACTTACACGATCACAATGCCACAAATATGGAATACATCACATACATTCAGCAACTGAAAGATTCACATTAAGCAGAAAGGAAGGAGCAAGGGGATTTATCGACATAAAAAAACCTATATTATGGACAGGTAGACAATTTAAGAAAATTCTTTATAGAACCAGCAGAAACTACATCTACATCTACATCTATACTCCGCGAGCCACCTTACGGTGTGTGGCGGAGGGTACTTATTGTACCACTATCTGATCCCCCCTTCCCTGTTCCATTCACGAATTGTGCGTGGGAAGAACGACTGCTTGTAAGTCTCCGTATTTGCTCTAATTTCTCGGATCTTTTCGTTGTGATCATTACGCGAGATATATGTGGGCGGTAGTAATATGTTGCCCATCTCTTCCCGGAATGTGCTCTCTCGTAATTTCGATAATAAACCTCTCCGTATTGCGTAACGCCTTTCTTGAAGTGTCCGCCACTGGAGCTTGTTCAGCATCTCCGTAACGCTCTCGCGCTGACTAAATGTCCCCATGACGAATCGCGCTGCTTTTCGCTGGATCATGTCTATCTCTTCTATTAATCCAACCTGGTAAGGGTCCCATACTGATGAGCAATACTCAAGAATCGGACGAACAAGCGTTTTGTAAGCTACTTCTTTCGTCGATGAGTCACATTTTCTTAGAATTCTTCCTATGAATCTCAACCTGGCGCCTGCTTTTCCCACTGTTTGTTTTATGTGATCATTCCACTTCAGATCGCTCCGGATAGTAACTCCTAAGTATTTTACGGTCGTTACCGCTTCCAATGATTTACCACCTATGGCATAATCGTACTGGAATGGATTTCTGCCCCTATGTATGCGCATTATTTTACATTTATCTACGTTTAGGGAAAGCTGCCAGCTGTCGCACCATGCATTAATCCTCTGCAGGTCCTCCTGGAGTACGTACGAGTCTTCTGATGTTGCTACTTTCTTGTAGACAACCGTGTCATCTGCAAATAGCCTCACGGAGCTACCGATGTTGTCAACTAAGTCATTTATGTATATTGTAAACAATAAAGGTCCTATCACACTTCCCTGCGGTACTCCCGAAATTACCTCTACATCTGCAGATTTTGAACCGTTAAGAATGACATGTTGTGTTCTTTCTTCTAGGAAATCCTGAATCCAATCACAAACCTGGTCCGATATTCCGTAAGCTCGTATTTTTTTCACTAAACGTAAGTGCGGAACCGTATCAAATGCCTTCCTGAAGTCCAGGAATACGGCATCAATCTGCTCGCCAGTGTCTACGGCACTCTGAATTTCTTGGGCAAATAGGGCGAGCTGAGTTTCACATGATCTCTGTTTGCGGAATCCATGTTGGTTATGATGAAGGAGATTTGTATTATCTAAGAACGTCATAATACGAGAACACAAAACATGTTCCATTATTCTACAACAGATTGACGTAAGCGAAATAGGCCTATAATTATTCGCATCTGATTTATGACCCTTCTTGAAAATGGGAACGACCTGCGCTTTCTTCCAGTCGCTAGGTACTTTACGTTCTTCCAGCGATCTACGATAAATTGCTGATAGAAAGGGGGCAAGTTCTTTAGCATAATCACTGTAGAATCTTAAGGGTATCTCGTCTGGTCCGGATGCTTTTCCGCTACTAAGTGATAGCAGTTGTTTTTCAATTCCGATATCGTTTATTTCAATATTTTCCATTTTGGCGTCCGTGCGACGGCTGAAGTCAGGGACCGTGTTACGATTTTCCGCAGTGAAACAGTTTCGGAACACTGAATTCAGTATTTCTGCCTTTCTTCGGTCGTCCTCTGTTTCGGTGCCATCGTGGTCAACGAGTGACTGAATAGGGGATTTAGATCCGCTTACCGATTTTACATATGACCAAAACTTTTTAGGGTTCTTGTTTAGATTGTTTGCCAATGTTTTATGTTCGAATTCGTTGAATGCTTCTCTCATTGCTCTCTTTACGCTCTTTTTCGCTTCGTTCAGCTTTTCCTTATCAGCTATGATTCGACTACTCTTAAACCTATGATGAAGCTTTCTTTGTTTCCGTAGTACCTTTCGTACATGATTGTTATACCACGGTGGATCTTTCCCCTCGCTTTGGACCTTAGTCGGTACGAACTTATCTAAGGCGTACTGGACGATGTTTCTGAATTTTTTCCATTTTTGTTCCACATCCTCTTCCTCAGAAATGAACGTTTGATGGTGGTCACTCAGATATTCTGCGATTTGTGCCCTATCACTCTTGTTAAGCAAATATATTTTCCTTCCTTTCTTGGCATTTCTTATTACACTTGTAGTCATTGATGCAACCACTGACTTATGATCACTGATACCCTCTTCTACATTCACGGAGTCGAAAAGTTCCGGTCTATTTGTTGCTATGAGGTCTAAAACGTTAGCTTCACGAGTTGGTTCTCTAACTATCTGCTCTAAGTAATTCTCGGACAAGGCAGTCAGGATAATGTCACAAGAGTCTCTGTCCCTGGCTCCAGTTCTGATTGTGTAACTAACCCATTCTATACCTGGTAGATTGAAGTCTCCCCCTATTACAATAGTATGATCACGAAACTTCTTCACGACGTTCTGCAGGTTCTCTCTGAGGCGCTCAACTACTACGGTTGCTGATGCAGGTGGTCTATAGAAGCATCCGACTATCATATCTGACCCACCTTTGATACTTAACCCAGATTATTTCACATTCGCATTCGCTAATAACTTCACTGGATATTATTGAATTCTTTACTGCTATAAATACTCCTCCACCATTGGCGTTTATCCTATCCTTGCGGTATATATTCCATTCTGTGTCTAGGATTTCGTTACTGTTCACTTCCGGTTTTAACCAACTTTCCGTTCCTAATACTATATGCGCACTATTTCCTTCAATAAGAGATACTAATTCAGGAACCTTGCCCTGGATACTCCTGCAGTTTACCAATATTACGTTAACTTTTCCTGTTTTTGGTCTCTGAGGACGGACGTTCTTTATCAACGATGATAATGTCCTCTCTGGTAAGCCGTCAGGTATTTTATCGTTTCGCCCAAGGGGGGGTCCCTCTAACCTAAAAAACCCCCGTGTGCACGCCACACGTACTCTGCTACCCTAGTAGCTGCTTCCGGTGTGTAGTGCACGCCTGACCTGTCTAGGGGGGCCCTACAGTTCTCCACCCAATAACGGAGGTCGATGAATTTGCAACCATTATAGTCGCAGAGTCGTCTGAGCCTCTGGTTTAGACCCTCCACACAGCTCCAAACCAGAGGACCGCGATCGACTCTGGGCACTATGCTGCAGATATTAAGCTCAGCTTGCACTCCGCCTGCAATGCTGGTTGTCTTCACCAAATCAGCCAGCCGCCGGAAGGAACCAAGGATGGCCTCAGAACCCAAGCCGCAGGCGTCATTCGTTCCGACATGTGCTACTATCTGCAGCCAGTCACACCCAGTGCGTTCAATAGCTGCCGGAAGGGCCTCCTCCACATTACGGACGAGACCCCCCGGCAAGCACACCGAGTGCACACTGGCATTCTTCCCCGACCTACCCGCTATTTTCCTGAGGGGCTCCATAACCCGCCTAACGTTGGAGCTCCCTATAACTAATAGGCCCGCCCTCTGTGACTGTCGGGACCTTGCCGGAGAATCGGCCACTGGCCCAACAGGCGAGGCATCCTGTGGTGGCTCGGAAACGATGTCATCACCACTAGGAAGCACCCCGTACCTGTTGGAAAGGGGTAAGGCAGCTGCCACGCGGCCAGATCCCACCTTCGCCTTTCGGCCAGGCACGCGCGAGCCCACCACTGTCCGCCATTCACCCTGGAGTGATGGCTGACCGGTAAGATGCTCACTGCCGGAAGACGCAGCGACATCAGGGGTTCCATGTGATTCCAAGGCCACCGAAGTAGGCATAGGTCTCACCACAGTTGCCCCAACGCCACTACGAGCCGACGCCTGCGCCTCGAGCTCGATGAGCCTAACAGACAAAGCCTCCACCTGCCCCCAAAGAGTGGCCAATTCTCCTTGCGTCCGCTCACAACAACCACAGTCCCTACACATGACTATGTTTACCCTACTCTATACGGTGACAAATTCCCAAGATAATCTTCTGATGAGCTACTCTGATAATCAAGAAACACTCACTGAAATACGAGACGCGAAAAATACGCTAGGTTTTCCCAGAAAAACTATTTAAAAGCTAAGCGCAGCAAATAAGTACAAAAACGCTTTATACAAACAGTACTCGCTGCTGCTGGTGCTCTCGCTCTGGCTGTCACAAGACAACTGCTGATTCAAGTGACTAGTGGCTAACGGCCGCGAAACAAACAAAAGACGGTTTTAGGGCGCTTTCTGTTCTAAACGATCAAGAAAACACTAAGAAATCTAACACGAAAACTACGTAAAGTTTTATCAAGAACTGTTAGTTACTATGCAGAGCAGATAAACACAAATAGAATCCCTTCCTTAGTGGAAGGTCGTAAACAAAATGCAAAATAAACGCTTTATACAAACAGTACTCGCTGCTGCTGGTGCTCTCGCTCTGGCTGTCACAAGACAAAATACTAGCAAAATACACAAAGCAATCACTCATATAAATACATCGGCTACACCACTGCAATTTCATAACCACTTCTACAACCCTTTAGATCACATAACATCAACAGATACGAAGAAAGTAAATTGGAAAAAGAAAACACTATATGGCAAGCACCCGTACCATCTAACACAGCCACACATCGATCAAGATGCATCCAACACATGGCTAAGAAAAGGCAATATATACAGTGAGAGGAAAGGATTCATGATTGCAATACAGGATCAAACAATAAACACCAGATATTACAGCAAGCATATTATTAAAGATCCCAATACCACAACAGATAAATGCAGACTTTGCAAATAACAAATAGAAACAGTAGATCACATCACAAGCGGATGTACAATACTAGCAAATACAGAATACCTCAGAAGACATGACAATGTAGCAAAAATAATACATCAACAGCTTGCCTTACAACATAAACTTATAAAACAACATGTTTCCACATATAAGTATGCACCACAAAATGTACTGGATAACGATGAATACAAATTATACTGGAACAGAACCATTATAACAGATAAAACAACACCACATAACAAACCTGACATCATACTCACCAATAAAAAGAAGAAATTAACGCAACTAATCGAAATATCCATACCCAATACAACAAATATACAAAAGAAAACAGGAGAAAAAATTGAAAAATACATCCAACTGGCTGAGGAAGTCAAGGACATGTGGCATCAGGATAAAGTTGACATTATACCAATTATACTATCAACTACAGGAGTCATACCACACAATATCCACCAGTACATCAATGCAATACAGCTACATCCAAACTTATATATACAACTACAGAAATCTGTAATTATTGACACTTGTTCAATTACCCGAAAGTTCCTAAATGCAATGTAACATATACCGTACAGTTAAAAGGAAGTGACGCTTGATCAAGGTCCGCGTCACCTTCCATTTTTAACCAGACATAACGCCTGAGACAAGAAAGATATAATAATAGTAAGAAGAAGAAGGACAAGAAAGTTTTACTCAAAACGATAAGCTACATCCATATCTAAGGAAATTACATTTTGCTATGTGTTTCACCCGGAATCGCGATAGCGATTTTATTTCTCAAACAAATAGTTTTATATAGGTAAGATTATATCTCCAAAACAGTTAGCTCTTAATTGTAGCCACTGAACTAGCAAGGTTATCTGATACTAGAGTTACAATAAATCGACGCAATCAAACCAAAGGGCAAACCAGATGGTGGACTTACCACTTCAGCACCAAAACGAGACACCATCGTGGCACCGTCCTAGGCAGGTTACTGGCGGTGGGAAAATCCATACAGAGGCCACATTGGAATCACATTAAGGATGGCTATACGTTGTCAGTAAGGGCCAAGATACAATACCAGAATACACATAGATATAAAAATGCTTGCATATGCAAGATATGATATCAACCATTTAAGGAACTGGGCGGAAGCAAACAAATCGAGAACGGATCGGACGCAAACGTCAGTGTGTACAGCTACGGCACAAGCACACACACAAAAAACTAGGGCGATACTTATGACCGAGACACAGGAGTGCACAGACGTTTGCCGATATTACAAAGGTTCACTGAAAACCAATTACAGAGGCTGGTAACGGTTGTATCCAAACCAGTGCAGGCCAAAATAGCGGAAGGCAATACATGCAAAGACAATGCACTGAAAATCAAATTTATTTGCCACATAATCAGATAAGATTTATATATGCTGGACATACCTAAAACCAATGACAAGCGACTGCTCTAAAACCCACACATTACTATTAAATGCTTAATATAAGAAACGTTAAAACGCAGTTCTTTTAGAAAAAGGGAACTGATGAGTAATTTGCTTAATATAAGAAACAGTCAAACAAAGTTTTTAAAAAAGGGGAATTTTTAACTAATTTAATAACCTCGCTCATTCGGGTGAGCATAATTGTACAGTTCAATTCACCTTGAGCCTAAGACATTGAGAAAGAAACAGGGAATCAAATTAGACCAATAGGAGTGCGCACCAAAACATCAAAATCTTTCACACGAAAGGGGTTCAAGTCCACCGCCAAGCATCATATGGTGGGTACAGTTTACAATCAATGTTTCAACACCCCACGTGAAGCACTTACCCGCACTCACTCAACAGAACCGGCATCCATCAACTCCAGGGGAAAGAAATGCATGGTGGCGACGGGATACACCGGCCTCTCTTCTGAAAACACTGACGTGCCACACCGGACCCACGCAGCACACGCCAACGGAGGCGGCGGCGTGAGAGCCCCTCACACCGTAGTTGTTCCTGCCGCAAACCCAGACGAAATAAAAATCAGACACTGGACAGAAGAGGAAGGATCCACTGCTGACCAACGCCCGTTCTCAACCTGTCATCTGCTTCGAGCCACCTCCGAGATGTACGAAAAAGCCCACAAGCAGCACTACAGTAGCAGTGAAGTGCGCAGTGGAAAGACAACACTAAGCGACGAATCGAAATATCGCACGCAAGCCACCCGGGTCAGGGCGTACTCACAGCATGCTGCTTTCGCTACAGGTAATAAAGAAGACCCCCAGATCTTTAACTAGGATCCAACAAATGAAAAAATTAATAATCTGAAGCAGATGAAAGTTATAAAAGGAAAACTGTACTCACATCAGTACTACTTTATGGCAAGGCTGTACTCTCTGTTCTACACTGAAGTAGGAGACTGAAAAATATAGATAAAACATCTAAGGATATAAGGTTTAGATGAGATAAAAAGAAGCGTTCGACTATGCAAAGTAGTGAAAGATGTTTGTAAGCTTCGGAAAAACAGCTATCCAGTATACGGAAATCTACAGTACGTACATAATGTGATCAAAAGTATCCGGACATCCATTGTTATGCGGAAATGGCAACAAGATATCACGACAGGTGGACCCAACAGTATAGAAGGATTTGGAGAGTGTTGTGTTGTCAGTAGAGAAACAGTAACAGCAGAGTGGTGTGGCCAGAAAGCTGAGGGACTTCAAACATGGACTAGTCATTTGAAGTCACCTGGGTAACGAATCCATTAGAGATTTTTCAACCCTTCTTAAGCTGGCCTAGTGAACTGTTAGCGATGTGGTTCATGAGTGTAAACGCAAAGGAACAACTATCTAAACCAAGAGGAGGCTGACTTCTTTTATTGACAGATAGCGACCGTAGAACATTGCGGGGAATGCTTGTAAAAACTTGTATGAAATCAGCTGAAGGAATCACTCACGAGCTCTAAAGTGCTAGCAGCAGTCCACCTATCTCCATGACTGTCCATACCGTATTCGTAAAAGAATGGGATATACTGGTTGAGCGTCTCGTCATAAGCCACAGAATTCTGTGCTCAGTGTTAGGTGACTCCTGAGGTGGTGTAAGGAGCGACCCCACAGGACAATGGATGACTGGAAACGTGAGATTTCAAGTGGAAATCCGATGGAAAGGTTTGGGTTTGGCGTATGCCTCGAGAACGTTGTCTGTCACCTGCATAATGCCAACAATGAAGTAGAGAGTAAATGGTGTTGTGTTATGGGGTATTTATCGTGGTTAGGATGTGGACCACTCATTGTTCTTGAAAAAAATACTAAATACAAGAGTAAGCTAATACAGTTCACAGCGTTGTGTATCGTGTATAGCAGGGGAACATTTCGAAGACGATGACTGTGGCGGCATGACAATGCACGTTAATATAAAGCATCTGTGAGGCAATTGTTTGTGAACAATAACATTCCTGAAATTGACTTGTTTTCCCTGAATACCGACCTGAATCCAACTGAACAGTTTTGGGTTGAGTTAAAACGTCGACTTAGCTCTAGATCCCAGCATCCGACATCCCCTTCTCAGCTTTCGGCTCTTGAGGAAGAATGGTTTTTCTATTCCTCTGCAGACATTCGCACTCGTTATGTCCCCAGTAGAGTTCGTCATATAGTAAGCGGTGCCTGGATACTTTTGATCATGCAGTATTCAGGAACCCTCTGAACGATAACATTGAGAGAACAAGAGAGAAGTGTTCAGATTACAGAACATGTACCGTCTCCTCTACTCTTACAGGGACTGTTGCATGGAATGAACAGTGTTCTGAACAGAGAATTAGTATTGGGAACGCACCAACGAAAGATGAAATGAGATTAGCGATAGATTTGACGTCATAATTGGAAGCCAAATACACCGTAGCAGATAAAGCAAGGAGCATATAAGAAGCATTAATGGCATGCTGAAACTTCAGCAGTTGTAATTGACACAGTTTAAAAGTTAACAGTACAAACTGCACTTTGTGACGCATACCTTGTGGTATTACATACAAGCACCTCATGTTGATTGGAACCTTGGCGTGGTGACAGTTATTATAGCCGAAACTGGTTACCTGAGGTAAAGAGAAAGTAAATGCGAATTTTTTTGTAAGTTTTTATGTTTACATAATAAGTAGTGCACGCCAGTTAAAGAGAGCATTAGCAGACAAAAGAAGTCTACAAGTACGAAAAATACCCTTTTATGTCTGAGGAAGAAATTTCTGAAAATAAACACCTGGGGCACAGTTCCCCGTGGAATTTGTAATGGAACTGTTCAGCAAACATCTTTCTTCCTCGAGAATCAGAGAACATGATCCAAAAAGACTGAAATTAGAAAATGTATTTTATCTAAAATTTTAAGTGAATCTGGAGTGGTGAAGCATATGCTGAAATAAAAATTACCTGTTCCATGAAAAACATACTCACATTTGCATTACAAAAGTACTTCATGGTGTTGCTTTTTTATGAAGCTGAAAATGTGTAGATTTAGTGACGTGACCATATGTATTGTCTTCCATAATTGTTCAAAAAGCCAAAATCAATAGAAAACTGTTTACTTTTCGCTCTTATCAAATATTATTCACTTCTTATTTTTTGCTCACAGACAACGATTATACCGATTATATCGATCCCTTAAACATGTCATTGTACTGAAACTATTCCATCTATATTCTGGTTCACTTGGAGTTGTGGCGATAACGAATCAGAGGGTATCACAAAACGTAACTGCACCATCTGAAACAGCACATGTCGAACCTAACTGGGCTAGAACTGACTCTGTTCAACTTGACACTACTCCGATCCGTCTCCCCTAACTGTATAGCGCCAGGAAATTTTAAGTACTTGGAAGCAGGATTACTATACTTTTCTTCAGTCTGACTGAACATTACATTCAATCACGCAACTAATTACTCAGAATTATAACATTACGAATGATCACACATTAGCCCAAATCAAACAGATTACCGCTGCTAAAATACTCTACTAAACAAACTGAACAACTCGTGTCGGATAAAGCATAGTGCGCAAAATTCATCGGCAGAGCACAATAATTCGCATGGTTCCGAATGCCAAACAATAAAACACGCAAATGCAAACAAACACTTACAAAATATAAAAGCAATGAAGCACTGATAATTAAAAGCAAATGAATAGGAATAAAACTGTTTAACTTTTACCACATTAGTACTGATAGTGACCTTTCGCAAAAATACGGAATGTGTTGTAAGTCAATGAGTTTGCAAAATTAAGATTATTATGGAAATAAGTAAGTTAATGTGCGAAACCAGGTTTTAAGTGTTATTCTCAACGTTATTACAGAAAAGAAATCAAAATACATCGCAATACGACAATTTATTATTATGTAAAATTAATCACCATGAAAAGTTACTCTTGCTAACGCATAACAGCTTTTACATCACAGATTAGAACAATATAGGTCACGATGTCTCTTAATAAATGTTCCTTTAAAACAGTTTCCACAGTTTCGTCCTGTAGATGAGTTGTCGACGTCTGCCTCTTCAGTCCATGGTGCTTGAGCATGTAATCCAGTATCTGGCATTGTTTTGCTGAATTCTCTTGATCGACAACACCTGTTTACTGCAAATCATTCTTCCGTTCTTTAAACAGAAAAATAAGTACCGTGCGCAATTGTCCACGCAATCATTTCTGTTGTGTGGCAATGAGCACATCATACACTCACAGTTAGTCTTCCATTTCTGTTAAATACAATAACAATTATATCTTTTTCTCTCTAAGTAAGCCTCTCTCTCTCTCTCTTTCACTCCTTCTCTCTCTTTCTCTATTCCTATTTTTTACTTATTTTCTTATTTTTCGCATTAGGAGTCCATCATCAGCTACTGTACGCTGATATTAGCAATAAACACTCTAAACTTCCTCTTTATGACGTATCGAGAACTACTTTGGAAAATTCTATTTGTTTTACAAGCAGGGCAGATGTTCAGATGCGTGCGAATTCCTAAGGGACCAAACTGCTGAGGTCACCGGCCCCTAGACTTGCACACTACTGAAATTAACTTAGGCTAAGAACAACACGCACACCCAAGCCCGAGGGAGGACTCGAACCGCCGGCGGGAGCCGCCTCAATATCCGTGACACGGCGCCTCTAACCGTGCGGCCACTCCGCGCGGAAAGCAGGACAAAGGCACATAATATTGTGTACTAGTCTCGGTTCCTTGAATCTTGGCGTCTTATTCCACCGAATAATTTCCTTTCTTACATCTGTGCTCTACCTTCAGCAACTTTTCTGTTTTCCAAGTACCTTTGTTAAAAATGTGACTGTTACCTTCATGTCTATACTATTTTCATTTTCTAATGAATTTCAGTTTAATTTGGCTTTCCTCCTTCCTCCTTAGTTTCATTTAAATAACGTCTATGCAATAAGACGACATAAAGCTATAATTTCCATTTAAATTACTAATTTTTGTAGATAAATATCATTATTAACGCACATATTATATTGATGTAATCTATAAAGAATTACTTCTTTTGAGGCTAAATATTAGCGGAATAAGGCGTAACGGCATGGGAGGTATTTTTTCTGGCTTCCTTATCTTCCTGGACTGGGATGGAAGACATTATTGCATTAGAAAACTCGCTGTCAGTTTTGCAGCTGCATTGATTCATATTTGTTTGTGAGATTTGCTGAATAATTTAATATTTCGAGCGATCTGTACTCGAAACGTCCCGTGTTCACATAATCATACAAAAGTGAAGTAGCGGTATTGAGAAGCGAGCTATAGTTATCAAGAATCATTATAGGAAGTGAGCCAAGAGTTCAGATCTCGATATACACTCCTGGAAATTGAAATAAGAACACCGTGAATTCATTGTCCCAGGAAGGGGAAACTTTTTTGACACATTCCTGGGGTCAGATACATCACATGATCAAACTGACAGAACCACAGGCACATAGACACAGGCAACAGAGCATGCACAATGTCGGCTCTAGTACAGTGTATATCCACCATTCGCAGCAATGCAGGCTGCTACGAGGGTCGGTCAAAAAGTAATGCCTCCCATTTTTTTTCTACTTAAAGAAATTAAGTTAAGTGAAAAATTTGAATTTGGCGCCATTCCTCAAACCTTCTTCTGCAATCCACTGCAGTAGTAACTTTCTGTGTCAACAGGTGGCAGCACAGCAGAAGTTTGTAAGATGGCCGACATCGATGTTCGTTTGAGACAGCGTTGTGTGATTGAATTCTTGAATGCAGAAGGTGAAACGCCCATACGCATTCATGAAAGACTGAAGAAGGTGTATGGTGTTGTGACAGTGGATGTCAGCACTGTTAGACGATGGGTTCGTCGTTGTAAGGAAGCTGAAGGGCAAACACCGTTGACTGACGAAAAGCGGAGCGGCAGGCCGGTGAGTGCAGTGACTCCACACAACATTCAGCAAGTTGATGACATCATTCGTGGTGACCGTCGGGTGACTGCAGATGAAGTGTGTCGCATTATTTCTCTTAGTAAAGGCAGTGTGATCACGATTATTAAACAATTTGGGTACTCAAAAGTTTGTGCACGGTGGGTTCCAAGAATGTTAACCGATCAGAATAAAGAGGCAAGGAAAACAATAGCCTCCCAACACTTGCAGCGCTTCCGTTTGGAGGGAGATGAGTTTCTGAAAAAAATTGTGACCGGGGACGAAACATGGGTGCATTTTTTTGAACCCGAATCAAAGAGGCAGTCAATGGAGTGGCGTCACACAAGCTCGCCGAGGAAGAAAAAATTCAAAACCGTGCGATCGGCAGGGAAAGTTATGGCAACAGTTTTCTGGGATACAGAGGGTGTGATTCTGGTTGATTTTTTGGAGCAGGGATGCACAATAAATTCTGTTCAATACGTCACAACCCTCAACAAACTTAAAGCACGTCTTCAGCGAGTTCGCCCAACAAAATCAATGGCAGATGTTCTTCTTTTGCATGACAATGCAAGACCACACACCAGTCGTCACACCTCTGACGAGATTGTCAAAATTGGATGGGAAGTTTTGCCTCATCCCCCATACAGCCCTGACCTGGCACCATCAGACTTCCATCTGTTCGGGCCACTAAAAGAAGCTCATCGTGGGATTCATTTTGAAGATGAGGAGGCCGTCAAAACATCCGTGCGTCAATGGCTTAGGAAGCAGAGCTGTGATTTTTACCGTGCTGGGATACATGCCCTTGTTCAAAGATGGACCAAAACTGTAGAGATGGGCGGAGATTACATTGAAAAATGACAAAATGATCCTCAATGTTGTGGTTTTCAACCTATGTAATTGCATTTAAATTTCCTGACAATTAAACGTAGAAAAAAAAATAGGAGGCATTACTTTTTGACTGACCCTCGTATTCTCCCATGGAGACGATCGTGGAGATGCTGGATGTAGTCCTGTGGAACGGCTTGCCATGCCATTTCCATCTGGCGCCTCAGTTGGACCAGCGTTTGTGCTGGACGTGCAGACTGCGTGAGACGACGCTTCATCCAGTCCCAAACATGCTCAATGGGGGACAGATCCGGAGATCTTGCTGGCCAGGGTAGTTGACTTACACCTTCTAGAGCACGTTGGGTGGCACGGGATACATGCGGACGTGCATTGTCCTGTTGGAACAGCAAGTTCCCTTGCCGGTCTAGGAATGGTAGAACGATGGGTTCGATGACGGTTTGGATGTACCGTGCACTATTCAGTGTCCCCTCGACGATCACCAGTGGTGTACGGCCAGTGTAGGAGATCGCTCCCCACACCATGATGCCGGGTGTTGGCCCTGTGTGCCTCGGTCGTATGCAGTCCTGATTGTGGCGCTCACCTGCACGGCGCCAAACACGCATACGACCATCATTGGCACCAAGGCAGAAGCGACTCTCATCGCTGAAGACGACACGTCTCCATTCGTCCCTCCATTCACGCCTGTCGCGACACCACTGGAGGCGGGCTGCACGATGTTGGGGCGTGAGCGGAAGACGGCCTAACGGTGTGCGGGACCGTAGCCCAGCTTCATGGAGACGGTTGCGAATGGTCCTCGCCGATACCCCAGGAGCAACAGTGTCCCTAATTTGCTGGGAAGTGGCGGTGCGGTCCCCTACGGCACTGCGTAGGATCCTACGGTCTTGGCGTGCATCCGTGCGTCGCTGCGGTCCGGTCCCAGGTCGACGGGCACGTGCACCTTCCGCCGACCACTGGCGACAACATCGATGTACTGTGGAGACCTCACGCCCCACGTGTTGAGCAATTCGGCGGTACGTCCACCCGGCCTCCCGCATGCCCACTATACGCCCTCGCACAAAGTCCGTCAACTGCACATACGGTTCACGTCCACGCTGTCGCGGCATGCTACCAGTGTTAAAGACTGCGATGGAGCTCCGTATGCCACGGCAAACTGGCTGACACTGACGGCGGCGGTGCACAAATGCTGCGCAGCTAGCGCCATTCGACGGCCAACACCGCGGTTCCTGGTGTGTCCGCTGTGCCGTGCGTGTGATCATTGCTTGTACAGCCCTCTCGCAGTGTCCGGAGCAAGTATGGTGGGTCTGACACACCGGTGTCAATGTGTTCTTTTTTCCATTTCCAGGAGTGTACATGATAAGAATTCACGCTAGCTTAGCCAATTTGCCCTACTCACCATGAAATTTATTCAGAAATCTAAGGTTTAAGCTAGTGCCCTCTGTTCTGTATCTTGTTTGCTGCTGGCAGTTTCCGTTCGGACGTACCCCATGGCAGGCGCTTTTCTGGAAGAATCAGCACAGTGAACGGCAGACCTCGCAAGTGGCTGGCGGCGCCGCCTGCACACAGTTCGTTGGGCGTGGCGGGTTGCCTATCTGTAGTGGCAGCAGGTGCGCCCCGGGGCCACGGATGGCGCTTTTTGCCTGCCGCTACATCGGTATACGCCAAATTCAATTCTTTCCGCACTGCGCCAACGAAACCGTCTCCAGCTTGTGGAGTAAACATATCATGCTTCTCTCGCAGGAATCTGAGAAACAAGAGTTAATCTTTGTCCTATTTTTAAAGTTATTTATACTAGCTTGGATGCCATGCTCGAACAAAACTGCCTTACGTAGAATAAGCTGTAGTTTCTGGGCTCCAGTCTCCAGAAAGGACTACATTTCACCGTCCTGAGTGATCAAAAACTATTAGTGGGTATTCTTTTTTAGATAGCTGTTAAATTTTTGTGGGGATGACGTGCCAGAACAACATCCCCTCAGCTGTATGTTCTTAGCACAACTTCGTTTACCTCGGAGTCTAGGATTTCGTGTTAAGAGCTTCTATTACCCTATAGATCTAACGCGGCTGTAAGGGTTCGATGGGTACGCAAAAAAACAACAAGGATTTTTGAGTTTGAAAAATATATTATTTATTCGCCTGCACCAATGTTACCCCGTTGAGAAAAGTTCCTATTAGATGTTATACATTTATGCTAGCGCCTTTTTAAATCCCCGAAACACCCCTGGAACTAGGTCTTTGGAATAACTTTTAGCTCTCTCAGCTATTGATTTTCAAATCCACAAATGTTTGTAAAACGACAGCCCGTTAAAGTTTTCTTTATTTTTTAAATATAAAAAGCTAAGACTGGTCCAAGTCTGGATAATATGAGGCTGACACATCAATGTTGTATTCAGTCCAAAGACTGATTTTACGCAGTTCTCCACGCCGTAGAGCTGCATGCCCTCTGGAAAAATTACGGCTATAGGTTCCCTTGCTTTCTGCCGTTCCCAATACGAGCACAGCAAGACAGTTTTGATGTTACAAGGCCGGATCAATCAATCATGTAGACTGTTGCCCCTGCAACTATTGAAAAGGCTGCTGCCCTTCTTCGGAACCATACGTTTGTCTGGCCTCTCAGCAGATACCCCTCCGTTGTGGTTGCACCTATGGTACGGCTGTCTGTATCGCTGAGGCATGCAAGCCTCCCCACCAACGGCAAGGTCAATGGTTCATAGGAGGTTGGTGCCGTAATATCATTACAGTATTGCTAATGTCCCCACCAACGGCAAGGTCAATGTTTCACAGGAGGTTGGTGCCGTAATATCATTACAGTATTGCTAATGTCCAAAAAATTACGAACAAACAACGAAGTGTCGGAAGGTGCATTACTGGTATCTTGTTGCAAAAACTATGAATTTTTTCAACAAAAAAAAAATGGGCGGTTTATTCGGATTGCTTCCCTCAAACGGCGTTGTACCTGTATGTAGTACTCCTTATTGGTCGTTCTTGTGGTAAGAACTCATGGAGTGAACACTGGTTTCGACGTCATATGTGTGGACTCATGTTTCATGATCTGTTGTGAACTGTTTCAGTAGTTCTGTATCGTCGTTCACTTCATCAAGCAGTTTCTCAGTAACTTTAATTCACACCTTATTTTGCTTGAAACTCAACAACATTTGAACAAATTTTGCTGCTACACGATTCATAACAAAATAATTAGAAAAATTAGCATTGCATGAGCCAGTTGATATGCTAACATCAGCAATAACTTCTCTCCTTGTTACCCAGTGATGTTTAATTTCTTTCAGTTTTTCCACGACCTCGTCGGCTAATGGCATGCTGGGGAGTCCAGGGCGCACAGCAACTTCATCGACTTTACTCTCTTCTTTGAAGTGCTTCTAACTTTCGTAAATCCTTGTATGACGCATAGCAGCTTCACTTAAGCAACAGCTAACATTTACCAAATATTTCTACACTTCATTTCGTTGTTATATTACAATTTAGAATTAATTATGAGATGCATTTTTATGTTAAGTAATTGATTATGCCAAAACATAAGTAATCTGTTTTGGCACCTGGCAGTAGACTAAATATTCGATTTGTCTGTCACTGTACACATACTTCTCAGACACGATTAGCGACACAACGAAAAAAATCACATACTCGCAGTAATACACACATCAAAGAAAGTTTTGCATCACCTCGGTTCCAAGAGTTTAGGAACCTGTACAGAAAATTGGAATAGAGATCAAAATAAACCGTACATTACATGTTGTACCACCATACTGCGAGAACTTCAGAAGCTGTGGTCCAGATTGCTGTACACACCTGTATCTCTAATATCCAGTAGCATGTCCTTTTGCATTGATGCATGCCTATATGCGTCGTATACTATCCACAAGTTCATTAAGGCACTGTAGGTCCAGATTGTCCCACTCCTAAACGGTGATTCGGCGTAGATTCCTCAGAGTGATTGGTGGGTCACGTCGTCCATAAAAAGCGCTTTTTAGTCTATCCCAGGCATGTTTAATAGGGTCCATGTCTGGAGAACATGCTGGCTACTCTAGTCGAGCGATGACTTTATCCTGAAGAAAAACATTCACAAGATGTGGACGATGGGGGCTTGAATTGTCGTCCATGAAGACGAATGCCTCGCCAATATGCTGTCGAGATGGCTGCACTAACGGTCGGAGGATGGCATTCACGTATCGTACAGCCGTTACGGCACCTTCCGTGACCACCAGCGGCGTACGTCGGCTCCACATAATGCCACCCCAAAACAGCAGGGAACCACCACTTTGCTGCACTCGCTGGACAGTGTGTCTAAGGCATTCAGCCTGACCAGGTTGCCTCCAAACACATCTCAGACGATTTTCTGGTTAAAGGCAAACGCGACACTCATAGGTGAAGAGAACATGATGCCAATTTTGAGCGATCCATTCGGTATGTTGTCGAGCCCATCTGTAGCGGGCTGCATGGTGTCGTGGTTACACAGGTGGACCTCGCCATGGACGTCGGTAGTGAAGTTGCACATCATGCAGCCTATTGCACACAGTTTGAGTCCGAACACGACGTCCTGTGGCTGCACGAAAAGCATTATTCAACATTGTGGCGTTGCTGTCAGGTTTCCTCCAAGCAATAATCCGCAGGTAGCGGTCATCCACTGCAGTAATAAATTTTTCCAGTTTTGACGTCAGTAGGCTGTTTGTCGTTTGGCAATCGTTGTTGATTTCTTTTGTGAAGTGACTGTTGATATGAATGGTTTAGAAGACTGATGTTTCCGTACGAAATGAACAGATTTTGAGAAGAAAGACCTTGCACTGCTGGTACAGTTGATTTATCAGGGCAGCAACAATAACAACGCTGCATTGTAGGAATATCTCGACAGAAACATCTGCAGAGAGGTGCCACAACAATAAATGCGTTGGAGAATATAATCAAGAAATTCAACAAACAGGCGAGTTAGATGGTGCAGCAGGGAGAGGGAGGCAGCTTCAAATTCTGCAACCAGTGCTCAAGATACGTCACAGTAGTTGTCTCTAGCCTGATCACCAGTTCAAAAGATTTTGTGGTGCATTTTACACTTGTATCCCAAACAAGATTCGAGATGTGAACTAAATCAAACCTCAAGATAGGCTAATACGCAATGACTTTGCCCTTCGTTTTTTGGAACTCACGGAAATGGATATATGTGGCCGGGCAATACTCTTTGGACGGACGAAGCACATTTACTTTGGAGAATTCCATGAATGCACGTAACTGTCGCATATGGGGTTCTAATCCGCCACATACTGTGCAGGAATACGCACTGCACTCAACTTACGGGACTGTGTAGTGTGGTTTCAAAAGCTCCTACATTCTCGTCTGTTTTTTCTTCGGCGAGATGACACTTCGCAGACCTGCACATCCCAAGAACCACCTTGTACAATTCGTGATTCCAACTTTGCGAGACCGCAAGTTTGCCTACACCACTATTTTCATGCAAGGTGGGGAGACGCCACATGTGACATATCAAACAGATAGAGAATTTCACCAGAAAATCAATGCCGTTGTTATTTTACACATAGCTTTATTCATTCTCGGGTTATAGCCAATTACTTGCGGCAGCAGTGGGACGCTCGGCAGCTTGAGTATTACGTACTGAAAAGTCATAAAATGGATTCTGAAACGGTGCAAAGTGACTATCCCAAGCCTGATATGTTACATGTGTTTAACTGCTAGGTATCATTTACTCATGATAACGTTTTCATCATTTTTTCCTTATTTACAGGCTACAAAATATCCTTAACACATGAAGAACGCATTGAAATCATCTTGATATCGGGAGAAAGAAGCACACGGGTCAATGCTGAGGATTTCAACAGTCGTTACCCAACCAGACAGCCCATCACTCACAGCGCAGTTGCCAAGCTTTAGGCCAAATTCCGAGCAACAGGTTCTGTCGCAGATAAACCTAAGGCTGGAAGACCAAAATCTGCCACCGATGAAGCAACCACAGTGAGCGTGTTGGCATCATTTAACAAGAGTCCGCAATGGAGTACTCGTCGCCTGTCACAAGAATGTGGGGTTAGCCGTACCTCCATACTGCGAATTTTATCGCAGCACAAATGGCGCCCGTACAAAATTCAGCTGCTCCAACACCTGAACGAGGATGACCCAGACCGTCGGGTACAGTTCGCAGAATGGGTGACACTGCAGCTGCAGATAAACTCACGTTTCGCCTATCAGGTGCTGTTCAGTGATGAAGCCAATTTCTTTATCAACGGTAAAGTGAGCAAGCAGAATCACAGATACTGGTCCGACACAAATCCGCACTGGATTGATGCTTCCAAAACAGTCGACTCACAAAATGTGATGGTCTGGTGTGGTGTGTGGGGTACCAAAGTCGTTGGACCTTTTTTTTTTATTGATGGTGCTGTAACAGCCAACGGTTATCTGAGGTTATTGGATGAAGAAGTGTTTCCCTCGTTGTTAACGGAGGACGGGACATTTCCGGAATTCTTCCAGCATGATGGAGCCCCACCACATTATGGGCACAATGTGCGAGCATACCTGGATGTTCAGTTCCCTCAAAAGTGGATTGGTCGTAGGGGTGCTGTGGAGTGGCCACCGCGTTGACCAGATTTGACTCCTTTGGATTTTAATCTTTGGGGTCATGTCAAAGCACTGGTTTATTCTGTGAAAATACGGGATTTGCATCATCTAAAGCAGCGCATTGGTGATTCGTGTGGTCAAATTCAGCCAGATGTGTTGGTCAATGTTCATCAGGACTGGGTCAGAGGATAGAATTAACAATCCAACATAATGGACAACATATCGAGCCATTCCTATGACTGTTGGTGGTCTCTCAGGACTGTGTAACATCGGCGTAATGTCTCTTCAGCACATAACACACATTCTGCCGAGCGTCCCAACGCTGCCACGTGTAACTAGCTATAACCCGAGAATGAATAAAGCTATGTTTAAAATAACAACGGCATTGTTTTTCTGGTGAAATTCTCTATCTGTCTGATATGTCACATGACCACATTCCCCTTTGAAATTTTGGAGTTGAATCCAAGATGGCGGCTTTCAAGATGGCCTCCATGTTGGTGGCATAGCCTATAAAGTTTCCCCCTTCCCGTTCCTCGTGTGTAGGGACTCTGTTTTCTAGTTTGCTACTCCATTTGAACTTTATGAGGGTGTTTCCGGACTTTTGGACCACCCTGTATATATGTACTACAGCAAGCTTGAACAAGTGCTACTGCGGTACGCCACCTATGCGAAGCAGCAGCAACGCCTGGTGGCGGTAGACAGTGCTATAGTCTATCTTTACGCATACGTCGACACACATTTTAAATTGCTTCTTTGCGTGAGTTACAGGGGAGTACCACACGAAACGAACCAAATCATTTGTTATTATAACGGTAACGAGTTTGGGGTTTTGTGTGGCATCTCGTGACAATGATGGGAGCTATGATCTAATCAGCTATAGAGGAGGTGGTATATGGGAGGAAAAACAGTAAACAGCCACCACAATTCCAAAGAGCAGTGAAGCTATATCAAAATGTTTACATTTATACTTACCTCCTATCACTACATATTTTGGTTTAAAGTCCCCCACCACGTGTTTCCGTGCGTGTACGAATGCTATCTCATGAAGTACTGTAGGTATTCTCATACAGTTTTTACTAATAGACTGATTCACATGAAAGGTCTGCGCATATAATTTGTTACTGCTACACCGCACAACACGTCCAGCTCTAAATACTCACTGCTACCGCTGCGAAGTCAGAGCGCGTTACTAATGTAATGACAAAATCTATTATTGTCAAATCTGCTGTGTGGTTTTTATCAAGTAGAGTAGAGTGAGACTTGAAACGCAGAGCGTATCTGCAGAATTGAACTTATAATGTTGTACATACTGTGGTGAAGCTACTCACGACTCCAGAGGGTACCGCACCACAGTCGATAAACTGCGCCCGAAACACACGTAGCACTGCAGCTGTGTGGCTTGGCAGTATGAACTATACCGAGGTACGCCAGGGGCAGCAGCTGCCAACGTATGTGCGTCAATTGTGTGGATAGTGAGTGGGAGACGCCTCGTTAAATACCGGACCACTGCGCTACGGCGCACAGTTTTCTTCAGTGCACCGAGTCACTCACAGACTTCAGTTACCGCCGAGTCTACAAGCTCCAGTATTCGCCCCTCTTCTCCGAGACTTAGACTGCTGAGGCATCGTAGGCTAGTTATGGACTCATCACTCAGAGGCACAGTGAAAAGAATTTAGTACTTTAGAGGACTTGTAATAATTTAAAACGTCTGTTGAGTGGACATTTCACTAGCAGAAGCATCATTTAAGTTGAGCATGTCTACATATAAAATAAATATTTTATTACTAATTGTTGGGAATCTTTCTGATTGAAGACAGCCCACGACGTCCTCCTGCATTCCCAACATATATGGTAGTTATAGAGGGGCCTATCGAACAGTTTCGGTTTAAGGGTGTTGCAGCAGCGTGTATGTAACTCGACGTGACTCCGATGAGAGTATAGAGGTTGGTCCATTGATCGTGACCGGGCCAAATATCTCACGAAATAAGCGTCAAACGAAAAAACTACAAAGATGAAACTTGTCTAGCTTGAAGGGGGAAACCACATGGCGCTATGGTTGGCCCGCTAGATGGTGCTGCCATAGGTGAAACGTATACCAACTGCGTTTTTTTAAATAGGATCCCCCATTTTTATTACATATTCGTGTAGTACGTAAGGAAATATGAAATGTTTTAGTTGGAAGACTTTCTTCGCTTTGTGATAGATGGCGCTGTAATAGTCACAAACATATGGCTCACAATTTTAGACGAACAGTTGGTAACAGGTAGGTTCTTTTAAATTAAAATACAGAATTTAGGTGCATTTGGACATTTTATTTCGGTTGTTCAAATGTGATACACGTACTTTTGTGAACTTATCATTTCTCAGAACGCATACTGTTACAGCGTGATTAGCTGTAAATATCACATTAATGCAATAAATGCTCAAAATGATGTCCGTCAACCTCAATGCATTTGGCAATACGTGTAGCGACATTCCTTTCATCAGCGAATAGTTCGTCTTTTGTAATGTTCGCACATTCATTGACAATGCGCTGACGCATGTTGTCAGGCGTTGTCGGTGGATCACGAGAGCAAATATCCTTCAACTTACCCCACAGAAAGAAATCCGGGGACGTCAGATCCGGTGAACGTGCGGGCCATGGTATGGTGCTTCGACGACCAATCCATGACCATATCATGAAATATGCTATTCATTACCACTTGAACCGCAGGCGAGCTATTGTAGGGAAGCAGCATACTCACACCCTATAAAATTCACATCAGTCTTTCCATTGTGTGCCAGCCTAGTCCACTGTAACTAGCTCTGACGTCATAATAATTGCCCAATACTTTAAAAGAAGTAAATAACCTGAAACGTTTCTAGCATGTCAGGAGTAATACAAAATCAATATGTGTTGGATATCAGTTCAATAACTTTAACCATTTTCGAAATTTGGATGTTTTTCTGTAAAAATCATTGGCGCAACAGAAAAGAGCTAGAAACTTAAAAATTTATATTTAGATTCCTTTTGCATAATAATTTAGTAGAAACAGTAGTCTGGATCTCACAAATCAAAATTTTAGTTGAAATTCATGATTTTCTGGTTTTTGTCTTAGAAATTAAGGAAGCAAGATAGATTAAGTAGGCGAATAAATAAAGCTAGGATGTTTAAATTTAAGTAGAAGGGAGATCCGCTATAATCATAAAAATGTGAGAAGTTTCAACAGAATAACTATAAAACTATAGCTATAGCGTATCTCCAAAGTGCAAGTTCAGAGCTCGTCTACTGCGTGTAGTGCAATTAAATTAATTCTCTCGCCCAAAATATTTGACTTAGCCACGTCAGACTTTTATTATGATTACTTACTAGTGTGCTGATTGCATAATTAAATTTAAAGCTTCATCGGCCATGAGCAAAGGAAGCAATGATTTATTCGATAACTTAAAGTGGTGCATTACTAGCCCAGCGGCTAGTCGGGAGAGCAGATTTGATCAGGCGTTCCCTTAGTGTCCGCACCGCGGTGTTATATGTAAGAACGCTGCGCGAGGAAAAAGGTCACAGTTCTCTCCAGACGCTGATTAGCGCACCACATGTGCCGGGAGTCGCGTCCCGTCGCGTCGGTATCATTGCTATAAACAGCCTCGGATGCCATAATAAGTTACTCCGGATACGCATAACCATGAAATCGTTTTCGAGTGAAGTATTAATTCTGGGATGACTTTAATCATCTATCTTCAGTTTGCGTATGTCGTATTTTCACGTGCCGCTGCAGGATAGACATTCTACCATTATTTAGCGTGGCGTTTGATGAACATTATCATCAAATTATGGCGAGAATTCACTTAAACATTTAATTTGAACAGTTATAGTGGCATCAGCGCATTAGACTCTGAACTGCTCTGGTAGTTGGATTGTGTGGATTCTTTTTGGTCTGTGACTTTCAGAATATAGTGAACATTTTAGAGAGAATGGTTTTTGATTATGAATCCCAGACAATCTCCTAATTCCTCAGAGCTATAAGCTGTAGCTATAAATGTATTTCTCAGATAAAGTCGGCACTAGGAATTCTAATTACAGGCTCCACGTTTTGCTAATCACTTTCTGGTTGCCAATATTGTAGTTAGAGAGCCAGTGTTGAGAACGGCAAACAGCATAAATACAAAACATTAACAATTATTCCACCTACCGCCCCACATATGTTGCTAATCGGCGGGGAAACAAACTGAGTAAATGTGAAAGTGATTTTTAAGTATTTGGATTTGGAAGTGAAAAGTGACACGGAACTGAGCAATGGAACAGTGATAGACAGTGTTACGTGTGCATGTGGACGACGCAATTGGATTAACAACGCACCTGGATTGACGGAGCTGGCGCTGAGTCTAGCTGCAGTGCTGGCATCGCGTGAAGTCAGTCTCGCCACGCCGCAGACATCCGTCGGAGCGACCGGAGCCGCGTCTGCTGTTGCGGGGTACGCCCACAACACAGCAGTTGTCGACGTGCCGTCTGAAGTTCAACGCGCCGCGTCACATCGGTAATCCTGGTACGCCGCGCCGGCAACGCCATGCGTCGTGTAGAAGGAACTAAGTTAAGTGAAAAGCTGTTAAAACCTTTACTAACCTGCACTAAAACACTGTCGGCGATGGAACCGCAAAAAGACACAGAAGTTAAACCTAAATCAGGATCTATGTCTGTTGAAGGAACTGTAAATCCAGACAACGGTTCAAGTGTAAATATGCATGAAATTAGTAATGTTAAAGTGAAATCCGAACTAGTGTCTCCTGACAGTAGTGTGAAAAAGGGCAACGATTCAGTAGTAGAGAGCCCTGTAGTAAAGCAGAAATCAGAAAGTGTTAAGATATTGGATGACAGTTTCTCTGATGAATTAAAAATGAAACAGTCATCAGAGATGGTAGAGTTTAAAAAGGAGAAGTTAGATATGACTGATCAATCAGAAGTTTCATTTAGTTTTGATGATTCTGGTGTTGGAGCTAGTTTTTCATCACCTGAGTGTGATAAAAAGCCAGCTAGTGAGCAACGCAAAGATACTGGGGCTATTGATTTAAATGTAATATTACAAGCAATAGCTGCCAATAATGCAAAAATGTCAGCCAGTAATGCTAAAACGACAGATGAGTTAAAATCTGATATAATTGAGGTAAATAACAGGATTGTGGCCAGCCAAACCAATTTTAATAAACAGTTTGAGGCAATGGACAATAAATTAGAATCCAACAAAGCTGAATTGTACCTGTGGTCTAGGGGTAGCGTCTTTGATTCATAATCAAAACGTCTTTGGTCCCGAGTTCAATCCCCCCCACTGCCTAAATTTTGATAAATAATCAGCATTGGCGGCCGAAGACTTCCGGCATAAGATGTCAGCCTCATTCTGCCAACGGCCTTGTCAAAGAGGGCGGAGGAGCGGATAGAGGTTCAGGGCACTCCCTTGTCCTAGGGGTGGGAAATTGCCCCTAAAGGCGGAAGAATCAGCAATGATCAACGACATGAGGATGCAGAAGGCAATGGAAACCACTGCATTAAAGACACGTAACATGTATCCACAGGACATGTGGCCTGTAATTGAAGAAGTGTCATGATGATCTCTCCTTTGGCAAATGATTCCGGAATAGTCCCCCATTCGGATCTCCGGTAGGGGACTGCCAAGGGGGAGGTTACCATGAGAAAAAGATTGAATATTCAACGAAAGGACAACATTCTACGAGTCGGGACGTGGAATGTCAGAAGCTTGAATGTGGCAGGGAAACTAGAAAATCTGAAAAAGGAAATGCAAAGGCTCAATCTAGATATAGTAGGGGTCAGTGAAGTGAAGTGGAAGGAAGACAAGGATTTCTGGTCAGATGAGTATCGGGTAATATCAACAGCAGCAGAAAATGGTATAACAGGTGTAGGATTCGTTATGAATAGGAAGGTAGGCAGAGGGTGTGTTACTGTGAACAGTTCAGTGACCGGGTTGTTCTAATCAGAATCGACAGAAGACCAACACCGACAACGATAGTTCAGGTATACATGCCGACGTCGCGAGCTGAAGATGAACAGATAGAGAAAGTGTATGAGGATATTGAAAGGATAATGCAGTATGTAAAGGGGGACGAAAATCTAATAGTCATGGGCGACTGGAATGCAATTGTAGGTGAAGGAGTAGAAGAAAAGGTTACAGGAGAATATGGGCTTGGGACAAGGAATGAAAGATGAGAAAGACTAATTGAGTTCTGTAACAAGTTTCAGCTAGTAATAGCGAATACCCTGTTCAAGAATCACAAGGGGAGGAGGTATACTTGGAAAAGGCCGGGAGATTCGGGAAGATTTCAATTAGATTACATCATGGTCAGACAGAGATTCCGAAATCAGATACTGGATTGTAAGGCGTACCCAGGAGCAGATATAGACTCAGATCACAATATAGTAGTGATGAAGAGTAGGCTGAAGTTCAAGACATTAGTCAGGAAGAATCAATACGCAAAGAAGTGGGATACGGAAGTACTAAGGAATGACGAGATACGTATGAAGTTCTCTAACGCTATAGATACAGCAATAAGGAATAACGCAGTAGGCAGTACAGTTGAAGAGGAATGGACATCTCTAAAAAGAAAGGGCCATCACAGAAGTTGGGAAGGAAAACATAGGTACAAAGAAGGTAGCTGCGAAGAAACCATGGGTAACAGAAGAAATACTTCAGTTGATTGATGAAAGGAGGAAGTAGAAACATGTTCCGGGAAAATCAGGAATACAGAAATACAAGTCGCTGAGGAAGGAAATAAATAGGAAGTGCAAGGAAGCTAAGACGAAATGGCTGCAGGAAAAATGTGAAGACATCGAAAAAGATATGATTGTCGGAAGGACAGACTCAGCATACAGGAAAGTCAAAACAACCTTTGGTGGCATTAAAAGCAACGGTGGTAACATTAAAACTGCAACGGGAATGGCACTGTTAAATTCAGAGGAGAGAGCAGATAGATGGAAAGAATACATTGAAAGCCTCCATGAGGGTGAAGATTTGTCTGATGTGATAGAAGAAGAAACGGGAGTCGACTGAGAAGAGATAGGGGATCCAGTATTATAATCGGAATTTAAAAGAGCTGTGGAGGACTTACGGTCAAATAAGGCAGAAGGGATAGATAACATTCCATCAGAATTTCTAAAATCATTGGGGAAAGTGGCAACAAAACGACTATTCACGTTGGTGTGTAGAATATATGAGTCTGGCGATATACCATCTGACTTTCGGAAAAACATCATCCACACAATTCCGAAGATGGCAAGAGCCGACAAGTGCGAGAATTATCGCACAATCAGCTTAACAGCTCATGCATCGAAGCTGCTTATAAGAATAATATACAGAAGAATGGAAAAGAAAATTGAGAATGCGCTAGGTGACGATCAATTTGGCTTTAGGAAAAGTAAAGGGACGAGAGACGCAATTCTGACGTTACGGCTAATAATGGAAGCAAGGCTAAAGAAAAATCAAGACACTTTCGTAGGATTTGTCGACCTGGAAAAAGCGTTCGACAATATAAAATCGCGCAAGCTGTTCGAGATTCTGAAAAAAGTAGGGGTAAGCTATAGGGAGAGACGGGTCATATACAATGTGTACAACAACCAAGAGAGAATAATAAGAGTGGACGATCAAGAACGAAGTGCTCGTATTAAGAAGGGTGTAAGACAAGGCTGTAACCTTTCGCCCCTACTCTTCAATCTGAACATCGAGGAAGCAATGATGGAAATAAAAGAAAGGTTCAGGAGTGGAATTAAAATACAAGGTGAAAGGATATCAATGATACGATTCGCTGATGACATTGCTATCCTGAGTGAAAGTGAAGAAGAATTAAATGATCTGCTGAACAGAATGAACAGTCTAATGAGTACACAGTATGGTTTGAGAGTAAATCGGAGAAAGACGAAGGTAATGAGAAGTAGTAGAAATGAGAACAGCGAGAAACTTAACATCAGGATTGATGGTCAAGAATTCAATGAAGTTAAGGAATTCTGCTACCTAGGCAGTAAAATAACGAGTGACGGACGGAGCAAGGAGGACATCAAAAGCAAACTAGCAGTGGCGAAAAGGGCATTCCTGGCCAGGAGAAGTCTACTAATATCAAACATCGGCCTCAATTTCAGGAAGAAGTTTCTGAGAATGTACGTCTGGAGTACAGCATCGTATGGTAGTGAAACATGGACTGTGGGAAAACCGGAACAGATGAGACCCAAAGCATTTGGGATGTGGTGCCACGGACGAATGTTGAAAATTAAGTGGTCTGGTAAGGTAAGGAATGAGGAGGTTCTGTACAGAAACGGAGAGGAAAGGAATATGTGGAACACACTGTTACTGTTAAGGAGAAGGGACAGGATGGTAGGACATCTGCTAAGACATGAAGGAATGACTTCCATGGTACTAGAGGGAGCTGTAGAGGGCAAAAACTGTAGAGGAAGACAGAGATTGGAATACGTCAAGCAAATAAATGAGGACATAGGTTGCAAGTGCTACTCTGAGATGAAGAGGTTAGCACAGGAAAGGAATTCGTGGCGGGCCGCATCAAACCATTCAGTAGACTGATGACCAAAAAAAAAAGCTGAATTAGAAACTTCCTTCAAGACTGGCTGCAATAAGTTGAAAGAGGATTTGGACAGTTTAAATTATAAAACTGATTACAACCATGAAGATATTAAGAAAAAGTTGCTCAACAATTATCTGAGATGTATAAAACACTAAAATCCGAAGTTGCTGAGGTTCGCAAAGACTTCCAAATGGAGGATGCGAAGTTGGAGCACAAGTTAACAGAAAAGATCGAGGCGGAATCTGAACTGTGCTCAGACAGGTTTAAAGATGTTAATATAAAAGTAAACATATGTCAAGCAGAAGTAGACTCAATCAAAACTGATACTACTCATATTGTGCAAAGAGTAGATAATGTTGAAATGAGAGTAGAAAATATTAGTACTAACATTGCTAACATTCAGAGTAAAGTAGCTTCAGTAACTTCTGGTAATGGTAGTATGCAACAAGTTGTAGCTGCAAACGCCGCTTTTATCGGGTGTCGGCAGTTCTTGAGGTTCGATCCAGATAAAAATATCCACCCGCTAGATTTCTGGAACGATTTTGAAGATGTGATTCCACCAACTTGGTCTGAACGAGAGAAAATCTCATTTATGAGAAGCCATTTAGTGGGTGACGCCATGCGTTTGTCAGCTGATGTTATGTTGAAGTGTAAAACATTAGCGGAATTTAAAACAGCTTTCATTAATGAGTATTGGTCTAGCAATAAGCAAAATGAAGTGTTGAGAGAATTTTGGAGTTGAAAACGCTTCAATGCAGGCAAGGAATCTATTAAAGAGTTTGCCAGGTCATGGATCTCACATTTGTCACATTTGGCCGAAAAGTTAAAACCTGAAATGGTAATACTAGGTCTTGAAGCCAAACTGCCATGGTATTGGCAAACTAGAATTATATCTGCCCCTAGAGACAATCTGGATCGTTTCATTGAATATTTGGAACGTGTAGAGCGTGTGGCTGCCAATGAGGAGCAAGCACGTAATAACAGAAATGCTAATAACACTAGTAGTAATTTTAAGAACGAGCAGAATGGCAATGTAAACATCAGAACAGTAGGTGTTCGCCATGCTAAGAAAGGTAGGAATTGGAGAAATAATTACCAGAACCAACAATGACATCCAAATGATAGTAATTTTGTACCCAACAAAAATGTGCAAGTAAACAACAGTGTCGAAAGCAATGCTGTGCCAGTTAACTGTAATGCAAATAAAGGTAACAGTAGTAGGCAGAGGCTGGAAAACTAGTTCCCGTCTATGAGGATACTGGTGCTCACCAGGCGGTTGCTTTTCCTAAGCCAGTAATTACAGTAATTAGTATGACAGATCAGAATACTCAAACTGAGGATTCGGATGATGGGTCGGTAGCATCCAATGATACTGCAGAAATATTAAACCACTCACAGTATTTGATAGATACCGTGTTAGAGACGTTTTCTGAGTGGGAAGAGAAAGAGAAGGCGCAGCAGTGTAATGGTAGGGAAGAGCTACAAAATACTGAATTGTCAGGTGAAGAAGCAGAAGAAATTCATGATTATATTTACGATGAGGATGATGTGCTCTTATCTAAAGTGCCTGTGCAGTATGTTGATACTGTACTAATAAATTTAGGACAGGTGGTAAGTGAGAATGTAGAGGATAGCCTGTTGGGGGTCGATGAACCCAGTAGCTGTGACCAGTTGTCACTGGAGAAGAAACCCGACGATAATAGTGAAAGTGGTTGAACTGTAACTAGTGTTATGCCCGGTATAGAGGCGAAGAATCGCTCAGACTACAGTAATTTGGGTCATGTTCAGCAAATCAAATGTAATGAAGTCGTGCGGTGTTTCGATTTGAAATTAATAGACCGACTGGAATAGGCAGCTGAAAATGTAGTTCAGGATATCCCTAAACACTTTGACCTAAATGTAATGAAGACAGATGTCGATCACTTTAGTTGGAGACAAATCCAAAAGGAACTATTGGATGAGTTTGAGGAACCACCTGTACAACCTAGAATAAGCCACCCTATAATAATAGTGAATATGTTGGGTATCAATGTACGTTGTCTCTTAGACAGTGGAAGTGAGGTGAGTGCGATATCTCAGTCCTTCTTTGATGCATTACCTGGTAAAGACAAGCTTACAGTAATAAGGGTTTCAGGACTAAGAATAATTGGTGCTACTGGCAACGTGTCAAAAACGGTAAAGCAAGAAGCTTTACTGGCCTTTGATGTTAATGGTAATTTAATTGATCATCCATGGTTAATTCTAAACAATCTCAGTATTGAGGATTTAATTGGCATAGATTTCTTGTAGAAATATGAGAGTGTTGTTGACTTTGAAAGAAGGCAGTTAAAATTGGTCTTGCTGATAACTGGAGTAATTACGGTACCTTTTATTGATAAACATGTAGTAACTAATGATGAAACTTGGGAGCTGCCTATACGAGTTCTGAAAAATAGGAGATATTGGGACGAAGGTGTTATTCAGTAGGGAGGAGGTTGTTTTGTAGCCTCTACACAGTGTGGCAGCTGTGCAGTCCCAGCTGTGTGAGATCTTCTTTCCTTTTCAGGTCTCACTCTATCTTCATCTTTCCTATCCACCAAAGTTTCGACTCCTTGTTTGCAGTACAAAAATTTTCCATCATGGCTATCAAGCTATGAGTTCTGTAACCATTCTATCCACCGATTAGTGAAGAAAATACCTAATGTGACAAACCTAACAGTGACATAAACAACAGAGCAGTATGATGTAATTAAGATACAAATTTATTTAAGTAACAAGTATGTTTAGGACCCTGGTAATATTAAAGTACAAAGTTGTTGTTTTATTGGAAATGGTCCACCAACAGAAATTTAAAAAGATATACAAATTCGTGTACAAGCAGGATCTGAAGTGGCAGTGAAACCTATTGTATGCTGTAGAGATAACTAATTAAAAATAAAAGAGATTGCATAGTGTTATGAAAAATATGCAGATAAGTTGTAAGAATGAACTCACCTTGTGTAGCAAGGAATGGCAGTGTAATCGAACTGAACAGTGTTTGTGGTTGAGACGTGAGGGACACGCCCTTGAAATATTTATAAGATTGGAGATGGCCGTTATTTGGTGTAGTGTGTGACAGGACACACCTACACGTTTTGAGGTTATGAGTTGGAGGCGTGAATGCGACCATAGGTACCCTTATGTTAGATGAGACAGAGCAGCTCATGGTATCCTATAGGTTTAAGGAATTTAGCATTACGCTCTGCCATAATTACTTAATGCCCTTTAGTGGTAGGTCGAGAGAGACTACCTGTGGTTTCAGCATCCAATCAAGTGGAAATGGATTGCAACGTGAGCAAACTGATCAGCTGCAATACACTATAGATATGAAATAAATGTGCTATCCTATGCGTTAAATGTTAATAGAGTGAGTGTTAAATAAGTAGATACACTAACAACATAATTGAGTAACATAATGGTAGACGTGAAACATTATTTATAGCTCAGCATAAATACACTTCGATGAAGTAAGTACATAATTGCAGATGTGGAACTGACACAGCAGCAGAGGACCGATAAGTGGATTTTGTAGTCAACTAAACGTAGTGTGTTTTCAACACTCAGAACTGTACTATTACCACAAGTTACTCACATGTACAAAGAGGCTGAGAAGACAACTGGTAATGAAATATACTCATACTATCTCTAAGAATAAGGTAATCGAAGATGAGTCAGTTAGGTAAATAAAATACAGATTTGTCAGGAATGTACCGAGCATTGGTTCAGTGTTCCGGAACAGAAATAATAAATTGAGATTAAATAGGATTTATGATCGTATGCCTTGAGCATAAATTTTCTCTAGTACGTGACTAACGGCGTTTTGAGCCATCTGTTTACCGATTTTATGACAGTTTAATAACCGCAAGAGTAAAATTGAAAAAGTTGTTCCAGCAACATATTGAAAGATAAAATGTATATATATCCCCATTTCATTGTGACCAACCCTTAGATTTTAAATGAACATAGTCTGAGACACTCTGTTTGTTTGTTCTACAGGACAAACCAGATAATGGCAGCCCGGTAGCTGCGTGAAAGCGTGGAGTGACTTCGACACAACTCACAGTGACCCCTCCCCTTTCGCCATGTAATTTAGAGTGAACGTGAAGGACGCACACCATAGCAACTTCCCCTCCTCTACCCTTGTGAACGGAAGTGTAGAACGCCAGCCAAAGTGGCTACAACCATGTGTGTAGGTTTAGCAAAGACTGCTAAGATATAATTATCTGCCCGCATCTCGTGGTCGTGCGGTAGCGTTCTCGCTTCCCGCGCCCGGGTTCCCGGGTTCGATTCCCGGCGGGGTCAGGGATTTTCTCTGCCTCGTGATGGCTGGGTGTTGTGTGCTGTCCTTAGGTTAGTTAGGTTTAAGTAGTTCTAAGTTCTAGGGGACTTATGACCACAACAGTTGAGTCCCATAGTGCTCAGAGCCATTTGAACCATATAATTATCTGTTTATGTACCATGAATAACTGTGTTATTTTCTTTGAATTTGTGTATGTAAAAATATTTACAGACAAATTAATGGATTTAAGATTTTCATTATCTTACATATTTTTATGTGTTTGTCTGTCTAAGGAAATATGTATGCCAAAGTGTTTCATTGATTTTGCTTAAATTTTGAGTGATAATGTTGCTTAAGAGGCAGTGAACATGCCAGCAATTTAAATAATTGAGTAGGTAATAAGTTTTCTTTTAATATTTCTATATGTTTACATTTCAAATTTAATTTCCATAGGGAGTTAAGCTGTACTCTTGCTTCCCTTTTTGTAATCAATTTTTTTCATTTACATTAAAAAAAATTAAGTAGAGGGTGATGTAGGGAAGCAGCATACTCTACACCTTATAAAATTCACATCAGTCTTTCCATTGTGTGCCAGCCTAGTCCGGAGTAACTAGCTCTGTCGTCATAAATATTGCGCAATACTTTAAAATGAAGTAAATAACCTGAAATGTTTCTAGCATATCAGGAGTAATACAAAATCAGTATGTGTCGGATATCAGTTCAATAACTTTAACCATTTTCGAAATTTGGATGTTTTTCTATAAAAATCATTGGCGCAACAGAAAAGAGCTAGAAACTTAAAAATTTGTATTTAGATTCCTTTTGCATAATAATTTAGTAGAAAAAGTATTCTGAATCTCACAAATTAAAATTTTAGTTGAAATTCATGATTTTCTGGTTTTTGTCTTAGAAATTAAGGAAGCAAGATAGATTAAGTAGGCGAATAAATAAAGCTAGGATGTTTAAATTTAAGTAGAAGGGAGATCCACTATAATCATAAAAATGTGAGATGTTTCAACAGAATAACTATAAAACTATAGCTATAGCGTATCTCAAAAGAGCAAGTTCAGAGCTCTTCTTCTGCGTGTAGTGTATTTAAATTAATTCTCTCGCCCAAAATATTTGATTTAGCTACGTCAGACTTTTATTATGATTACTTACTTGTGTGCTGATAGCACAATTAAATTGAAAGCTTCATTGGCCATGAGCAAAGGAAGCAATGATTTATTCGATAACTTAAAGTGGTGCATTACTAGCCCAGCGGCTAGTCGGGAGAGCAGATTTGATCAGGCGTTCCCTTAGCTGTCCGCACCGCGGTGTTATATGTAAGAACGCTGTGCGAGGAAAAAGAAGGTCACAGTTCTCTCCAGACGCTGATTAGCGCACCACATGTGCCGGGAGTCGCGTCGCGTGGAGTCGGTATCATTGCTATAAACAGCCTCGGATGCCATAATAAGTTACTCGGGATACAGATAACCATGAAATCGTTTTCGAGTGAAGTGTTAATTCTGGGATGACTTTAATCATCTATCTTCAGTTTGCGTATGTCGTATTTTCACGTGCCGCTGCAGGACAGACATTCTACCATTATTTAGCGTGGCGTTTGATGAACATTATCATCAAATTATGGCGAGAATTCACTTAAACATTTAATTTGAACAGTTATAGTGGCATCAGCGCATTAGACTCTGAACTGCTCTGGTAGTTGGATTGTGTGGATTCTTTTTGGTCTGTGACTTTCAGAATATAGTGAACATTTTAGAGAGAATGGTTTTTGATTATGAATCCCAGACATTCTCCTAATTCCTCAGAGCTATAAGCTGTAGCTATAAATGTATGTCTCAGATGAAGTGGGCACTAGGAATTCTAATTATAGGCTTCAAGTTTTGCTAATCACTTTCTGGTTGCCAATATTGTAGTTAGAGAGCCAGTGTTGAGAACGGCAAACAGCATAAATACAAAACATTTATTCTATTATTCCACCCGCCGCCCCACACTATGTGCCGGACATCCATCATGTTGGAAGTGCATCGCCATTCTGATATGCAGTGAAACATCTTCTAGTAACATCGGTAGAACATTACATAGGAAATCAGCATACATTGCATCATTTAGATTGCCATCTTTAAAATGGGGGACAATTATCATTCCTCCCATAACGCCGCACCTTACATTAACCCGCCAAGGTCCCTTATGTTCCATTTGTCGCAGCCATCGTCGATTTTCCATTGCCCAATAGTGCATATAATGCCGGTTTACGGTACCGCTGTTGGTGAATGACGCTTCGTCGCTAAATAGAACGCGTGCAAAAAATCAGTCATCGTCCCGTAATTTCTTTTGTGCCCAGTGGCAGAACTGTACACGTCGTTCAAAGTCGTGGCCATGCAATTCCTGGTGCATAGAAATACGGTACTGGTGCAATCGATGTTTATGTAGCATTCTCAACACCGACGTTTTTGAGATTCCGGAACCTCGCAAAATTTGTCTGCTACTGATGTGCGGATTAGTCGCGATAGCAGCTAAAGCACCCACTTGGGCATCATCATTTGTTGCAGATCGTGGTTGACGTTTCATATGTGGCTGAACACTTCGTGTTTACTTAAATAACGTAACTATCCGGTGAACCGTCCGGACACTTGGATGATGTCGTCCAGGATACCGACCAGCATACAAAGCACACTCCCGTTGGTCATTTTGATCACAATAGCCATAGATCAACACGATATCAACCTTTTCCACAATTGGTAAACGGTCCATTTTAACACGAGTAATGTATCACGAAGAAAATACCGTACACATTGGCGGAATGTTACGTGATACGACGTACTTACACGTTTGTGACTATTACAGCGCCATCTATCACAAAGCGAAAAAAGTGTTCCAACTAAAACATTCATATTTCTTTACGTACTAAACGAATATGTAATAAAAATGGGGGTCCCTATTTAAAAAAAACACAGTTGATATCCGTTTGACCTATGGCAGTGCCATCTAGCGGGCCAACCATAGCGACATCTGGTTTCCACCTACAAGCACGACAAGTTTCGTTCTTTGTAGTTTTTTAGTTTGATGCTCGTTTCGTGAGATATTTGGCCCGGTCACTATCAATGGACCACCCTGTATAAGGCTATTAGTATGAAATTCGTGTCTTCAGCGCGCGTGTGGTAAAAGCGGAAACATGAACTATGGCGACGTTATTATCAAATGCGTCCAAACAAAATCAAAATGCTGTTATTATTTTTCTTTTTTGTGCCCGAAGGACAAACACTGGTAGACATCAATCGAAAATCAAGAATGTGTATGGCATGGAGCAACATGTCAGACGAAAACCACTGTTGTGAAATGGCTCGCCAAGTCCAATGCTGGTCGCGATTTGACACAAGACGCTCCATATCCCATACGTCGTACCGCAGATGTTGCGCCAACTCAAGTGGGAGACTCTCAAGCACCTGCCCTATAATCTTGATCTCTGCCAGTTGGATTATTCCGCCTTTACTCCCTTAAAAAAGGCCTCGAATGGTCGACGATTCCTGTCTAACTAGGATGTGCAGCAGTCATCTACGGACTTCTTCACGCAGCTAGACCTGATATATTACCAAACGGGTGTCTTCAATCTAGGGCGTCGACGGGATGATTGCCTCAATGCTAACGGCGATTTTGCCTGATTGGCATTCGATTCTGGACTATACGTTCTTTGAACGGGTACTTTTTGGTCTCTCGATATATAATAGAAAAAATTATTCTCACATAGTGCTTCAACACTGGTTAAAACTGACTTATATATATGCCATCACGCCCCTTCATTTCATCGCGCCAGCAGCTTTAGTTGCAGTTAATACAAAGTAAATGCGTTGTGGTTTCATGTGGTTTATGTAAAATATGATAACAACAGTATGAATACTTCAAGTCATTTTTATTATGTACATAATCGCGTGTTCAATTAATGTGCATGTGTCGTTGAAGGTAAATACCCAATACATGGTACTGATGATGACATAGATATATGTCGACATTATTTAAAGATTTTACACACCCTGAAGCACAATAAGAATGTTATTGTATGTTGTTCTTTATGTAATTGCCATATGTATGGCATGATGTTTGTGCAGTTCTGTATATACACTCGACGTATTTTGATTTTACATTCTAAGGTGAGCATGAAATACAAAAAATATACAGGGTGAGTCACCTAACGTTACCGCTGGATATATTTTGTAAACCACATCAAATACTGACGAACCGATTCCACAGGCAGAACGTGAGTAGAGGGGCTAGTGTAATTGTTTAATACAAACCATACAAAAATGCACGGAAGTATGTTTTTTAACACAAACCTACATTTTTTTAAGTGGAACCACGTTAGTTTTGTTAGCACATTTGAACATATAAACAAATACGTAATCAGTGCCGTTTGTTGCATTGTAAAATGTTAATTACATCCGGGGATATTGTAACCTAAAGTTCACGCTTGAGTACCACTCCTCCGCTGTTCTATCGTGTGTATCGCAGAGCACTGCAACATATCTCGCGTTTCTACAGAATGATCTGACAACGTTGCTCGAAAATATCCCACTGGAAACGCGTCGACGTATGTGGTATGAGCATGATGGTGCACCTGCACATTCCGCAATTAACCCTAGGCTTACCCTTGACAGGATGTTCGACGGGCGCTTCACAGGACGTGGAGGACGCATAAATTGGCCAGCCCGTTCTCCTGATCTTACACCTCTGGACTTCTTTCTGTGGGGTACGTTAAAGGAGAATGTGTACCGTGATGTGCCTACAACCCCAGAGGATATGAAACAACGTATTGTGGCAGCCTGCGGCGACATTACACCAGATGTACTGCGGCGTGTACGACATTCATTACGCCAGAGATTGCAATTGTGTGCAGCAAATGATGGCCACCACATTGAACATCTATTGGCCTGACATGTCGGGACACACTCTATTCCACTCCGTAATTGAAAACAGAAACCACGTGTGTACGTGTACCTCACCCCTCATGCTAATGTACATGTGCGTCAGTGAAAAAGACCAATAAAAACGTGTTAGCATGTGGACGTAATGTGCTATTTCAGTCTCTTCAGTACCTAAGGTCCATCACCATTCCCTTTGGATCCCTACGTAATTCGGTGCTCTCCGATACACATGATCGAACAGCGGAGGAGTGGTACTCAAGCGTCAACTTTAGGTTACAATATCTCCGGATGTAATTAACATTTTACAATGCAACAAACGGCACTGATTACGTATTTGTTTATATGTTCAGATGTTCTAACAAAAATAACGGGTTTCCATTTAAAAAACGTAGGTTTGTGTTAAAAAACATACTTCCGTGCATTTTTGTATGGTTTGTATTAAACAATTACACTAGCCCCTCTCCTCACGTTCGGTCTGTGGAATCCGTTCGTCAGTATTTAATGTGGTTTACGAAATATATCCAGCGGTAACGTTAGGTGACTCACCCAGTATATATATATATATATATATATATATATATATATATATATATATATATATATATATATATCACGTCCTCCCAGTTGACGGATGACGCTCTTACGAAGTTACAGTTCGTTAGCTTTTATTGGGTGGCCTCCCCCCCCCCCCCCTCCCTCCGCCCCCCCGAAAAAAAGCTCGACTGTGGGTTGTTGTTTTCATCGATTCGTATGTGCCACCTATCTTCTTGTACTGGGATCATAAGCAGCGTCTAACATCGTTTCCAGCGTTCTGGACTGCACCCCAGCGCGTATTGCGTCCTGATTTCTGCTCGCACCAAAGCAGTTAGAAAGGGACAAGGAATGCTGTAGACTATAATTGCATCATGAAGTAATAGGGGATGGGCAGATATCGGGGAAAAAGCGATGATGAATACTAAATTTGTGGCTTTCTTCTCTAGGTATTTTTCGTTATTTAAGACTGCCTGGCTAAAGACTAAATAACACAACAAAGCATGTATCACAGATTGAAGAGCACATCGATCACATATGCATACAGATGAAATTAATACTTTGTATAGTTAAGTAGGTACAGGTTAAACGAAAGCATTTCTTCGCCATAAGTTGTGACCAGTTCCGTTATTCCAGCCATCATTACCAGAAGGCTGAGAAAACAGACAAAATATGTTTACTATACACAGACGGAAAGATGGAAAATATGAGAATTGCACCTGAACACATCGACATCATACATAATACTTACAACATTATACATCTGTTGGATCAAACATACATGTTTCTTATTGAAGACACATTAGCATACGAGATATAGGGAGGAGATACTGTGGCATGTAAAATAACTATAATTTAGCAATGTCATGAAACACATTGGCAGCTTGCATACACACTACTGCTAGTTGACAAGAAAATGACATCTCAGGCCAATGTAACATTAGATCACCAAAGATTGCTCTGCTGTTTGTGTGCAAGAGCTTTGGAAATTATACGAGCGTTTCGCGTAAATTCCTTTTTTTTTCAGTTGATATAAGGAACAAGTTTCCATCTAAACAAAATGTAATAAATTTCGGTTTAGAGTTGTTTTATTTTATTTGTTATGTGCTACAAAGTATAAAATGTCAATAAATAGTTGTAGCTGTGTTCCTTCTCCATTCTTCATAGCAGAGTTTCCTGTCATCAGATGACTTCATGAAACACAATCTTGAGGGCCATAGACATCACTGTTCTCTTCTTGATGGTGTGTAATCTGCACTTGGTTTTTCGCCTACATCAGGAAATGCCGTCTTATAGCAGGTCTCTGGTTTCAGTCTCCGTGAGACAACGATACCTGTGGTCAAAGCAGTGAAAACTATCAGTGTCTAATGAAGAAAGAAATCAAATGCGTGCTAGCAGACGGAATTTCCCGATGTAGGCGAAAAACCAAGCAGATTTTATGGTAATTAAAAACAAAGAAACTGTTAACGAACTATTTTTCGATCTAAAAAACCAACCACGTGGCAGATATCTTCATTACAGACCATTGATGATGCTTTACTTCAGTATTGCAAAATACGTCTGATGAGAAGAAAAAAAAAACCACGAATTTTCTTGTAGTTGTAACGACGGACCAAATATACTCAGGAATTGTAAAGCAACTACGGACAATAAGGTAGCAGAAATGAAGAGTACATTATTCGAAGAGTAGATTATTCTCTTTTTCGAAAGATGTTTCCGTATGAATTTTGTTTATGGAGTCATTGTTCTTTTGATTACTGTGTTTGCCATTTCCAACTGCAGCCTTAACTACAGTAGTAGAATATCTTTTAGGTTAGCAACGTCCTGTATTTGTCAACGGTAATTACGTTATGTGAATGCAGTAGGTCTAGGATGAATAGCTGATTGCATTTAGTCGGCGAGGGCTGAATTTACTGCGTTAACACATATCGATTCACGCCAGTGCTAAAATTTAGCGCCATGGTGTAAATTTATCGCAGCGATTGCTAGTCGTGATTGCGTCGCCGCTTAATGATTTACGAACGGCTGTGTGCACTGCCGACCGTTTGCCCGTATGGCGCCCGATTACTGCGTATGTCTCCTGTCTGTACCAGTGCATCGCATCTTACGTGGCTGGGTTTTTGCCTACATGAAGCAGTGCTGTGCATATACTCTCTCCATCAGACAACGATTCGCTTCATAATGGAAGAAAATGTCTGTAGCAGATAATACCTGCGAATAGTAGAAGTACGAGAACGATATTTTCAGGAAAACTGTAGCTTACAATCATTAAGGATTTCTGCTCAGTGTAACGTTACACACGAAAGAATGAGCCCTACGCCTCAACATCTCTGAAATTAGCTTGCCAATAAATAAGCTGGATGAACTTTCTCATTATTCTGTATATCTCAATATACCTGGAACTTAATTTATGTTTGCAAGAGGTACGCCTTGACCAATGAACAGTTTTTTCTTTCTTTTCTTCTATTGCGCAGTCGTGTTTCGCTAAGGTTTCCGCATCATCAGTGGGTTTTATGTTATTTCTATTAATCAGCAGGAGAAAAGGATCTCTACCACTCGTACACATAAGAATTCGAATTCTTAAGAAAGGAAAAGTTACTTACCTCGAAATTTTACGACTGGGAATTTTGTGGTCAAACTCAACGTTAATTAATGTAATGTGGAAGATTATTTCCACATTACATTAGTTATATATGTGGGTGGATGGGTGGTTTGGTGTGCATGTGTATATGTATATGTATGCAACAATTTCCACTCACATTTTATGGTTTGCCTTTCATCTTCGCTGTGGAAAATTGCGCCGTTTAACCTTCACTGTACCTGTTTACAAACTACGAAAAACAACTGAATAGTTGAGTGTGTTGTGCATATGAGTTTTGAATCTTTGTGAGGTGTGTCTGCCATTGCGTGTGTGTGTGTGTGTGTGTGTTTGTGTGTGAGTATGTGTGTTTATGGGTTGGTCTTTGACGCAGAGAACAGACTTCCATTCAAGAGAACTGTGTATTCGTTCATTATTTGCTTCCTTCAACTACGGTCTTTTGTAACGGGCAGGTTTTTTTTCAATTATTAGTTTCTTTGGGAGCTGTTGCTGCACTTTAGAATTTTCAAGTCGGTGCCGATGTCTGTTGAGCTATGTTTCATGTCAAAGCAAATGTAGTATCACAGGTGTTAGTTTTTAATGCTCTCGTCTGTTATGTGTATGTGGTATTAAAGTTTCTGCTTGTTCCTCTAGTATAAATTAATTTCCAGGCCTGGCATGTCAGTTAGTAACTACAAGATGTGTTGTGTTCTTCTGTGTTTGTATTGGTTGCCCTTAGCTATTTCTGCATTGATTTATCTGTTCTGTATATCATTTCCAGTTTTTGTTTTTTCAGTGAGTTATCTATCCCCTGGGCTACTTTGTTGTTGAGAGTGAGAGTGCTCCTGTTGAAAATAAAAACACATGATTATGTTGAAACTTGAGCAAAATATGACTGAGCCAATAGCAGAAAAGAAAAAAAAGTGTGTTTTGTCCCAGGTGAACTCCTTCCAGAAACAAATTTATTTGTAAGCAAGAACAGATAGAAAAGATTCAACCACCGGACAATTATATGTAAAAATAGAGTGCAAATAAATAAGAGAGAGGAAGTTACTTATTATTCTCTATATTCTGTGCACATCAGAAAAAACAAATAATTTGGGATCTCCGTTTTAAACAAATCAAATAAAACACTACGATTAGCAGCTTCCTAGTGAAAACGAGACAGAACTAGACGTTTAGTTTAAAATCATGGCTCATTCTCGGAATAAATACGTGTATATTCATCGTAAGTGTCACTGCTCCATTCTGAGTTAGACTCTTCAATCTATAGATGTCACTGCTTATCAACTCCTCACTTTTACTTGGGTGTTTGCTGGAAATAAATGCCATTCATTATCATTACCAGAGACTCATCTTATACTCAGAAAGTTAAAGCCGTGTAATTGAGATGCTCATTTGTGAGTGACTCGTTTACCTAAAAACTTTATTCCATATAGAAATAAAACGAGTCAACTTACCTTTTTTTAATGATGCTCACATCGCATTGATTCGTGTGAGATAAATATATTGAGGGAAGAAATATAAGTGAGGAATAGAAATATTATAGTTGCTTAATAATCGAATCGAGACTTAAGACAAATCAAGACACTCTCTTAGGATAGTTAATCTACAAAAAGTGTCGGAATGCGTAAAGTGATGCTAGATTTATGAAAGCTGAAATAATTGGTTCACACTATAGTGGAAGACAGGTAATATATAATATTTACAGGAATGAGTAGGAAAACTAATCATTTAAGCCCAAAAGAGAAATGCTGTGTTTCAATAGAGAGTCAGACAAGAGTGTAGAGTTCTTCGCTACTGTTCAACTTGTACATCAAAGAAACAAAGACGGAAATAATTATGGTTCCAGAAGTGTGGCAAAAATTCAGAATGAAAGGTTCTCAGTGATAGATTCGTTGATGACGCTGCTATCCTTAGACAAAGGCATATAGGAACCGATGAATCCGATTAACTGAATATGAACTGAGAGCAAACCTATGAAAAACTTAACCTCAGATAATAGACGAAGAGATTCAGATCTGCTACCTAGGAAACGAAATAGCGCTGACAGATGAATCGTGGAGAACATAATAAACTGTCATAGAAAAAGAACTTTTTCTTTGGATTACTCCTTTCTTCTTATAATCCGAAATTGGCCGAAACTAATAATTTCTTGTTGAAATAATGTAACTGTGCGGAAAATAAACTGTTTTCAAAAACAAACCTGTATTACAGAGAAGTGGTACCTAAGTCTGTTATAGATAGCATTTTTTCCCTTTTTTTTCACCGATGCTGTTGCCTACGAGATGGTAATCTGTTAGAACTGTGGACAGTGTGGTGCAAGTTGAACCGTCTGGTAATTAGAGCGCTGCGACCATGGAACTAATTATTGGGCTCACAGGACTGGCGCACAGTGCAGCCGCCTCGCTAGCAGATTTCCCATGACGCCTTAGCGTAGGTGGCGTAGCTGGTCTGTGAATAACAGGATGCGACCGAGCCTGCTGCTTCGCGCTCTTGAACACTGCCGTTAGCAAAGTAACACAAGTCAACACCTTTATAGGTAGTGATACTGAAAATTCAACCATCGTGCTCGTCGTCTATTATTTCGATAGAAGTCTACATCCATCGAAAACCACTGTGAAGAGCATTGCAGTGGCTAATTTCCAGTGAACCTTTGATTATGGGTTCTCCCCGGCCATTTCCGTGTAGAGCGGAGGAAAGACGATTGATTAAATGGCTTTGTGCTTGAAATACAGGGTGTTTATAAATTAGTTATACGAAAGTAACTTTTGGCTGTGGGAAAGAAGCAAATAACTTACAAAACAAGGTCTGATATTTTTTTTCACTTAAAAGTTCCAGGCTGACAGGCCGCGGTCGAATTATAAAACTCTCTCCTGACGTTTCGTCTCCGACTGCGGGAGACATCCTCGGAGGTACAGCGGCGAACTGCGAAGAGAACTCGACGAAGCGCTGATTATATAGGCAGTACAGAGGACGCCACTGTCGATCACGTGGCGTCGGCTATGCGATTGGCGCCCTCTGTACTGCCTATATGATCAGCGCTCCCTCGAGTTCTCTTCGCAGTTCGCCGCTGTACCTCTGAGGATGTCTCCCGCAGTCGGAGACGAAACGTCAGGAGAGAGTTTTATATTTCGACCACGGCCTATCAGCCCGGAAGTTTAAGTGAAAACAATACCGGCCGTGAAAGCTTACGTTGTATGATGAAGGTCTGATACGGCAGGTTTGATATAGCACTGAATGCAGTATACCTTCAAGTTTTATTTACAAGTTTTCCATGTGGCTACCTTTCGGAATACGGTAGATGCTCTATCTGTAATCAGTATCATGCCAAATCCTTCGAAACAAGTCTTGATATGAGGTAGAAACTGCGTTAGCCATTGTCGCTGCTCGCCATCGTTTCCCGGAAGCGTAGTAACAAACACTTTCTCTTTAATGTAACCCCATACGCAGAGGTCTATAAAGGTTAAATCAGGTGATCGTGGTGGCTAGGATATTTTACCACCACTTCCAGTCCTAGTCGTCACATTCCTACGGAATGTACCTATATTCGGTTGTACTATAGGCATTAGATAATGTTCAAGCATGTCGAGGTACGATATGCCAGTTTTTCAGCTGCCTCGGATGAAAAGAAAGCACCGTAAATCTTGTTACAGCTCACAGGGCAAAAATATTTACCTTAGATGAGTCCCATACATGTCCAATTAGGTGATGTGTTTTCTACTCATCTCATATCCAAACATTATGCGGATTCAATTTTCCACAGGCAGGAAAGTGGCTTCGTCACTTAAAACAGCTTTATTGAGAAAATAATTTTCTCTCTGCCCTTTTTTAAACATTTCTACATACCTCGTGTTTCCTTGTCGTTTTTTCTAAAAGCTTGCATTAGTTCCAACTTGTATGGTTTGAATTCCGTAATAGCTGCCGCACTGTAACATTTGACATATTCAATTCTAAGCTGGCAAGTCTCGTTGGTTTACCAGGACTACGAATGTAAGACTGACGGATTTGCTCAATTGGAGCGCCAGAGACGGCTGTCGGAACCTGACCCTGTGTCCTACGTCATATACCGCCGGTTTCGACATAACGATTCTACCAGCCGATAACAGTCTCTCATTGAGGTGGCATGTTGCGATATCTAGTCCTGAATTGGCTCTGAACTGCAGCAGCGCTTTTGGATTCAAGGAACCATAAACAACACTGTGCACACTCCTCACCGTTATATGACTCCATGATGACTGTTGGAATAACTCGTTTGCGCATGCCACCTAGCGGGAAAGGCGGAAAATAACAGTCTTAGCCGAGAATAGAACTTGAAGTTATACTGCATACAGTGATGTATCAAATATTTTAGTAAGTTATTTACACCCTGTATTTAGTTTTCACCGTCCTTGCAGGAACCTTACGTGAGAAGTTGTTGTATATTCCTAGATTCCTCACTTAGTACTAGTTCTTAAGACTCTGAATGCAGTTAGCTCACCTTAAAAAAATGTGTGTGACATCTCCGGTGGTAATTCGCAAGAATAACGCCCTTCGATTTTGACATTTGGTCACTAATCGAAGCGATAGGTTTTTGCAGGTGCCAGCCAGCCAGCCAGCCAGCCAGCCAGCCAGCCAGCAGCGGTCCAGCCAGCAGCGGTCCCAGCCAGCAGCAGTAGCAACAGCATTCCTGTCAGCCAGCGTTCCTGCCAGCCAGCGTTCCTGCCTGCCAGCCAGCCAGCCAGCGTTCCTGCCTGCCAGCAGCAGCAGAGTGGGGCTTCGGCCCCAGACTTCTTCGTCGCTCTACGTCCTTTTTCTTCTGTTTTTCGTCCGCCTGCCCGTCCCTCGTTTGCTTCTGTCCTTTTGTCCTGTCCTGTGTCTTTCTCCTTGTCACAATGTCAACCCCCACCACCACTACTACAGCCACCACCACTGCCATCGTCTACACATCTCCCTCCGCCGCCGCCACCACTATCACGTGGTGTGCCCAATCACACCCCCCCCCCCACTCCTCACTCTCCCATCTCCCATCCCTGGCTCCTCCCTCCCGCACCTCCTCTGATCCCGTCCCTCCACTCCCTCCCTCTTCTCCTTCCCTTTCCATGGCCCCTGGTAGGGTGGTGGCCTGGAGGGCCACAGCCCACGCTCCACTTTCACATTCACCCTCTTCGTCGTCTACATCATCGCCATCGCAATCGCCTTCGCCCTCACCATCTCCGGCGCCGACTCCAGCACCGGAACGTGCCACTCCACACCACCTTCCAGTTGCTCCTGTCCCCCATACCTCCTCCGCCGCCGACAAACGCCCCAGTGGCACCCCTGCCCCCTCTGCACCTAAAAAGGCTCTGCCATGGCCCCCTTCCCCTGCCCAGGATGCCATGGATGTATCCCCGTCTGTCCTTGCCCCCTCCTCCTCCTCCTCCCCCTCCTCCTACCGCTACCTCCTCTCCCGTCCTGATCCCTCCCTTCTTGCAGCCCGGAACCTCACCCTCTTAATTCGCCAGCATTTTCCCAGTGCCCCGATCTCCATCCTCACTCCTCGCCATGATTCAGTCCTTGTCTCCTCCACCAGCCCTACCCTTCACACTGATATCCTTTCCCGCATCCCCGTCACCTGCTTTGCCGTAATGCCTCCCTCACCCCTGCCCCTTCCCCACCTCCCTCCTGCCAACCCCAACCCCCGCATCACCCGCCAACCCTCACCGCTGTGATCACTCAGTCTGACGATCACGGAGGAGGAGGTGTTGGCGGAGCTCAAGGCACATCCCTATCTGGAAGTGCGTGCAGTTCACTGCATTCACAAGTTCGCCAGCCCCACCCGCTTTATGCAGGTTTTTTCCAAACACGCCCCTTCCATAGACCGTCTCTTGAAATAGGTTGCCCTCCTCTTTAACCAACGTTACAAGGTTGACCGCTCCTGCTCCCCTCCTCAATCCCTCAGCTGCCAGAGGTGTTTGTGGTACAACGCACACCCAACATCTGAGTGCCGCGAGGCCCCCACCTGCTCACACTGTAAGCAAGCACACTTCCTACAGCACTGCCCAACCTCCAGTCCCTTCCCTCCTGTAACACCTATAACCTCCCTCACCCTATGTACTCCCAAAAATGTAAGGCCCGACCCCCTCCTACCACTCCTGAACTAACCGTCCCTGTCCGCCCTCTGGACGCCCCCACCCCTCCTGCCAATTCCCTTCGCCCTCCCTACCGCTGAGGACATCATCAGATTCCTTACCATCGTACTCCAAAATGTTCACCCTTTCCAGCGCCCCCACACCCTCCAACAGATATCCCTCACTGCCCGTTCCGTCTTCCACCTTCAAATGTATGCCACCTACTCCCACAACCAGCCCCATTTCACCTTCTCCCGTCTCGACACCCTCGTTTAAATCATTGTCCTGGTGCAACAGCACCATATCCTGTTCACCCTTGCCACCCTGCACACCCTTGCCACCCACCGCGTGGATGCCTTCCTCCTAAATAAAACCTTCCTCCAAGCCCACCACACCATCCACACTTCGCCCTACCTCCTTCACCGCTCCGATAATCCCTTCCCGATCGCGCATGGTGGAGTTGCCATTGGTCACCACTCAGCTTAGTCTGACGATCACGGAGGAGGAGGTGTTGGCGGAGCTCAAGGCGCATCCCTATCTGGAGGTGCATGCCAATCCCGGGCGGCAGGTCGCATCACCTGTACAATTGCCATGCACCCTCGTTCGCCAAGTGCCCAATGGTTGATGACGCAAATTCGGAGGGGTACAGTCCTACTTACACATACACTTGCATTCGAAAGGAACTAGTTCAAATGACTTGAAGTTCTTAGCTGAATTGCAGATCATAATACACACGAATCATCGTTGTTCACGCACATGGAGACAGAAAGAAGGAACCAGATTCGTCTTTTTAGCGGCCATGACACCTTACAGCTACAAAGGAGAGTTGTGAGAAACTGCCGCTACTTTTAGAGAAATAGGCCTCAGAGCTCTGTACAAATTCAGAAGCAGCGTAAGTCAACTGACGGCTGCCGGGCACTTTTTATTTGGAAATGCGGAACCAAGCTTCAGTACCACTCACGTCATTTTCACAACTATGCCTATTGAAGAGAAAATATGGAAATAATTACGGAAGTAGTAAACACTAGAGGGAAACAGGCGCAACACACAAAATTAAACAAATTGAGAAAATAACGAATAATTAATGAAAGTGGATGGAGGGAGAGAAGAAAAGGTGAGCCTAACAAATCACTTGAAATGGAAATAAACGAGAAAAATAAAGGAGAATGTAATCAGAAATTGTGGATCAGAAGAGCAGTTAACGAGAGACAGCTGAGAGAGAAAGAGAATGCTTCAGAAGCACGCGCGAGCGAGAGAGAATATGCAGTATTGGCATTTATGACGTAGAAAATTATTCCTATCAGCTGCAGTAATTACGAAAGTTAGATAATAAGAGTATTCTATTAGATTAATTTTACAAAATTAAAAGGACAGATGAAGTGGAGAATAACTTCATAAGATATCCTTACGCTAAATGGACCATCGACGGCCTCTGTGACCGAGCAGTTCTAGGCGTTTCAGTCTGGAACCACGCGACCGCTACGGTCGCAGGTTCGAATCCTGCCTCGGGCATTGATGTGTGTGATGTCCTTAGGTTGGTTAGATGTAAGTAGTTCTAGGTTATAGGGGACTGACGACCTCAGATGTGAAGTCCCGTAGTGCTCAGAGCCATTTGAACCATTTTTAAATGGACCATCGAGGATGATGAAAATGCTGGGCGAACTGGAAAAATCAGTTAAATCTATCATACAAGATTGCTGGTATAGCGAGAGAGTTATGCAGACCCCATGCCTCTCCATTCCACATGACGCCACATGGAAGAGGAAGAAACAGTGGCCGGCCGACAGAGCGTGGTCTTTACGGCTTGATCGTGTAGTTTATAGCTGTTGGTGTGCTCAACAGATTTGAGAATACCACCTATAATCCCAAGATGCAGACTCAGGGTTTTAGTTGGAGTACTGCTGCGTTGGGAGTTCTTCAGTATATGAAACTGAGCTACTTGTGTTCCCGATTTATTTTTATGACTTGGCTTTGGTTTTACTGATAAGAGAAAGGTGGTCTGACTATGGACGAAACGAATATAACTCCTGTAAACTAAGACCATATACAGGAAATGGAACAAAATAGTCATCAGTATTTTGATTAGGCCAATGAATTCCCCTCCTGCGCCAACCTCTCCGTCACAGAGTAGCATTCCCACCTTACGCCCTCAAATGCTTGTTGTATGTATTCCGATCTCTGTTTTTCCTTATAGTTTCTACTCCCTAAGGCTCCCTTTAGTACCAAGATGGATGTTCCCTGATGCCTTATCACATGTCCTGTCATCCTGTCTTTTCTTCTTGCCAGTGATTTCTATATGTTTCTTTCTTCGCAGTTTTACGAAGAACCTCCTCATTTCTTACATATTAGTCCACCTGATTTTCAACACTCTTCTGTAGCTCTACATCTCAAGCACTTCGATTCTCTTGTTTTCCGGTTTTCCACTGTCCATGATTAATTGTTGTACAATGGAGTGTTCCGAACTACCGTACAATGCTGTGCTCAAATTAATGTTTGATACCAGTACACCTGTCTCGGCCACTTCTCTTGGCCAGGAATGCCCTCTTGGCCTGTGCTAATCAGCTTTATACGTCCCCCTTGCTTTGTCCATCATCGGGTTATTTGGTTATTTTGCTTCCAAGCTAGCAAACTTACCTTACTACGTCTACTTCCTAAGGACCAATTTTTATGTTATGTTTCTCGCTATTCTCATTTCTAATACTTATCATTCTTTCATTTTTTTTTCCTGTTCACTCTCAGTCCATATTCTGTAGTCGTTCCTATGTCATTCCATTCAACAGATCCTGCAATACTTGTTCGCTTTCACTGTGGATAGACATATCATCAGCGAATCTTAGCGTTGATATCCTTTCACCCTAAATTTTAATCCCACTCTTAAACATATCTTATAATTCTGTCATTGCTATCTCGAAATATGGGTTGAACAGTATGGGAATCCCTATCTTACACCACTTTTAATCCGATGACTTCTTTCTTGGTCTTCCAGTCTTATTGTTCCATCTTGGTTCTTGTAGAAATTGCGTATTACCCGTCTTTCCCTGTAGCTTCCTATTTCCCTCAAAATTTCGAATATATTGCACGATTTCACATTCCCGAACGCTTCTTCTGGAGCGACAGATCCAATGAACGTATCCTGATTGGTCTTCCGTCTTGCTTCCACTACGAAGCGCAACGTGTGAACTGCCTATCCAGTGCCTTTACGAAACTGACCTGTATTAGGATATCCTCCATTTTTTTCGTTAACCCGTATATTATTCTAGTCTGCAACCTGGAGGCATGGGATGTTAAGCTGATTGTGCTATATTTTTTGCTGGATCCCTATGTCTTTCTTTTTTGCTCCAGTTTCTTCTACTATGAAGTCGTAAGACAAATCTTCCTTCTCGCGGTGGCCTTCAGTGTACTCTTTCCACCTATCAACTCTTTTCTCTACGTTCAACGGTGTAACTCCCATTATGCTCTTAACGTTGCTCGTTTTTAATTTCAGCTAAGTTCGTTTTGACTTTTCTAGACCCTGAGTCAGTCATTCCGACGATCATTTCTTTTTCATTAATTTAGATTTTTCCTGCAGTCATTTGCCCTCGCTGTACTTCCTATTCATTTCATTTCCGTATGATTTATATTTCTTTAGTCCTGGCTTCCCATGAACATTTCGTATTTCCTCCTTTCATCCATCAGTTGAAGTATTTCTTGTATTAGTGTACTTTTTTCCGGAATTATCATCTTTGTACCCATATCTGATTGTCCAACATCTGTGATTGTCCCTTTTCTAGAGATGTCGACTCTTCTTCAAGTGAACCACCTACTGTGATATTCCTGTTCGCAGCAGCCACATCCTTAACTTGTCTTATCATTTCTCAGTACTTACGTACTTTAGCACTTAAGTGAAGCCTACAATTACGAATAAAGGGATGTAAGGCGAAAGGTTAGGGCCCATGTACCATCGTGTATCATTTCCTGTTATTACCTTGTTGACATAAATACCTCTGTAACAGGTAGCCCTTTGGTAATCACAATTTCAGTTAACTACGACACAGACTGAGTAAGACATCAGATCTCAATCACAGGACAATAAAAACAGGTAGGCCTTGATTAATAAGAGTTAAAACTGACACAAGTTATGAAATTGCTCTTAATTTAATTAAAAGGGACAGGCAGACCTTCACTTAAGTAAAATTACCAAATAGAAAGCACATAGGGCTTCTTTAATAATAGCTTCAGTTAAGTAAAATTACCAAATAGAAAACTGCAAGGCCTTTAACAATAACAGCTTCAGTTAAGTAAGATTGCTGAATAGAAAACAGGCAGGCCTTCGTGAATAACTGCTTCAGTTAAGTAACCAAGAGTTTGAATTGCTTCCTCACAAGGGGTGCACCAGAAGGCTTATACGCAAGGAGCACAAGACTAAACCAAATTGGAAGGCCAAGAAAGATTACAACGAGAGGACAGTCCCTCAAAGGCCCTTTTTGTTGGGTACAGACCGGCAAAAGAAATATTAACACAGGAAGTTTAATTACGTGAAAACAACAATAACTAGCCAAACGGTGTACACGCGTCACCGAAATATACCGCCTCTACAATGTCGGCGGAACGCCCGAAAGAAAAATAGGCTGTGAGACCTAGTTACATAGCCTCAGCGTGTGCAAATTTTGAGACGCAGTCACCTCCTAACCCAGTATAACTAACAGAGTGGTGATGCATGCAATGCCCGAAGATATTTCGAAACCGGCACACGGCCGTGTTGCAAGAGAAATGTACTTACATGGTGTTTGAAATGGTGGCAGGGAGGTCGGCTAAAACCAAACCATCTAAGTACTGCGTGACGACGGAATGGGAGGTGGGGGTTGGGGTGGGGTAATGGGGTGGTCCAGCCACACAGCAAAGGAGAAACACCGGCTCACACTGTTTAAGATATCGTGTTAACAAATAACCAACGCCCGTATCGACTCAGTAAAAGCAAACAGCAGCCACAATTCAAGGAACCAACTGATGGTGGAATAGATCAGCTAAGAAATCGCACTGATCGCAACAAACCTATAAGTATCAATAAAAAATTTACAGTCAATACTCAAGATCAAAAACTTAAGTTCATGAATGGAAGCTGAAGCTCGCCGGTTCCAAATTGGACCCAGAATTCAGCTCTCGTATCGGTCTGTCACGTCCTAGAGCTGGCTGGCCAGGCTGCGCACGAAGACGGCACTCGAAGTCAGACACGGATTTAAATCGGTCCACAAATATGCCCAGCAACCAGTCGCCGGACCCCCGTGCCCAAGACGCTTGAACAAGCGCTCGTCTTAGTCGCCGGGCGGACCTCTCACACCGTCCTTAACGCTCCGTTACCACTTCGCAACTTGCCACGCCACAACAGGTCCCGTCCCCAACCAATAACCTCAAACAAAGGTCCTAGTGGCCTCAAAACAGAGGCACAGCACTCAACAGGTCGAGCTAGTGGCGCCAGAAATTCTAAAGGCGACGCCAGCAACCCCGCAACGGCTCACTGAAGTATGACGCTTACAGAATGATTCTTCCGCACGATTCTCTTCATCACTACTAAATTATGAGCTGCGTCTGTGTCTGCTCCTGATTACGACTTACAATTCAATATCTGATTTCGGAATCTGTATCTGACCATGATGTAATTTATTTGGAATCTTCTCGTGTTCTCTGGTGTTTCTCAAGTATACCTCCCCATTCTCCCTCTTACTTCTTCTAACTGTGGATGATATGTGCGAAGAAAGGTTAGCTCTTGGAGCTTCAAGAAATTTTTGATTTGAACATCTCGATTATTACGGCTATATAAGTTGGAGAGAACACTTTATCGATATAAATAACGTAACATTGCATTTCCTAAACATATCTTTGCTTGCACTAAATTCAACTTTCTGGCGATTGTGGTGCAGCTATGAAAGCAAATGACACCAAATTCCTGGTACTGTGAACAGAGTTAAGCTTCTGTGAGAGACACATGTTCAAGGCCTGTAGCCTGCGCCCAAGTATTGTCTTCGTATCCAGCGTTTCATGTGAACAGAGATGATACTCAGGACGAGCCAATTACGGCTGTGTTGTGGATAATCGAACAGTTCCCATCGAAATGGCTGCAGGAGCGTCTTCACTGCCCCTGCAGAGTGCGGCTGAGAATTGCCATGATGAAGGAAGTGCGTGGCAGTTGTGTTAGGTGGGCTGCATTCATTAAGGCGAAGCCTCTCAGCGGGCCCTCCAACTTGGTGGGAGACGTCGTTGTTGTAGGCACCTTTACTCGCTCACAGTACGCTCACAACTGAAAAGAGCGTCTTGATGCGATCGACGGACATACTAGGGACACTGCCCAAATCGTCTGCGAAAAGCCTTGCCAGATTTTCACAGTGGTTTCCATTTCACAAAAGATTGTTCCTCACTTTCCGAATATCCCTCTTAACCACAGCCGGGTATTCTTTTGTCACAGTCTACATGTTTCCCTTTCAACAAACACTATTTATTACTGTTGTTAATCCTACTATTTTTATTAATTTTTTTTTAAAAGTATTGAAAGCTGAAGGCCGTAAATTCAATTAAATACCGAGGAATTGCAATTACGAACAACTTAAAATGGAAGAACACATAGGAAATGTTGTGAGGAAGGCCAACAAAAGACTGTGTTTTATTAGCAAAACACTGAGAAAATATAACAGATCTCCTAAAGAGACTGCCTACACTACGCTTGTCCGTTCTCGTTTGGGCTACTGCTGCGCGGTCAGGGATCCTTACCAGATAAGATTAACGGAGTGCATCGAGAAAGTTCAAAGAAGAGCAACATATTTTGTATTATTCCGAAATAGGCGAGAGAGTGTCACGGACATGATACGGGATTTGGGGTGGAGGTCATTAAAACAAAGGCATTTTTCGATGCGGCGGAATCTTCCCGCGATGTTTCAATCACCAACTTTCTCCTCCGAATGCGAAAACATTTTGTTGACGGCGACCTACAAAGGAACAAACGATCATCATATTAAAATAAGGGGAATCAGAGTTCCCACGGAAAGATAAAGGCGTTCGTTTATTCCGCGCTTTTTAAGATTGGAATAATAGAGAATTATTGTGAAGGGGTTCGATGAAGCCTGTGGCAGACACTTAAGTGTGATTTGGAGAGTACATATGTAGATGTATATGTAGACTGTTGTGTTCTGTGGTAATTTAGATCTGGAATTACAAAGGCCGAATTTTTATGTTGTTTTGTTTTCTTTCATCAGTTTTTATGTATGTCATAACGCGTTCTACAACACTGTACCGACGTAGACTTTTTTTTCTCAGAGTAGCACTTGCAACCTACAAAAAAAAAAAAAAAAAAAATGGATCAAATGGCTCTGAGCACTATGGGACTAAACAGCTATGGTCATCAGTCCCCTAGAACTTAGAACTACTTAAACTTAACTAACCTAAGGACATGACACAACACCCAGTCATCACGAGGCAGAGAAAATCCCTCACCCCGCCGGGAATCGAACCCAGGAACCCGGCCGCGGGAAGTGCAACCTACATCCTCAATTATTTGCGGCACACGTAGCTAACTGAATGAAAATTAAATAAATAAATAAAACATATAAAAGATAGAAGAGGCAATTGTGGCTCACTGAAACTGAAAAACCACAAACGAACACGCGGATCTGAAAAGCTTGGTCTACAGTCAGTAACACATTTCCTTGAGTACAAACTACTTAAATCCATGATAGGGATGGATTTAAGTTTTGGTCGTTGCTTAAAAATTGGCTCTGAGCACTATGGGACTTAACTTCTGAGGTCATCAGTCCCCTAGAACTTAGAACTACATAAACCTAACTAACCTAAGGACATCACACACATCCATGCCCGAGGCAGGATTCGAACCTGCGAACGCAGCGGTCGCGCGGTTCCAGACTGTAGCGCCTAGAACCGCTCGGCCACTCCTGCCGGCGTTGCTTAAACCCATACATACTCATATTTTACGAAAATAATTGGTTCACTGGTCAAAAAGTAACAAAGATTATGATTTAACGTCCCGACGACGACAAGGCCATTAGGTATAAACTTTTCGGGAAGGCATTGTTTTTTTTTTCGCTGTCTTCGACTCACGGTTAAACCTAAATATTATAGTAATGTACGTGGAATGTTGAATATTCGCGTAAGGAATATCTGTTCTTATAGCACTACACAATAATAATGTGAAGGACAGCTCCATATATGTGGCATAAATTCGGTCGCTCGGTGACAGAGGCAGAACATATTAACTGTGAAAAGTACGTCCGTCGAATAGATTCTACTTTAATTGACGGTATTTTCGTGTCAAACATTTCATTGTTGAGATATTATGTACTTAAATACGTGTTTTCCACACTATACAGAACTCCTCTTTAGCGAAATAACTGTCGCATCAAGTTCTACTTGATACAGACTGCGTTATTTGAGCCATATATCTAATGTAAGCGCCGCACAAATGTCTTCGGGATAGTAGTTCAACTACCAGCACTGCCCACTTTCAACTTTACGACTTCATGATTTATTGGGGGTCTGTTAATTGGTATACCGTCAGTACTTTGAATAACTAACGAGTGCCGTGGCAGATGGAGAGCTGCAATGAATTATACAGTGTCGAAGTTTAATTGGACTTCCACTTCGGGGTGATAAAACTGAACGATACCGACACTAAGAAACTTGTTGAATTTTGAGCAATGCGTTTCAAATAATTTATTGCTGTCGTGCAACCATTGCGGGGACCCAAACTTATACGACGAAGCAAACAAAATCGCATAAAGTGAACTGCGTTCGTATGTTTATCTAATCGAAATAAGACTAGCTGATGCTTCAGAAATGGCTGAAAAATTAATTTTAGAGCTCTGTCGACATTCTCTGAAGTTCATCATTGTAGGACTTTGCACCTTAAACTTCTGGAATAGACAACCATTCCTGAATCAAGAAGGTTAGAATAATATCTCTTAAATATCAAATTTTGACCCATACTTCAACTACATAAGAATGAAAAGTAAGATCAACGGTTGACTAGATGAGATACGATATACCTAAATGTAACGGTCTCGATCTCGCATCTCCTAAATATAGACTCTCTAACAAATGCATCTCTGTGACCTGCAACAGATCTTGTTAACAAAAATGCGACGTATGGGGCAGGAGAAGACAGTTACGTATTTCTAGGACGTTAACTAATGACTGAGTGCTGCTGAAGAACTTGGATCGTTTTCTTACAACAGGGAATAAATAAGAGTATACACCGCTGGACGAGTGAAATAAGCGAATTATTTTAACACACGCTGGTTATATATTATACACACCTTGAGGAATGATTGCTACTCAGACATGGCTGAGCAGCAGTCACACGCAAGGTGCATATAGTATACGTGAGCGTGAGGTCGTGCTTAGAATAGAGAAGGCGCAGTCTTACTTCAGCCGAAGGTAGATTTTGATGGCCTGGAGGCTCTGCACGAACATTTTGGAAACTGCAAGACTCGTCGGGTGTTCGAGGAATGCTGTGGCGAAATCGAGGTGAAACCATATCCAGACGTAGTGGAATTGGGCGGCCACCTCTCATGACCGATGTCAGATATCGTAGGTTGGGCAAACAGGTAAAACAGGACCGGCGGCGAACCGTAGCGAAACTAACATCAGACTTTAAAGCTGGGCAGTGTAAAAGTTTGCCTGAACACCAGGGCACCAAACGCTCCTAATGATGAGCCTACACAGCCGACGACTAATTCATGCGCCAATGTTAACACCGCGACATCGTCAACTGCTACTGGAATGGGCAAGTGACCATCGGCACTGGTTGTTGGCACAGTGGCAGAGTGCTGCACGGTCCGATGAATCCGCATACCTTCTCCATGAAGCCGCTGGGAGGGCGCGAATCCGTCGTCTTTCAGTGAAAATAAGTCTTTGACAGCTGTACTGCCTGACGGAGACAAGCTGGCAGGGGCTTTATTACGCTTCGGAATCATTCACGTAGGCATCCATGGGTCCAGTGGAGCTCGTACAAGCCACAAAGACGGCCAAGGAGTATCGTACGCTGGTCGCAGATCACGTACAGCTCCTCATGACAATCATGTTTCCAGTGGCATTTTTCAGCAAGATGATGTACTCTGTCACAATGCTAGGAGTGTGATAGAGTGTCTCGAAAAACACAGTAGCGAGTTCCAATTGATGTGCTGCCCCCTCCTACTTCTGACTCGACAGGTCTGAACGCGATGGAACACATCTGGGATGCAAACGAACGTGGCGTCAGAGCTCATCACCACGCTCCCCGGAATTTACGGGAAACAAGTGTGCAGAAGTGCTGCCACTTCCCTCCAACGACTTACCAAGGCCTCATTGCTTCCCTGCTACGATGCGTCGCCACTGTTCTTTTTAAATTTTATTTTGTTTTTTTCGGTCACCAGTTTTCTGACTTGTTTGATGCGGCCCACCTCGAACTTATCTCCTGGTCTAACCTCTCCTTCCCAGAGTAGCACTTGCAACCTAGGTGCTCAGTCATCTGTTGGATGTTTTCCAATCTCTGTCTTCCTCTACAGTTTTTGACCTCTACAGCTCCCTCTAGTACCATGGTAGTCATTCCCTCATGTCTTAAATGATGTCCTATCATCCTGTCCTTCTTTTCAGCGTTTCCCACATATCCCTTTCCTCACCGATTCTGCAAAGAACCTCCTCATTCTTTACCTTATCAGACCACCATATTTTCAACATTCGTCTGTAGCACCACATCTGAAATGCCTCGATGGTCTTCTGTTTCGGTTTTCCTACAGCCCATGTTTCACTACCACACAATGCTATACTGAAGACGTACATTCTCAGAAATTTCTTCCTCAAATTAAAGTCGATATTTGATATTAGTAGACCTCTCTTGGCCAGGAATGCCTATTTTGCCATAGCTAGTCTGCTCTTGAGGTCATCTTTGCTCCGACCGTCATTGATTATTTTACTGCCTGGGTAGCAGAATTGCTTAGCTTCATCTACTTCGTGACCATCCATTCTGATGTTAAGTTTCTCGCTGTTCTCATTTATACTACTTCTCATTGCCTTCGTCTTTCTTCGATTTACTCTCAGTCCATACCGTGTACTCACTAGACTGTTGATTCCATTCAGAAGATCATTTAATTCTTCTTCGCTTTCACTGAGGATAGCAATGTCATCAGCGAATCGTATCGTTCATATCCTTTCACCTTGAATTTTAATTCCGCTCCTGAACCTTTCTTTTATTTCCATCATTGCTTTTTTGATGTACAGATTGAACAGTAGGGGTGAAAGACTACATCCGTGTCTTACGCCCTTTTTAATCTTAGCACTTCGTTCTTGGTCGTCCACTCTTATTATTAATTCTTGGCTCTTGTGCATGCATATTACCTGTTTCTTCCTATAGCTGACCCGTATTTTTCTCAGAATTTCGAACATCTTGCGCCATTTTACATTGCCGAACGGTTTTTCCAGGTCGACAAATCCTATGAACGAATTTAGATTTTTCTTTAGTCTTGCTTTTATTATCAGCCACAACGTCAGAATTGCCTCAAGTTTCTTCTCCGCTGCTGTTATCCGTGCCAAAGGTGGACATACCTACTATTAGGTAGGTGATCATAATGTTCTGACCCATCAATGTATGTCATCACTTTAAAATTCCGAATTTCAGAAGATGTCTCAAGCTTCTGTCGAAACCGACCATCGTGAAATAAATATTATTTAGAGATCTTGGCTTCATAAGAAATATCTTCCTATTGTATCAAAAGATTCCTACCAACACAAAAACACGTGTAACCTACGAGTATATAAATTTAATGGATTTTATCACTGTAGCTAGTGTAATGTGAAGATATTTCCTGAGGCGCGAGCGTGTTCTCTGCAAAGTCTGACACGTCTTGAAAAATAAGTCAGTATTAAAAACACTGGGATTAAAACGGTATGACGAGTGATTCTTCCTGCTCCAGCGGTTTTCAAGCGCTGCATGGCAGCAAACATGGAGACAACACTGTGGCTTTCCCCGATAATGTAATACATTTTATCTTGTCACATACTGAAACAGAGAGACCCTGAGATTTGAGGGAAAAGTGCATTCCCCGACTGCGGTGAACGAAAAGTCACTCCAAATGAACTTATGAGAGATTCCTCTTCTCGCTGCCAACAAACTTCTAACTGACTAAATATCTAGAAGCCTCTTAACGAACGAAAGTGCGGTGCGTCAGCTGCAATCAGGCTTATTGTCTGCGACAGTACGTCGACTCCGTTCTCTCGTCAACATCAGAAGCAGTTTGCCGTAACCTTGAGTAACAGTTTACAAACTATCGCTACTGCTGCATTTCATCACCGTAATTAAGATAAATGAAGGTTGCTGGCATATATTAAGAGCGCTATTGTCTTTCTAGAGAAATCAGAGGTATATTCTTCTCTAAAGAAGCGCCAGTATTACCCTCATAGTTTCTGTGAAGGCCTATCTGTATAACCGAGAGTAAAAGAAATAAAACTTATTACGCATACATTTTTCCTTTAATATAAATCGTACTGTATAGACACAGATCATACCGAGAAACTTTAAGTGGTTGTTAATTGGTGTTTTGGGGTATTTGCCTTTAATCATTGGTGAAATATTATTGAACGGTTTAGTTCTTTTGTTTCGGTTGAAAGACTTCATTTTTCATCTAAAGATGAGTGAATTAAACGAAATTTAGTGTTATTTGTACTGCACTATTTCTCTCTGAAGAATACCGCGCACGCGAAATGACATAGCAGAGTCAAGCCTGATGTCTGTACAGTATTTAATCAAAGTGCAGAGACATCACGAACAATGACTTGCTCAGTTCACTAGGTAGGTAACATACAGTGTATTTGTATTTTTTTAAATGAAATGAACTGCGCCAGCAAAGGAATTTTTTCGTGTACTTGATGGTGCTGATCTAGTAGAGCTTTTTTGCATTAATTTAATCGACCAAGGCATTGGCAGATACTGAAATAGATAAACCTTTGGCCCCTAGACTCCTAGATGCAACCTAGATGCAACATAGTGGCACCGTAATTAATGCCAGGGTAAGTAATCCAGTTTTTCCCGCAATTTCAACTGCCACTTGTGCGGGATGATTTCTTAGACAAGATTGATTAGCCATGGTCTTTATTCACATGAGAATGTTACGGAGTATGCCGAAGAAGGAATTTGGATTAGGTCAAAAGGAACCTTCAAAGATTTCTCTGTAGTTCTCCATATGATGTTAGGTGTTACGCCTATAGATATTGTTCTTTAAATATTGCTCTACTGTGTTGCGTAAGTCCATTGACACACTAACTCTCCCAGAATCCTCCCAACAAATGCAAATATATAATTCCCTTTTATAGTAGGGTATTGATTTTACGTGCTCGTCACATGCAATTTCATTTCTTAGTATTACCTCTAAGACTCTAAAGAACTCGATGGTTTTTAGAAGCTCGTTACTGACCTGTTATGTCCAATATCTTGCACGTATCCATTTTTAAAGAGATCTCAGAGGTAAAAGCTGGACAACGGAAGTAAAACTTTGTTTGGTTAATTAACGTGAGAATGAACTATCATAATTCCATGAAAAGTTGTTAAGGACACTGTAGTAGCAGCGTCGTGACTCCTTAACGTTATAGTATCTGGCATTTTAGTTTCTAAGGTCACATTACGGTTTTTCCCCATCTAGACAACCCTCTAGGAGCCCATTTCTTAACATAGCTCCTCAAGCTGCAAGCTCCCCGATTTGATGAAAGTTGCCACAGAATAATTACAATCGGCAGGGCTCAATCGCGGAAAACTCGACTTTGCAAGTCACGACTATCGATAAACTATCACTACAGCGAAGCCGCTACTGATGCATTACTGCTGAAATTGGTCTAAGAAATTACAAATTGGCGACGACACTCCGATTTCTGGTCTCGGTGAACCTACGTTTCTCCTTCATAGAGAAATCACTATCGGTTCTAAGATTCCGCAAGATAATAGATTAACAATACAGCCCTTTTAGCAAATAGATGCTGCTACTGCAGATAGACCGGTGTGTTCCTTGCCTCGAGGCATGCTATTTGTTCACTCTTCTCTACAGATAACACGTATCCTCTAACCAGTACTGCCATCTGGCAGAATGAACTCCTTCCAGAACTTTGCAAAATAAGGAGCGGAAAAGGTTCTGTCGTTTCATGAAACACCCGACATGCTAGTCGCAGTAGGGGATAATCTTCAGTCTCTTGCGAAGAGTGCACTGAAAGCTTTATCGGTTGTTATTCTGCACTCACATTTTGATAAAACTCCTCTAGCTACTTAAGCTTACTAACACGGGGAGTATTTCTGCCCCCACGTGGTTCAGAGCGCCTTCCGAAATTCCTAAAGGTCGTTGCCTCCTCCTCAACGACTACAGCAGTAACCAGCACCACTATAAATTCACGTACATATAGAGGGTGTCTCAAATCTTTAGGGGCAAACTAAAATAGGTCCTCAACCGGTTATATTGAGACGGGGAACCAATAGTCGGAAATACATATTTCTTGTGTGATGGACATACACAGTGCGTACCGCATAACAACAACGTAGCTCATATCAATATTGTTTAAAGCGACGATCGCCAGCCTCAATGCTTTTACTGCAACACCGCACGCTCGCAAAGATTCCGCGTATCTGTTGTACACTGGAATAGGCATAGAGTGATAAACAGGGTACACCCCTGACCACCATACAGACGTACTGTATACATTAACGTTTTCTCAGAATATACAAGTATCAGGTACTTATCATGGGAGAATAAGTTGCGTGTACACATATTAGCATGTGATTGTTGTGGACCTTCTGGGGGAAATGACTCGGAAAGTTTTCATAAAATAGACCGAACAAAGAACAAATCGTGTTGGCGGACTGCTAATCGTGGAAGTGAAATGTTGGCAAAATTGTAAATTTGTGGTAAGTTCTTATGGGACCTAACTGCTGATGTCATCAGTCCCTAAGCTTACATACTATTTAATCTAACATAAACTAATTTACGCTAAGGACGACACACACATCCATGCCCGAGGGAGGACTCGAACCTCCGACAGGGGGAGCCGCGCGAACTGTGACAAGGCCCCTCAGACCGTAAGGCTACCCCGCGCCGCAAAATGTTGGTGATGATTGTGTCGGAAGATTAGTGAGTGAAGAGAAATAGAACCCCAAACAGTAAAATAATGGCCTAAAAGTCGCCACACAGTGACTGTCTCATCAATCTGAGCCAACGCGCTTCTCATCCTGTACGAATTCCGTACGCAGTGGCTGCGACACATCATTTGCGCGAGACGGGACGCGGTGAGATGAGAGGCAGTTCTGACGTCAGCGTGGAGCGGCCTCTCTCTTCGTGAACTGCCTTCTTCTCTCGCGGTGAAGAAGACGGTACTCTGCGCCTCCCGACGACCACGTCCGTCTACTGAGGTTCCTGGCGAAGAAGTGCGTACTGTACTTCTTAGCGAGGAAGTGGCTGATAATTTACTCTCCTGCTCCTTCTCGGTGTGCCATTTTGACCAATCTGGGACTGTGTGCCTAATTTCGCCAATCTGAAACCTCTTAACAATTTTGTTCCGAAAGTTTCGGCGACCATGTTTTGGGACCTTCGCGAGCTAACATCCCAAAGATGTTCGGGCTCATATGCGGTTCCTCTTCGTCGAAATGTCTTAGCTCAAACTCGTCTAGGGATTGAACCGCACGTGTCGCATTACACACCCAAAAGTAGACACTTGAGACCCTTTCGTTAAATTATCTGGCTGATGGCAAGTTTGCGAAATTCAGAGTAGACATAACATATAATAACAGTAATAATAATATCGGGAACTAAATTAACGACCCATGAATGATGTATGCCACACTGGTGCGATTTGGTTAGATTAGTGTTTGTTCATAAAGCAAACTAATAGCGAAAAAGGTCGTATATAGAGTTACTGTTACACTCGAGCTCATATCCAATTGCCACAGTTCGATCATTCACAATCTCATCGTGAATTACAAATCCAATACTCCAGCTCGTTAACTACGCGAAAGCTAGAGTTCACACCAGGCGCGCGGCTGCTCACCGCTCAGAGACAAAGTCCCGCGATGCTACACAACGCGAAATTTTTGAAGTCGTTTCACTTCCTGGCTCCCTAAAGACCGACCGTCCGCTTCCGCGTCTCCACCAGCACTGTTTACTTTGATGTCTCCAGCGGAACTGTACTCTTTGGTGTCTAGACCGCAACTGTCCGATTTCGCATCTCCGTCCGAACTGTCCCCTTTGGTGTCTCGATCAAAACAGTCCACTTTTGCGTCTACACCAACACTGTCTCTGCCCGTCCCCGGCCGCGTTTCCCGTGCGCAGAACATCGTCACTCAACTGACCAGGGCAGTTTCCTTTCCTGAAGCCGTCCATCTGCTTGGCCACAGCTTATTCTACATTATTTTACATTTTAACATATTAAAATAATCAGAGCTTGACCACTTTCACGTTCTACATAAAGTAACAATAATATCCATTACAGAATAAACGTTAAATTCTTTTACATGAAACCAATTCAATTTCCTTCTTAACTTTGAATGTCACCGGCAATAGCCTTGCACCAATGTGCTTTCCGTTAAATAAATAAAGAACAAAATTAAGTATAATGCACTAAACTTTACAACAAATATTCTATTACCCAATGAATCAGTAAGCTGTGATGCTGTCATCGTTCAGTGTGTTTTGTGCGGAGGATATGATGATTTGGTGCTTAACTGAAAATACTGATGATTTAAATTTACTATATCTTTTAAACAAATAAAGTTACAGATTTGATATTTACAACATTTGTCACTTTAAAGATGCGCCTCTATATGAAATGTCGATCGTTAAGATCGACCTAACCGTTCAGATGTTACCATTCTAGTCTTTGTTACAAAACTTGTTAATTTCACTTTAACAGTAAATCCTAAACTATTACAGATATGATCAATATTCAGGTTTAATTGGGATCACCATGAAAATTTATGAAGGATGGTAGATTAAAATTACTGTGGCTTCATTCCCTGCATTACTACAAAGTTAAATAGTTTTCCTACATGTTTCCCGTTATGGCCGATCTTAGGTCGGCCATACTTAACACTGCTACGTCTCCTCGGCCTCGTACTCTCGAAACTAGTCCTGGACGATGGGAGCCGTGTTAAATGGGCCCTGCCGTCTTGTAACGCAGCTTCATTGCTGGGGAACAAACAATGTACCATGGGGAGAAGCTTAAGAATACATGCAAGGTTGATGGCTCAGTGACCAATTAAAAAGAAAAGGGCAACGAAAGCAGGCGTTGTGGTAAAAATTACAGTTTAACAGTCAATACAGCCATAATTGAGAAGCCACAGTAAAGCAGCTATTGGCACCTATTCTAAAGCAAAGAAAGGACAAATGGCAATTTTACGGTTACAGAACTCAGAGGCTGCCTTCACTACCTGATTAAGAAAACTTTCCTTAATGGTCCTCGTAAGCATCTAGCTATAGCATCAGCATTCTTGACATAGTCGTGTAGAAGGACCTCCACATACTCGGTAAGATTGATAAATTTGTTGCCCGGTGTAAGGTCGTTGTTGCATCGAGCAGCAGCCACAGGCCCGGCCGCCCGTTCGATGTTTACGGTCTCAAATCGTCCCAGCCAGAGGTGTACGTATTCCGCTTTTAACCTGCCTGTTAGCCAGGTAGGAAAGCTGCCGCACGGTATCACCACAACAGGCAAGCTGCTTCACCCTCACCCAAGCCAATCTGTGCTCAACCCAAGCAAGCTAAAGGAATATTGCTTACCTGCCTGCCCGTCGTCCCATTGGGCTACATATAATAGGTAGACCAAACATGGTGGATTTTATTTGTTCTTGTTTTCGGTGTATTTCGGGATTATTTGTCTCGATATGAACGGTTTTCTGGAAATTCACGCTGTTTCGACTAGTTCTGGCTATTCATAATTCGAAACATCACCGGGTCACCTCTACTACATGTTTACTGTAGTAAACAAAACTACCTCTGAAAGTATCCTTTGCAGCTAAGAATCTGAGGATGTCTGTTACACTGCAGTGCCAATTAAAGTAAGGTTTTGAAAGTAAGCGTAGGCTTCCGCGGCCGTTGTCTTCTTCAATAAAATTTCCTGTACACTTTGTGGCCAAGTTTACCATCAGGTTTTCGATAAACTTCCACGTCGAGAAAAGGCAGCACCCCATTCTTCTCTGTTTCCATTGTAAACTGGATTTTTCTATGCTGTTGGTTAAGGTGCTTGTGGAAGTTCTGTAACTCCTCTTCTCCGTGGGGCCAGATGACGAAAGTATCATCGACATAGCGAAGCCAACAATTTGGACGTAATGGTGCGGACTGGAGGGCTGTTTCCTCAAATGCCTCCATGAAAATTTCTGCTGCAATAGGCGATAGGGGTGAGCCCATAGTGTACAGGAAACCAACCAATACGGACAGGTACCTTCACGCCTCCTCCCACCATCACCCCACGCAGAAGAAGTCCGCCCTACACACGCTAACGAAGAGAGCGTACAGGATAAGCGACGAAGAACATCTGAAGACAGAACTTGAACACCTCAGGTCCATCTTCGGAACTAATGGCTATGGGAAGCAGATGATAGACAGCACCATGTCGACAAGGGAGAAGACTAATAGGGAAGAGGAGAAGGAGGCACAGAGCATTGCTGTGTTACCATATGTACAAGGGGTCACCGAACGTATTGGCAAAATACTACGAAAAGCCGACATCAGACCAATTTTCCGAAGCAGAAACAAAATATCAGACATGCTCGGTTCTACCAAGGATGCAGTTGACAAACTACACACAGCTGGCGTGTATGAAATTGGTTGTGCGTGTGGATTAGTTTACATAGGTGAGACGGGACGTCCGATCAGCACTAGGCTCTCGGAACATGAAAGATATATCAGCCTGAAACAACACACTAAGTCAGCAGTGGCGGAACACCGAGACGAGTGCGGGAAACCAATATTTTTTCAAGAAGCCCGCGTCCTGGCGAAACAGCCTCTCACTTTCAAAAGAAAGATTAGAGAGGCGATAGAAATAGCCAAAAGACCCGCCAACATGAATAGAGAGAACGGGTACAAGCTTCCGAGGTCTTGGCTGCCTGCAATAGCAGGGCTACGGAGCGGCGGCAGAGCCGAGGCGGCCCATGCGGACACGCGGAGAGCCACAGTAGTGGTCGCGAGCACACAAAGCAATGGCACGCCGCAGCCGGCTTCTGGACAGCATGGAAACAGTGTGACGTCACAACCATCACCTGTTCGCTATTCGTCCGTCTCCTCCAATGGGGTGGATTAATATAAAGACCAATAGAAAACAGCTATTTCAGCCAATAACAGATAATAAAGGAAACACCAATAAAGCATACCTTTCACCCCTCCTCCTCCTCCTAGTACAGCCAATCAAGTAACGACACGGTTTTCTCGTGCAGCTATTTAAGGAATCCAAGTGTGTTCATTTAGCAGTTAACGTAAGGCCCTGATAAAGGCTAGCTGCAACGCTGGCCGAAACGTTGGCGCATTTTAAAATTATGACGATGCTGTCTGATACCCTGAAGAATTTTATTAAGGTTTTGAAAGTCAATCGCCTGTAACTTTAGTGTGTTTCAGCCAAATATTACCCCAGTTATACTAAACTTAATTAGTTTTTCTAAGATGTGTATTACGATTTCGCTGGATCATTCTAATGTATGAGGAAAAAATAGTTCATTCCGAATTCCACAAATGCATTTTAGCAAACACGAAGCTCATTTTTCCTATAACGTTAAAGTAAAACGTACAGGTCTGAAAGGAGAAGCTTTTCTTTCATTTTAAGTTTTCTTCGCACTACGTTGCATATCACCAGAATGTGGTTTCTAATATTCACCGAGCCATGTTTCCTATTTTATTCAATGTTTGCCCTGAATTTAGGAAGCCTACATACTGCTAAATGGTCCCAAGTTCTTAGCACACACTAGTCAACCACTAAGTCTTTGTCCTCTTTTATAATATTTATGGAGTGAGGAAACTGCTGGTAAGATTTACAAGTCGTAACACACTTGAGTTCCCGAATGGGGTTTTAGTATTTTGCACAGTTTACACTGGGGACACCTACCAATTTTTTCAAGCTGCCTCATAAACACACGAAAAATTTTCCCCAACTGGACTTGCGCTCTGTTTCGTGGCTGGTATGCATTCCCCAATTCTTAGTTCCTCCTCAACCGCCTTATGTTTGGTTTGTTCATTTTGCTGCTCCCAACGTTCTGATAAATGAGTTGCAGTGAAAATATGTATGTAAACATGTACCTGGCTGTTCCGTAGTGACGTTGGACACATAGAGAAGGCTGAACGGGTCCCGTGAAACTTGCCAGGTTTTCGGGAAACCACGTTGGTCTGCTTTAACCGCTGCGATTCAGTACACATATACTCTTGTGTCTCCGTTGCGGCAGGTAAGATACTCTAATGGTTGCGGCAGAGATAGGAGCAGGCATGCTGGCAGGAGAATTTATACACCTCTGATTGCAGCCGCGACCGTCCTGTTGGTTAACACCGCACGCTAGCGAAGCTCTCTGTGCAGGCAGGCACTCTACTCGGCTGCCGCGAAATTCAGACTTGCTCAGTGGGCACCGGCAGAATTGTGCACTGACCAACACGGTATCCTTCCCGATGTATATATCCAAAGTGTTTGCTACCAAAATATATCCTTTGCCTGTTACCAACAGTATGATGTTGGCTACTGTTTCGGAGGACTTTGCCCTCAATGCTTTGGCAATTAATAAGTATTATTTCAAGTTTTTCACTCTTCATAGTTGCTATCATATCAATTTTAATGATTTGTTTTTCTTGTGGGTGATACCTTTTCGGGCACCTCGGCGTTTCGTCTAATCTGAAACGCCTTCACTCGCATTCCGCACGTGGTCTGTCACTACAGTGGCCGTTCCTGGTGTATAGTGCACACCTCACCTAGTCAGGCCTATTTCACAATTACTGAACACGTAGTACAATTCGTAAGACCCACAGCCGAACGTGGCACAAAATAGATGAAGTCTTTGGATTAGATGCTTCATTCAACTCCAGGGGACGCTGATCAATCCTCTGAATGACACTGCAAATTGACAGCTCTACGGAGACCTTATAAGTGAGGCTAGCTGTCTTCCATCCATCCGACAGACTCAGCGAAGAACCGCTTGACGACGTCGGAACTGACGTCAACAAAAATTGTTAGCTAACAGTAAGTCGTTCTCTCTATTATTTGCGTTCATGAATGCGCTACAGTGATAAAGATGTTTAATATTAACAGGACAGCCTGATATTTTGCTATTTTCAGAATATTCAAGGTTCCTGTTCCTTTTTCTGTTTTGGTTTTCTAATCATCAACAAGTGCACAGGCATTAATTGTTGCACCATGCAAGGAAAGTATTTATGAAAAAGGGGTATTTATAAACATTTAATATAAATAAATATATTTGTCTGGAGTGTAATCTTGTGCGGAAGTGGAACGTGGATGACAAGTAGTTCATACAATAAGAGAAACGTGGACCTATACAAAACGTGCTGAAGATTACATGGGTAGACCGAACAACTATTGAGGAAGTACTGAATCGAGCTGATAGACAAGAAATTGGTGGCAGTACACGACTAAAGTTATCAATTAACACGACATATCCAGAGCCATCAAGCATCCATTTGATAATGCAGGGTAGTGCGGGATGTAAAAATCCAGAAGGAAGACTTAGGCGCGGATACAGCAACGGAGTTCAAATGGATGTAGCTTACACAATTTTTTTAACGAAGAACAGGTTCTCACAGCGTCAACTAACGTAGAGAACGGCATAAAACCAGTTGTCGGACTGAATACTACAGCAGAGATATGAACACAATTTCATAAGTTTTTCAAAAAACTTTCTGTGATATGAGTTAAGAAGTATTCCTGGTATTGTATGTGTACCGTTGGGGACCTCTACCATTTTTAATTATTTTTATAGATACAGTACGTATTCGTCTCGAGCTTGGTCACAGGTATGACGGGCAGTGCAGTTAAATTATGTGAAAAGTTATCCCTAATGTTTTCAACTACGTTTTGAAATAAGACTAGTAGGTTGTAGAAGGATGATGAAGAATTTTTGTTTGAGTTTAAATTGTCAGTGGTTATTATGACTCTTTTACAATTATTAAGTTGTTTGTAACTCATTGTTTCAAGGTTCCTTTTGTGCTTGATATTTAAGCATCTGTAAACATTGTCTGAACGCTGTGTTTCTGAATTATCCGTGATTCTAATTTATTATTTGATAGGTGATGCTCCTTCTGAAATAACCTTCCTATCGACAGGGAAAAATCTCTAAAAATAACCACGAAGGTGATGTACCACGTATTGATTTAGTAATGGAATTTCTTGGCCCTCTTGTAACCTAGCCGATAAAGCAGGGGGCTCCAAAAAGATAGTGCGGAAAGTAGTATGATATTTTATGACAAACAATCGTCTTAATGTTCTTCGAAATTCAAAAATACATTAAAAGCTTACAAATGAAAGTGGAGATGTTGAATTACTGATTCTGATGAGTTTCATAATCCTATTGTCTTGTATAAACTTGACAAGCTCACAGGAACTTCATTTCACCTCGTTTAGCTTGTAAAAAGAACTATTTGAAATTTGCTGACAGCGGCCACCCACCTTCTGAATACGAGGGTGAATTGAAACGTCCTCGGAACGGAATAGAAAAAAAGTACTTACATCCCGGAACCTTTTTTTATTTTTCAATATAGTCTCCTTGTAGATTAATGCACTTCGTCTAACGATGTTCCAGTGCCTTGATTCCATCTCGAAAATGAGTTTCCTCCAAGCCTGCAAAATAGTTGTCAACTCCGGCTATCAATTCTTCGTTCGAAGTGAATCTTCGTCCACCAAGAAAAAATTTCAGTTTTGGGAAGAGATAGAAGACCGATGGAGCAATATCAGGTGAATAACGTGGGTGTGGCAGCAATTCATAACTTAGCTCGTGTAATTTTGCCATGGTGGCTTCACATGTGTGCGGGCGCGCATTGTCTTGATGGGAGATGACTTTCTTTTTTCCTAAACCTATCCTTTTTTCGCATATCTTTTGTTGCAATTATTCCAGGAGGTTAGCATAGTATTCTCCAGTAATTGTTTGCCCAGTGGGGAGATTGTCGACAAACAGAAACCCCTTCGCATCCTAGAACACTGATGCAATGACCTTTCCCGCCGAAGAAATTGTCTTTGTTTTCCATGGTGCCTGAGAATCAACATGTTTCCACTGCTTTGACTGTTGTTTCGTGTCTGGGGTATGGTAGCGCACCAAAATTTCATCTGTGCTCACAAACCGGAGCTAAAAATCTTGTTCGTTTCTCCTAAAACGGGCCAAACATTGTTCCGATCTGTCCATTCTCATGCGTTCTTGATCCAACGTCAAGAGTCGCGGCACCCATCTTGCAGATAATTTTTTCATTTCTAATTCTTCAGTTAAAATTTGATATATCCTTTCAGATGACATCTAGCAAGCGTGAGCAATTTCACGTCCTTTCAGTCGGCGATTCTCCACGACCATGTTGTGCACTTTTGCAATGATTTCTGGAGTAGTGACACATCTTGGCTTCCACTGCGCAGATCATCATCTAAGCTTTCCCGACCAAATTTAAATTCATTTGTCTACTTGGAAACAGTTTAATACGAAGGAGCAGTCGCCCAGTGTTTTCTGGAAATTGGTATGAATGTCCTTTGCTTCCATACCTTTCTTTACGAAGTACTTAAGACACGTCACCGCCACAGCTCTCTTCCAACAGCACCGACGTGGCATGTGTTTACAGTCATGTGAACAATTCGTTGCGCTAGCGCTAACCTCTCGTGGTGATTCCGAGAACTTTTCAAACCTTCCTCGTAATTTCGTTGCGACTATGATTTGTGTCAGAATGCGTTTGATCCATCACTTGCTTTAATGTTTGAAATTAGTGACAATGCAAACACATAAAATAACAATAATGACAATCTTAAGTGTTCGAAATAGTTTATTTTTTGAAAATCACTGACACATTAAAACAGTGTCGAACAGGGACATGGGATGTCCTACTTCCAATTCCAGAAATTTCAGTATCAATCAGTGATCACCGCCCAAACTTCGTCCCACTCTTTTTACAGGTCTGGTAAGATGATTAAATAAGATAGTACTCATTCCACGTAAGTTTACACAATAGTCTTTGGTGACAGCGAAAGTCGCATTTGAATAACGATTCAATGTAGCCACATCTCACCCTTCTTTGCCCGCAGGCAGTCACGGCCAACAAAACATGCCCTACTTCATTAATTCAACCTCATTTAAGAGCTCGCTCGATTTCTGCGTAATCAGTGAGCAGCCTATTGTGTAAAAATAATAAGGCTTCACAAATCGTATTAAACTCTCTCTGGAAGCTGAAGCTAATGCTGTAAAGGCTGCTCCTCACGCTAATCCATTTCCAATGAAATGTAAATCCTCTCAGAGGTCTAAATCACTACATCCAGGGTGGGGCATCACAGTACCGCAATCCCTTTTTAGGATAGAAACAGTTTTCGTGTATGACAGACTAGCATATTTAGAATGTAGCAGCCGGGAATTGTGGCCGAGCGGTTCTAGGCGCTTCAGTCCGGAACCGCGCTGCTTTTACGGTCGCAGGGTCGAATCCTTCCTCGGGCATGAATGTGCGTGACGTCCTTAGGTTAGTAAGGTTTAAGTAGATCTAAGTCTAGGGGACTGATGACCCCAGATGTTAAGTCCCACAGCGCTTAGAGCCATTTTAACCATTTTAGAATGTAGCATCATCAATCAATCACAAAAGAAACGTTAATTCGGTGATTCATACGATAAAAAAGATGTTTGCATTAGTGTAATCAAATTACTGGGCATAAAATTTTACGAAATAGTTATAAGCTTAAGGAGATGCCGCTACATATAAGAAGCAGTCGAATGGAAACGAGTCAGAAGCAAAGTAAGAAGACTGTATACTATTTAAAAAGTAATCACCAAACTGTTGCTGTTAATACATTTATCCTACTGTGAGACAAGACGGTCAATGCCTTCACGGAAACAAGTTTGCGGTTGACTATGGAGCCAGAATTATATCCAAGCGTGCATAGCTTTGTTCGAAGCAAATCGACGAACACAAATGTCTTTCTTCAGGGCTCCAAAAAACATGGACTGCGGATGGGAAGGAAGCGGGACTGTATGAAGAACATATAAGGGCTTCCCAGCGAAGCTTCTCCAGAGTGATTGAAAAATACTTGGCAACACGTGGGAGAACATTATCCTGCAAATAAAATTTGTCGACCGTCGACATTCCTGGGCGTTTCGGCTTGATGTATTTGATCTTCTTCAAACTCCGCAAAAACTGATTCTCAAATACAGCAGCCAAGCGACAGCATGGGCCAAAACATAGGTAAGCTACCTTCACAATGGAGTCATCTATACAGAGAAGTTTTGTTGAAGCTACGTGAAATCTGGGCTGGTTCCTCATCTTAACTTCGCAAACCCAACACGTAAACAAAACACACAGAACAATGTTTACTCAATTTTATTTTAGATAGCACACGTTTTTCCTCGCCATATTTGATTGGTGTTATGATGCGACTATTTCCATCTATCTCTGGATATAATACAAAGATAAATCCAGGATAGGTAATAGATACCGCAAAATCATAGAGGAACGTTATAACATACGAATAAAATTGGTAAACTTCCTCTACAGACGCGTCCTGGAAGACACTTAATTTAATGTATGAAAATAGCTCCGAAATAATGATTCATACACTACAGGCCATTAAAATTGCTACATCAGGAAGATGACGTGCTACAGATGCGAAATTTAACCGACAGGAAGAAGATGCTGTCATGTGCAAATGATTAGCTTTTCAGAGCATTCACACAAGGTTGGCGCCGGTGGCGACCCCTACAACGTGTTCACATGAGGAAATTTCCAACCGATTTCTAATACACAAACAGCAGTTGACCGGCGTTGCCTGGTGAAACGTTGTTGTCTTGCCTCGTGTAAGGAGGAGAAATGCATAGCATCACTTTTCCGACTTTGATGAAGATCGGATTGTAGCCTATCGCGATTGCGGTTTATCGTATCGCGACATTGCTGATCACGTTGGTCGAGATCCAACGACTGTTAGCAGAATATGGAATCGGTGGGCTCAGGAGGGTAATACGGAATGCCGTGCTGGATCCCAACGGCCTCGTATCACTAGCAGTAGAGATGACAGGCATCTTATCCGCATGGCAGTAACGGATCGTGCAGCCACGTCTCGATCCCTGAGTCAACAGACGGGGACGTTTGCAAGACAACAAGCATCTGCACGAAAAGTTCCACGACGTTTGCAAGAGCATGGACCATGAGCTCCGAGACCATGGCTGCGGTTACTCTTGACGCTGCATCACAGACAGGAGCGCCTGCGATGGTGTACTCAACGACGAACCTGGGTGCACGAATGGCAAAACGCCATTTTTTCGGATGAATACAGGTTCTGTTTTTAGCATCATGATGGTCGCATCCGTGTTTGGCGACATCGCTGTGAACGCACATTGGAAGCGTGTATTCGCCCGAGGCTCTACCCTTCATTCGATCCCTGCGAAACTCTAAATTTCAGCAGGATAATGCACGATCAAATGTTGCAGGTCCTGTACGGGCCTTTCTGGATACAGGAAATGTTCGACTGCTGCCCTGGCCAGCACATTCTCCAGGTCTCTCACCAATTGAAAACGCCTGGTCAATAGTGGCCGAGCAACTGGCTCGTCACAATACGCCAGTCACTACTATTGATGAACTGTGGTATCGTGTTGAAGCTGCATGGACAGCTGTACCTGTACACGCCATCCAAGCTTTGTTTGACTCAGTGCCCAGGCGTATCAAGGCCGTTATTAAGGCCAGAAGTGGTTGTTCTGGGTACTGATTTCTCATGATCTATGCACCCAAATTGCGTGAAAATGTAATCACATGTCAGTTCTAACATAATATATTTGTCCAATGAATACCCGTTTATCATCTGCCTTTCTTCTTGGTGTAGCAATTTTAATGGCCAGTAGTGTATGTACTGAAAAACTTAGTAGAAATGTTGTCACTGCAGTGGCCTTTCTTAACATCTGTGTGAATATTCCCAACTTCCAGAATAGTTACTGGATCACCCACTTTTATCATGTGCTGAAAATTAACTTTTCTGAAGATCTATTTCTTTCAACATGGAAAGTACCTAAAAATAAAACAGTATATCTTGGTAGTTAAGAACCAACAACTATCACAAACTATCTGATCAAAAGTTTCCGGGCACTCCTTTTTAAAATGGAATTGACAAGTAGATGTCGCGAGAGGTGGACCAGCCATTATAAAGGAGACGGGGAGCACCGTGTCATCCGTAGAGAAGCTCATCAGCAGAGCTCAGTGACTTCGAACAAGTGGTTTCAAGGTGGAGTAGCCAGCGGATATGAGCAACAAATCCATCAAGGACATTCCAGCTCTTCTAATACTAGACAAGTCGAGTGTCGGCGGTCTGGTTACGAAATGGAAACGCACAGGGACAGCCACAGCTAAACCGTGTCCAGGCAGAGCTTATGTGCAGACGAACAGGAACCGTCAAGTATTACGGAGGTCGGTTGTAAAGAAATCACAAGAAATAAGCGGAAAGTATTACTCGTGAGTTCTAAACCGGTACCAGCAGTCCAGCCAGTACAATGACTGTGCGTTGAGCCGCACAAACATCGAGCAGCTCCTCATAAGCATCACATTTCCGTAGTGAATGCTAAGTCAAGTACAGAGCGACGTCACTTGTCACTGGATGACCGGAAACAAGTGAGCTGGAGTGACGAACCACTCTGCACCCTGTGGTAGTCCGGTCTGGGCGAGGTGAATGCCTGGAGAACGTTACCCCATACCTGGCATCATGTGTCGGGCCAACAGTGACGTACGGAGGAGGTGGTGTTTCGGCATGAGGATATTTTTCATTCTCAGAGTGTGATCGCTCATTGCGCTTAGGAAAACGCTAATTGCGGAAGGATAGGAACTCATTTTGCAGCATTGTTGTCTGCGTGCTGTAGAGGAGTATCTCGGAGGCAATGATTTTATCCGTCTCGCAATACATCCAATCTCAAAGCAGCATTAGTGACGCAATCCTCTGAGATCAGTAACGCCCTTGTAATGGAGAGGCCTCACAAGTACTGACCTAAATACAACGTGATACATTTGGGGCGAGTTAGGACATCACTTTGCTTCAGGTCGCAGCGCCTTCATCACTACCTTCTCTGGTTTCGGATCTTGAGAAATAATGGGCTACCATACATACTTAGACCTCACTGAACGTGCCCCCAGCAGGTTTCAAGCCGTACTTAAGGTGAGGGATGTGCGCATCCCATATTAATTGGTGTAGGCATACGTTTGATCGGACAGTGCATCGAAGAAAATTAATTTTAAATATCTTGTAATAAAGATACGTCTTACAGTATACGTCTAATTCAGATAGTTTGGGCAAAAAATTACGTATAAGGAATAAAATTAATACAGAAGTATACAAAACTGCAGAAAACGTAAATAATCAATTTAAGTAACTAGTATAACAAAAGGAATAAATTACTTGACTAACTTACAGAACTTTCTATCTAGTAGGTTCTGACGCCGGGATGCAATGAGATGGTGAGTGATGAAATTCGGTTAGCATGGAATCAAGAATTAGCTATTCGGGTGAACAGAGGCGATCACGTAAAGAAGACAAGTTTTAGAGGCTCTGTTTGAAGTAAACAACCGAGCGTCAAATAGCAGCCACACCAAATGTGACAAGGAAATTATTGAATGTATTTCCTTACTGTTAATTAGTTTGTTGTGTGTCGTCATGTCAGACAACTACATTTAATTTCTTTGAAAACGTGTATTTCCATGTGGAGTTGGCTAACCTTCAATCAGGAGCCTTCCGAGTTGGCAGACAGTCAGCTATTTGCTTCCGAGATATGGCGGGTACCCAGGAAATAAAATAGCCTGCGTGAACCAAAACTAGCACAGTGAGAGGACAGATCTCGAAGCCATAGGGAAGGCAGCTGTCTAGGACAGATCGTCCTGAGCAGCGGTTGCGACACGGGCACGAGATACTCAAACTGCTAAAACAATCCAAGGAGAATTTCACACCGCATTTATTATTATTTATGCAGGCCCATAAGACACATAAGGTAAAGAGTAAAGACAAATCACATATACCAGAAACATCTGAAATAGAACCCGGGAATGTCAAAGATATGAGACATAAAGGAACAGAACTGCGGCAAGTATTAGGCAAAGCTAACATCGATATAGCTGCTATCATTGAAATGATACGGAAATTACAAGAAACGTTCAATTTTGAGAATTATGAGATCAACTGTCATGAAGTAGCACAAAACAGAGAAGCTTCTGTTGTGTTTCCATCTGAGTGTGGAAAGCATTAAAGGAACGGGATATATTCTGATACTTTTATAAAAGAATGATATTGCTCCATATTATCTTGTTAAGCGCCGGAAGATCGAAGAAATCCAAATAGTAATTAATTTAATGATCTGTAAAAAACACTATAGGTAAACTAAATAAAAATTATTATATACGTCTTATGGAGACCTAAATGTCCGAGAGGGCTATAGATCTATTAGAGATGTAGTAGATGCAGAGGGAGAAAATACACCGAATAATAATTTGCCCCACATATCGAATTAAGAACAACATATTCATTTCTTGAACACCACAACGTCCATAAATTTACGAGACCAGCTCAAGGTACAACTTCAATAACAAACTACCTTCTTGCACATAAAAAAGAGTGGATAACACTAAAAGACGCAAGAGTCTATAGAAGTTTGGATGTTTCACCAGATCGCATTATCAGTAATAAATGATATAAAGTATGGTATCATATCGTTATAACAAAAAGCACTAAATGAGAAGTGTCAGACACAAACAATAAATGAAAACATAAGTGGAGAGCTGTATTCTAATTTTTTTCTTTTTTTTGTCATCAGTCGTCTCACTGGTTTGATGCGGCCCGCCACGAATTCCTCTCCTGTGCTAACCTCTTCATCTCAAAGTAGCACTTGCAACCTTGCAACCTACGTCCTCAATTATTTGCTGGAAGTATTCCAATCTCTGTTTTCCTCTACAGTTTTTACCTTCTACAGTTCTCTCTAGTACCATGGAAGTCATTTCCTGATGTCTTAATAGATGTCCTATCATCCTGTCCCTTCTCCTTATCAGTGTTTTCCACATATTCCTTTCCTCTCCGATTCTGCGTAGTTCCTCCTCATTTCTTACATTATCAGTCCATCTAATTCTCAACATTCGTCCGTAGCACAACATTTCAAATGCTTCGATTCTCTTCTCTTCCGGTTTTCTTACAGTCCAGGTTTCACTATACTCCAGACGTACATTCTCAGAAATTTCTTCCTCAAATTAAGGCCGGTATTTGATATTAGTAGACCTCTCTTGGCCAGAAATACATTTTTTGCCACAGGTAGTCTGCTTTTGTCCGTCATTGGTTATTTTACTGTCTAGGTAGCAAAATTACTTAGCTTCATCTACTTCGTGACCATCAATCCTGATGTTAAGTTTCTCGCTGTTCTAATCTCTACCACTTCTCATTACCTTCGTCTTTCTTAGGTTAACTCTCAATCCTTACTGTGTACACATTAGACTGTTCATTCCGTTGAGCAGATCATGTAATTCTTCTTTACTTTCACGCAAGATAGGAATGTCATCAGCAAATCGTATCATTCGTATGCTTTTACCTTGAATTTTAATTCCTGTCCTGAATCCTTCTTTTATTTCCATCATTGCTTCCTCGATGTACAGATTAAATAATAGGAACAAAAGGTTACATCCTTGTCTTGCACCCTTTATAACACGAGCACTTCGTTCTTAGTCGTCCACTCTTAATATATCCTCTTGGCTGTTATGTATATTGTACATGACCCGTCTGTCCCTGTTGCTTACATCTAATGTTTTCAGAATATCGAACATCTTGCACCATTTTACATTGCCGAACGCTTTTTCCAGGTCGACAAATCCTATGAAAGTGTTTTGATTTTTATTTAGTCTTGCTTCAGTTATTAACCGCAACGTCAGAATTGCCTCTCTCGTGCCTTTGCTTTTCCTAAAGCCAAACTGATCGTCATATAGCGCATCCTCAGTTTTATTTTCCATTCTTCTGCATATTATTCTTGTCAGCAAGTTGGATGCATGAGCTGTCAAGCTGATTGTGTGATAATTCTCGCACTTGTCAGTTCTTGCCACCTTCGCAATTGTGTGGATGATGCTTTTCCGGAAGTCTGATGGTATGTCGCCAGACTCATACATTCCACACACCAACGTGAATAGTCGTTTAGTTGCTACTTTCCCCAATGATTTGAGAAATTCTGATGGAAACTTATCTATCCCTTCTACCTTATTTGGTCTTAAGTCCTCCAGAGCTCTGTTGAATTCTGATTCTAGTACTGGATCCCCTATCTCTTCTGAATCGACTCCTGTGTCTTCTCCAATCACATCAGACAAATCTTCCCCCTCATAGAGGCCTTCAATGTAATCTTTCCACCTACCTGCTCCCTTCTCTGCGTTTAACAGTGGAATTCCCATTGCACTCTTAATGTTACCACCCTTGCTTTTAATGTCACCGAAGGTTGTTTAGAATTTCCTGTATGCTGAGTCTGTCCTTCAGAGAATCATTTCTTTTTAGATGCCTTCACATTTTTCCTGCAGCCATTTCTTCTTAGCTTCCCTGCATTTCCTATTTATTTCATTCCTAGCAACTTGTATTTCTGTATTCCTGAGTTTTCCACGGCATTTTTGTACTTCTTCCTTTCATCAATCAACTGAAATATTTATTCTGTTACCCATGGTTTCTTCGCAGTTACCTTCTTTGTACCTATGCTTTCCTTCCCCATTTCTTTGATGGCCCTTTTTAGAGATGTCCATTCCTCTTCAGTTGTAGTGCCTGCTGAGATATATTAGAGAACTTCAAGAGTATCTCGTCATTCCTTAGTACTTCCGTATTCCACTTCTTTGCGCATCGATTCTTCCTGACCAATGTCTTAAACTTCAGCCTGCTCTTCATCACTACTATATTGTGATGTGAGTCTACATCTGCTCCTGGATACGACTTACAATCCAGTGTCCGATTTCGCAATCTCTGTCTGACCATGATGTAATCTAATTGAAATCTTCGCGCATCACCAGGCCTTTCCCAAGTTTACCTCCTCCTCTTGTGATTCTTGGACAGGTTATTCGCTATTACTAGCTGAAACTTGTTACAGAACTTAATTAGTCTTTCTCCTCTCTCATTCCTTGTCCGAAGTCCATATCTCGTGTAACGTTTCCTTGTGCTCCGTCCTATACAACTGCATTCCAGTCCCCCATTACTATTATATTTTCATCCCCCTTTACATACTGAATTACCCTTTCAATATCCTCATACACCTTCTCTATCTCTTCATCTTGAGCTTGTGAAGGGCGGCATGTATACCTGAACTATCGTTGTCGGTATTGGATTGCTGTCAATTCTGATAAGAACAACCCTGACGCTGAACTGTTCACAGTAATACACTTTCTGCCCTACCTTTCTATTCGTAACGAATCCTACTCCTGTTATACCATTTTCTCCTGCTGTTAATGTTATCCTATACTCATCTGACCAGAAATCGTTGCCTTCTTTCCATTTCACTTCACTGACCCCTACTATATCTAGATTGAGCCTTAGCATTTTCATTTGCAAATTCTCTAGTTTCCCTACCACGCTTCTGACATTCCACGACCCGACTCGTAGAACGTTATCCTACCGTTGATTATTCAATCTTTTTCTTATTGTCCTCTCCCGGAGATCCGAATGGGGGAATCTTTTGTCAATGGAGGGATCATCATGACACTTCTCCAATTACAGGCCACATGTTCTGTGGATATACGTTACGTGTCTCTACTGCAGTGGTTTCCATTGCCTCCTGCATCCTAATGCCGTTTATCACTGCTGATTCTTCTGCCTTAGGATAAGTTTCCTACCCCTAGGACAAGAGAGTGCCCTGAAGCTCTGTCCTTTCCTTCGCCATCTTTGACAAGGCCGTCGGCAGAATGAGGGTGACTTCTTATACCGGAAGTCTTAGACCGCCAGTGCTGATTATTAATCGAAATTTAAGCAGCGGCGTGATTGGAACCCGAGACCGAAGACGTTTTGATTATGAAACAAAGACGCAACCCCTAGACCAGCTTGCGGTGAAGCATTAGGAACGAGGAAAATGAACTAAACTAAACATCGATTAAGGATTAGGCCTGTGCCGACTGGCCGATTGCTGCCCGTAAGACAGGGCGAGGAACGGTCTACGATCATCATGGGACACGTGATAAGCACGTTGCCAGTCTCTCCAGACGGGATTCCCAGTAGATGAATGCTGATGATGTCGCTTCTTCTTTGTTTCAGCTGCTTCTCGTCAGGTTTGTCGTGGATAGAGATGTAAAATTAACAAGTTAGAGAATTTAATCATCTAGCTCACAGTTTTAAATATCCGGAGCCACATGATGGAAAGGTAAACTTGGTCAGATTGAGACATTTCTGTGGAACCATTCGACTTTCATTAAAACATAATGCACTGAAAGAAACATTAATTAAATTTCACAAACACTTTTCTGCTGTATGGTAGTGAATTTTGCATTTTAACAGCAGATCAATTACGACAAATCAAACCATCAAAGATGAAGCTCTTTCACATTATAGAAAGATAGTAATTACTGGAACACTAAAGAAATACATCCCTGCGTATGGAGAAGAGTGATTGCCGTATTAGATATTTCTTTATGTTTTAGACGCAGCCACAAGGTTACAACCATAACTGGTTTCGACCTACTTGGCCATCTTCAACTTCTATTCGTAATAGCACCTACGACGAATTTGAAGGTTACTGTGTCTAAAATAAGAAGCACTTTGTAAAATACAATTGTGGTAGAAGGCTACAGTCTCGTTTTTAATCCTTCCTCTACGTCGCTTCAGTAACAAATTATTTAACTTTTTGTTCTTCTTTATGTCCCCTAATTCTACTATATGTGAACTACAATTAACCATTTCATGTCCGCTTACTTGTATCAACAGTACTTTCGTATGTGGTGTCCCCGCATCAGAAAGCGGTATATATTTTTCATACAAATTCCCAGGTAATCTTAGGTTTTACTTCAACGCTTGTTAAATGCTCGGTAGGCAACAAACTCTATACAAATACCACCCGCCTCAACCTCCGGTTATTCTTGTAGTCACTCCACATTATGTGGCTTCACAGCGTCTGCCTTCAACAACTCCAATTCCATTTCTTTGGCGAGCAGGGAAATTGATATCCGTGATCTTATGGCTCTGTGCTGCTTTATTTCTTCCCAGGGCGAAGCGAAATTGAATCGGCTCCCGAAGTGATTGAACTTTCCGGAAACAATATTGCAATAGAAATATCGCGGACTGTTTGGTTTATCCTTCAGTATATCGGTAACTCTAAAAGTAAATTAATAAACTTCCTCGCAGCTAAGTGGCCCGAATGTTGTGACAACGTGTTGTGTAGATTAAATTTTCCACACTCAGCAATTTATGCATGTAACGAACATGTCTTCTTAATCTGCTGCGGATGTAATGTTTTTCCCTTCATTTCTGGTTAAGAATCTTCAGTAGTCGCTATGAAATACATTTCGACGGTCTGAAAGATTAATGGCTTTTCAAATGTTTTCAAACGCCAGAAATAGACATAGAAGTAGTAATTCCTAGAATATTTAAAAACTAAAATCAATGAACTTTTATGTAAATTATAATATGATCTAATAGGCCTAAAAATAGCAAAAGGGGCAGCACTTTGTCCTAGTTTCTTTGAAAATCAGATGTTCCTCTAACAAGGGGAGGCCGCCAATTGTGAAATTCAGATTCGATTCAGACTGCGCATAATAAAAGCTCATGGCCAGAGGTGTAATGTGGCAAAGCATCAAGATGCACTTCTCAGCCGTTGTCGAGAAAATCGACAGTTAAAAGAAACCGTTGCGGTGAAATACTCTCTACGATTAATGGTTTTCTACAGCGTCATAGCGCAGCGGTAAGCGCTGGGGTTCGTAATCCGAAGGTCCCGGATCGAATCTCGCTCTATGCAATATTTTTTTTATTATTAGTTTTTTTGCAATTCAAATATATATATATATATATAAAATATTAACGAATTGCTTATGCATGTTGGTGAAGGCGGATCGCTCTCCAATTGTACCGCCTCCATTTTTCCGTTTGTTTAACAGGGTATACCAAAGCTGTCCCGTCCGCACTGATTTTCGACGATGTTATAAGTTGCGCTAGGGACCGCATCTACCTTCATTCGAAGTTAGCAGGCAACTACGCTGTTATGGGGCGGCTCGTTTCGGCCCATTCAACATCTGTCCTTCAAGTGTAACGAGCGAGTAACGGAGTTTATATCTCATACCTGCCACAGCAAGTTTGTGTTCTTGGGGTCTCTATTCTAATTCGAACGTTTGACTTACGCTATACGTATTCGTTTCTACGTCTTCCGTTAACTATACGTGGTTAACATTATGAAGACAATTAATAACATTTGTGAAATACAACTTTGTTTGCGGAAAACATAATGATGTTCGAAGTCGCCAGTTTTCCACGACAAACAACTTTCAACAACTTATTATATGCATAATTGTTGCAACTGATTACCGGGAATTATATATATATATATATATATATATATATATATATATATATATATATATATGAATTACAAAAAACAAGTACTAAAAGAAAAAGTTGCATGGAGCGAGATTCGATCCGGCGACCTTCGGATTACGAACCCGAGCGCTTACCGCTGCACCACCACGCTGTAGAAAATTACTAATCGTAGAGAGTATTTCACCGCAAGGGTTTCTTTTAACTGTCGATTTTCTCGATAACGGCCGAGTAGTGCATCTTGGTGCTTTGCCACATTACACCTCTGGCTATGAGCTTTTATTATGCGCAGTATGAATCGAATCTGAATTTCACAATTGGCGGCCCTCCCCTTGTAAGTATATTTGATCTTTTGTGCTAGTGAGTTATCGCTTCACAAATAAAATTACGAAATAGTTTACCGGCCTCAAACATGTTGTTAATGTTGTTAGACGACCTTAGTTAAACTCAAGTCTCCGAAATTCGCTACCCTCTGACTGAGGCCGCTATCAGAAACACACAGGAACTACATTTGCCGGTTGGAGTTGCCGAGCGGTTCTAGGTGCTACAGTCTGGAACCACGCGACCGCTACGGTCGCAGGTTCGAATCCTGCCTCGGGCATGGATGTGTGTGATGTCTTTAGGTTAGTTAGGTTTAATTAGTTCTAAGTTCTACGGGACTGATGACCTCAGAAGTTAAGTCCCATAGTGCTCAGAGCAATTTGAACAATTTTTTTAACTACATTTAATCTTGACCATCTCCATAACCTGCAGTCAAGTGATCTTCAGGATCTGTCGACGTAGAAAATCATTCGGCTACATAAGGCGAAGTAAAAAGTCTGAAATTCTCAGAAAAATACGCGAGACCTATAGGAAAAGACGGACATATCAATATTCTTTGCAGAATAAGAGAGGAAATTAATACGTTGAAAATGCTAATCGCAAAACGCGACCGAATAGGGCAAGATAGCTAGCTCAGTAGGTTTAAATAGTCAATTAAACCAGCATTGAGTATCAACACCGTTATCAATAATTAATAGTCTTTTAAGTCAGGAAGTTCGTGGCTTAGATGGGCATAGAAACTGGTAAGTAACTGATAACATTGTTAGACAGCAGGATAATAAATTTTGTTTGTTAAACTCGATCGTTTTCTTAGTATTACAAAAAGCGTAAGACTTTATTTATCTGAATGTGTGTCGTCGGACATGCCCGAAAGAACGGACCACGCATTCATATAACTGTGTCAGCTCGATGGGCAATGAATCTTCCGCTATCATTGTGGATGCACAAATACGTCCGACCGCCTGCGGCTATCTCGATGTAGCGAGCATTGATGATCTGTACGGGGACTTCGGTTAGGTGGCGGTGGGTGGGAATGTAGATCGATGAAGGAGTGTGCCGAGATAGTCCGGGTGGAGCAATGGTTCTCACAACTGCATAGTAAGCAGGAGGTACCGGGTTCGAGTCCTGCTCCGGCACACGCTGGGGTTCGAGTGCTGGTCCGGCACACACTGTCATTCGTTGCCGCTGGTTCCACGTAGTGTGCAGATGCAGCTGACATCAGTACTCCCTTTACTTTCCACCCCCCCCCCCCCCCCAACCACTTTACATAATAAGATATTATTATTTATTTTTCAATTATTCACTTATTTTTTCAATAAAAAAAGAAAGCAGCAGTGCTGCTAGCTAACTCTTCTAGTTCCGTGAAATTACTTGGTGAATTTGAAACCAATGAGCCTAAATTACAAACATTAATTTGAAGTATCTTGCAGCCGTTTGTTTTTACGTGATTGGTAATACAATAAATAACTCACTTCGGGCACAAAGAGACTACATCATTAGTTTTATACCGTACTTTAAAGTGAAACACGAATGACATTTTGTCTGTGAATATTTTCTAGAGAGAGACAGGTGTATGCCGTTGTTGAGCGACTGTAGACTGAATGGAGGTCCCTTAAAATCAATGAAGCTAACGTATCTGAGACAATTCCAAACAGTCCGATCTGGGGCTGGGCTGACTGTCTTCAAAGAGACAATTAGCGTGGCACTGCGAACGGATATTATGTCTGATTCAATGGGTCCTAGGACCGTGTAATCCCTAACAGTGTTATGTATGAAAATTTAGGACAGAACCGCGTAAGTATAATCAATACACCAGTTACAATTTATGATCTGTCTTTCTGAATATAACAGCAGTTATCAGCAGTTCAGCAAGGACAAGGACACACCACAACCGATTTCGTCAGAAGTCATAACACTTCTGACGCCAACGGCTGTGAGCTAAACGCTAGGAACCAGCGACGTGTCGGACTAGATGATAAATAAGACTGATTTCATGTAGGTGACCGAAATAATTGTTGAGATTATCCCAGTAGGTTTATGAATCATCTAGATAGCTTTACAATATATTATATTTCGGCTAGTTGTAGTCACCTTGAGGACTGTAACGTAGATAACATACACTCCTGGAAATTGAAATAAGAACACCGTGAATTCATTGTCTCAGGAAGGGGAAACTTTATTGACACATTCCTGGGGTCAGATACATCACATGATCACACTGACAGAACCACAGGCACATAGACACAGGCAACAGAGCATGCACAATGTCGGCACTAGTACAGTGTATATCCACCTTTCGCAGCAATGCAGGCTGCTATTCTCCCATGGAGACGATCGTAGAGATGCTGGATGTAGTCCTGTGGAACGGCTTGCCATGCCATTTCCACCTGGCGCCTCAGTTGGACCAGCGTTCGTGCTGGACGTGCAGACCGCGTGAGACGACGCTTCATCCAGTCCCAAACATGCTCAATGGGGGACAGATCCGGAGATCTTGCTGGCCAGGGTAGTTGACTTACACCTTCTAGAGCACGTTGGGTGGCACGGGATACATGCGGACGTGCATTGTCCTGTTGGAACAGCAAGTTCCCTTGCCGGTCTAGGAATGGTAGAACGATGGGTTCGATGACGGTTTGGATGTACTGTGCACTATTCAGTGTCCCCCTCGACGATCACCAGTGGTGTACGGCCAGTGTAGGAGATCGCTCCCCACACCATGATGCCGGGTGTTGGCCCTGTGTGCCTCGGTCGTATGCAGTCCTGATTGTGGCGCTCACCTGCACGGCGCCAAACACGCATACGGACCATCATTGGCACCAAGGCAGAAGCGACTCTCATCGCTGAAGACGACACTTCTCCATTCGTCCCTCCATTCACGCCTGTCGCGACACCACTGGAGGCGGCTGCACGATGTTGGGGCGTGAGCGGAAGACGGCCTAACGGTGTGCGGGACCGTAGCCCAGCTTCATGGAGACGGTTGCGAATGGTCCTCGCCGATACCCCAGGAGCAACAGTGTCCCTAATTTGCCGGGGAAGTGGCGGTGCGGTCCCCTACGGCACTGCGTAGGATCCTACGGTCTTGGCATGCCATCCGTGCGTCGCTGCGGTCCGGTCCCAGGTCGACGGGCACGTGCACCTTCCGCCGACCACTGGCGACAACATCGATGTACTGTGGAGACCTCACGCCCCACGTGTTGAGCAATTCGGCGGTACGTCCACCCGGCCTCCCCGCATGCCCACTATACGCCTTCGCTCAAAGTCCGTCAACTGCACATACGGTTCACGTCCACGCTGTCGCGGCATGCTACCAGTGTTAAAGACTGCGATGGAGCTCCGTATGCCACGGCAAACTGGCTGACACTGACGGCGGCGGTGCACAAATGCTGCGCAGCTAGCGCCATTCGACGGCCAACACCGCGGTTCCTGGTGTGTCCGCTGTGCCGTGCGTGTGATCATTGCTTGTACAGCCCTCTCGCAGTGTCCCGGAGCAAGTATGGTGGGTCTGACACACCGGTGTCAATGTGTTCTTTTTTCCATTTCCAGGAGTGTACATAACTATCTGCGTTAAACCTCGCTTCCTCCACTAAATCCTGAACTTAAACGCTCTTAGCTCTTCAGGCATTGTTTAGCATAATGTGTAATGGCGACAAATACTTCCCGGTGATACGTTGTGCTGTGTTTTAGTATTGAATAATTTGGTAAAGGAAAAGCTTTTTTAGTCGTCATCCATCCGAAGCAGCTTTGTACGTTCGTCTGTTCTGCACCAGAATCTCTGTATGATTATTTCATCCTGCATACAACACAACCTAGTTACTTCTATAGCAAACTGTCGATTCCTTGATACCTCAGGATGTGACCCTACAATTAATTCCCTTCTTAGTCATGTCTTAGGGTGCTTTTCTCCTAAATTACATTCAGTACTGTTTTATTAGTAATTCGATCTACCTTTCCAGTCTTCGGCATACGTCTGTAGCATCACATTTCAAAGATTCCGTTCTATCCTTGTTTGATAAATTTACATTTTACACCTCAGTACAATGTTACAATGCAGACAAATACCTCCAGAAAAGACTTTCCAACATTTCAAATTATGTTCGATGTTAAGAATTTTTTCTTCATCAAAAATGGTTTTCCTGCTTTTGCAAGTCTGCGTTATGTATCATATCTACTATGGCAATCGCTAGTGATTTTGCTACCGAAATAGAAAAATTCAGTTTTTGCTTTTAGTGTCTTATTTGATAATCTAATTCACTTTGCATCGCGTGACTTTAATCCATTACCTCGTTTGTTTTAGTTGAGTTTCCTCTGAAAATCTCTTTCCATGACACAATACTCTCCGTTCAACGAATCGTTCACATTCTTTGCCGTCTCTGACAGAGTCACAATGTCACTGACAAAATCTTAAAGTACTTCTGTTATTTTTTCTTCATCCTGAACATCAGCGTTACCCTCGCAGATTTCTCCTCCGTTTCCGTATTTGCTTGCTCAATGTATAGGTTATGTTGCTCAATGTACAGACTGAATAACGTCGGGCACAGTCTACAACCGAATCTCACTTGTTCCTCAACTAATGCTTCTCTTTGGCATCTCTTACAACTACAGTCTGAATTCTGTACAAGCTGTAGATGATCTTTACCACCCTTAGTTTTATCCCTACTATCTTCTTATTTTAAAAGAGTGTGATCCAGGCAACATAGTCAAAACCTTTCTCTAATCCTACAAGTGCCTGTAAACGAGCGTTTGTCTTTTTCAGTGTATCTCCTAATTTAAGTCGCACGGCCATTATTAGCAGTGTTCCTACGTTTCTCTAAAACCCAAAACTACTTTGTCTTTGGCTTCTACCAGTTTCTCCATTTCTTTGTAAATAATTTTGCAAACCGTGGCTCATTAATTGATGGTTCTGTAATAATGACACTTTTCAGCACACGTAGAATGTGACCTGATGTGGTATAGAGGTTGTATTTCCTGAAGAGGGTCGAAGAAACAACCACTGTTGAGATCCCTATGCTTCAGATCACCATCAACAGTATGATACGGGATTTAGTACTAGATTCTAAAGCACCATTTGCCAACCAAAATTTGTCTGGTCTTTTCGTTTCTAAGGTTAAGGTGATTTGTATTACAATCAGGATTTGGAGTGGGTGTGACTAATATTTCAGCTACAGATACAGGTGATTGCTTTGTACCTAACCTGTTCTGTGCGGCTGGTGCTGCTTTTAAGGAATCTGAAGTTGCTCTTGAGTATTTTTAAAACACCTCTACTTGTCTGAAATCAAACAACCGGTTTCTATTCGCCCCTTCCTGGAATTATCTCCTGTCTCTCCTTCACATGAGAAAAAAGGAGAGCAAGGTCACACTGAAAATCTGATTGCCTTAAATTTCATTAAAAATTTTCCCGTGCAAGGTGAAATGGTGGAAATAAACAATACTGATTACTTTCGTCAGGCTCCTGAGACGCTACAATTCTACTAAGTTATGGGAAAAACTGAAAAACTAACAGCTACTGGGTCTCGTAGAGCACTATCCGTGTTTATTTCTGTCGACACATTTCCATAGCTAGAAATAGCACTCGCACAGAGAAGACGTCAGAAAACCAATTAGTGAAAAGAGCGCAGGTAAAATAACAGGGTAATTAATCAAAAATGGTTCAAATGGCTCTGAGCACTATGCGACTTAACTTCTGAGGTCATCAGTCGCCTAGAACATAGAACTAATTAACCCTAACTAACCTAAGGACACCACACACATCCATGCCCGAGGCAGGATTCGAACCTGCGACCGTAGCGGTCACGCGGTTCCAGACTGACGCGCCTAGAACCGCACGGCCACATCGGCCGGCTGGTAATTAATCATCGAGAGGTAAATCTTTCTCTTCGTTAGCGCCCGGTAGTCTGGGTAAGGTTGACACTATGACGCAGCTTAACCCCCCACTGCTGTCTCTGTTTTCCGCTGCGGAAGCATAAAATGGCTGTAGCAAATGTTTGATCTCTTGGAGAGAGATTCATCCATTGTGCGGAAAGTGTGCAAGTGTAAAGGCGGAGAGTTTTTATTGCTATTAAGACCAGAATAACTGTTCTTTAAGCTTCATATTATCTTAATAACAATGTTATTAAAACGACCTAATATCACAAACTGATCCGTATCAGATTCACTTATAATCTACCTTCTGACCCATTTAACAAAGGGGAAAAGAATGGATTTAACCCTAGCAGTACCAAAGCATTTTCCATAACCCACATTACCAAGTGAGAAGAAGGGGGTACGCCACGCCCATAAAAAAAAAACAAAAAAAAACTGGTTAACTGTAACTTTCATTAACAACCTATTTTCTTTAAAAGTCACTAGGGGACAAAAACTGAATATATCTTTTAGTACACTCTAAGCAATATCAACACGCCTTCAATAACGAGATGACTGAAGGGGTTAATGGGGGGGGGGGGGGGGGGGGGGAGCACTTAAGGCCCACCTTAAGAAAAGAATTTAAAAAATGCAAGTTTCGTTACTTGTCGTTCACTCTCACTAATAACATAATTTTTGAGGAGACACTGATGTGTAAGTAAGGCCCTAAACCTGAAATTATTGAATGTGACATTCATTGAGAAAAGTGACAGCCACAACTAAAACTTAAATTTTTGGGCTAAGTTTTATTGAAAAATTTAAAAATTTATGGAACGTGGTAGTAGAATTCTTTAAAAACAGTATACATTTTTCAAAATTTCAAAATGAAAATTAACTGACTAAAGTAAAGCATTTTCAAAGGGTAGGCATAAAGCGCCCCTCCCTGCCCTTGGTATTGCAAGGGTAAATTGTACAAGTATACAAAACTGCCTTAATTTATTGGTTACAAAAGGTATTTTCTTATCCTAGTTAGTCCGTCTCCGTAGTTGAGTTCACAGAGCAGCTGACTGCCACGTAATGGACCCGGTTTTTGGTTTGTGGTACTGCAAGAGAGTTTTACTTGGTAGGAAGACAGGTTCGGGGGCACTCAATCTCATGATGGCAGTTGAGGATCTGCTTGACCGAGCAGTAATGCTTCCAGATGTGCTACGCAAACAACGGCCAGGAGTGCGGTGTGCTGACCTCATGACCCTTCTTCATACCGGCATGTATGGCTGAGGATGACACGGTGGTTTCGGTCCAGAACGGCCGATCTTACATTTTTTTTATCCTAGTAGGAGTGTTACTGACCTGTTCATAAGTATACAACCTATAGAAATAATAACGGAATCTGAGGTAATGAGTTTTAAATTTGACCACCTGTAATGGGGCTTGGGAATGTGAAACAATAACCAAACTGAAGAAATGGAACCTGTATATATAGCGTTCTCACTGTATCACATTGTCGACTGGTAATCAAGAAACAATAATGTGGAGTATCTACAGAAGAATGTGGCTTTACTGTAAGGCTTCGGGACTGCAAGATGGCGCTGTTATTCGGCTGAAATCCCGAAACACAATGCAATACTCCTTGTTGTTCTTGTTGCCGTGGTCTTCAGTCCGAAGACTTGCTTTATGCAGCTCTCAATGCTATTCTATCCTGTGCAAGGCTGTTCATGTCCGAATAAGTACTGCAACTTACATCTTTCTAAATCTGCGTACTGTATTATCTCCTGGTTTCCCTCTACAATTTTTACCCCCCACACTTCCCTCCAATACTACACTGGTGATGTCTTGGTGTCTGAGAGTGTTTCCTATCAACCGAGCGCTTCTTTAAGACATGTTGGGCCACAAATGTCTTTCGTCCCCAATTTTATTCAGTAACTCCTCACTAGTAACTCGATCAACGCATCTAATCTTCAGAATTATTCTCTAGCAGCACATTTCAATAGCTTCTATTCTCTTCTTATCTGAAACGTTTATCGTCCATGTTTCACTTCAATGTATGGCTGCATTCCGTACAAATACCTTCATAAAATAATTGCTAACACTTGAATTTACGTTTTCTTCTTCAGAAACACTTTTCTTGATATTGAGAGTCTATATATCATGTCTTATTTACTCCGTCCAGCATCACTTATTCCGTTGGCCAGTAGTAACACTCGTCTACTACTTTAAGGCTCTCGTTTCCTCATCTAATTCTCTCAGTATCACCTGACTTGATTCTACCACAAGCCATTATCCTTGTTGTGCTTTTGTTGATATTCATCTTACATCCTCCTTTCAAGACACAGTGTATTGCGTTGAACTGCTCTTCCAAGTGTTTTGTTCTCTCTGACAGAATTACAATGTCATCGGTACCCCTCCCTGAACTTTAATTTCTATTCTCGATGTTATTCAGGCTGCTTATCGAGCCAGCAGTAATACTCATTACGTCGGAAAAACGTCAAGAATTGTAGGTATGTAGTTGCTGTGAAGAATGTTCGAGTTGGAGTACGGTATACTGCAAGGCGATTGGTCAGCATAAGTGATAGTAAAATCGGATGCGTCTCAAGGAAGCTTAATAAGACTACCAATGTACTAATAATACATAAAAGATTTACCGGCCATGGTCATCAGAACTATTATCCATCTGTTGACGACACTGTTGTCTATAGAAAGGTATCGATTTTGGATAATCGTAAAGAAGTGAGGAACTACTTGGACTCAATTTCCACTTGCTATAATGAGTGGCTGCTCTTTTTAAATATCTCTGAATGCAAGGTAACCTCTGAAACAAAGATAAAGTATTCGATAATAAATGATAACAAGAGTAGAGATAAACTTCTGTAGCCAGACACATAGTTAAAATTGTAACCCTCATGAAATGGAGCGAGCATGGTTAATGAGTAGTAGGGAAGGTGAATGGAAAATTAATTTGTTGGAAGTGCTCTGGGAGTATGCAGTTCGTCTTAAGTTAACTTAAATGTAGTTATTTTAGGAAGGGCTAAGTTATTCTGAGTAAAGGTGCAGAACTAGTATTTCAGGAAGATTGTGTGACATTTATGCTATCTCCAGTTGATATTCATCGTAGGGCTCATAGGAAAAAAGTAAGAGAAATTAGGTCCCGTACCGACGCATACAGACGGGTCTTTTCTTTCCTCGTTACGTAAGTATATGCAAAAATTTATAATAACGGTATGAAGCAGTCTTGCAGTACACCGTTCAGTATCTTTCAGAGTTTATGTGCTAGCGTGGAAAAACAGCGGGGAATCTTGGAGGGAAAATAGGAGCACGCTAGGAAAGACGTGTCCTGTGTACAAAACGCTACTATTTATTGGCAACAAAAATTCTTTAAAAATATTTGTGGGAATGAATTACAGAAAAACACAAAAAATCTCATTAATTAAATAAAAAGAAAGACACACATAAAGAACTTTAAAAGTCCTACTATTTTGTCAAATTTAAAACTAGTCTCCTACGCTGCTGTTAATCTTATAAGCATAGCATAATTTTCGTACTTTTTTTTCTTTCTGTTTCTTGTTTTATGCCTTTACCCTCCATGTGAAGATTGAGTGCTAAAGTTATTTGAAAGCATCTCAATTTTTTAAAACGTGTGCCGTAACGTGGCAAAATTATTGCGTTTCCCTCAGCGCCACACTAACATCTTTTGCTACTGTACTACACAAGCTAGCAGTATTTATTTAAATATTCATCCGTCGGAAAGCAGGAGGTTTATAGAAGATATGATTTTGGATCAGATTAAAAGAGTGCTTCAACGCCCTTCACGCATTTTATGTTTTTGATCAAATGATCAAAGATATTTTTGTTTGCATACATAGTATCTTTTGGCACAGTCCTAGAAAAATTCATTTCTGAAATCTTACCGTAATTCTAAAATAATTTTTGTAGCTAATTTTATATGAGCAACTGTTAAGAAATCTACGTTGACTTGTCGCAAACTATCTATTCTTTCTTATTAACTGACCGGTAGATTGACAGCGAATGCAGATTTCCCGTAAATAATTGGAAGTTTTCTAGTTTCAGATCTATATAATAGCTACTTACTCTAATACATTTAGCACTGTGGTCAGCTTTTCCATACAGCGATTGGACAAAAATATGGAAACACTACGACTAATGCGTCTCTGAAGATAAATGAAGATGCAAGCCACTTGCAGGTTGCGCTGTTGTACTTGACTACGAACTGCACCTGTGCAGTGTCCTCAATACTTAATGTGTGTCATTCGTGGTCAGAACAGTATTTTGTGCACTTGTCAGTGTTTGACGTCAGAGCTAAGTGAATTAGAAAGGTGGGCAAATTGTCGGTGTTCGTATGATGGGTCCTACCGTAACCAAGTCCGCCGATGGGTTTGGTGTTGTAAGACGAACCGTATGTAAAATGTATACCACATACGGGGAAAGTGGGAAACATCGTCCGTTACGTCACAGAGAGGGCGAGAGTGTGTTGAATGAACGTCACTGAAGGTCACTGAAGAAACTGTGATGAAAAACAAGAGGACGTTAGCTGAAAAAGACACTAGAGCACTGAACGTCGCACTCACAAATACCATCAGTATCAAATCAATACGAAGGAAGCTCCAGACTCAGGGAATTTCAGGACAAGGTGGATTTACAAAGCCACACTTCAGCGATGCAAGTGCTCGTAGCAGGAAAACGTGATGCTGAAGCCATAAAACCTGTACTATGGACCAATGAAAGAAAATCGTTTGTCCGGGAGAATATTATTGCACAGTGTTTCCAAGTTACGGCTGAGTTCATTTTCCAGGAATGAAACATGTAGGAGAGGAGGAGGGTAGAGGTGGATCAGTGGTGATTTGAACAGTCATATTGTGAAATTCCATGGACTCCATGGGTAGTCTTCAAGGTGACATTACAGTCAAGGAGTATGTGACTATTATGGCTTATCTGGTCCAACTCGTGGTATAATTTTTGTTCCTCTAATGGTGATGCTGTGTTCCTACACGACAGGGCCCCTGTTCACACAGGACTAGTTGTGCGAACGCGAGGACGAAGTCGTATCTCCTCTGGCCACGACACTCACCAGAACTTTATCGCCTACTTTCGAAAGAATGGTGCCTGATCCCTATCCACCTCCATCATCATTACCTGAACTTCCCACAGGTTTGGAGTATAAGATCTCCTTCAAAGTCTTACGGGACCTGGAATTATCCATTCCGAGACCACTGGAAGCTGTTCTGAATGGCAACTTTCTTCTTACACACTGTATAAGGCACAATAATGTGTTGGGCTTGTGGTGTCTCCATATTTTTTCCGATCCCATGTAGGTGATGTGGGAAATGATCCTGTTCCCATAGAGACGACGGTAAAACATTGATTATACATTCTGCAAGAAGATATGCTAGTGTGTGCTTCCTGTTCACATTAAGGCGCAGGTCATTGTTTACAAATTCTGCAGGTATGTGTACTGGCAGCTGTAGCTACTCTCTAATGGAATCGACTGTCAGCAATGCATTTGAATTCAACAGTGATAGTGAAATTGATAAATAGATAGAAATAGTGATATGCATATAACAATGCCATCATCATCATCCTCTTATTCTCCTCAGGTATTTGACAGGAATTGCCTGTTACGCTACCCATCTCTGTCGGCGTCTGTCTCTTCTCCCAAGGCACTTATAATTTCTTGCCTTTAATGGAAGTCTCTCACTTTCCATTATTTGTAAATGTTCGTTCCATTTTATTTTGTAGTCTCGAATTTTATCACTGAGACTAAAGATTTGCAGTTCTTCCCTAATATTTTAATTTGTTAGCTTGTTTTCTCTTGTGCAACCTTTAACAGCTCTAAGGAGTTTCATTTCTTGTGCCTGAATCCGGATTTCTTGCTTCTTGGTAATCACCCAGGTCTCACTTCCATAGAGCAGTGTGGGAACTACAACAGTTTCGTAAAATTTAATTTGAGCGTCTTTCCTGGTTTAGTTTTTTAGGTTTCTATAAATTGTTCCAAATACCCGACTGAATTTACTAAGCTTAATTTAAATATCTCTGTTGTAGCCATATGTTCAGAGGTAACTGAAATGGTTTACTTGCTCTAAACTCTTCTGATCTATCCCTATTTTGTTCTTTATTTGTTCTTTCCCCATTATGGCCATTGCCTTAATTTTTTCTTTTGAAATTTCCATCTTAAGTTTTCCACTTACTTGTTTTAGCAAGTAGATTCCTTTCTGCAGGTCATCTTCCTTATCTGCTAGGATCACTGCATCATCAGCATACAGTACATTATTTAGAAGAATATAAGTATTATTTCATTAATGATTTTCATATAAAAATAATCGAAGGAAAATGATCTGCTCCTTCTCTACAAAGTATTCTCTACAGTAACGAATTAAATAGAAATCTACAAAATTCCTCGACAGCGAGTCCACGTAAAGAATTGTGTGTCGGACAGTAGTCGTGTTTTAAGTGCAGATTAAAGTTGTTTATGATTTGCCAAGAATAGAAAGATAGGTTTGTAAAGGTTTTTTAAATTACCGCTTCCAGTCACAAAGTTTGTTAACTACTGTATTACTTATTTATTTAGCGACATGTTTCGAGGTAAGTAGCGAACTTAAATTTCTACAAAGTGCAGCACGTGTCTTTAATTAATTAACAAATATGCACAATAGTTGTTTTAGTGTCACATCTCGAGATATAAAGTTTGTTTCGAATGTGATCTGTGTAACATGTGATAAACTAAAGTTACGCTACCTTTGTACTTCCGTTTCACTTCCTCTGCATTTTTGTTCGCATTATATTTGTGCCTGATAGCTTTCTACTGTGAATCGTTTCCAAGCAACTTTAAATTTTGCTACATCCACAGCTGATTTTCTACAACAGTCTTCAGAGATAATATGCAGAATGTGTTTTGGTATCCTTTTAGTTATTTTTAACTCAGCGCATCTGTTCCGTAACAATATATCGTTACATATGCATCGTAACGATAACAATTATCGCTGTGGAATATTCCTTTTGAACTGCCGCACAATCAACGTCTTCTTTATGACAGAGGAGTTTACAATATATTAAAGCATAATTCACTGAAAATGCCTTGTTCCTAATACAGATCAATTATTTGCGTCATTTAGTGTTTAACATACAAGTGTCTCGCTACGTATATTCGGATAGACTACGAAGAGGATTAGTTTATGGATTCATTTTCTGTCTACCGATCACTGTTTTGATTATTTCAAATTGACTGGTTTCGGGTCTACCGATCACTGTTTTGATTATTTCAAATTGACTGGTTTCGGGCATCATAGCCCATGTTCAGAGCATTTCGTACAGATACAGAGTAACCAGTCCTAACAGAAGTATAAGTTGATACTTTGACCGTATGACATGACAGTGAAATAAACGGTTCAGTTAAGTCTCTATAACTAAGCGAAGCGATCTGAAGATGGGTAACACTGACCGTACACTATCAGTTTCAAATAATAAAAACAGCGATGGACGGACGTCTGGTGTGCCGCCAATGACGATAACCGATGTGTAGGGTACACTGCAGTTCTTCAGTGCGGCTAGGTGTCCAATATACATCGAAAATTTCACTGCCTTTTTGTAGCTTCATGGGACGATAATACGAATTCAATTAGCTACGTATAGACACGTCTGAACGAGGATTTGGCTCTTCGAAAATTAAAATTACTTATTTACCTCGAAGCTCGTTGGAAACTGGATATGAAGACATGTATTATTACGGGGGCTGATGGAGCGGGATTAATTCCCATTCGTCGCTCTGCAGCAGCGATGCGTAACGCGGAATTATGGACTAAAAATTTCATTGGGAAGTGAAACCGGTACTCTGAGATGGGCAATGCACACCGGGCAAGTTTTGAAGTGTATAAGAGAGAATTTTCTCTTAAATCCACGCCTGGCGTTGAAGGTAGTTACATATTTATACCAGTTGCGTAGCATGGCTATGGAATAGCAGTTGTGCAATTCATTGTAGTTCAAAACTTAAGAACAAAATCAACTTTCGCATAATGTTTCACTTGGAGGAAACGTAGCTCGATAAAATTGGACCATACGTAGGAAGAATTTCTTCAGCGTAGTACAGAAGACAACCGAAATAAATACCCAATAAGACGAACAGAAATGACACTTTTATTCAAAGTCAATCATTATACTCAAACCACAGTGATTCATGAAGGTGTACTGGACATAAAATAGTGTAATCGCCACAGACGGCAATATACGCTCAGCAGCGTGCTACCATGATGACCACAATGTGGGCAGAGAATTCGTGCGGCACGGCGTTTCTTTCCTCCACCAGCGACGTCGTCAGCTGGGTAGTAGTTGGTGCATGTCGACGTGTAGCAACAATACGTCTCCCCAATGCATTCCACACCTGCCCGATGGAATTTAAGTCTGGGCAACGGGCAAGCCAGTACATTCATTGAATACGCTTGCGTTTCTAATGCTCCTCCACAGTCACCGTTCGGTGCAGTCGCGCATTGTCATCCACAAAAATGAAGTTAGGGTCGAATTCACCATCGCAAACACGCACATGAGGAAGGTGCGTTGGCCAGTGAGTGTACTGTGCTCAAAGATTTGGAGGTCAGTACGCCCATGAAACATTATGTCTCCCCATATCTTAACACCTGAACCACCAAAACGAACATGTTCGAGTGTAACCTGGGTGCATTACATATTCACGTCTCACAGCATGTGAGGATACGTCCAGAATCACTACTAAACCCGAATCTGTTCTCATGCGAAAAGAGCATGCGAACCCACCCCTCGTTGATCCAGTCGTATAGCCTTGGCATCCCTATGGTCTTGGCACCGTCGGTAACGATGCCGACGATGTGCGGGTGTCAACGGATCGCTATGTACGGACAGTGGGGTGACAGTGACCCCCCACCCCCAAGCAGTCCCGTGCAACTGTGGAGCGTGAGATTGCGCAACCAGTAGTCCTGTTAAATGTCGTTTGAAGTGCACCCGTTTTTTGACGTTGGTCGCTTCTTGTCTGTTTCAGAACATAGCGATGATCTGCTGCTGTAGTTGACAGTGATTGACCATCTCTCATCTCTTCAGAGAGAAGCAGTGCCATTGGTTCGGAATGCTCCCCATGAAAGTGAAACTATACTGTGAACAACACCAAGCACATGAGCTACACTCGTCACTTTTCGTCTTCCGTTGACTTCCCCGATGGTTCTTCTCCGAGTTAAATCAGCCAAATTTTATCTCCCGGCCATGTTGTAATAAAGTTCAGCGTCTGTGTGCAACGTAACTGCTCGCTGACTGACACGCACTATCTTTTCCCGTTCCTTCAGCTGCCTCATGTTATGTTGCCGCACGTATTTGGCGCTATAGTCACGTTGACATCACGCCATGGGACGTTCAGCTATCTTTGGCCTACAGGGAGACGTCTAGGAAAATGCTCCCGCACTTTCATTCATTGGCACCGAGTTTCTTCCATATTATTTTATTCTATATTTCTCATCCTAAGGTTTTACAGAGAATTGCAAAATCGCGTCCTAAATAGTTTTTAACTAAGGTTAAATATTAAATACTGGAAATGAAATGTATCCATAAATTTTCCAGGAATATTTGAGGATTCTTAGCGAACAACCCACGATATTCTACGAGCTACGAATATTTTTGTCTTATGAAATTAGTTTTCGTAGTATTTTTAACTTGGAAATGTCTAAATCATATCCGCTGTACAATGACCCACCGAAAATTGTAACTGACATTAATTTTGATGTAGCATTATGCAAAACATTTTTCTCTCCATTCTATGGAACATATCTATACAGAAAACTGTAGCTACTGGTCATTAAACGTGCAAGATCGTGTGGTATAGATTAAACGTCAAATTTGGGCATGAAGTTTGCCAAATGCTGATTGGTCTTTCGGCGCTCCCACACAAAGGAGTAACACCATTTACATTTTCTATATAATGAAAACTTTCGCTGCAAGCTTTTCATACGCAGATAGAATTTGGATGTTGTTTCTTTGTGAGCTGATCGTACTCATTGTCGTGTCAAAACGACAATCATCACGCGTCGGAATTCAACAGCCGAAGATCCTGGTCTGCCTGGGTTCAGGTTTGTAGTTCCGTGTTAATAGTTCTTCTGTCGTTCGGTCTGCAAAGACTGTTATACTAATATAGAACCTAAGGGGTCAACAGAGCTATATGCAACACATTACAGGTTCCCAGCGGCTTCTCACGCCTAGAACTTGAGAAGACTGTCATATTGGTCACTCGGCCGGGCAGGATCGTCCAGCCACAGCACATAGTTCGAGTCAGGAAATTTGGAGGCTTGCAGCAAGACAAGTATCCACACTGCGTCGACGCCAGGAGCATGGAGGCGGTTTAGCACTATGAGCATTGGCCGGGACTCCCCAGAAGCGGCAGCAGGGAGCCGCGCGTCACGGTTAGTCCATCAGCAGCAAGACTGGCTACAACAGTGGAATCAGCTCTTCAGATGAGTTCTGGTTAAGCGCACAGTTTCAGGATGGACGTATCCGTCTCTGAATGGTCTAAGGCTTCAGAACCTGGCTCGGTGATAAAGATTTCCACTGTGAGCACAGCACCGTAACTTTCGGTTCAAACGGCCGCTAATTTGGAAACTGCTAGCCGGCCGGAGCGGCCGAGGGGTTCTAGGCGCTTCAGTCTGGAACCACGCGACTCCGACAGTCGCAGGTTCGAATCCTGCCTCGGGCATGGATGTGTGTGATGTCCTTAGGTTAGTTAGGTTTAAGTAGTTCTAAGTTCTAGGGAACTGATGACCTCAGAAAAACTGCTTCTCGACATACTCTTAAATATTGACCTTTAGCTCCGACTGTTCAGAATTCACATAATTCCTTCTGAACGAATACTTTTACTTTAGTAAATTTTGTGGAAACAACGCCTCATCCAACCTTGTATCACAGAGACGTTATATTCAGCTGCAAAACATGTAATAGCGGTGTTAATAGCACAGAAATTCATTTAAACTGATTATGAGTGGTTACAAGATTTATTTCACTGTATGAATTAACTTTTGAGTTATGTAAAATCACGTTCAACGAACGGCTTTAGTTAACCAGCCTCTGAATGGTAGCGGCGAGTGAAAAACCTTTACGTGTACCTTTTAAAATAGAATGTTTCGTTAACTGGAAGTCTCCGTGTAACTGTTACTATTACATCACTGAACAAAAACTAATACACGTTTAGTGTGCTATCAACGAAACTGTACAAGGGAGGTAGTGTTGGTTTGGTGTGAAGTTATCGTCGTCCGATATTTTGAGATTTAGAGAGCTTCACTGTTCACGTTAAACATTTCCTCATTGAGGGTTAATTTCTCTTCCATCATACTTGGGCTTTGTTTGAAATATCACGATTATGACAACACTTTGGGGCCAAAACAAATAGCCTCAGAAACAAACATGATTATAGATTAGGTAATTATTTTTCTCTACAAGTTAATCATGCACAGCATTGTGGCATTATGTGCACCACGTTCAGCTGGATGCAGCCTCTGATACTCTGTAATCTCGTCTTCACCATTGTATAACAGTGACACATTCAGTGCGCTCCTTCTCTCTGTGTACCTTACGTCCGTCCCCGCCACAAGTTCCGCGTTGCTTTCCTCTGTGATGTGCGTCCACCTCTGTCTACTGTATCGTCACACTTTTCCATTATGTGGCTCGCAGCATCTCCACAAACGCTACAAAATGAGAAAGTTGACTAATGCAGTCTTGACTATTGCACATTGATACTACTGTTCATTGCTAAGTAAATTAAGGTTTCGCATGACTTTACAGATGTTGATGACGCATAAATTTTTGATATGTTGAGTGTTACTTAAGTAAATAAATTAGTGAAATCAAAGTGAACTAGAAATTAGAATATAAATGGAAAACTTGGTTTAGTTTAGAGAGTTACATACTGGCATTCAGCGGGCAGAACAGAAGAAACAATGACCGTGGAGCCAGCGAGTTCCACATAAGCGGGCGCTGTCGATTCAGCCGTCAGGGCATCGCCCGACCGGCTCACGTGTTTCTCAGTTGTCGCATGTGAGCAAAGGCCCTCGCCTACATTCCAAGAGCCAATGACCGACGTTAAGAAGATTCTTCGAGAAGCTTTTCAACGTGACGGAAGAGGCAATGACCGGCTTACGTGTTTCTCAGTCGTCACATGCGATCAGAGGCCCTCGCCTACATTCCAAGAGCCAATGACCGAGGTCAGCCTTCCCCCGCCGCGCCGCTCCGCTGGTCGACGCACAACACACGCGGCCGCTTAGAGAAGAGAAACACTGGGACGTCACATTCAAGGTGTCACCATCCGATGCACGACGTCGCTCGCAATAATTAAACGGGCCACCTCGCGCTGCGCGTCTCCGGTCAGCTGGGCGAGACGGCGACACGAGATACACACCGCTACGCGTAATCAGACGCCGCCGCCGCCGCCGCCGCCGCCGCTGTCGCAGCACAAGGCTACGCAAACGACACGGCTGCCGCTCTCCGAACCAGAACATCCAGTAAGATACAGTTGTACGAAACTTTCAATAAAAGTTATCTTATGTAAAAATGATGTTTCATTCGACCTCATACCCGAGCCAAGGGAGAACCCACCCTGCCCACATGCTGTAAGAGAGAAAAGTTAGTTTATTTAATATTTTCACCCTGACAGAATGCTTTAGAATGCTCATCCTGACAATTGACAGCATCCAAAGAGAAACCCAGTTACATTGAGTGACAGAAGTGTCACATTTAGTAACACAACTTATACATTTGATGTCAAAAGCCGTTTCAGTTGTTACATTTGGTGTCAGAGAAAAAACCCTTGGCTCAATATGAGGTGTGAATGACAGTCACTAAAGGTCCACAGTTAGTATTTTTTAATGTGTGAAGGGATAGAGGTTTGCATAGCAGTCGTAATATTTTCTTTATTTAGAAGTGTATTTTCTCTCATGATTTTAAGAGTGTGTCGGAAATATTTAAACATCTTTTAAATTCAGTGTAGTAAGATTGTGTAACTAATAGTTTGTAAAATGATGACACGAAATCGTACAAAGTCAGAGTCAGCACCACAAGCGGTTTCTACTGATGAAGCTATTCAGAGCTTAGTTAATCAAATAGCACAGCTTAAAAGTGATAATAATGCATTATTTAAACAGTTGAGTGAGGTTAGGCAAACCAGTTCAATCCCTCCCACCCTAGATTCCTCAGCAGCAGCCTTAGTAACTCCTTTTTCAGGTAAACCTGGCGAGGACATAACAGCCTTTTTTGATGATTTAGTAGCAGCTGCAAAGTTAGGATCATGGTCAGATGAACAGCTCTTACAAATGACAAAGTTAAGATTGACAGGAGAGGCTAAAGCACACGTTTTATACCATGAAGAATTACGGAATGCTCCAACATTTGAGGAATTGAAGAAAGGATTACTTAAACGTTTTCAAAAGCAGAACAGCTGTAGATTTTATAGGGAACAGTTAAACACTATCACTCAGAGGCAAAACGAGTCGTTAGAAAGCTTTGAAGACAGGATTAGAAAAGTTAATATTAACACCTATCAGTTGACAACTAGTGATGAAGCAAATAAAGTTATTTTACAAGAGGCAGAAGATAGAGCTCTGGATACATTTTTACGTGGGTTACCTCCTGAAACGTCCCGTCGTGTCAGGGCAGAGTTTCCTAAAAATTTAGCAGAAGCTGTATCTGTGGCGACAGCTTTTGAAGACATTGCCACCAGATACAAGGAGAAGCGAAATATATTTTCAGCAGGAGTACGATGTTTTAGGTGCGATCGACACGGACATATAGCAAAAAACTGCAGACAACCTCAATGCACTAATTGTCAAAGAATAGGTCACACATTCAAGGAATGCAGGTCTAAGAAAGTTTTTGGAAATAGAAATCAGTTAAACTCAAACGGGAATGTCGGAACCGCCGCCAGGCGTTCCCAATAAAATGTCATGCCATTAAGGCGAATGTGAAGGCGGAATGCTGGTTATCTGCTACCATACAGGATAAAGAGGCAAGGATACTGGTGGATACAGGCGCAAACGTATCAATAGTAAGTAATGAATGTATTGGAGAAAAGAAATATGACCCTCCAAGGTATAGATTGAGTGGAGTAGGAGGAGGTAGAGTTAAGTCATTAGGATGTACATCATTGATTTTCTATATTCACGGTGTACAATTTCAGGAAGATGTAGAAGTGGTAACAAAGGTAACTGACGGGTACGACGCGATCCTAGGGTTGGATTTCCTGAATAAACATCACGCTAAAATCGACCTCAGACAGCAAACTGTAGAACTTAGCGGAATAGTGTTTCAGCTAGGTGACACCGCTGCAAAGGGCCCTCTGCCGCAAGATTTCCCTAACCGGAAGGCGAAATCAACTATACTGCGTGCAACGTCCTTGAAGGTTGATTCGCGGGATCAGATACCATCTGGCTCAGGAAAACTTCTCTGGATGACCGTTGACCACGAAGTACCTACAGATACAGTGTGTCTAATAGAGCCATTAGAGGAAAATGAGGAATTAGATGTATCACATTGTTTTGTACGTAGGAGTGTTGTACGGGTTCAAGACGTTGAGGGAGAAAGAAAAGTACCGGTACATATTGACAATTTCGGAGTGGAGGACAAAGAGTTGCATAAGGGAATATTAGTGGCTACAGTCAGTACTTTTGAAGAAGAAGATTTCATTTGGTCAGATATTAATGATGGTCAGAAACCAGACGCCTATAAAACCGCATTGCGCCAGAAGATTGAGCATTTGAAAGGAAAGGATAGAGACACGATAGAAGCAGTTTTAGTTGAGTTCCAAGATTTATTTAATGCAGAAGGTCCATTGCCGGCAACAGATATCACACAGCATAGGATCCCAACAGGAAATAGCCCCCCAGTTTATAGGAAGCCTTATAGAGTTCCGCATCACTTACAGCCAGTACTGGATGAATTTTTGGAACAGCATCTAAAAGATGGAATTATAGAATATTCTGATTCTCCTTATAATTCAAATATTGTAATTATTCCAAAGAAGTCTCCCGACGGTACGAAACGATATAGATTTTGTTGTGACTACAGACACCTTAACAAACAATCTCAGATGTTTATCCTCTTCCAAACATTACAGATATCATTGATAGTTTGGGTGACAGTAAATACTTTTCAACAATTGATCTACGTAGCGGATATCATCAGTTGGAAGTTGCACCTGAAGACAGGCATAAAACAGCATTTTCTACCCCTGGAGGCCACTGGCAATTTAAAAGAATGCCTTTCGGTTTGAAAAATGCACCAGCAACTTTTCAAAGACTACTCGATGGAGTATTGCGAGGACTCAAAACTCAGCAATGTTGTGTATATCTAGACGATATTATTGTATTCTCCAGAGACATTAATGAACATGCTGTGCGTCTGCGTAATGTTTTTCAGAGACTTAGAAAAGCTAAATTAACATTAAACATGGAAAAATGTAGTTTTGCATTGACAGAGGTTACATACCTAGGGCATGTCATTAGTGAAAAAGGAATTAAAACAGATCCTCGATTAATTTCGGCAGTTAAGGACTTCCCAACACCACAACGCGTTAAGGAGGTACAAAGTTTCATTGGTCTCGCATCGTATTACCGAAAATATGTTTAAAATTTTGCTGAAATTGCCCGACCCTTAACCCAATTATTGAAAAAGGGTGCAAAATTTCATTGGTCTGAAGATTGTGAATCAGCATTTCAAACCCTTAAAGATAAGTTAACACACAGTCCAATATTAGCCTACCCAGATTATAACAAAGAATTTATTTTATCCTGTGACGCAAGTGGTCATTCAGTAGGAGTTGTTTTGAGTCAGAATATTAATGGCGCGGAACACCCCATAGCCTATGCTTCGAGACAACTAACAACGGCAGAAAGAAATTATTCCACAACGGAGAAAGAATTGTTAAGTGTTATTTATGGTATCAAATACTTTAAATGCTACTTGTATGGTAGGAAATTCAAGGTTATTACAGACCACGCAGCTTTAAAATGGTTGCTTGGATTAAAGGATCCATCTAGTCGTCTCACGCGTTGGGCCCTATGTCTTTCCGAAATGGATTTCGAAGTTATCCATAAACCAGGCAAAAAACACACGAATGCAGATTGCCTAAGTCGGAAAATAGCACTTTTGGAAGCAACAGGCCGAGATACTGAGGACTGGAGAAAGGCACAAGATGAGGATACAGAATGTAAAAAATACGCAACTCAAAAACAATTTTGCTTTGAAGATGGTGTATTATGCCATAAAACAAAACTTGGACCGCGAATTGTTGTCCCCCAACACCTTAGACAAGAAATAATGGCAGAGGCCCATGATCATATCCTTGCAGGACACGGTGGACAGCGGACAACCGAAAGACGAGTAGCAGAGCGATTTTGGTGGCAAACCAGAAAGCAGGATGTTGCGCAGTACGTTCGTAATTGCATTGCGTGCGCACAACGAGCTGAACTTTCTCGTTCAAAAATACCCTTACAGAGGCTCCCCGAGGCTTCATGTCCATTTCAAATCTGCGGACTGGATCTCTACGGGCCATATCATAAAACACCTGCTGGTAATAAGTATGTTCTTACAATTATCGATCACTTTTCACGCTATCTAGCTATGGTGAGTCTCCCAGATCAGCAAGCAAATACAGTTGCCCAAGCTTTAGTTAACAACTGGATACTTAAATTTGGAGTACCTGAAGCTATTATCACAGATCAGGGATCTAATTTTATGTCTGAATTAATGAAACAGCTATGCCACTTATTAAAAATACGCAAATTACGCACAACTCCGTTACACCCTCAGTGCAACGGGCGCACAGAAAGAGTTCATCGGACAATTGGCAAGATGCTTAGTTATTATATTAACGAACAACATTCTAATTGGGATATGTATTTACCAATAATCGTGTCGGTATACAACGCCAAAACGCGTGAAGCAACTGGCATGTCACCTTATGAAGTGGTCTATGGGAAAAAAATGCCGTCCTCTTTTGATGTAATCAGGCAGAAAAACGGAAAAGTCGGAGAAACAGTAAGAGATTTCAGTCGAATGATGTATGGAAAAAGGTTCAAAAATCTAATACAAAGGCTTTGGAACGACAGGAAAGATTAGGTAATACCCAAGCTAAATATCCAAATTACAAAATCGGTCAGTGGGTTATGCTTTCAACTCCTTACATAGCTAAAGGAAAAACGAAGAAATTGGTAACAAACTACAGAGGTCCTTATCAAATTATTGAGATCACGTCACCAGTCAACGTTAAATTGCAACTGCCCACCCGAACTACCATTGTTCATGCAAATCGTTTAAAACCTTTTAAGGGCGCTCCAGATGTAATTCCTTCAACAATAGTATCTGCTTTTCCGAAGGGTGGAGGAAGTTCCCGTAAAGGAAAAAGAGTGGCCACGCCAGCACAACATACAGACATGGCACCATACAATCTTCGTTCAAGGGTGCGAATGTCCTAGTTGAATCTTAGTAGACTGTGGACAGTATACAAATGTAAATAATAAATTATAATGGTTTATTTTTTAAGAAAGAAAAGTTGAACGTAGAAACATGTAGATCTTGTAGTTAACAATGTATTACTTCTGTTCTTTGTTTTTGTTTTTACTAGGTTTGTAGGTTCATAACCATGTTGCTTGCTTTTTCAGGTAACGCCTCTAGCATAATGGACAACTACATTGTGACTGTACCGCTCATCATAATTGCATTATTGACTAATACGAATAACGGACTACAGATCAATCAGTTGATGAGTGGTGTAATTTTTGTAAAACAGGATACTGTCATTCTGACCAATCACAAGTGGACTATTTCATTAGAGTATAATTTATGGGCCTTACGTAATGAACTTAAGAACCTTGAATTAGAATTTGATACACTACATGAAAGGGCAAGTTCACCAGAGATTTTTGAAGAAATATCCAGTGAGTTTAAAACATTACACTACTCATACGAACAGTTGAGAAGACAGTTGCGTCAGTTACAAGATATACTTCCGCAGACCGTTAAACGAGCTAAACGTGGATGGGTGGACGCAGGAGGTAAACTACTAAAGACCATTTCGGTACAGCGGATAACGAAGATATTAATCAGTTAAATAATTCATTACAGAACCGCGGAATTAAATAAAGACACTATAGAATGGCACACGACAAGATTAAACGGATTGGAGCAAACGGTTTTTACTAATACCAAGGTCATCAGGAACCTTACCCAAGAATTAAACGATTATCTCCTAGCTACTACTGCTACGCTGAATAAAGACCTAAAGGTCATACAAACAAGGCTCGATATGGTGGATAAGAAACTTGCAGTAGGAAGATCGCTTAGGCTACTCACTGATCAAGTGATAGATGCACGGCTAGCAGCGGAGGAATTAAAGGAAGCCATCCACTATGCAGTACAGGGACATTTGTCACCCACGTTACCATCGCCGGTTAAATTCATCTCATTATTAGTTAAAATTGAAAAACAATTGCCAGATTCACTTAAGTTAATATTTCCTGCAGATAAGAAACATTTACCACAGTATTACCACTTAGCTACAGTACTAGTTGACACAGATAATGCAAGAATACGAGTTCGTATATCTTTCCCGGTTACAGATAAAATACGAGCACGGTAATGACAACTTCTGAATTAAATAGTTGCACATCCGAACAAGTTATTATATGTCCATCTCGCGCAATCCAATTACATGCCACTAGTTGTGAATCTCAATTATTTTTCGAACAATCTGACGCCATCAATTGCCCACGCGATATATTAACTTCCACATCAGGTTTTTTCGAGCAAGTAGACAATCACTGGTTACATGCGGTCAGTAATCCAACTGATATTTTTGCACAATGTTACGGGAACGGTGTAGCTACACCATTACAACATTTTGAACTTCATGGAAGCGGGCTAATAATTAACGGCACGTTATGTTCCATCTCAGGAGCGAATTTTCATTTACCCGCAACATTCACTGGTACAACTAATGTTAATTCATCCTTCCCTCTAATTTATTGGCCAGAAAACGCCATGCAAGCATTTCCTACACAAAACCTGTCCTACCTCAATGACTCCCTTGACAGTTCCCTTCTGAAGTCATTAGATATGTTCATAAACTCACAGCAAGGCAAAATTGATGCCAATGTTATGATGCAACATGTCTTAAAATTAAAAGGTGAACACAAAATTAAAATTATAATGCTGGGAACGGGTATATCTGGAACCTTTGTGTTGGTGTTTCTGCTTTGTACCGTTTTCTTTTATTTAAGACGAAAAAATAAGCCAAATAATAATATACCACTTCATCAAATCCCTGTTAACTGGATACCACATTCTTAACTGATGTACTTCAGTAGTTACTTTTGAGCATTAGTGTATTAATTTTGTTTATTGTACTTCATTCTTTATTAAACGGTCTCTTGTTAACATAAACAATACTGTAGAATATATATTCTTGCATTAGTATAGGGTACATTAAACAGCTGTTGCCCTGTAATTTTCTAAGTGCAAAACCTATTTTTTGTTTATTCATTGTCATCAAGATTTGTTACACTTATTACAACCATTTATGTAAGAACTATGTGATTCATGACCGTACAGTGTTTTTGTAAAGTGATAAAGTATTTTCCACATACTTAATGTGAAGCGTGTGTAATCTTCTAACTCGAGAGTTTTCAGTGTTTGTGCTTTTTCCGTGTGAAGAGTGGAGGAATGTTGAGTGGTAAATTCGAGGGCGAATTTCTCCGAAGGGTGGAGGAATGTTGAGTGTTACTTAAGTAAATAAATTAGTGAAATCAAAGTGAACTAGAAATTAGAATATAAATGGAAAACTTGGTTTAGTTTAGAGAGTTACATACTGGCATTCAGCGGGCAGAACAGAAGAAACAATGACCGTGGAGTCAGCGAGTTCCACATAAGCGGGCGCTGTCGATTCAGCCGTCAGGGCATCGCCCGACCGGCTCACGTGTTTCTCAGTTGTCGCATGTGAGCAAAGGCCCTCGCCTACATTCCAAGAGCCAATGACCGACGTTAAGAAGATTCTTCGAGAAGCTTTTCAACTTGACGGAAGAGGCAATGACCGGCTCACGTGTTTCTCAGACGTCACATGCGATCAGAGGCCCTCGCCTACATTCCAAGAGCCAATGACCGAGGTCAAGAAGATTCTTCGAGAAGCTTTTCAACGTGACAGAAGAGGCAATGGCCGTGAAGTCGTTCACCCCCAGTGAACTGAAGTGAATAAATACGCGAGACGCGGTGGGCCCGACAGATGAAGACAGATGAAGACAGACGGAGACGAAGACGAGAGACGAAGGAAGAAAAGAAGAGTAGCAGTAGTTTTCAGTCAGTTTCGGTGCTGAAGACCGTCATGCAAGAAGAGACTGCATCATGCACAGACGCACCAAGTCCGCCGCTGTAATGGAATAGCAAGCAGCAGCCGCGGCGCCAGAAGACAGAAGTTAAAAGGTATTGGAAGTCTGGTTTTTACATACCCGGGTGACTCGTGAGGACGGGAAGGAGACGGCCTCACATCAGTAGTTACCTGTGAGCTGGGATGAAGACCTGACAGCCGAAGACTGGCAAGCGGGAGTCCGTGGTTCGAGTTCGGGACACTGGCCTTCCCCCGCCGCGCCGCTCCGCTGGTCGACGCACAACACACGTGGCCGCTTAGAGAAGAGAAACACTGGGACGTCACATTCAAGGTATCACCATCCGATGCACGACGTCGCTCGCAATAATTAAACGGGCCACCTCGCGCTGCGCGTCTCCGGTCAGCTGGGCGAGACGGCACACGAGATACACACCGCTACGCGTAATCAGACGCCGCCGCCGCCGCCGCCGCCGCCGCTGTCGCAGCACAAGGCTACGCAAACGACACGGCTGCCGCTCTCCGAACCAGAACATCCAGTAAGATACAGTTGTACGAAACTTTCAATAAAAGTTATCTTATGTAAAAATGATGTTTCATTCGACCTCATACCCGAGCCAAGGGAGAACCCACCCTGCCCACATGCTGTAAGAGAGAAAAGTTAGTTTATTTAATATTTTCACCCTGACAGAATGCTTTAGAATGCTCATCCTGACAATTGACAGCATCCAAAGAGAAACCCAGTTACATTGAGTGACAGAAGTGTCACATTTAGTAACACAACTTATACATTTGATGTCAAAAGCCGTTTAGTTGTTACAGATATAATAAAGGTCAGTTACATATCGTTAGTGTTAAATTTAAGAACCAATTTACGAAACTAAAATGATGCACCACAACCGCAGTTCACATTTCTGAAATTTTATGAATGGTTTCCAAATGGTAACTCCAGTTTTTAATTGATTATTTGCGTAATACTGAAAAGTGTTAATACCAAGTAGTGCATTGGCAGTAACATCTCATTGCATAAGTAATAACTAATCATACGATTTGTAGGATACAGGTAGTTGGGTCCCAACTTGTAACTTAATTAATATTGATTATATTTATTAGTTATAAAACAATTTGAACTGTGACATTTACAGTTAAAAGATATTGGTTTCCCAGCTGCAAGAATGTGAATAGAGTATTATGCGAAATTCATAATGAATAGATACTCCATCAACTGCTAAGTGAATTTCGTATGCATTAATGATCAGGTGCCTGACGATGGTCTGAAAGAATGCATGTACTGATTTTAAATCGTGTCGTGTAGAAGAATATACCGAGTAAATGTATTTAGGATGGCAAGACTCACAGTAATTTAACAACAAAATTAGAAAAATGTTGAGGAAATAGAGACTACTGCAACCTCGATTCACAAGAAGACAGAAATTGGAAGGGGATTGTTTAACATAAATTCGTGCGTCATATATCGTTGAAAGATCACGACAAGAATCCGGGTACGAATGGAGAACTGCAAGAAAAATAAATGGTGAATACAAAAGAGTGCAAGCGTTTAAATACCTGTGTTCGATAATAAGAGAAGATAATAGGACAGCAGAAGAAATTCAAGAAAGGACAGCAACTGAAAACAGACGCTATTATTTTTTGCAGAACATATTCAGATTCAGAAATGTTTTATATATATATATATATATATATATATATATATATATATATATATATATATATGTATTGGACTAATTTAAGTCACATAGTAAAGTAAGGCTGTGTGATGAGTAAGAAGGCTGGTTATTGGGAATGTACAGAGAATGTCGGATACTCGGATTGTTTATAAAGTGTTTGTGGGAAAGCCATAGGGATGAAGGGGCAGAGGAAGACGGGGGAGAATGTTCCTTGAAGATGCTGAAGAGGTTCTCAAAGCAATGGGAATCAGGAACTGGAGAAGGAAAGCAACAGGTACAAATAGATGCAGGTGAGGAAGGTTGCTAAAGTTCTACAAGGATTGTAGCGCCCACCAGTAAGTACAACAAAGTGACGAGAGTCCTAGAAAATTCTGGTCTTACTTAAAATTTCTAATTGGACCAGCGGTTTCTATTCAGCAACTTGTGTGTGGCAATAGAAGACAGCAAATGGAAAGATGAAGTTTCAAATTTAGCTTTAAAAGCCATTGCAGCAGGAGGATCGAAAACACATAACACCATTTGACCGCATAAATGCTACTACGGGTGACACAGAAATAGGCATCACTGACACTGAAAAGCAACTGAGTTTGTCACCAATAATTAGTCAGCTTTCGATGGAATAACAATTTAGTTTTACAGTAGTCTTTGGTACTGGCTCATTACTTAACTTGCATTTATCGCGGATCTTTCACCTAGGGTAAAGTACTAAGCAACTGGAGAAAAGCCCAGCTGACACCCGGTTATAAAAAGGTTAAAAGAAGGCACTCACGAAATTACAGACAGATATCTATCATGGTTTGATGCGTCGTTCCCAAGCATATTTTAAGTTCAGTGTATGTTCTTCAGATACATGAGCTTCTATTCACAAATTAGCACGTATTTTGATATCGTCCGTCGTGAGAAACTTTGCTTGTTCTTTTCTCCTCTCACAGTATCCGGGAAACCAAAGATAAACGCAAAGAAGTAGATTCCACATTCGTAGATTTCCGGAAAGCGTTTGCTACAGCGCCGCACTACAGATTGTTAGCAAAAGAGAGAACATACGCAATAGTTCTCAATAATTTCACCCTTAAATTAAGGCCGATGTGTGATACTGCTGGACTTGTTTTTGGCGTAAATACCCTCATTGCATGAGCTAATCTTTTTCTATCCGTCATATGTAATCTTGTTTCCAAACTAGCAGAATTCCTTCAGTTCATCTACTTTACAGTCACCAGTTATGGTGTTCTAGTGTATTGGTCATCTCATTTCTGATTCTCTTCATTATTTTCTTCTTCGGCTTACTCTCAATCCGTATTCTATACCCATTGAACTTGTTCATTCCATTCAACAGGTCCCGTAATTATTCTTCGTTTTCATTAAGGAAAGCAGACTGAAAAATAGGGGTGAAAGGCTGCATTGTTATCTTCTTCGTTTTTAACTGCAGCACAGTTTTATATATCTTTCATTATAATTTTTTCTTTGTTCTTATCCCCTTTATAGGTCACCCGTATTTTCCTCAGAATTTCGAATATTTTGTACCATTTTATATTGTCAGACTGTTTTTATAGGACGACCAGACCTTGTCTTCATTTTTCTTATCTCTTGTTTCCATTATTAACTGAAACCTCAGAACTACCTCTCTGGTGCCTTGACCGCTCCTGAATTAAAGTGATCGTCATCTGACGGACCTCCAGTTCTGTCTTCCATTTTTGTGGACTATTTTCGTCAGCAGCTTCGATGCGTGAGCTAATGAGGTAATTGAGCGATAGTTCTCTCTGTTATCTACCCTTGCTGTCTTCGGAATTGTGTGGGTGATATTTTTCCTAAAGTATGATGGTTTGTCTCCAGTCTCACAGATTCTAGAAACTAACTTGAGTAGCCGTGTGGTTACCACTTCCTCCAGTGATTTTAGAGATTTCAAAAGAATGTTATCTACCACTTCTGCTTCCTTTCATCATAAGTCTTTCAAACCTATGTGAAATTCTAATACTTTCATATCAACTTCCATTTCTTCTTCTACCACATCATCAGACAGCTACTCACTCTTGTGGAGGCCTAAGTGTACCCTTTCACCTACCCAATCCCTCCTCTGCGCTTAACAGAGTAATTCCCCGTGCATTCAAGATGACGCCCTTGCATTTAATTTCAATGAATGGTAAGTCATTCCGTCCAACGATTCTGTGTTTTCGATTTCTTCACTTTCTGCTGCATTTCCTCATTGTTCTATTCGTAAGTGACTTATATTGCTTTATTCCTGTGTCTCCCTGTATATTTTTGAATTTTCTTCTCTTGTCGAACAACTGATTTCTTTTGTTACCCAAAGTGTCTTCGGTGATAACTTCATTGTACCTATGAGTGTCTCTCCAACATCTGTGATTACTCTATTTACAGATGGTCTTTCCTCTTCAACTGAAATACTTACAGTGCTATTCATTATCAGAGTATTTACAATCATAGAGAAATTGAGACACATTTGTTCATTCGTCAGTTCTTCAGTATTCCATTGCTTTCGACATTGATTGCTCTTGGTGATTCTCTTAAATTTGAACGTGCTCTTTAACTTCCCTTCCGAGTCTATATCTGTTCCTGGGTACAATTCAATATCTGATTTAGGAATCTCTGTCTCATCGTGATGTTACCCAGCTGGAATTTAGCCGTATCTCTGGGCTAGTTCCAAGCATTCCTCCTCCTCTTGCAATTTTTGAACAGTATATTCGCTGTTAATGGCTTAAATTTCAGGACTCAATTAATTTTCTTCTCTTTCGTTCCTACTGTCAAGCTTCTATTTTCTCGTCCCCCTACACGCACCCCCACCCCCTTCTGTTGCGTTTCAATCCCTCATGGTCAAAACATTTTACGCACTGAAATATGCATTCTGTGTCGTCATATACTTTCTCCATCCCCGAAGAACTGATAGCATCAATTCGCTGCCGAATCTGATAAAGACAATCCTGTCACTGAACTGTTCGCAGTAGTTCACTCTCTACCCTACTTTCATAAATTCGTCTGAACGGAAATTCTTACTTTATTTGCACTTCACTTCATTTACTCTTACAGTATTTAGAATGAACTATTACATTTTTTCTTTCTGGAAGTTGCAGTTTGCAAGTCACATTCAAGTTTGTGACATCTGCTGAGGCAGTGGACTGCTGTAGAACCATATGGCAGCGGGTGGTGGCGATGATGCCCTTGCTGGTGGAGTCTGGCGTCAGCTCTGCAACACAGTGGGTTTTGCCACTGCGCTGGAATATTCTGCACGCAGCCCAAGGCCACTGACAGGAATGTACAGATTCCCCGAGTTGAATCCAGGTCCTTTGGATACTGATGGCACACTCTAGGCGGCTCGTGGTGAGAGATCCAGCTCGAAGCCTGGAACCACTGGGACCAGATTACGGTTCATAGATCAGTGAATTGCTCAGATGATAACCCTGTATTAGCTTAGCTGAACATTCAACAGATGCCTGGCGCGGAGACTGGCCTGGCCGAATGCACAACGCCAATGGAATACCCCTACGCAGAGCTTGGAGCATCTAAGGTGGCTGCGGCAGAAGTGTTATTACAGAAACTATACCCCTGTCACATAAACTGCTGCTTGGTACAACAGCACGTAGCAGTGCCATCCACCGCTATCATTAGTAAGCCGCATTTCACAATGCTACACTAATATTACTACACCTCCCAGATGCAGAAGTACGTCGGTAGCTGGTCTTCAGTCCCGTTACCTGAGTCCAGTAACCTACACGAATCTTATGCAGCAACAGTGCTCATGAACTGGTATGCTTCGCTGTTACACCTGGGATGAAAAGTGGCTCAAAATATTTGGTGAATGTGTTTGACATTGATCTGAAGGTACATTATTCTCTAAGTATCAAATTTACCAAGATAACTAGTTATTCTTTTTATCACTACTGCCGGTTTCGACACATCATCGGATCCTTTAACATTATTAGTTGTACATGCTTTTTACAATATTGGAAGATACATAGTGATGTTGTGTCAAATTGTAACAAAACTGTCAGGTAACACCAGCATCTCACAAATAAAATATCACACAATATTACAATTTGAAGCAACGTTACAAAGCGACTTACAGGTTTTTTTAATGCATATACAACTAATAATGTTACAAGATCCGATAATGACTGGGTAGATCTATCCAAATCGTTAATAGTAATAAAAAGAGTTACTAATGATCTGGACGAACTTGATTCATCAAGAATAATATAAAAATGCGTTGTATGCTGTTGTTTCTCCAAAGGTCACCTATCTATGCGAACCCTTAGTGGTATACTTGTGGGTATTACATCGATTTAATTAGTCACTCACTCTGAGAAGTTATCGCCTGTTGTCCGCGACCAAGTTGTGAGGAGCGCCCTCTGTAAAGAATCTCTTCTATAAACCACGGATAGTTGCACAATTATAGGTAGTCTGCGTAAACCATTTATGATCGCCACTGATGCACCGAGTATACGGATGGCGTTAACCCCTTCCGCATCAACTAAAGCCTGTAGATGGTGCACTGAAGGGCCGATACTGGTAGCTACACAATAAATGACATCATAAGGACGGCTGCAGGTGTTCATTTTCTTGCAATAACGCGCTACGGGTCGAAGCGAGGGGTGACGTCATCCATTACGACAAGCCACTACGGTCAGAACCTGGGCTGCAGCCTTCTACCTCCTTTATGCAAGTGTCGAATAATAACGTCCGAAAGAACAGACACCATATCCATATAATTACATAGTTCTGACGATACCGGCCATGACTTTCTTCTGTGCGGATGCACACATATTACCCAAATTCTTACGGGACTTGGAAGAATGTCTTCCACGAGTAATGAGTTTGTTGAGGTGGGACACTACGAATGTAGTGAGGTGGGACACTACGAATGTAGTGTGAGGACATACAAGGTGAGAATGTGAGCTTCGCGCGAGGCGTGCGCGAGATAGTCCCTGCAGTCGCACTATCATCTGTGCCCTCGGTGGCTCAGATGGATAGAGCGTCTGCCATGTAAGCAGGAGATCCCGGTTCAAAATGGTTCAAATGGCTCTGAGCACTATGGGACTTAACATCTGAGGTCATCAGTCGCCTAGAACTTAGAACTAATTAAACCTAACTAACCTAAGGACATCGAACCTGCGACCGTAGCGGACGCGCGGTTCCAGACTGAAGCGCCTAGAACCGCTCGGCCACCCCGGGTTCGAGTCCCGGTCGGGGCACACATTTTCACCTGTCCCCGTTGATCTATATCAACGCCCGTCCGCAGCTGACGGTATTCGTATAATTATAATAATAACGTTTTTCTTGAGTAACACCTTTTGACTCTGCACTCGCTATGGTAGTGAGGATCCCGTCTCACAGCTTCTCACACACGCCACTTTGGAGACAATAGTGCGCTTCCTTAAACAACAGATGACCATCTTTACTGCCAACGAGGAAGATGAGCATCATTCTTTTTGATCAGCCTATAGGCACACCACAGGTCAGAATCCGTCATCGCAACATCCGACGTCCAACAACCGCCCTCACTACATACAGTAATATACGCAATGAGCACCACTGCCTGCAACAGCACATAAAGCCATGTCTTAGTATGTGTCCGGGATGTTCTCACATTCTCAGTCAGTTGGGCTGCATTATGTGCGACAGAAGGGAATGGGTCGTGCATTGTGTGGCAAATCACCTCAGTCCTGCGTGCCGTACACTGAGTAGGGAGGAGCATCAGCTCTTCCAACTTTGGACCCAGCGTGGTCCCACATCTGGCGCGTTCCCTTGGCATCACCTAAAGGTACAGACGGCACAGCATTCTCTTGATCGCTCACTGCTTACAACACACCGTCCTTCAGCGCCATGGACATTCTACCACGATTGGACATGACGATGGACGATGCGCCATCCCATCTGGACATGGAGAAACGGCCTTCTTAATCAAAACCGCCGGGATACCGACCTATTACCTCGTGTCTGACTAGTGTTCTTCTTCACAGTCCTAGAGACATTTTCGGTCATACCTGGTGACTTTGTGGCGGAGGGAGAGAGGAGAGATTATCATGGCTAATTAACGACATCATTTCAGGCATCCACAACATCGAAGTTATAAAATCAAATATATTCAAGGCAGTGGCATCTCTGGATGTGTGGCGCTCTTGGTCCCACCACCTTAAGGCATTCGCCTTTACAACCATCAACCGAAAACATCGCGTTTTGATAACCTGCCGAGTGAAAACTGTACACATCATCCTCGTGATGCGCTGTTGGAAGCTGACTACTCCTGGAATAGACAACAGACTGCAATAAGGATTATTGCTGGGCTGATACGGACTTGGCGAGGATTTACGGATTCTCTGCAATCACTCTTCCACGACCAAGTTTGCTCGTTCATACAGACCCAAGTAGTACAGATTTTTCTGATCTGTAGATTGATTACCTCCGGGAGAGGACTGCCCAGCGGCAGGTGACCACGAGAAAAAGACTGAATAATCAACGAAAGGGGACCGTTCTAGAAGTAGGGGCGTGGAATGTTAGAAGCTTGAAAGTGGTAGGGAAGCTGGAAAACCTGAAAAGTGAAATGCATAGGGCCAATCTAGGTATAGTAAGGGTCATGGAAGTGAAATGGAAAGAAGACAAGGATTTCTGGTCAAAAGAGTATAGGGTAATGTTAACAGCAGGAGAAAATGGTATAACGGGAGTAGGGTTCGTTGTGAATAGGAAGGTAGGGCAAAGAGGATGTTATTGTGAACAGTTTAGTGATAGCGTTTTTCTTATGAGAATCGATAGCAAAACAACACCGACAACGATAGTTCGGGTATGCGTGCCGGCGTCGCAAGCTGAAGATGAAGAGAGAGAGAAGGCATTTGAGGATATTGGAAGGGCAGTACAGTATATAAAGGGAGATGAAAATCTAATAGTCATGGGGAACTGGAATAAAATTGTAGGGGAAGGAATAGAAGAAAGGTTACAAGAGAATATGGGCTTGGGACAAGGAATGAGAGAGGAGAAAGACGAATTGAGTTCTGCAGTAAATTGCAGCTAGTACGAGTAATAGCGAATACTCCGTTCAAGAATCGCAAGATGAGGAGGCCATGGGATACAGGAAGATTTCAGTTACATTACATTATGGTCAGACAGAGATAAGTAAATCAGATACTGGATTGCAAGGTATACCCATGAGCAGATACAAACTCAGATCACAATGTAGTAGTGGGATATGGAAGTACTAGAGGACGACGAGATACGCTAAGGCTCTAAATACGCCTATAAGGAATAGCTCAGTAGGCGGTACAGGTGAAGATGAAAATCACAGAAGTTGGCAAGAAAAACGCAGGTGTAACAGAAGAAATACTGCAGTTGATCGATGAAACAAGGAAGTACATAAGCGTTCAGGGAAATTTAGGAATACAGAAATACAAATCGCTAGGAATGAAACAAATATGAAGTGTAGAAAACTAAGACGAAATGGCTGCACGAAAAATGTGAAGAAATCGGAAAAGAAATGATTGTCGCATCGACTGACTCATGCATCAGGAAAATCAAAACAACCTTCGGTGACATTAACAGCAGGGGTGGTAATATTAAAAGGGGAAAGGTAATTCCACTGTTAAAGCAGAGGAGAGAGTGGATAGGTGGAAAGAGTACATTGAAAGTCTACATGAGGAGGAAGAGTTGTCTGATGTGGTAGAAGAAGAAACAAGATTTGATTTTATGAGGTAGAGGATGCAGTACTAGAATCAGCATTTAAGAAAGCTTTGGAGGACTTAAGATCAAATAAGGCAGGAGTGATAGATAACATTCCATCAGAATATCTAAAACCATTGGAAGAAGTGGCAACAAATCTACTATTCACCTTGCTATGTAGAATGTATGAGTCCGGCGACATACCATCTGACTTTTGGAAAAATATCATCCACGTATGTAATTCCGAATTCTGCACGAGCTGACAAATGCGAGAATTATCGCACAGTCAGCTCAACAGCTCATGCATCCAAGTTGCTGACAAGAATAATATGCAGAAGAATGGGAAAGAAAATTGGTGATGTTGTAGATAATGATCAGTTTGGTTTAAGGAGAGGTAAAAGTGCCAGAGAGGCAATTCTGACGTTGCGGTTGACAATGCAAGCAAGACTAAGGAAAAATGAAGGCACGTTCATGGGATTTGTCGACCTGGAAAAAGTGTTCGATAATCTAAAATGATGCAAGATATTGGAAATTCTGAGAAAAACAGGGGTAAACTATAGGGAGAGACGGGTACTAAACATCATGTACAAGAACAAAGAGGGAACAATAAGAGTTGACGACCAAGAAAGAAGTGCTCGGAGTAAGGGGGGATGTAACGGATTTTGGTCCAAAAAATGGAGTTTCCAGAAATATTACTTTCTTGATCTACACAGTTTAATCCATGTTGGGTGTGAATTTTATCGTGACAGCAGCTTTAAAAACGCCTTTAATTTGTAAAACTGATTAACTCTGCACTGGCGGCCACTCAACCTTTTCCGACATTTGGGAAACTGCTTGCTTCAGTTGAATTTTTGTCAGTGTGAAGGATATTTTCTTTCAATATCTTTGGTTGATATCTATATGTCTGGCTGACATCTATATCTTTGCCTGAAAACTTTTTTGCATATGATTTATTTACGTTTTGACAATACTAACACATATTAGTAGGTGTAAGGCTGAATTCGCAATTCCTTACTTGGAAGTCAAGATTTATGAATAATGGTTGGTGGAAAAACTGTGTTTAGCAAACGAACGTTTCATGGAAATCGGTTTACTAACAAAAAAGATGAAGCAATTCGAAGAATATAGTCTCTCTGCTTCAGCATCAAAACTTGTGACAGGAGAATTTTACAGGTGCGCGAATGATGATGATATGGAATCCAATGGATTCAGTGTTATTGATTTAGAGTTTCTCTGTTTTCATGTTTATGTGTTAGCTGTAAAAATACGGACTGCATGATTGTTGTTGAAGAAAGGAGAGTGGAATAGCATGTGATTTTAAATTATTTTGTGTGGCTTTGAATTTTCATTCTCCTCCTCCAAAAAAACTGACAATCGTACCTATGAATGCAATTTTAGGTTAGCAAGAGCTCTGAGATGCCTTGGATAGGGCAGGGAAGGAGGTTATTTGTTGTGTGGTTTTCTGAACATGCCTCCACCTTGTGCAAAGTTGAAAAAGTAAATAAACAAATATCTGATGCTGTATGCGATACTGCTAAAGTTTCTATGAAGAAATCAGTGGAGGAATTGGTAGAAATAAACCAAAAAGAAATAGATCGTGGGGTAGATGTTCATGACAGTGAATCTCCTACAAATTTTACTGACCTTTGTGTGTCTGTAGAAGGGACCTGGATGAGAAGAGTTCACACATCTCTGTATGGAGTTATTGGTATTGACTCAGGTAACGTTTTAGATGTAGAAATTATGTCTACATTCTGCCACCAGTGTGCTACAAGGAAAATATCTGACAATGAAGACAATGAGACAGGGACAAACTGTGGGAAGAAAAGCATGCATTAGCATGCTGTAAAAATTATAGTGGCTCAAGTAGGGGCATGGAGGCTGCTGCAACTGTGGGGCTGCTCTCCAGATCTGAGGACCAGTATGGTGTTAGACATAATAAATACCTTGGCGGCAGGGAATCCCCTTCGTTCAAAACTGTAACAGATAAAAATCCGTTCAATACAACAACAGAAAAGCTAGAATGTGTTGATTTCATCCAAAAGAGGCTTGGTGGTAGGCTTCGTCACTTGCTGAAAGAGAAAAAAGGTAAAGTACTTGAGGATGCAAAACCACTAGGAGGAAAAGGCAGACTTACTCTGAAAGAAATTGATTCTCTTCAGTTATTTTATGGGAGAGCTATCAAGAAAAACATGCAAGGTTTAGGGGCAATGAGGCATGTTGTGTGGACAATTTTTTCCCACAAACTATCCACTGACCAAACACCAATGCACAATCTGTGTCAGAAAGGCGATTGGTGTAAGTTCACCAACAGAAATGAGACGTATTCACATCAACACTCATTACCAGAACCTGCTATGAATGCAATTAAGCTCATTCAAGTTTCTTGCAAACCCTGATTTATTGAGGAAGTGTCTTCACGGAAAGACACAAAATGCAAGTGAAAGTCTCAAGACTTAATTTGGATCAGATGCTCAAAAAGGACATTCTGTGGAATTGATGTACTCAAAATAGGTGTCTATGGTGGAGTTTCATGTTACAATAACGGAAATAATCGCAGAATTGAAGTGCGGAATAGAGTTGGTATAGATTCCGATGTGTTTACAACAGAAGCATTTTACTCCATCGACGAGAGCATTGTCAAGAAAGCTAACAGATACAGTCCAGGCAGTCCAGGCAGATTCGAAGAGGAGAGAAGAGAAACCTAGAAGATGAGTGGTACCAGTATGGAGGATTTAAAAAATTGAGGTAAGCTTATTAATCAAGAAGTATGAGAAAAAATCTTTGAACCTCATTTTCTCTGTTTTACATTTTTTTCGTTATTAGAAACCTTTTCTCAAAATGTATATGCTCTAATGCTATGAAATTTTCAGGTACTGTTTGCAATGTGCTTCTGTCTCCCTGAAACTGAAAAACACCTGACCCTGCAATTACATTCTGATTTTTAGATGACTGTATGTAGAAAAAAGTTAATTTTGCATGTGCAAAATTGAAAACTCTGTTAATGATACAGTTTCTACCATTAATTAATAACTGTAGTTCAGTAGTCTTATAACCCCCTTAGGACACCACAATAATATTTTCAGATGAATTACTAGATTAGAATTTGAGCTATGGCTTTTTATAAAAAAGACAATAAAAAATTAAAAATTAAAATTATTACAAAATATTAATCCTGCACTTTTATTATATTTTTCCGTTAAATCGCAGCTCTTTTGCTTTACACATGCAAAATTTTAGATTTGTACATTAATAAATATGGCTGTAATGATCGTTTAAATAAATGTTTTCATTTTCCATTAACTCCCTCCTTAATAAGTTTGTAAGACAGGGATGTAGTCTTTCGCTTCCACGTGCTGGGTCTCGGAATACTCAATACCCAAATGGTTTCCGAAATGGAATATCCTATGCGCCTAGCTCCAACTACACTACTGGCCATTGTAATTGCTACACCACGAAGATGACGTGCTACAGACGCGAAATTTAACCGACAGGAAAAATATGCTGTGATACGCAAATTATTAGCTTTTCAGAGCATTCACACAAGGTTGGCGCCGGTGGAGACACCTACAACGCGCTGACATGAGGAAAGTTTCCAACCGATTTCTCATACACAAACAGCAGTTGACCGGCGTTGCCCAGTGCAACGTTATTGTGATGCCTCGTGTAAGGAGGAGAAACGCGTACCATCACGTTTACGACTTTGATGAAGGTCGGATTGTAGCCTATCGCGATTGCGGTTTAAAGTATCGCGACATTGATGGATCGTGCATCCACGTCTCGATCCCTCAGTCAACAGATGGGAACGATTGCAAGACAACAACCATCTGCATGAACAGTTCGACGACGTTTGCAGCAGCACGGACTATGAGCTCGGAGAGCAAGTCTGGGGTTAGCATTGATGCTGCATCACAGACAGGGGCGCCTGCGTCGGTGTGCTCAACGACGAACCTGGGTGTACGAATGGCAAAACGTCACTGTTTCGGATGAATTCAGGTTCTGTTTACAGCATCAGGATGGTCGCATCCGTGTTTGGCGACATCACGATGAACGCACATTGGAAGCGTGTATTCGTCATCGCCATACTGGCGTATCAAGCGGCGTGATGATATGGGGTGCCATTGGTTACACGCCTCGGTAACCTCTTGTTCGCATTGACGGCACTTTGAACAGTGGACGTTACATTTCAGATGTGTTACGACCCGTGGCTCTACCCTTCATTCGATCCCTACATATCAGCAGGATAATGCACGAGCGCATGTTGCAGGTCCTGTACGGGCCTTTCTGGATACAGAAAATGTTCGAGTGCTGCACTGACCAGCACATTCTCCAGATGTCTCACCAATTGAAAACGTCTGGTCAATGGTGGCCGAGCAACTGTCTCGTCACAAAAAGCCAGTCACTACTCTTGATGAACTGTGGTATCGTGTTGAATGTGCATGGGCAGCTGTACACGCCATCGAAGCTCTGTTTGACTCAATGCCCAGGCGTATCAAGGCCGTTATTACGGCCAGAGGTGGTTATTCTGGGTACTGATTTCTCAGTATATATGCATCCGAACTGCGTGAAAATGTAATCACATGTCAGTTCTAGAGTAGTACATTTTGTTCTTGGTGTAGCAATTTTAATGGCCAGTAGTGTAGTATTCCGCGTTCAGAGTCTGATAATTCCCGTCGTGGCCAGATAATCACGTCGGAAATCTTTCGAGATGAATCACCTTAGGGCAAAAGACAGTTCCACCAATTCGTTGCCGCTTTTGACGATGCGTTCGCGATGCTACCCCCATCTGTATATCTGTACATCGCTATCTCATGACTTTTGCTGCCTCAGTGAAATACCTTCGGTATCTCTAAGATTGTTCATTCATTCCGACTTGTTTTGTAGACGGTAATATAAGGATACAGTCTGTAATATAACAGAAACCAACTTATAAAGCCCCATGGAGGAAGCTTCTCGTTACATGACAGCAACAGCTGTACACATCATCCGTAGGTCATTTAGGAGGGCACCGAGTTGTGCGTTCAGGAAAAAGGGTACTCGTTGAACATCTCACTTAGATTAACAATTCGCCCCAATTACATCCATGAACACAACCACTTATGTACAGCATGTTGCATCTTGCCCTAGAACTTTCTACTTTTCTAGCTCGCTAGCTCAAATTGATAAAAATTTGATATAAATTTATATATACACAGTTGGTTTAAATATATCCGCTACATTATATAAAAAAGAAGTCTTCTAGTCAACAGTTTTAGCTCGCTGCTCTAACTCTCTGCTAAATAACTCCATAAACTATGAAATTTCCTGACAGGTTAAAATGTGGCAGCTTGGGACTCGAACAAGGAACCTTTCGCAGGCAAGTGATCATATGAGATACCCAAGCACGACTAACGAACAGTCCTCACAGATTTACCTCCCCACCACCTCGTTTCTTACCTTCCAAAGCTCACAGAAGCTGTCCCACGGAACTTGAGGGACACGCAGTAGTGGAAGAAAGGATATTGCGGAGATGTGGCGTAGCCAAAGTCTGCGGGATGTTTCCAGCACATGGTTTTAGTCTGTCAGAATGTTTCACATTAGCGCATACTCCATTGCATAGTGAAAAACTCATTCTGGAAACAATCCTCCAAGCTGAGGTTATGCCATGAAGTTTGAAAGGTAGCAGGTGAGGTTCTACCGGAAGTAAAGCTATGAAGACGAGTTTCGAGTCATGCCCGTATTGCCCCATTGGTAGAATACTTTCCCGCTAAACGCAAAGGTCCCGAGTTAGAGTCTCGGTCCGGTAGAGTTTTAATATGCCACGAAAGTTTATTCCAGCGCACACTCTGCTGCATAGTGACAAATTCATTCTGAGTACGTAAACTATGGTCATAACGCCACAGAAACGGAACATTTCTTACGTTTACCTATCGAAGTAAATATTCCTTTCACTCATTATCTTGTAAATCACAGACAAAAATTCCTTATCTCAATCACCTCTATGATTTAATTCTGGTTGACTACTCGATTCGGCACTGTGGACAGCATATTAGAGTTTGACAGATCACTAAATGATCAGATCTCAAACCTTCGGAGTTAAGTCTATGGGAGATGTGGGAACTAAAAGGATACTTGAGTTGGTGTCAAAATTACGTAATGTGTAAGCTTGCCATCAGCTCTCTAGAAAAGCATTATCATCACCTAACTAAGCACTTGAAGATACGGATGAAAACTATGAGATGGTTATTTTGATAAGTCACATTTCGCCATAATAATACAAAAAGAGAAGAAAAAAGAAGAGGACATAGTATGGAAGGAAAACAGATTTCATTCAGGAAGGTAAAATGTACCAGGGAAGCACTTGAGAATGACTGAAAGAAAAATCTGGATACCTTGCTGTCTTTTGCAAATCTATGGTATTTGTTTCCTGTAAACCAGCACGCACTACTTTTATCAATACACAATGAATCAGCCGCAGATCAACCTCTTGGGGGTTTTCAGTCTTGTGAGTGGTTTCATGCAATGCGCCATGAATTCCTCTCCTGTGGCAACCTCTTCATCTCAGAGTAGCACTTGCAAGCGACTGCGCTGAGAATACTAAATTTCAGGCGTTATCTCTCACCACGGACAATGCAGTGGCTGACAGTCTTCATTTAACGACAGAAACCAGCGGCGTTTGCGCAGAGTTGTCGCTGCTAACAGAAAAGCAACACTGTGCGACATAAATGCAAAAAACAAAGTGGGCCTTACGATGAACGTAACTGGTAGGACAGTGAGGCGAAATTTGGTGTTATTTGTCTATGGCAGTAGACAACCGACGCCTTTGCAAATAGCACAGCATGGCCTGCAGCGCCTCTCCTGGCTTCTTGACGTTATCGGTCGGATCCTATATGACTGGAAAACTGTGTCCTTGTTAGATGCATCTCGATTTCAGTTGGTAGGAGCTGATGGTAGGGTCCGAGTAGACCCTCCACAAACCCAAGAACGCAAGTGGTGGTGGCTCCAGAACGGTGCGGGAAGTGTTTACATGCAATGGACTGGATCCTCTGGTCCAACTGAACCGATCATTGACCTGAAGTAGTTATGTTGGGCTACTTGGAGACCAGTTACAGCCTTTCATGGACTTCATTTTTATGAATGACAATGCGCCATATCACCGGGCCACAACTGTTTGCGATTGGTCTGAAGAATATTCTGGGCAATTCGAGAGATGATTGGCCACTCAGATCGCCCGACATGAATCCCATAGAACATTTATGGGACATAATCGAGAGGTCAAAACGTGTACAAAATCATGCACCGACAACGCTTTCGCAATTATGGACGGCTACAGAGGCAGCATGACTCAACATTTTTGCAAGGGACGTCCAGTGACTCGTTGAGTCAATGCTACTTCGTCTTTGGGCACTACCCCGGGCAGCAGGATGTCCGACACGACATTGGTAGCTATTCGACCATACTTGTCACCTCAGTGTGAAAAGAAATAAACGAGGCATGCAAGGCGGTAACTATCACAATCATGGTCATCAAGGGAGAATAGTGGCTGTTCAGCCTCCTATTTTGTTGTAAGTTTTACTTTTACTGTTATTTACTATTTCAAATTTTTGCCTGCAGGTTCGATTCCTGCCTCAGTCATGGATGTGTGTGATGTTCTTAGCTTGTTTAGGTTTAAGTAGTTCTAAGTTCTAGGGGACTGATGACCTCAGATGTTAAGTCCCATAGTGCTCAGAGCCATTTGAAACATTTTTTTATGCCTGCAGGACAGTGATTATCTTAAACGTTACATGGTTATTATATTTTTCTTGATTCCTTTTTCTTTCTCTCTTCCCAAAACCTCTTTATTCCTTGGCTGTGTTCCTCTTTCCATTGCTCTGTGTTTTGTCTGTTTTCTCCTTTCTTTCAGTTCAAATTTTGTGTTTATAATTTTGTTTCTGAATTTGTCTCTTTCGTTTCTCATTTCAAAACTGATGCCTACATTTCTAGGCCTTCGTTTCTTCGTTGAATTTTTTACAAGATCGAAAATCCTCTTTGTGAGTCTGTTGTTGGTCATTCTATGTATGTGTCCATGGAATGTGAGTCGGCGTTTCGTGATCATGTCAATGAGCCTGTCTGTAGGTTCTTATAATTCTATGGTTGGTCTCTTCCGCTGTGTACTGCTCCAAAAATTTTGTCTGAGGATTTTACACACAATTTTTTTTGTCGATTCTGATGCGTAGTGTGCTTCTGGTAGTACAACTGTACTGTACTGCCGGAGTTATCATGTCTTGAAGTATTTCTTCTATTGTAGCGCTTCCATGTCGGTTTGTATGCTTCCTGTAAGTGTCTGTAATGGATGTGATATTTATCCGATAAATTTTATTTTGTAAGTGGTGCCTGTAAGTGTCTGTTGTTTGAGGGCTCTAGTTTTCCGTATTCTTCTAATGTGTCAAAGAGAATCTGCTCATCTATGGGACTGTAGGCCTTCATAATGTTCTCGCATGCGACTACAGTGTTGTTCGTTTGTCTTTCAGGAGCGTTCACAGGTTCCAAATTTTTTCAACGAAGGACCTTCTTTTTCTGAAACCTGCTTGGCATTCACCTTCATTGTATCGGCTTGTGGTTCAAGTCTCTGGAGTAATACCTAGGAGAGAATTTTGTGGGTGACCGTTAATAATAAGATATCTTTGTAGTTATTAGGGTCTTTCTTGTCGCCCTTTCTTTGGAGTGGGTGAATCAACGCCCATTTCCCTTCCTGTGCAATTTTCTCTGTATTTCACATTTCTTTAAGAATTTCATGGATTTTCTTTGTGATGGTTTGGTCTTTGACTTCAGAGGTCTCACAAATAATGCCGTCTTCTCCTGCGGCCCTGTTGTTTTTTAATTGTTTTGTAATTTCTTCTACATCTGTTACTGAAGGCGGCTTTGAATCTGTGTTTGGTACTGTTTTCGAGAAGAGTAATTTTTCTTTAGGCTTCTGGCAATTGTGGTATTTATCAAAATAATTTTTAAAAATTTTGCAGTTACCTTTAGTAATCGTTTCCATAGATCCATCTGGTTGTTTGAAGCAAATATTTGGACGCTGGTAACTATTTATTTGCTACCTGAATATTCTATAAAAATTTCTCGTGTTACTTCTCTTCCAGTCTCCTGGATTTCATTTAGTTTATTTTTGTCGTACGTAACCGGCTGGCGAGGCCGAGTGGTTCTAGGCGCTTCAGTCTGGAACCGCGTGACCGCTGCGGTCGCAGGTTCGAATCCTGCCACGAGCATGGATATGTGTGATGTCCTTAGGTTAGTTATGTTTACGTAGTTCTACGTTCTAGGGGACTGATGACCTCAGATGTTAAGTCCCATAGTGCTCAGAGCCATTTGAACCATATTTTGTCATACGTCCTTTTTACTCTTCTGACATCTTTCGACGATCGGTTCTCGACTTTGTGGGTATCTTGCCATGTCTCTTTTGTTCTGTTGCTGCTAAACCTCTTCCAAAACTGTATTCCACCTTCAGTGGCCTCATCACCCGTTGCGTTCGTCAGTGTACCTTTTCGTCCCCTGGGAGGCTGACACCAACGCATTGCGCTCTGAATTATCTTTGCGATATCTGTCTAGTTTCTTGTTGAACATTAATTAACTTATTCAATAATTTTGTAATTGTTTATCTTCAAGCATTCTGGGTCTGTTCTTGTAATTTTTTCTGTGTTATCTTTCTTTTTCATGACACTAGCGTAATCCGCCCCCCCCCATGAACCGTGGACCTTGCCGTTGGTGGGGAGGCTTGCATGCCTCAGCGATACAGATGGCCGTACCGTAGGTGCAACCACAACGGAGGGGTATCTGTAGAGAGGCCAGACAAACGTGTGGTTCCTGAAGAGGGGCAGCAGCCTTTTCAGTAGTTGCAGGGGCAACAGTCTGGATGATTGACTGATCTGGCCTTGTAACACTAACCAAAATGGCCTTGCTGTGCTGGTACTGCGAACGGCTGAAAGCAAGGGGAAACTACAGCCGTAATTTTTCCCGAGGGCATGCGGCTTTACTGTATGCATGGAGAGCTGCATCAAACCAGTCTCAGGACTGAAGACCACAACAACAACAACAGCGTAATTTTTACTTGTAGCAAGTGATGGTCGGACTCGAAGAATCCTTTGCGTATTCTCACACTCAGACTTTCTCTTTTATTTTTGCTTCTGACGGCTACGTGATCTATTTGAAATTCTTTCATTACGTTTTTGGAAGTTTTCCATGTTGTGAGTTTTCGTTTTGAGTTTTGAAATTTTTTAGCTAAAATTTTGACAGTAGAGTAACAGGTGTTCCGCCATTCTTGCTGGTGCGTTTGTGTTTTACTTTTAATATAATGTGGACTGGTTTGATATGTGAAATTTTTCCCATTCGTACAGAAATTTCATATTTTCATACTCTGTGGTGTTATGGTCACTGATTAACGGCTTTTATAATATTTTCTTTAGCATTTCATTTAGATTTTGTACATCTTGTTTTTAGATGAATGGCTTTTGCTCAGTTAACTGCTGCGACACCACACCAGGTGTGCGCATCGCGGCAGGGAGGCACAGTGGAGTGCGGTGGCGCCTCTGGGCGTCGTAAAGCCGCAGGCACGGCGAGTGCGGCTCGTGCGACTGCTGCGGTACCCTGTGCTGCGAAGTTTTACGTTCCTGGCGGCTGGCAGCGAAATGTGGTACAGCCCGCAGGCGCCTGCGGGAGGCGCGTCTGTCTCCCCGGATTGCGCGTTCCGAGCCGTTGCGGCCGGCGGCAGCCGCGCTGTTCATCCTACACGAGCAGCAACAGGCACTGGCGAGACACGATGCACTTGTTCTGTGTCTCCCCCAGACAGCAGCGCATGTATTTCACTTTGTCAGTTAGATGTCTCATAAGAAAAGCTTAACTTGCTTGTATGGGTGAAATATTATTCAACTACGAAGGTTAATATGCCGGGTGGTCAAAAAGTCAGTATAAATTTGAAAACTGAGTAAATCAGGGAATAATGTAGGTAGAGGGGTACAAATTGACACACATGCTTGGAATAACATGGGGTTTTATTAGAACCAATGAAATACAAAAGTTAAAAAAATGTCCGATAGATGGCGCTTCATCTGATCAGAATAGAAATAATTAGCATAACAACGTAAGACAAAGCAAAGAATATGTTCTTTAGAGGAAATGCTCAATATGTCCACCATCATTCCTCAACAATACCTGTAGCCGAGAAATAATGTTGTGAACAGCACTGTAATGCATGTTCGGAGTTATGGTGAGGTATTGGCGTCGGATGTTGTCTTTCAGCATCCCTAGAGATGTCAGTCGATCACGATACACTTGCGACTTCAGGCAACCCCAAAGCCAATAATCGCACGGACTGAGGTCTGGGGACCTGGGAGGCCAAGCATGACGAAAGTGGCGGCTGAGCACACGATCATCACCAAACGACACGCGCAAGAGATCTTTCACGCGTCTAGCAAAATGGGGTGGAGCGCCATCCTGCATAAACATCGTACGTTCCAGCAGGTGTTTGTCAGCCAGGCTGGGGATGATGCGATTCTGTAACATATCGGCGTACCTCTCACCCGTCACGGCAGCAGATACAAAACCAGAATCATGCATTTCCTCGAAGAAAAAACGCCCGATAACGGTAGATGTGGTAAATCCAACTCATACCGGAACTTTCTCGTCGTGCAATGGAGTTTCCACGACAGTTGTAGGATTTTCGGTAGCCCAAATTCAGCAGTGTTGGCGTTGACAGATCCTCGGAGCGTGAAATGAGCTTCGTCGGTCCACAACACGTTACTCAACCAATCGTCATCTTTCGCCATCTTTTGAAACGCCCACATCGCAATTGCCCTCCGCTTCACTAAATCGCCAGGTAACAGTTCGTGATGCCGATGGATTTTGCACGGATAGCATAGGAGGGTACGCCTATGTGCCAACCAAACAGTAGTGTATGGAATGCCGGTGCGACGTGCGACTGCACGAGCGCTGAGTTCCCCGTGCATAGACGAACCCGCTACAGTTTCCATTTCTTCCTGAACTGTCTCAGCAGTATTACGCCTTGGGCTCGGTCGGCCACTACGGGGTCTATCGTTTAAACAACCCGTGGCTTCGAACTTCGAAATCATTCTCGCCACAGATGCATATGTCAACGGATCTTTACCCGTTCGAATACCCTTCCTATGGCGATAGGATCGTAACGCTGAACTAGCACATTCCCCATTCTGATAATACAGCTTCACTAAAAGCGCCTTTCAGATAATGTCAACATGCTGCGACTGCTGGCGCATCTGATTCTCTCTCTCATTACAGCTCCTATTATACACTATTGTCATGCACAGTCACTGAGGTTTTGCTGTTCAGCGCCATCTATCGGATCTTTTGTGAACTTTTTTTTGGTTCTAATAAAACCCCATGTCGTTCCAAGCATGTGTGTCAATTTTTACCTCTCTATCTACATTATTCCGTGGTTTATTAAGTTTCCAAATTTATACTGACTTTTTGATCACCTGGTATGTTGTATTAACCCGTGATCTCGTTCTGGTCGCTACGAAGTTATTAACTGTGTATTACCGTTTTCTAAGGTGACGAAATTACTGCTGCACAAAACGTGCCATCGGTTCCAAAATGAAATTGATTCTTATCAAATTATCGTGTATTCTGACGACACAGTGAAAAGTCAGAAAACAGTTTTTCATCTTTGATACTTCACGGAATGTTTAAGGGAAGTATTACTGAATGATGAACGTGCGATAGGAAGCTCTATAAAGCTCACCTCTCGAAAGCATAAAATTCGTGTGTAATACATTGACTTATTTAAGGTTCTCGTCGTATTGTTAGGCTTCTAACGATACTGTCTAGCACATTGTATATGCAGAATGTTTCTTAGTTCCCATTTGAGTGCTTGGAGTGGGAAAAGACGAGATACTCTACATCACATGGAGATGGCATTTCACTTTGGTGTTGTAGGTACTGGAAATCTGGATACGGAAATCATCTCAAATACAGTGGTTTATCTAATAATTATAGCTCAGTTTGTATTACCTCACTTCAGGCTCAGTATGAAATTTCCAGTTTCTATATTTGGCTTATTCTATTAAAAGAAGTGGAAACTAAGTTAAGTGTTTTGCTTACATGTTGATGTCAAGAAATTTGGCCGCTGGAATGTGACATCTTTTCGTAACAATAGAGGCTTCTCAGCGTATTTATTATAATCTATACGTACCTTTGCTAGATAAACAAAGGTAGGATACATTGAAAAGCACAGGCCCCAATTCCATCCTCTGTTTTGAAACCAGTTACGAACGAAAAATTATTGGATTGTTGCATACGTACATAGCGTTTTTGTTTTCTATTTCGGTATTCCGGTTGCTATTGGTTTCTTTATCGTTGTAATTTTTTAACTAGAAATTCGCTGGCCGCTGGAATATGACATCTTTTCGTAACAATAGAAGCTTCTCAGCGTATTTATTATAATCTATACGTACCTTTGCTAGATAAACAAAGGTAGGATACATAGAAAAGCACAGGCCCCAATTCCATCCTCTGTTTTGAAACCAGTTACGAACGAAAAATTATTGGATTGTTGCATACGTACATAGCGTTTTTGTTTTCTATTTCGGTATTCCGGTTGCTATTGGTTTCTTTATCGTTGTAATTTTTTAACTAGAAATTCGCTGTTGCTGAGTTTATATATTGTCAATTTTTTCATTTTGAGATACTGAATGAAGCTGTGGACGCTACAAAATGGAGTGTCAGGTGGAGAAATTGGAACATTTCCAAAATATTCTTCTGTTTGATTTAATAGAGGGGTGACAGCAGCGGAGATAGGGAGACAAACAAACACATTTGTGCAGTGTATGAGGATAATTCCATTGGACACAGCACGACAAGAAAATGATTCTCGCGTTTTAAGGACATTTGTGACTATGCGTTTAGGAAGACCTTCAGGGCTTGATGAAGATCGTTTAAACACATTAATCTACAATGATCCACATCAGTGTACTAGAGAACTGACAAATGTGATGAACTGTGATCATTCCACCGTCATGCGACATTTACATGCAATGGGGGAGATTAAGAAACTGGGTGTGTGGGTATCGCATTTTCTAAGCCAAAATCAAAAAAATCTGCAGGTGGCCATATATGCATTTCTGCTTACTCCTTATCAATTCGCTCGCAACGACACCGAGCATTCCCTGCCTGTACCGTTACTGGTGAGTAGAAATAGTGTCTTTATGATAACAGGGAAAAGAAAGGAGTGGTTGAGCCCAAACAAAGCGTCAACTTGCTGTACAAAGACCTGCGCTCATCCACAAAAGACATGTTACGCATCTGGTGGAACGGGAAAGGCCAGGTCTACTATGAATTGTTTCCCCAAGGTGCAGCCATCACTTGTAACATTTACTGCCAAGAACTGAGCGGTCTTGCAGACACAATTGCAAAACGACGACCAGTAAGACTGCGTTAAGTGATACTATCCCAAGATAACGCCGGCACACATTTTGGCAGATTGTACAGGAGTTCGCTTGGAAAGTCATTACGCTTCCACCTTACTCATCTAACCTTGCACCCTTTGATTTTCCCCTCTTCCGCCTTCTGTCGAACAATCTTCAGGGAACTTCAATTCCGGATGAAAATGCGCTCCCAACATGGTTCGACGAGTTCTTCGCCTCAAAAACACTATTTCTACAGTCGCGGAATCGAAAAGTTACCCCAGCGTTGGCAGACTGTTGTAAACAGTGAAGGAGAATATTTTATTGATGACTAAGGTCTCTGTTATGTTTATATGTTGCGTTTATTAACTTTATAGAAAATCGAACCCGATAAAGGATTACTTACAAAAATACAATGTTCTCATCAGGATCGACAGCAAAGAAACACACACAACAATAATTCAGGTATACATGCCGACATTGCATGCAGAAGATGAAGAGGTAGGGAAAATACGTGAGGATATTGAACGGGTAGTTCGGTATGTAAAGGGAGATGGAGTTCTAATAGTCATGGGGGATTGTAATACTGTTGTAGGGGAAGCGATAAACGAAGTGTTGTGTTAGCTACTGTGGGAGTCAGTACCGACACAAACAAGGAAGAAGTTACGATGGCCGGTGGCAGGTATGATCTGTACGTAGCACTTTCTGATTAAGAGAACCTTTTTATTTCTAAAAAGGAAAGAAACATGACGTCTTATTATGAGGTGGCTTGATGTACTTCCTATGCCTTCCACACGCAATTACTTTTACGTTCTATTACTACTCTTCCTATTACTTAGTACTGATGCTCTTGAAGTCTGTGACCGAACTGGCCCCGAGCGGTGATGAGCGGCTGGTTAAATCAGCGTTGTAGGGGGCAAGACAATGTCTTCCTGGAGGTGTGGCGATGTCTGCTCTTCCCGTTGGCCAGCGGATAAGGGCCTTGTTGATGCCGTTTCCTTGCGGTACTCTGGTCGGCGAGCAGTCGATCCTTTAAGACTGCACAGAAATAGTTCCGGAGAATATGGACCCGGTTGAAGAAATGAGAGAGAAGAAAGGCTATTTGTGTTCTGGAATAAAGTTCAGTTAGTAATAGAGAATATTCTTTCAAGAGTTACAAGAGGGAAAGGGGCGTACTTGGGAAAGCGCGCGAAGATGTCGGGAAGATTCCGAAATCAGATAGTTTATTGTACGGCGTAACTGGGAGCATGTATAGACTCAAACCACAACAGAGTAATGATGAAGTGTAGGCCATAGCTTAAGAGACTAGACAAGAAGAATTTATGCCGAAAGAAGTTGGATACGGAAATGTTAAGGAATGAAGAGTTATGCTTGAAGTTCATTTAGGCTATGGACGCTGCTGTAAGGAATAGCTCAGAAGGCAGTTCAGTTGAAGAGAAATGGACATTACTGAAAAGGGTAATCAAAAGACAAAAAAAGAAAACGGAAAGCAAAACGTAGGTACAGGGGAGGTAACTGCAAAGAAGCCATTGGATATATATGAAATACTTCAGCTAATCAAAGAAAGAAGGATATACAATATTGTTGAGGGAAATTAAAGAACACAGAAAACAAGTCACATTGGAAAGAAGTACATGTACGATGAAGCTAAAGCGAAGTGACTGCATGCAAGATGCGAAGAAATCGAAAAAGAAGAGATTGAAGGATTGACTCAGCATACAGAAAAGTCCCAAACAAACTTCCATGAAAATAAAAGCAACGGCGGTAACGTTTAAAGAGCAATGGGAATTCCATTGTTAAATGCAGAGGAGAGAGCGCGTAGGTGGAAAGAGTACACTGAAAGTGCCTATGAGGCGGAGAACTTGTCTGATGATTTGATGGAAGTAGAAACAGGAGTCGATAGGGAAGAGAAAGGGAATCCAGTATTAGAACCAGAATTTAAAAAGGTTTTGGAAGATCTAAGATCAAATAAGGCAGAAGGGATAGAAACAATCCATCGTATTTTCTAAAAGCATTGGGAGAACTGACAATAAAACGACTTATTCACATTAGTGTGTAGAATGAATGAGCCTGGGGATATATCGTTAGAACTTCGGGAAAACATCGTACACACTATTCCGAAGACTGCAAGAGGCAACAAGTGCGAGAATTACCGAATATTCAGCTTAACAGTTCGTGCACACAAGTTGCTGACAAGAATCTTAAGAAGAATGGAAAATAAAATTGAGGATCTGCTACATGACGACCAGTTTGGCTTTAGGGAAAGTAAACGCAACAGAGGCAGTTTTGATGTAGCGGTTGATAATGGATGGAACGCCGACGAAAAATTAAGACACATTCATACTATTTGTCGACTCTGAAAAAATCATTCTACAATATGTTCGAAATTCCGAGAAAAATAAAGGTGAGCTATAGGGAAAGGATGTAAGATAGACTGTTCAGTCTATAGATCGATGAAGCATTGGCGGAACCAAAGAAAGTTTCAGGAGTGGAATTAAACGTGAAGGTGAAAGTATATCAGTGATAAGATTCTCTGATGACGTTCCCATCCTCAGTAAAACTTGAATGGAATGAACAGTCTAATGAGTACAGAATATGGACTGAGAATAAATAAAAAAAGACGAAAGTAATGAGAAGTAGCAGAACTGAGGGCGGGGAGAAACATAACATCTGAATTGGTCACCAAGAAGTAGATGAAGTTAAGAAATTTTGCTACCTATGCAGCAAAACGACCCATGACGGATGGAGCGAGGAGGATATAACAAGCAAAAAACACTGGCAAACACTGGATTCATAACCAGGAGGAATCTACTGGTATAAAACCTAAGCTCTGAGGAGAAAATTCCTGAAAATGTGCGTTTTGAGCACAGGACTATATGGTAGTAAGACATGGACTGTGTGAAAACCGGGACAGAAGATAACATAAGTATCTGAGATGTGCTACTACAAAAGAATGTTGAATATTAGATAGACCGATAAGGAATGAGAAGGTTCTTTGGCGAGTAAAGCAGTATATGGAAAAGACTTCCAAGAAGAAGAGACAGGATCATAGAGTATATGTTAAGACATCAAAGAGTAACCTCGATGCTATTAGAGGGAGCTGTAGAAGGCAAAAACTGTAGAGAAAGTCAGAGATTACAATAAATCCCGCAAACTACTGAAGACGAAGTTTGCAAGTTCTACTCTGATATCGAAAGCTGACGAAATTCCACTAGATTTGGTAGCATCATGAGGAATAAGAGGTGCAGCTAATAACTGGGTCCTAGCATATCTAGCGTACATGCAAAGAGTAGACACAACACAAATTTCAAATAACGAAAACATTTAGTGAAACACTTTAACAAACAAAGTAGCTTTGTTCAGGAACTCGTCAGTGTGCTATGTTAGGACCAGTACGGTTTCTGATACACATCACTGATATTGTCAGTAGTTTCAGTCATAGAAAAAGATTTTACTTACTGATGGTAGCGGTATTACTGTCACTGGGAGAACAAGAGAATTTCTAGAAGTGAAAGTAAATGAAACCATCGAGGAAATTTAGAAATGGTCGTTAGGCAGTCAACCTACATTGAACATAAAGAAAATAGATGCCAAATATTTCAGTTTGAAAAGGAAAAAATGGTCGTGTTAAATTAAAAATACTTATTACTTCTGAAAGTTGCTTAACATGAAGAATGAATGTTGATTCTAGGATTAAGTTGCGCCATCACTCAGAGACACTGGCAAACCGAACATCATCTCCGTGTTGAGCTCTTAGAGTCTTGTCATGAGTGTGTAATAGACGGTGTCTTTTAGTTACACATTATTAATGGTTACATGCAACTGTAAGCTCTGGAAATCATTTCTGAGGAAAAGTTCTATAATATATGAACACAGTTTTCAAACTACATGAAAGGGGTGACGAAAGGTAGCAAAATTAGCAATCAGACTGACTGAACACATCGATGAAAACTTGGGTATTTTACACCACTGGCCATTAAAATTGCTACACCACGAAGATGGCGCGCTACAGACGCGAAATTTAACCGACAGGTGATATGCAAATGATTAACTTTTCAAAGCGTTCACACAAGGTTGGCGCTGGTGGCAACACCTACAACGTGCTGACATGAGGAAAGTTTCCAACCCATTTCTCATCACAAACAGCAGTTGACCAGCGTTGCCTGCTGAAACGTTGTAGTGATGCCTCGTGTAAGGAGGAGAAATTCGTACCATCACGTCCCGACTTTGATAAAGGCCGGATTGTAGCCTATCGCGATTGAGGTTTATCGTATCGCGACATTTCTGCTCGCGTTGGTCGAGATCCAATGACTGTTACCAGAATATGGATGGAGTCGTTGGGTACAGGAGGGTAATATGGAACGCCGTACTGGATCCCAACGGGGAGTCGTTGGGTACAGGAGGGTAATATGGAACGCCGTACTGGATCCCAACGGCCTCGAATCACTAGCAGTCTGGATGACAGGCATGTTATCCGCATGGCTGTAATGGATCGTGCAGCCACGTCTCGATCCCTGAGTCAACATATGGGGACGTTTGCAATACAACAACCATCTGCACAAACAGTTCTACGACGTTTGCAGCAGCATGAACTATCAGCTCGGAGACCATGGCTACGGTTACCCCTGACGCTGCATCACAGACAGGAGCGCCGGAGATGGTGTACTCAAAGACGAACCTGGGTGCACGAATGGCATATTTTCGGATGAATCCAGGTTGTGTTTACAGCATCGTGATGGTCGCATCCGCGTCTGGCGACATCGCGGTGAACGCACATTGGAAGCGTGTATTCGTCATCGCCATACTGGCGTATCACCCGGCGTGATGGTATGGGGTGCCACTGGTTACACGTCTCAGTCACTTCTTGTTCGCATTGACGGCACTTTGAACAGTGGACGTTACATTTGTGTTATGACCCGTGGCTCTACCCTTCATTCGATCCGTGCGAAGCTCTACATTTCAGCAGGATAATGCACGACCACAAGTTGCAGGTCCTGTACGGGCCTTTCTGGATACAGAAGATGATCGACTGTTGCCCTGGCCAGCACATTCTCCAGATGTTTCACCAATTGAAAACGTCTGGTCAATGGTGGCCGAGCAACTGGCTCGTCACAATACGGCAGTCACTACTCTTGATGAACTGTGGTACTGTGTTGAAGGTACATGGGCATCTGTACCTGTACACGCCATCCAAGCTCTGTTTGACTCAATGAGCAGGCGTATTAAGGCTGTTATTACGGCCAGAGGTGGTTGTTCTGGCCGGCCGAAGTGGCCGTGCGGTTAAAGGCGCTGCAGTCTGGAACCGCAAGACCGCTACGGTCGCAGGTTCGAATCCTGCCTCGGGCATGGATGTTTGTGATGTCCTTAGGTTAGTTAGGTTTAACTAGTTCTAAGTTCTAGGGGACTAATGACCTCAGCAGTTGAGTCCCATAGTGCTCAGAGCCATTTGAACCATTTTTTGTGGTTGTTCTGGGTACTGAGTTCTTAGGATCTATGCACCCAAATTGCGTGAAAATGTAATCACATGTCAGTTCTAGTATAATATATTTGTCCAATGAATACCCGTTTATCATTTACATTTCTTCTTGGTGTAGCAATTTTAATGGCCAGTAGTGTAGCTACTTCAATTTCACCGAGTAAGTTCATTTACCGAGAAGTAGCGCACATCAGTAAATAAACTTTCAGCACCCGTACAAACCTCTGCCTGTGACCACAGAACAAGATGTTCTGACTGATCTCATATTTAAAAAGTATTAAAATTGAGGAAGGAACTGCCCAGGGAGAGAGATTAGTACCACTAAGTTCTTTAAAAATGAAACTAAAAAATACCCACTTAGCAACAGATTGCTTAGGGGAAATAGATTAGACCATCGGTAAGAAACATAATACAGCTACATAATAACAATAATATTAATAACAATAAAATTCTCATCTCACGTCACATTTCCGCACTTAAATGTTTTTGCATGTCATTCCTGAAAACTGTGCTCTGAAACTCTTCAATAGATAATTAGCAATGGTGGCCGAGCAACTGGCTCGTCACATGTGAGCACATCTCATCCATAGTGAAGGTATGCTGACGCAGTTATAGAAACAGGGAAACAGAAAACTGAAATACAAATATGGAAACCAAACAACGTCGCCATGGTTCTGGTCCCGCTTTTAGTGTGCGCGGTATTCCATGGAGAAGTAATAAAAACTTTGAGGTTTGCTGGCGACACTGTAATTCTGTCAGAGACGGCAGAGGACCTGGAAGAGCGGTGGAAGTGAAAGGGTATAGTCTTAAAAGGAGGATATAAGATGAACACCAACAAATGCAAAACGAGGACAATGAAATCAGGTGATGCTGAGGGAATTAGATTAGTAAATGAGACAAAGTAGTATATGTGTTTTGCTCTTTGAGGAGCAAAATAACTGATGATGGCCTAAGTAGCGAGGATATAAAATGTATACTGGCTTGGCAAGGAAAGCGATTCTGAAGGAGAGAAATTTGTTAACATCGAGTATAGATTTAAGTGTCAGGAAGAGTATTTGTATGGAGTGTAGCCACGTATGGAAGTGAAACGTGGAGGATAAATAGTTTAGACAAGAAGAGAATAGAAGCTTTCGAAATGTGGTGCTACAGAAGAATGCCGAAGATTAGATGGGTAGATCATGTAAGTAATGAGGAGGTACTGAATAGAATTGGGGAGAAGAGGAATTTGTGGCACAACTTGACTAGAAGAAGCGACCAGTTGGTAGGACACGTTCTGAGGCATCAATGGAACGTTTGTTTAATATCGGAGGGAAGCGCGGAGGGTAAAAATTGTAGAGGGAGACCAAGGCATGAATACACTAAACAGATTCAGAAGTATGTATTTTGCAGTAGTTACTCGTAGATGAAGAAGCTTTCATAGGATAGAGTAGCATGGAGAGCTGCATCACACCAATCTTTGGACTGAAGACCACAACAAAAACAACAGTAATCGGTACTGAGAAATGAAGGAACTGTTTAGCGCTAGTTTTTTTACTTTATGAAATAACTTCTTTATAAAATTTTATTGTACAGTATCGATAAACCGACAGTGGTTGCACTGTTTTAATCTAACTGGCCTTATATTCGGCTTATATTCGGGAGGGTGGAGGCTTCAGTCTTCAACCAGCCATGCTGATTTCGCTTTTCCGCGATTGATTGAATTACGTCGGGTGAATGGTGGGATGGCTACCACTATAAGGCAAAACTTGACCTAGAGTATGTAAGTGCTCGTATATATGAATCATGTTTTTTCCTTAAAACCTTAAAGCCGTAATACACTGAATGCGTAGTATCCTTGTGAAGGTAATCCAATGGTGAATAAAACAGTTACTTAGACTACTACTAATGTAGTATAACTACCATAGTGCGCATTATGAGTCATTTTTGCTAATAAATAATTCCAAAATTCACCTTTGCTGTAGATACCACAAACAATCGGGGAAGTATTTGTAAATACAACAGTACGCCCTTCTGTAAAGAAACTGTATGTGATCTATGAACTAGTTGCTAACTTTTATCTGTATCTGTGTCTGATTGAAACGCAATTACATACTCTAAGATCTACGTATAAATGCGAGCTGGAAAAACTGTCTACTTAAAAAGTTTAACTCTTCGCAATCTGTACTACATCGGACGAAGAGGACGTCAAGCAGCGTGCAGTCCCCTTACACTATTCGTCATATTGCTAGTTTTGTAAACAAAGAAACCAACACCATAACGAATTTATCATATTAATAGTCAATGTTACGTGTCATGATTTTCTTGTGTAGCTCATCACTAACAAACAAAGGAACCGTTGACCGAAGGAGAGCGGTGAGTATAATATCTGGTGTTCACTGGTAAACGTCTTGTATTCTTTCACCATATATGCATTCGACAGTGAATTTCATTATAAATAACATTTGCGATCATAAGTAAGGTTGTTGCTGACTCAGAAAATCTTTGGACTCCAGCTCCATAATTTGTGTGATAAGTTAACTAGGCAAAATATACAGTCAGCCTAAAATAATTTCCGCTGCACAGTTTCTTCTGCAGTGTGGACGACATTCCATTACTAACTGATACCAAGTACAGCTAAGAAAGAAGAAGAAAAAATTACTTCGATCACGGTTTACATGAGTGGTATTACAGACAAATGTGTTCATTCTTATTACATTTAAGCCAGCGTGCTATTTAGTAATCGGCAAATGGGTATAATGTAGCCACACTAATAAAAATTATGTGTATGTAGTCGGTAAACCTACTTTATCACATTACTTAGGAAAGGTCGTTAATTACCTGCAGAGCCTGTTACTAACTATCTATCTACAGAGACTGGGAAAATCATTGCCCAGTGGAGTTCCGAGAAGCCACTCCCCCTCCCCATTCTCCGGGAAAGGCCAGATGGACACTAAACTTTGGTCTGCATTTGTGTGCCGAGATATTGGCACAACGGAGATTTCTGAAGGGACCTGACAATTTTTGCAAACTATTGGGGTACAGATTTTAGTTAGTGAGTGTGTTTCCTTTAGTGTAAGAGAGCTTTACACAACATCTGTGAAAGTTGCTGTCAAATAATTCCATTTGCGAGTCACCAGTGTTCGCCAGTCAAATGTAAGGACATGTTCATAAGACATTTGAACAGAGAAACAGGCTAGAAAGAAGATGGAGGGATCTCTGATGCCAACACAGTTTCCGATCCTGATGTGTAGCACATGAATGTCTTGTGAGAGTTCACGTAAGTGCTGACCATCAGAGTGGGAAAACAATAAACTCAGTGCCTTGTCCAACCAGCATCTTCATGCAATGTATCATGCCCGGCCGTGCAGCCAGCCAACTCATGCGAGCAGCATGATTTGCTTGACCTTCAAGTCAGACTGGTTACTGCCTGGTAATGACATGCATTAAACCAATCCAGTTGATGTTCAGCAGGCAGTGTTCTGTTCTGCTCAAGGTAATAAATAATGATCTAGGAAACAGACACTGACATAATTATTAACACAATGAAAATACTAATGTAACAACTTTCAGGTATGTATGTCATGGTAAAATATGGACTTTGTCAGAACAAGTTAAGTAAAAAATTATTAAAACCAGTCTTTCCATTGCCCATATCAAATGCTTTGCGAAAATAAAGTTTACTGTGCTCACATTCCCGCAGATGACACGCGTTTTCCCTTTATTTTTGTAAATTTACTACACGTAAATTTTTATATTTACAGAAAAATTTTTGAACTTAAGTATATTAACGTCAAATAACTTCACAATGTGGGTCTAGCTAAAATTACACCTACATTAAATGATGCTCAGCTAATTTATTACTACAGGATTCTTCAAATTAAATCATTTAATAGAACCAACAAATCAATTAAGAACTGGTCGACATCAAAAATATCATTACCATTTCCTATAATGGTTAACTGCCATTTTCCTTACATTCAGTATCGTTACACCGCTTCATACTTTGACGCCCCTGAGCTTTGCAATATATTTAATTTTATCCAAGTATAATAAACCTGGAACTGTACTGTTATTGTCATTGAACAAGTAAGGTTTCTCCAAAGGTTTCTACATCTACATCTACATCTACATTGATACTCCGCAAGCCACCCAACGGTGTGTGGCGGAGGGCACTTTACGTGCCACTGTCATTACCTCCCTTTCCTGTTCCAGTCGCGTATGGTTCGCGGGAAGAACGACTGTCTGAAAGCCTCCGTGCGCGCTCTAATCTCTCTAATTTTACATTCGTGATCTCCTCGGGAGGTATAAGTAGGGGGAAGCAATATATTCGATACCTCATCCAGAAACGCACCCTCTCGAAACCTGGCGAGCAATCTACACCGCGATGCAGAGCGCCTCTCTTGCAGAGTCTGCCACTTGAGTTTATTAAACATCTCCGTAACGCTTTCACGGTTACCAAATAACCCTGTGACGAAACGCGCCGCTCTTCTTTGGATCTTCTCTATCTCCTCCGTCAGACCGATCTGGTACGGATCCCACACTGATGAGCAATACTCAAGTATAGGTCGAACGAGTGTTTTGTAAGCCACCTCCTTTGTTGATGGACTACATTTTCTAAGGACTCTCCCAATGAATCTCAACCTGGTACCCGCCTTACCAACAATTAATTTTATATGATCATTCCACTTCAAATCGTTCCGCACGCATACTCCCAGATATTTTACAGAAGTAACTGCTACCAGTGTTTGTTCCGCTATCATATAATCATACAATAAAGGATCCTTCTTTCTATGTATTCGCAATACATTACATTTGTCTGTGTTAAGGGTCAGTTGCCACTCCCTGCACCAAGTGCCTATCCGCTGCAGATCTTCCTGCATTTCGCTACAATTTTCTAATGCTGCAACTTCTCTGTATACTACAGCATCATCCGCGAAAAGCCGCATGGAACTTCCGACACTATCTACTAAGTCATTTATATATATTGTGAAAAGCAATGGTCCCATAACACTCCCCTGTGGCACGCCAGAGGTTACTTTAACGTCTGTAGACGTCTCTCCATTGATAACAACATGCTGTGTTCTGTTTGCTAAAAACTCTTCAATCCAGCCACACAGCTGGTCTGATATTCCGTAGGCTCTTACTTTGTTTATCAGGCGACAGTGCGGAACTGTATCGAACGCCTTCCGGAAGTCAAGAAAAATAGCATCTACCTGGGAGCCTGTATCTAATATTTTCTGGGTCTCATGAACAAATAAGGCGAGTTGGGTCTCACACGATCGCTGTTTCCGGAATCCATGTTGATTCCTACATAGTAGATTCTGGATTTCCAGAAATGACATGATACGCGAGCAAAAAACATGTTCTAAAATTCTACAAGAGATCGACGTAAGAGATATAGGTCTATAGTTTTGCGCATCTGCTCGACGACCCTTCTTGAAGACTGGGACTATCTGTGCTCTTTTCCAATCATTTGGAACTCTCCGTTCCTCTAGAGACTTGCGGTACACGGCTGTTAGAAGGGGGGCAAGTTCTTTCGCGTACTCTGTGTAGAAACGAATTGGTATCCCGTCAGGTCCAGTGGCCTTTCCTCTATTGAGTGATTCCAGTTGCTTTTCTATTCCTAGCGATTGCGCATCTTACAAAAGAAGATAATTCATGAGGAACATTCGCATTCTTCTCTTTTGTCTATTCCGTGACACACAAAAAAATGACTCTGAGCACTATGGGACTTAATATCTGAGGTCATCAGTCCCCCAGAACTTAGAACTACTTAAACCTTACTAACCCAAGGACACCACACACATCCATGCCCGAGGCAGGATTCGAACCTGCGAACGTAGCGGTCGCTCGGTTCCAGACTGTAGCACCTAGAACCGCTCGGCCACACCGGCCGGCCCGTGACACACAGTCTACGTAAAAAATTTATTACTTAGTAATTGACAATTGTGTTTTAAATGACTGGGAAGATACAGCAGAAAAGATTGAATGATATTACCAGAGATGAACTTAGAGAAGTTTCATTTGTTCGATATCACTAAGATTTCTTTTAATGTTGATGAAATCAATAAGCAGCAGCAACATTATTATGAGACAGTTATTGAATCAGTTAGTATATGAACTGAATATTGTAAATACATTTATTTCTATGTAGACTGGAGACATAGAATCATGGCGTAGAATGTATTTGGACATGTCTGGAAGTATCTGAAGTTCACCAGAATTTTTTGAGAAAGGTATTGTACCCAGTACATTTGCAGCATGAGAGTAACAAGAATGTACATATTGAAACTATTAACTTCAGTATAAACTTGACTGACATCATTACCGTAGAACATGAAGATCAGTTTCACTGACAGATATTATAGTTTCTTTATCATGAACTAATGGTAACTAATTTATAGTGACAAATAACTTTAATTCCCCCCTCAAACCTTTATAACGGTTGCTCCATTGTAGGCAATCAACTCTTACTTTTCATCTACAATACTGAGGAAAATTTATGCACCTTTATAATGTACTACAATAAAGGATAATGGTGCTGATTTTCATTTGCCTTTACGCAGACAGCATAAAAAAGTAATGACAAGTACAGAGATCTCAGTTGCAACAATTAGGAATGAAGCGGAGTGTGAACTGGAACGAGGAAAAAAAATGCTTAGGTAAACCAAAAATCCAATTTCGCTCTTTCATTTTCTGAAACAAAAACTGATCAACCCTCCTATATTAATAGTGTTCCACTTCGCACAATCAACTACCTCTGTACTACTTGACATAATCAGTACCTGCTGTACAGTCTAGATTGACATACCATAGTGAGGATGAAGGCATCATTGCACACTGATGTTGTGGCGGAGCAAAATGTAATCACTCTTTAATGGGCATTTTTGAATGCCTATGTTGTCCTGAGAACCTGTTCGCACGTTATACGTGCGTCAGATGACGCAAAACAGTGCATGTGTCTGTCTACTGGCCGAATCTTACACCATTCCTTAATCCAACTTCCATCTGGTTCAGTGCATAGACCGCCATAATGCTGCACAGGCTCCCATCAATCAGCAGTATTAGCTTAGCATTCCGTTTTAAAACCAATAGTCCCTGAGATATTGAAATTTACTTAAAACTTCAACTTTTCACATTGCATAAGGAATAGTTTTAGTATACTGGTATGACATTGTATACGTATCATACAGTGATATGTTGTTAAATAACGGTTTGTCAAATCACAGCCATTAACAACAAAAGTAATATTTAGGCTATTACACATATTCTCGGAACATTCTGTTCGTTTTAAGTGGATTTCGATTAATAATATAGGCATTTCATAGAGTGAACGAAGAGATTAAGTATGAATGGGCGTGTATCTAATATGTAGACATTTAGTGGATCATGTTTTCGGTGTGAAAGGTAGAATGTAAGAACTACGGATATTTATGTCGAGAAAGTAGTATCTTTACTTCAGTCCTTGCGACGCGTAAGGATATTGTTATTTAAAATTTATCTGGCACTTTTTGAGAATGTAGTTTAGCTGATCATGCGAATTCATTAAAGATTTATGATTTTCCAGATAGATGAAGTACCTAGTTATACAAGAACAGATACAATACTCAGTAGCCACAGTATGTTTCAGGCAATCAGAGAAGAGGCGTGGTACCGTGTTGTGTTGTCAGGAGACGAGCTGCTCGACCTAAAGAATCGAGGAGCAGGGACATCTCATCGAGTGTCTCTTTAGTGGTTCTGAAAATTTCAGTGACATGTTTAATAAAGCACTTATACTTGGACAGTGTAAAGCGAACAATATTTTTAATTTTCCAGTCGGGTTATTTTTCTATGAGGTTTTAGCCAAAGTGAAAGATGTCTTTTTTCGTTACAAGTCGAAGCACCGTGTGGCATATCATGCAGACTTTATTTTAGAGACAATGTGTCGAAGGAAAGTAAGGAACAGTTCAATATGTTGGCGGAAAAAACTTGCCATTAAACATTGTGTGACCATTTGACCGACTTTGCATTGATTACTGATTGGACGGTCTGTGGTTCGGTATGGATACTGACAGTTAATCAAAATTTTTAGAACAAGTGAAATGAATAGTGAAGTAATAAATGAACATTAACTTTTGCGCCAGGAAGTGTGCGTTGGGAACATTTGTCATTTTGTATGGACGTGTTGGCAGGACTTCGTGACATATCTATTAGATTACAGTACATTTATTTCACAAGGAGTTACCTCATTAAACTAGTGAATCTACTCGGTTCAGTCACGCTTATGTGACGACTGCCTATGTTCGATGTCAAATTCTCGCAGAAGGCGGGTATCAGCACTAGCTGTGGAGGATTTATATGTTTGTCAGGGGGAACTGGAAAACGCTGTAGTAGTTATCACAATGTGAAAACGGAGCAATTTATCTTAAGTCCAGAAAGCATGCTCATTGACGTTCCGGGCAAGGGTGGAAGCTATTCCGAAATGGCTAAAGTTCTATACTGTTCGACTGCCGCCGTGCTTAAAGTATACATTGCATGGCAAAATGGCGCTATCCAGAACCTTCGCTGAGGCCACTGTGGCGCACCACCTGCCACAGATATCAGTGGTGAACGGCGGCTGCGGAGATGTGTATGAGTGAACGGAAGTGCAATTGTTGAGCAGTTGACAGCCCAGATGAACCAAAGGGCTACCACTATGTCTCCTCAACGACCGCTCTGTGAACGTTGCTGCGTATGAATCTCCGCAGCAGGCGCCTTTTTGATGAACCCATTGCTGATTGCTGTTCATCAGTGAAGAAGGCTTGAATTTGCAGGCAAATACCGCAACTGGACGTCCACTGTGTGGCGAAAGGTGACCTTTTCAGATGAATCACCATAGGACAGATGGCTGTTAGTGTGTACAGCCGAGCAACAATCGTCAAAGGGGTTCAGGCCGGAGGAGGGAGCGTTATAGTCTGTGGAACGTTATCGTGGCATTCCGTGTTGATCTCCTCATTCTGGAAACAACAATGGATTTATGTATGCATGCATCTGTCCTTGATGACCATGTCCACCCCTACATTAAGTTCGTTCTTTCCACGGCGCGACGGCATCTGTGAGTATGAGAACGCCAAGTGTCACAGAGTGTGTTATTCAAAATACCATGTGTGTTTAACGTGCCGCCTTGGCCACCAAGATCAACGGATTCAAGCCAAATAGAAAAAATGAGGACGACCTCGAAGGGGCTGTTTGCGCCATGGATCCTCAACCACGAAACCTGTGCAGCTGGCCACGGCACAGGAGTCAGTATGAGCCCACATTCCTTTGAGCACCTTACAAAACCTTCCTGACCATGTCCCTGCATGTCAGTGCTGCAAATGGTGGTTATTCGGGCTGTTGACAGATGGTCACATTAATGTAATTTGACCCATTAGACCGTGATGTATGGAATGGACTTTTAGCGGATTAATACACTACTGGCCATTGAAATTGCTACACCGCGATGATGGCGTGCTATAGACGCGAAACTTAACCGACAGGAAGAAGATACTGTGATATGCAAATGATAAGCTTTTCAGAGCATTCACGCAAGTTTGGACCAGTGGCAACACCTACAACCTGCTGACATGACGAAAGTTTCCAACCGATTTCTCACACACAAACAGCAGTTGACAGGCGTTGCCTGGTGAAACGTTGTTGGGCTGTCTCGTGTAAGGAGGAGAAATGCCTACCATCACGTTTCTGACTTTGATGAAGGTCAGATTGTAGCCTATAGCGATTGCGGTTTATCGTATCGCGACATTGGTGTTCGCGTTGGTCGAGATCCAATGGCTGTTATCAGAATATGGAATCGGTGGATTCAGGAGGATAATACGGAATGCCATGCTGGATCCCAACGGCCTCGTATCACTAGCAGTCGAGAGGACAGACATCTAATTAGCATGGCTGTGACGCATCGTGCAGCCACGTCTCGATCCCTGAGTCAACAGATGGGGACGTTTGCAAGACAACAACCATCTGCACGAACAGTTCGACGACGTTTGCAGCAGCATGGACTATCAGCTCAGAGACCATGGCTGCGGTTACCCTTGACGTTGCATCACAGACAGGAGCGCCTGCGATGGTGTACTCAACGACGAACCTGGGTGCACGAAAGGTAAAACGTAATTTTTTTAGGATGAATCCAGGTTCTGTTTACAGCATCATGATGGTCGCATCGGTGTTTGGTGATATCGCAGTGAACGCACATTGGAAGCGTGTATTCGTCATCGCCACACTGGTGTATCACCCGGCGTGATGGTATGGGGTGCCATTGGTTACACGTCTCAGTCACCTCTTGTTCTCATTGACGGCACTTTGAACAGTGGACGTTACATTTCAGATGTGTTACGACCCGTGGCTCTAACCTTCATTCGATCCCTGCGAAACCCTACATTTCAGCAGGGTAATGCACAACCGCATGTTGCAATTCCTGTACGGGCCTTTCTGGATACAGAAAATTTTCGGCTGCTGCCCTGGCCAACACATTGAAAACGTCTGGTCAATGGTGGCCGAGCAACTGTCTCGTCACAATACGCCAGTCACTACTCTTGATGAACTGTTGTATCGTGTTGAAATTGCATGGGCAGCTGTACCTGTACACGCCATCCAAGCTCTATTTGATTCAATGCCCAGGCGTATCAAGGCCGTTGTTCTGGGTACTGATTTCTCAAGATCTATGCAGCCAAATTGTATGAAAATGTAACCACATGTCAGTTCTAGTATAATATACTTGTCCAATGAATACCCGTTTATCATCTGCATTTCTTCTTGGTGTAGCAATTTTAATGGCCAGTAGTGTAGTAAATACAATGCAGTCCAAGTGCACATCACACGGTCAACTTTAGCGGAATTTTCTTGACCGAAGTGCATCGTGTGTCGCTCTACAACAAGCAGTGACTTTGTGGAACTTACTGAAGTAAGTGACCAATACGTGGGAAGGCACCAAAAGCCGGCCGAAGTGGCCGTGCGGTTAAAGGCGCTGCAGTTGGAACCGCAAGACCGCTACGGTCGCAGGTTCGAATCCTGCCTCGGGCATGGATGTTTGTGATGTCTTTAGGTTAGTTAGGTTTAACTAGTTCTAAGTTCTAGGGGACTAATGACCTCAGCAGTTGAGTCCCATAGTGCTCAGAGCCATTTGAACCATTTTGAAGGCACCAAACCTCGAAATCTAGGGTGTAAATCCTTCTGAACAGATTCTAATTTTGACCTCAGAATGTTTAAACTAATTATACAAATGGAAGATTAAATTAACGTAATTTCATTCAACTTTACAAAACGAACCTGAAGCTTAGAAGCCTGTTGAAGCTACTTAGAACTCAGTTAGGGATGTGATTGCAACATAAAATCAGAAAGTCCTTGTTAATTAATTTGCATATTTGATTTTGTGTGACAAGAGGAATCTTATACGTGTATTGGTTGAACTAATGCAAAATTTGTATTAATTTGCAGTAGCGGAACCAATCATGTATATCTTGTGAAATGTGCGTAGTATGTTTGGCTCGTAGTAGCAGTTACAATTTAATGGAATTCAACCTTTTCTTTAAATCGATGGCTTCCCGTAAGGCAGCTGTCATTTCCATAATGCTAAACACTTGTCAGCTGTGAGTTAATGAAACCGACATTTCGGCAATAGTCGCAGTGTTCTCTGGTTCCACTGGTACACGTTTTTGTCCAGTGTCCAGGATATTTCGTAGCAGTTCTCTACATTCTTCGCAGTGATGCATAACCGTTGATTTCACTGATCTCCAGTAGTGGAATGGTTGGCAAAATTTGATTAGATTGGTTTCCATTGGCTGAGAGAGGAGATCTGCCCTCGTTGTTCAGTGCGTCTTCTAGAGAGATCGGAAGATCCATGTTAGGCTTCCCCAAGGTAAGGTAGACGCGGCGTACACAATGGGCATAAACAATTTGAACTGCGAATAAGGATAAGTTTTCATTTCTTACCTCTCAGAAGAGAATAAAATTGACGGGTAACTATAATTATGATGTGATGTCATACTTAGTACAGGAGCATGAGGAAATATAATGCAGCCGGGACAACACAGTATACCAGCAAACACAGTGGAAGGGCACTGAAACCTTGACCGAAACGTAAGTGTCACAGAGAAGTACTTGTTTTACCGCATGACGCGACACCATACCCAGAAAACCTTTTACTAATTCTGGATGCGGCAGCCTACGCACCTACAACACAAGTTTATTTCATGTACTACTAATATTGGAACAATGGTCCAGTCGTTCAGAAATGCACTGACCCAGTGAAATCCGAGGAAAGATAAAAACTGATCAAAATAGATGGGTGACAGATGAAATAAAATAATGAATTATTAGTCTTGTTACATGTGTTGTGTAGCTAATTAGTCTTTTGGACGATTTAATGTAGCGCTCCACGACTTCCTCTTCTGCGTAAACCGTTTTAACTCACAGTAAGAGCTACACACTGCGTCCTCATTTGTTGCATATGTTCCAGTCCTGATTCACCTGCAGTCATTAGCTTCTACAGTTCCTTCTAGTACCACACAAGTGATTCCTTGATGCCTTAAAACATAAGTTGTCTCCTGGTTAGTGTCTTTCACATAAGCCGCTCATCGACTACTTCATGGTCCTCAGTTATGATGTTAAGTAAATCGCTAATGTCACTCTTACTACTCCTCATTAGTTTCGTCTTTCATCGGTTTACTATCAGTCCATATTATATTCTCATTAAACTGTTCATTCCATTTAAAAGGTACAACAATAACTTCCCCATTTCCACTAAGTATGATAATGTTATAAGCGAATATAAACAGGGATAGCTTTTCACATTGAACTTTAACCCGACTGGTGAATCGTTCTTTTACTTTCGTCATTGCCCCACCACATTGTGGTGAAACGGGTTCATGTGAAACGTATTTAGATTATGAATTGATCGTGTGCTGTCCAGACTTGTCCACAACTCCTGGTAAGTAATTCCTTTTGACTCTACATCGTTTATTCTATTGCAGCTTCGCCTCATCTGAGGAAGAATTCGGTGGGAGAGGAAAAATTCTTTCTTGATAATATTTATCTGATTCTGTCCTAATACAGTTGTTGATTCTGTTTGTCGAAGTATATGTAGGCGAAATATATTGAAAACTGGAATATTGGTTCATATTTTAAGCAGTTATCACAATTTGTAGATCTTCTCCAATATACGTAATCCATTGATTAAAGTTTTCACATGAAGTACGTTTGATAATAAACTTCTTCGCAGACATACACAGATCAGCCAGAACATTATAACCACCTATCTAATAGCCAGTATGTCCACCTTTGACACAGATAACAGCGGCGACTCGTAGTGGCATGGAAGCAGTGAGCACTTGGAAGGTCGTCAGAGTTTGCACAACGTCTGCACACACAAGTCACCTGATTCCTGTAAAGTACGGGGAGTAAGGCGATAAGCTCGCTACGGTCTATCACATCCCAGATGTGCGTGATCGGGTTCAGATCTGGTGAGCTGAGGAGCCAGCACATCAATGGGAACTCGCCACTGTGTTCCTCGAAGAACTCCATTACACTCCTGGCCTTGTGACATGGCGCACTATCTTGCTGAAAAATGCCACTATCGTCAGGAAACATGATCGTCATGAAGGAGTTTACTTGCTCTGCAACCAGTGTACGATGATCCTTGGCGATCAAGGAGCCTTGCACGAGCTCTGGACCAATGGATGTCCACGTCACTACCCCCTAGAGCATAATAGTGCCTCCGCCAGCGTGTCTCCGTTCCGCAGTGCAGGTGTCAAACAGTTGTTCCCGGGAAGACGATGGATTAGCCCCTCCCCATCGGCACGATGAAGAAGGTATCGGGATTTATCAGATCATGCAACGCTCTGCTACTGCACCAACGTCCAGTTACCGATGTCGTGGTGTTACCATTGGCACATGCATGCGTCGTCGGTTGCGGAGGTCCATCGTTAGGAGAGTTCGTGGCACTGTGGCTTCAGGCACTATTGTATACTGCCCCGTATTAAAGTCTAATTTAGTTCTGACACGGTTCGCCACTAGTCATGTTTCACAAGTCTGCCCAGCTTCCGACGACCGACATCTGTAATGGGGCGTGGCTGCCCAAACCGACGACGAAGTCTTGACGTGGTTTCACCATGGTTTTGCCTCTTGTTGAAGACACTGCCCTAGCGCTCCTCGGGCAGCCGGCAAGTTTTTCAGTTTCCGAGGCTCTCGTAGCGTTCCTCCAGACCATCACAACCTTCCCTCGGTCAGATTCAGATCACGTGCCTTCCACATTCTACACATGGACAGCACGCTCACTGATACTACATGCACCGTGTGTCTGTTCCCTGAGAAATGTGTGTCTGACTAACAGTAATTCCTCGCCAAGTCACGCTGCTATGCCTGGAAAAGTTCACATTGGCCGCAGGTCGGTTGTTTGATAAGTGTATCACGTAATGTGGATACCTCCAGAGTTATTAATTATCTGAGTAGCGTCAGCCACTGTAGCTGAGTGGACAGCGCGCCGACTTGTCATGCTCGGGGTCAGGGTTCGGCTTCCGGCTGGATTGGACATTTTATCCGCTCAGGCACTGGTTGGTTGTGTCGTCTTCATCACCATTATTTCATCACCGACGGGCAAGTCGCCGGCGTCACCTCAAAAGACTTGCATGAGGCGATCAGGTCTATCCGCAGGCAGGCCCTCGCCACAAGACATTTCATTTTATTTTATCTGCTTAGTAACTTCAACTGTGTTTATTTGTCATCAGCGATTAAATATTACGTGATGTATTAAAAATCTTAACTCAGGTACAACTTGACTCCAGCGTGGGCAAAAAGCTACAACACACAAAATTAACCACCTCAATGTTTTTAAAGTCTCTGTATCTTCACAATGCAATGTTCTTCAGACATGTATACATTTCTGAGGGAACAGACACTGTCATTGACGATTACAGGTATGGTAAACATTAAAAACTAGAATGGCACTCTGCAACTATGTGTTTGACGTCAGCGATTTGTGATACATGACAATTTGTGCTGGACCAGGACTCGAACCTGAGTTTCCTCGCCGTCGCGTTAACCACTTCGGCTGTCCGAGCACGCCTCCAGGATCGACCCAGACTTAGACATAATTCTTATGCTTGCACAATTCGGAATCCGGCATAGGGAGAAATTTATATCGCTGTTTCAGCTATTTGTCTCCCTCAGCGGGAATCACGAATTGTGTGACATATGGAGGTTTGGACCGGGTGCGTGGTCGGGTAACCGAATTGGTTACTGCGACCATTCACGATAATTGAGAAATCCGGGTTCGAGTCATGGTTCGACAAAAATTATCAAGTGTCGCAAGCCGCTGACGTCAGTACATAGTCGCAGAGTGCGATTCTACTTCATAATGTTAACTACATTCATCATGATTCGTTTGCTTCATTTTACAATCCTTACGGTGCGGCTTCAAGCCTGTGGCCGAGGTAGACGGCCGTCGTAAAGGTGGTGCTTAATACGGAGACGTGAGAATCCTGCTCCTTGCTAAGAACAGCCCGCAGCGCTCGCCAGGTCTCCGTGACGTGACTGTAACAAAATAAGAAACAAACAAACTATTAGTTGTTTCTCTTAATCGAATTATTACTGTGATAAATTATCCAATTAATCTTATACCGTACTATCGTGGAAGCGAAGTTCTTGGCTATACCACACGATTTTCTTATCACTGCAGTATACAAAGTGAACAGTAGCGGAGTAAGACTGCGTCCCTATCTTATGCACTTTCTAATCCAAGCATTTGTTTAATTGTCTTCTCTTCTCATTGTCATCTATAGGTTCTCAGACTAAAAATGCTACTACCACAGCACAAAAAGAGGAATATGAAGAAAGTATAGGTGGCACAAAAGAAGAAGTCCGGTTGCACTGTGGAGTGGCAGAGTAAATAAAATAACAAGATTTCCGATTTGAAGAAATAGTTGCGTTAAAAAAGCTATTTTGTAACGCAAATAGTGTGCTATTTCCTCACATCGGAATAATTCTTCAAAAACAGTTGCTGAAAATGATGGAAGGAGACATGTGATAGGAAGTGCTGACATAGTCGGCGCTCGGCGCCTCCAACAGAAACTGCAACGTGTAACTTCACCAAGTGATTTTGACACTACAACTGCTAGGTCACTGGCGTTTCCAGAAGTGGAAAAGACAGGGTGGTCGATATGAAGTGTTCCAGACAAATGCGATGTGTGACGAAACTTAGTGACGGACTCAACGGACACCTTCTATTGTGGCACTTGCACGCAGTTACTGTTGTTAAGAAAGTGTTTATCGCCAAGCGTGCACGTTCTCCTTTCAGTTCTTGCTTGTTTATGTTCAGAATATCTAATAATAAATAGTACTTAAATATGCAGCTCTAAAGCCGGCAGTATATTTCTAATGTGCAGCCGATATTTGTGTAGGCTGGTACGTCGATATTTTTACTGACGATATATCGGTATACATATACTGCTTTTGTTATGTCGAGAGCCGATAATGACGTTTTTCTAAATATCGATATAGCTGATACCCAATCTTTTTAAAAATATCAGCAGTCGTAATGCAATCTTCGTACGTAATACTCATGTAAATATTTGCTCTTGAGAAAGAGAATAAATACTCGAAACGTGTTGTACTAAGCGTAAAAGATACGTAAATGGTGCAATGTTTCATTATTTAAACGAAGCCATTTTATCCTTGTTGATGGCAGTGAAATACACTAGATACCACCACGTTTCCGTAAGATCTACTGATCGTTCCCATTATTGGTGCAGCATGAGTTAGATAAGCGATTCTTAGATTCTCTTTCGCTGTCTCAGTCCCAATCTCTTTTGCAGGCGATCTCCATTTTGTCTGCAGAACCCACTCACTTTGACCATTTAAGTAACCATTTCCTCGGAGCACTATCCGTAGATGCAGTATTTCTTTGGCGATCATGTTACAAACTTTCCGGAAAGACGGAGAAGGTTAAATGTTTCCGTCGGAAGGAAGGGACGCTAGTCCGAAAACGAACTAATCGAATGGTGTAAGCAAGAATCCGAAATCTGATCATGACGTACAGAATTCCCACTGAATACGCCTCAGTACCCTCAGATAATTTCCTGTTATGACGGACTAGCAACGATACACGTAACTTGATGTCAGAGAGACCGAAAATCCTAACTGTACGGTACTATTGAATTACTGAATTCCATTTACCGGCAGAAGTTTCAAGGTGCTACATTTACAACTGTTGTTGTCCCGAGCGTAATTGCAGGCATAACATCGTCGCAGGGAGGGAAACAAGAGGGGAAAACTTGGTTTAACGTATAGTCGACATCGAGATCATTAGAGACGGAGCACATGCTCGGACTGTGACAAGGATTGGGAAAGAAATCGTCCGTACCTTTTCAAGGAAACCATCCCGGCATTTACCTGGACCGATTTAGGGAAATCAAGGAACACCTAAATCCAGTCGCGGGTTTGAACCGTCGTCCTCCCGATCGCGAGTCCAGTGGGCACCGCTGAATAAAGTTCAGTGGTTCCCATCGTTTTAACCCATGTCACACACAGCGAGAGTTCTTCCCAGGAGATCCACTCCAGTCTCGAAAGTTGTCTTGTTAACAAGACGTTTCACATGGTGCCATGGAAGAAATCAAGTGGCGTGAATCGGTTGAATGTGCTCGCCACAAAACAGGACCCCTTATTCCAATCCGCTTTTCGGGACGTGTCTGATCCAGGTACTCACAAACCCGCCGTCCAAAGTGAGGCGTGTCTCCATCACGTGGGAACCATACCCGCTGCCGAATAACAATGCTATATGTTTCAGAAACCTGTGTAGTACGTGACTAATACACACTTTGTACACTTGTGTACTGAAGCCGGAAGGAATAAGAAACGGACTTGGAGCGTAATCTTTGTCTATGGCTGCCCACACCTTGACTGTTAATGGCTAATCACAACTGTAGCTTGGGATTCTCATCAGCCCAGAGATGACCATTGCGACTATTTCATATCTGGTGAAATCCACTTCATTCACATGGAGGTGATGATGGACTTTAAAGGCACTGCGACCCACAGCCAGTGGGCAAAGAAGACACGAGGTCCGAAATCAGCATAAGTGAAAGCAAGTACATTCTGTGGATGATATGTGTGTTTCTGCATTCCTCGAAATAATCGTCATATAGTACTCGGCGTATAATTGACCAAATGTTGACTGCAGGCGACTCATCCACTCGAGCGAGCATAACAACTTCTACGAGTAAGTGGGGAGTTTGTGTAGTTCGTCGTCCTCCTTAGTCGTTGTATCGTGGTACCAACTGGCTTGTTTCATGTAATTGTTGAAACAGTGCTGGAGCCATGGCATGAGCCAGATGTCTTCTACGCGGATGTTTGGTCCTGTACATGCTTTCTGCTGCTTCCATTTTCTTGTCCATACATGCAAATCACGTCTGCAACTTATGGATAAAACTCGATTAGAATGGAGTTGATCGACATTCGTATCTGGCTGGTTCAAATGGCTCTGAGCACTATGGGACTTAACATCTACGGTCATCAGTCCCCTAGAACTTAGAACTACTTAAACCTAACTAACCTAAGGACATCACACAACACCCAGCCATCACGAGGCAGAGAAAATCCCTGACCCCGCCGGGAATCAAACCCGGGAACCCGGGCGTGGGAAGCGAGAACGCTACCGCACGACCACGAGATGCGGGCATTCGTATCTCATCTTGTAAAAACAGACTGTAGTTTAGTATAGTATTAACACCGTGCACCAGGATTCCTCATGTGAGTTGACGGTACACCATCTGCAGTAAATAAGCTGGGTCACTAGCCCAACTATCTACACCTAAGTACTTGTCGCGATTTCCCATCCTGCAATCTTAGCAACAACAGTACTGATACATACAGGATCATTATAATCCGACTTCCAATGCTTGAGAGGGACATCATGAAAAACCAGGACAATGAAACTTTATGAAACATTTGTAAGGGCATATATAAGAGGAAAGACGAATAACGAATAAACCATTAAAAGAAACACATTTTAATATACTCATGAGAGGGAGCATTTATTAATTGCGTACCATGTTTACGTTCTAGGTTCAAACATTGCTCACTGTGACAACCATATGCATCCAAGACGGTTTGATACCGCTCTAGAAGTTTCTTCACTGACACCCGAAACAACGGTGGACCATGGACTGTTCGGCTGCCGCGACACGGCTCGTGCACTGCTTGAAGATCGTCCATCACACCCAGCATTCTCAGCCATAGCAACAGTAACTTCTTCAATAATTTGTTGCGCAAGTGGCCGTCGGCCTCTCCCAGGAGCAATTCCCAAACTGCTATTTAATTCCAACTTTCTGAGCATGTTCTCCAACCCTTGTGAGGAAAGGGTACCTCTCCATATTCGTTTAATGAATCGAAATTCGCGAAGAGCAGCAGCATTATTGCTGTTGTTTTGACAAAACAGCTATACGGGTAAACACCTGCTCACTTTGCGCAGGCCCATGTTGACTGTCTTCAGCTGCAATGCACACTGGCGCTTGTCTTTCAACCCTACGTCGCCGTAACAACATTGGCGCCTGGCGGCGAGTCGTTACAAACGTACTACTAACAACACAGTTTGATCGTCATTCCTATAGAGTCGGGTAACCAGAACTGAAATAGTTTTCCATCTATACTGGCTCAAGTAGGGAAAATTTAGTTGTAACGACCCTGTATATTCCGCTTTTGGAGGTATCAGAACGATTTTAGCTTATAACTTTCGATGAGGTCTTTGCTCAAATTAGTACATTTACGCTTTTCTATCGTTCATGGAAGTCTGTAACATTATCGTGGAGTCCCCTTCTATGTACTGTGGCCCAAGGATCCGTCCGATCGTCTGTAACTAACACTAGGACGAAGGGCACCTTGCCACATTTTTCACTTTGCATAGTGATGGATGGCTCGAGATCAACAATAGTTCTACAGCACAACTCACAGTACCTGGTGAAGTCGATTGTTTTTTTTTTGTTTTGTTTTCCTTTATTGTATCAATTCCCCATCGGCATATGCACTGCTCTTCAGCTGAAAGACATAGAACAAACAATGAAAGACATTTAAAAACAACAAAGGAGAAAACATGGTGAACATAGATACAGAAAAAGGGGAACATCATGGAAGACAATAGACAAAAAAGGGGCGACTGTAAAATGGAGATAAAAACCGTAAAAAAGTAGCACACACACAAAAAAAACCACACACTGGGACAATTAAAAGAAAACAAGGCGCAGTATGACCGGAGCATAAAAGTATCGATGGATGGCGTAGCACATAACAAACACTGACAGTAACACTAAGTACATGGCCAGCACACAATTAAAATCGCACGTTTTGGCGCACAGGAGAAACAGAACTAAACACAACACTGACGTGACACTCTGACAATGATCAAAATGGAGGATCTACCAAGCACAGGGAGATGAGGGATAAGGGAAGAAGGGAGGGAGGGGAAGAGAGGGGGGAGATGGGTGGGGGGCGCACCAGAGACGACCAGGTAGGGAGGGACGTGGGAGGGAAAGAGGCAAGGATGGGGTGCAGGGGCTCAGGGGAGGGGGAAGGAGGAAAATCTGCTCTAGGGAGAAGGAGGAGAGAGGAAAAAAAAGGGCCCTGGGGAGGGGGAGAAAAGGCCAGGTTATAGTTGGACAGAAGGGTACATATCATGCGGAAGTTCATCATGTGGGAGGGGGAGGTGCTGGAAATTGCTATGATGATGGAGATGGAGGGTGTGGAGGTGGAGAGAGGGAGGGATACAGCGACAATGGGCGGGGGGTGTAGAGGAAGGAGGAGACCAGGGGTGGGGGGGATCAAGCCTGCGCACAATTTAAAGGATGCGGAGATGTTGGAGGAGCAGGAGGATGTGGGGGAAGGGAATGAGTTCATACAGGAGCCGTGTGGGGGAAGGAAGGCGGATACAGAAGGCAAGGCGGAGTGCATGGCTTTCAAGGATTTGGAGGGTCTTGTAAAATCGGGTGGGAGCGGAGATCCAGGCAGCGCTGGCATAATCGAATGGGTTGACCGCCGAAATATAATGCTAGAACTCGAAACAACTCGGCCGAGCACCCAAAAGCGTAAGTCAATCGCCGCGCTGGATTAGCCGAGCGGTCTCAAGCGCTGCAGTCATGGGCTGTGCGGCTAGTCCCAGCAGACGTTCGAGTCCTCCCTCGGGCATGGGTGTGTGTGTTTGTCCTTAGGGTAATTTAGGTGAAGTAGTGTGTAAGCTTAGGGACTGATGACCTTACCAGTTAAGTCCCATAAGATTTCACACACATTTGAACATTTTGAACATAACTCAATAAAGCCGAGAAAACCTGGAAGTTCACAGTTCTAATTCAATGCATTTTGTGCTGTACAAATGTCAATAATAAGAAGACCACTCTGTGTGGCTGGATTGGTGGCCAGCATCAGTGGCTGGGGCGTCCACGTGTGGGCGGGGCGGCCGACTGCTCAGCGACGCGGCTGGAGCGGAGACGCGGCCTGCGCTGTAAGCCGGCTGAGCCGCGCAGCTCGCCGCTGGCGGCGACTCTAAGCCCCTGCGGTCGCCCCTCAGGCGGCAGCTTACACTACACCGCAGGCACCCCGGGCCAGCCAGTCCGTCCTCCGCCGACACACCACTCAGCCGCGCCGAAATCCTTTTACAGTGCCTTCTGCAGCCGCTACCTTTTACCCGCCATTTCCTCTCAGACGTGACACGTCACCATTACGCACATCCTCCACGTCTGCTGCTACATGATGGATCAACATTACTCAAACTCTTCATTCACCGAGATTCGTAGTTTCTGCTGTCAGCTCCTAGGCCGTGCCCTGGAAACTGACTGCTGAATAGCTACAGCATTTTTTACCCGCGACAAACATCACTACGATTTTCGCAAACACCACAGCACCAGTGCTGCATTACTTGTTACAGTTGATAACCTGAAACATGCCATAGGTCAAAATATTGACGCTACCACACTTCGAGACAGCTAGAACTTTCAAACACTACGTTAAAGTGGTTTGAAAGTTCTTCAGACGGCAATAAGGAATGAAATCGTCTTGGAAGTATATCTCCTCAGGAATCACACAGAGGTCATTTCTGGACCACTTATTGCTTTCCTTGTGAGTCAGTGATACGTTATCGGTTGTGCCCCGCTGAGAGCAATATTCTTATGCCCAGACCTCAGACTTTACCTAAGTGTCGTCTTTATAACTTCGATCCTCCAAATCACTGATAACCTCTCTTCATTGTAAAGAAGGTTGCGAAATCTGGAACTTAAACTAAATTGGGAAAAGCCCCAAGCTGTTTCAGTATCTCAGGATAAATTAATACGAGGACTATCCAGAAAGTAAGTTCCCAGCGTCCGCGAAATGGGCACTACTGTAAAAATCAAAAATGTTTTATTTGTAACAGCTAGCCACAACTCCCAGCTAATTATCTAAATAATCGCCGCTCCGACTTAGACATTTGTGGTGGCGTTGTACCAATTTCAAATACCCTTGTCGTAGAAGGCAGCCGCCAGTGCTTTCCGCTAATTCTCTACGCAGGTCTACAGCTCGTTGGCTGTGTCAAAATGTGGGCTTCAAAGTTTCAGCGGTTCGAGCGAACAGAGAGGAAACTCAGGGAGTCAATTGCGGTCTGTATTGTGGGTGACCAAACACTTATCACTGAGAACGCTGTAGGGTGATCTTCATTGCCCCTGTGCAATTGTCATGAAAAAGGAACGGCGTGACTGTTCTGTTACATGGGGTGCATAGCTTCAGGCGAAATTTCTCACCAGGCCCTCGTACTTGGTGGGAGACACTATTTTCTAGGTACATTTACGTGCTCACTGTGCGTTCAGAACTGAAAAGATCGATGTGACACGATCGACGAGCGTTCTACAGACACTTGCCAACACATTTGTGCAAAGCTTCATCGGATTTTTACAGTGGTTTCCATTTTGCGACCGATCGGTACTTACTTTCTGGATAGCCCTCGTATGTTCCCATGAGAAATTAGTAAGTTCCGTCCAGAAACAACTGACTGATATCCTTCTCGGTGGTATTTCAGAACCTTATCAGAAAACAGTGAAGAACTTGGATGTACCTTTGGATAAGCATCTGATCTGGGTAGAAAATACTGTCGCTACATGTTGCAAGACTTCCATTTGCCTCTGTGTCTTCGATTAGTTTCGGGACAAGTTTTCACTGGATGTGAAACTTAAACTTGTGCATTCACTTTTTCTACCTGACATTCAGTATTTCGATGTAATCTAAAACGGCACTAGAAGCTATTACACTAGACGGTCAGAATTAACTTAAATACTTATGTGCGTGACATCTGCAACATTCGTCTGTATGGCCATCTGTAGATACCAGTGCCACAACGATTGCAAGCAACTGCAGTGAGATAAAGCCAGGAAAACTTCTTTCACTCCACATTTGAGGGTACGAGGTCTAGTGCAAACTGCGAGGCACCAAATACGTATGAGTAGGTGTTACTCTTTATTCTGTCGCTGTAGCTCACTGTTGGAACTTGCAACATACTCTTATGTGTATTCAGTACATACGTCTTCTACTTTTTCATTAATGAACTGCTCAAACATTTCTATATAAAAACTCTAAATTGTGTCCGCATTATTTTCATAGTCGTTGTAATCCAAGATATTGTATTATAGCACATAACTAACTTTATAAGAATTAGTTAACATACACTATTTCATTCAGAGAGCTAGGGAGATAAAGTAGCTGTCTACATAGACCAAAGTTGTTAGCGTACATTAGATGCATCTTGTGAATACCTTTTAAACACTACTCTGGACGTGTTACTCCCTCTAACATTGCATTTTCTCCTTAATCTAATACCATACTTTCTTCAGACGACATTAATACTCCCGCAGTGACTAAAAAATTCAGTTATAGCACACACTAATGCATTGACTGGAAATTACATGCATCACATTACAAAGATACAGTGAGGACTAACAGTGGCCTATCAGTACTACTTCATACTCAATGAAAGGCTACCATTCTGCTATCATTTGCAACACAGTGAATATATGGATGTTTATAGGTGCAATTCAGTTTTTTAGACATTTTGTTACGTGCGAAATATTTCACTCAGAACATCACACTTAGTTTACGTGCGGTGCATCACATGCACTATAAAGTATCCCACCAGAAAGTCCTATCTCTTCAGAACACTGAAGCGTGGCATTACGTTACCAGTGCGTGTGCCTAGCTTAACACATAAGAAATGGCTGGACCATGGGGGGAGGAGAGGGAAATTTAGCATTATTCGTTTAAGACAGTTTTTAATGTATTGGGTCACAAAATTATTATTATTGCAAATGCGAACTGAGCACCAGATAACTGTTGTGAATTAAAGTGATTTTAACAAGGGAATCATTGTTTCATTAGAAAGAACATAAAACCGAACCATTAAAACTTACAAGACAGTCAAAAGAAATTGGGTGGTGTTTCAAGACTCATTTAAGTTTCATCTAAAAGCCGGCAGCTGTGTCCAAGCGGTTCTAGAGGCTTCATTCCGGAACCACGCTGCTGCTACGATCGCGGGTTCGAATCCTGCCTCAGGCATGGATGTGTGTGATGTCCTCAGGTTAGTTAGGTTTCAGTATTTCTAAGTCTAGGGGACTGATCACCTCAGATGTTAAGTCCCATAGTGTTTAGAGCCATTTCTTATCTAAAAGTCCTAGTAAACAAGTTAAAGACTCGTTAGTTAAGGGGAAGAAAATACAATACTAATCTTTGCAAATGGTAAAAGACAAAATTACTAAAGATAACCAGCAGAATACCGACAGAAGTAGCGCCTGCAAGGCATGATCACCAATAGCGTGTCCAAAGACGGGTCCAGGCTCTCAGCCAACTCATCAACTAAAACAGGCATGCACAAGGTCCACGAGGTCGCGCAGGCATACTCCATGGCTGATGTGAGGGATCAGATTAAAACTGACTTTTATGACAGACCAAAACTCTTTAAGACAAGTGAGGAAACGCGTATTACAATCGTCCTTTTTAAAGTAATTAAGAAAAAGGTGCCTCGAGAAAGGATGCAATTTTTACCAAATTAAAACATAAAATACCAAAAGGTGGCTCAGATAGACAAACATCCTTCAAAAAAATTTACAGCAGGTTCACTAGCCCGAACATGATAACATATAAAGTTCAATCAATAGGTGAACACAATGAAGCAAAAACTCTTGGCAGTAGAAGCAAAAATCGAAAACAAATTACATCCGAGAGCGAGGCCGTGAATAGCGTTGTTAGATGGACATGAACACCCTAAATGTCACTGCGCGGTTCTTGCTAATGGAGTGATACACCTGGAGCGAGTTCACTGGTTATATTTGCTTACCCGCCCAGTCCCGTAAGACCAAATTGATGAGCAAATCTCCAAGGTCATGGAACATGTCAGTACATGAAATTACAACATAAAAGTAATAACAGATAAAAATAAAATGTTTATGAACCCAAAAAAAGGCAGTCCATAAGTCTAAGTAAACGCAATCAACAGTACAACAAGAATCAGCTTAAGTTTTCAAGGAACTCCTCGACAGAATAGATGGAGTAACCCATGAGGAAACTCTTCAGTTTAGATTTGTAAGCGCGTGGATTACTGCTAAGATTTTTGAATTCGAGCGGTAGCTAATTGAAAATGGATGCAGCAGTATACTACACAGCTTCCTGCGCCAGAGTTAATGAAGCCCGATCCAAATGCAGGTTTGATTTCTGCCTAGTAGTAACTGAGGGAAAGCTGCTTATTCTTGGTAATTAGGTAATATTTTTAACAAGAAATGATAGTAAGGAATATATATATTGAGAGACCAATATCAAAATACCCAGACTCGTGAACAGGGGTCGACAAGGGTTCGTGAACTTACAACACTTACTGCGCGAAACGCCCGTTTGGAAGAGTTATCCCAAAATATAATACCATACTACATAAATGAATGAAAATAAGCAAAGTAGAGTAATTTTTGTGTCGAACGATCACTCACTTCAGATACCGTTCGAATAGTAAAAATGGCAGCATTAAGTCTTTGAACAAGATCCTGAACGTGGGCTTTCACGACAGCTTTATATCTATCTGAACAACTACAAATTTGAACTGTTCAGTTTCAGTACTCATATGCCCATAGTGTGAAATTGAAGTGTCTGGTTTTGTTGAACTGTGTGTCAGAAACTGTAAAAAGTGAGTCTTGCTGTGATTTAGTGTTAGTTTATTTTTCTACAAGCCATGAACTTAGACCATGTACTGCACTATTAAAAACCGGGCCAATGTTGCACACAACATCCTTTACTACCAAGCTAGTGTCATCAGGGAACAGACATATTTTTGAGTTACCAGTAATACTAGAGGACATATCATTTTACATAAATAAAGAACAAGGGTGGCCCCAACACTGATCCCTTAGGGGTGAGTGTACCCCACTCAGACTCCACATCACAGCCATTCTAAACATTGTGACTAATGAATGACCTTTCTCTGTCTGTTGCTAACGTAAGAGGTGAACCAATCGTGAGCTACTCCCCATATTCCGTAATGGTCCAACTTATGGAGCAAAATTTTGTGATCAACACAATCAAATGGCTTAGTTAAATTAAAAAATATGCCTAGCTTCGAAAACTTTTGTTTAACCCATCCAGTACCTCATAGAGAAATGAGAATATAGCATTTTCAGTTGCTAAACGGCTTCTAAAGCCGAACTGTACATTTGATAGCAAATCGTGTGGTAAATTATCCTTACATACACAGCATTTTCAATAACTTTCGCGAACATTGGTGGCTTAGAAATAGGTCTAAAATTGTCTTCATTATCTTTTCCCCATTTTAATGAAGCGGCTGTACTACTCACTACTTATATCGTTCAGGAAACTGTCCATTCCTAAAAGAAAAATTACAAATATGACCACATGTAGGGCTAACATGTGCAGCACAGTACTTTATGCTGCTAGGCAGTCCATCATATCCATGAAAGTTCTTAGTCTTTGTCTGTATCACAGAGGAGTATTTCAGACATCAATCTCGGAAAGCCATTTGCCAAGAAAGTTATATGATTCCCTGCAGGAACTAAATTTTTATGTAATTCGCTAGCAATGCTCAGAAAATTATTGTTAAGTCCTTCACATATATCTGATTTATCAGTAACAGAAATACTTTTACTAAGAACTGTCTTTAAATTGTCGACCTTGTGCTGCTGATCAGGCACTCCCTTCACAACTGAACATATGGTTTTAATTTTATACTGTGAATTAGCTATTCTATTCGCGTACCACATACTCTTTGCCTTCCTAATAACATTTTTAAACGCTTTAAAGTACTGTTTGTAATGGGCTACTATAGCTTGATTGTGAGTTCTTCTAACATTTTGATATAATTCCCGCTTTGTTATGCGTGATAACCTTATCCCACTAGTCAGCCATCTGGGCTGCCTATTACTGCTAGTACCCGGTTTAGACTGTTGTAGTGGAAAGCAACTCTCAAAGAACATGAGAAATGTGTTAAGGAAAGCATTGTATTTATCATCTATGTTATCTGAACTATAAACATCCTGCCACTCTTGTTCCTTGACAAGGTTAAAAAACTATCTTGCCGGTATATGTAGTTAGATGAAACATACTGCTTCTTTTCGTTAGTGACCTACATATCTGGGTAACAGTGAAGAGCACGGGCAACGCTCACACGTTATTCTTTGATTTAGAATCCAATAAATGGAGTGTTTATTCTAAAAATCTGTTCTCGTCACATTTCGCCCATTCGCGGCCATTAAATTTTGGTCATCTTTAGCTGTGTGGTGTCACTGTTGATTACGGTAGTTTGTGTTTGTGTGTGTGTGTGCGTGTGTGTGTGTTGTGTTATCTTTCTGCATATTGATGTTTTTTGATGTTTTAAATTCCTTCCACAGCTCTCTCTCTCTCTCTCTCTCTCTCTCTCTCTCTCGTTGTACCTTGAAAAGTGTGCACCTGTCGAAATACCGGCGGTTGTTCAAGAGGTCACCTGGTGACCTGGCTCCATTCCAGAAATAGTTTGTACATGCTCCAGCCTGATTCTGTTCTGAAATGTAACATCTGAATGCACTTTACAGCACTTAAAAGCTGTAAATGTGCAGAAAAACAGGTTCAAAATTCCTTATTCTAATGTGAGAGACGTTTCGTCTTCTATCGATGGACACTGAAGACTGACAACCTGGTACACGTCTATTGCGAATGCTTGTAAACGCGTAGCAACTTCGTAACTACAATTCGTTTATGTGCATAAAATAGCTTGTCGAATATTCTGGTTTTCATGTTGTGATACGTGTTTGATGTCTGCATTACTACACTGATTCTCAATTCAAATCTTATAATAAAGAAGACGGTATGAATTACTGAAAGGTATAGACCATAAACCGCAAAGATTTTAACCGCTATTTGAACGTTCACCTCATGCTAGTCGTTTGTATTGTATTGTATTGAACTGGGGACCTAGAAACGACGGAGAGTTTCGTCCCCGCCGTAGCCCTCAGTGGTTCACAACCCCACAACAGCTTACAGCAGTCCACTCACCCCACCGCCGCCCCACACCGAACCCAGGGTTATTGTGCGTTTCGGCCCCCAGTGGATCGCCCCGGGAATGTCTTACACTAGACGGGTGTAACCCCAAATGTTTGTGTGGTAGAATAATTGTGGTGTACGCGTACATGGAGACAGTGTTTGCGCACCATTCGCCGACATAGTGTAACTTAGGCGGAATAAGAGGAACCAGCCCGCATTCGCCGAAGCAGATGGAAAACCGCCTTAAAAACCATTCACAGACTGTCCGCCACACACCGGATCTCGACACCAATCGGCCGGGCGGATTCGTGCCGGGGACCGGCATGCCTTCCCGCGCGCATGCTAGTGGTTTGTGAGCTGCGTAATTATCCGGAAAAAACATGTTCGCTATTGTTCCAGGAGCAGAAGCCCCAAATTGCATCATCTATACGATGGGCGTTCAAAAAGTAATGCAACACATTGTTTCAATTTTGGTTGAAAAAATGGTTAATTTGTTGCGGGACGTCGTGGAACATTCGCAATTCAGTCTCTATAATTTCGTGAAGTTCCAATAGGTGACGTTGCTATCGTAGCCTTCGAAATGGCTTCTGTAACGCAGGTGCCTTCCAAGCAGAGATTTGTTATTGAGTTTCTTTTGGCAGAAGATCAGGGCATCGCAGATATTCATAGGCGCTTGCACAGCTTCAACGGAGACCTGGAATTGATCAACAGCATCGTGAGTCGTTTGGCGAGGCATTTGTCAACGCAACGAGGTAGCATAAATCTGTCGGAACTACGCTTGCCGGCCGGCTGCAAACATCTTGGAACATGTTAGAACGTGCGTACACTATCATTCGAGGTGATCGACGGATCGTAAAACACCTCGATGCTCAACTGATCGTCTCTGTTAGTAGTGCTGGCACACTTGCCCATCAGTTGGGTACTGAAGGTGTATGCACGTATCTTCCTCACCACCTTACAGAAAACCATAAAGAGCAACCTAGGATCATCTGCGCGGAATTGCGTGAGCGTTACGAGGCTTATCATGGCAACTTTTCCAGTACCATCATCATAGGCAATGAAGCATCGGTTCATCACTTGGAAACAAAACGGCAATTAATGGTGTGGTGTCACACTACCTCTGCTCGGAAGAAAACGTCCAATGCCTCATCCTCAGCCGGTAATGTCATGGCGACGGCCTCCTGCGATTTTGAACGGTTTATTCTGTTTGATTTCCCCTCAGTGCAACAATCAGATCGGAAGTGTGTTATGCTACCCTCAGAAAACTGAAGAAATGACATTAGTGTGTTCGTCGCCAAAAAAATGCAAACGAGCTTCTCCTTCTCTATGGCAACGCAAAGGCCTCACATTGGTCTGTGCGCCCGAGAGGAACTCACAAAACTTCGTTGGACTCTTGTTCCTCACCCACAGCCAGGATTTTGCACCTTCCGATTGCCAGGTGTTGGCCCCAAAGAAGGATGCACTCCACGGGAAGCAGTATGTGGCTGATGAGGAGGTTATTATTGCAGCAAGACGTCCTCTCCGACGTCGACCAGTAGAGTGGTGCCATGCTAGCTTAAAGGCCCTCTTAGTGAGGCGGCGTAAGACCGTCGCATTGAACGAAGATCATGTTGAAAAATAAGGTTTTGTAGCAAACATTTGGAGGCTATGAGCTCAGCAACCGTGTATGCAATTATATAAAATGTAATAGTCAGCCAGCTGGTTGCACACAATTTTTTATTAATGAAACACATTAACCAGGTTTCATTAGTTTTACGTACATCTTCATCAGAATTGCAGAAGCTACATGAAATCACATAACAATTTTAAAATTCTGTCGCTGAAGTTTTAAAGTTGCTATGCGATTTCATGTAACTTTTACCATTCTGATGGACCGGCCGCTGTGGCCGAGAGGTTCTAAGCGCTTCATTCCGGAACCGCGCTGCTGTTACGGTCGCAGCTTCGAATCCTGCTCGGGCATGGTTGTTAGGTTTAGGTAGTTCTAAGTCTAGGGGATGTTAAGTCCCATAGTACTTAGAGTCATTTGAACCATTCTGATGAAGATAGTCTTAGAACTATCGAAACGCGATTCCTGTATTTTTTTTTTTTAAAAATTGTGTTTAACCGGCTGGCTGACTATTACATTTTCTATAGTTCTGTTGAAGAAGAAGGGTAATAATATGGTGTACCTGAAAATCTTGAATAAAAAGAAAAGTGTGCTGCTTCACTTAGTGAACGTCCCTCGTACATTTAGGGGTGTCTCCTACTGGTAACATTTCCCCACGCAGAAATAACTTTGCTTACTCGTACTTACGCCTTAGCGTGTCGTACTCGGTATGATCTTTTGCTTTCTAACTTCAAAATTTTGCAAACCCTGACAGTTTCTTTTGCATGACTTCACAACTGCATACATTCTACTTCTACACGATGTCAAAAATCAAATATTGTTATGGTTGTTGTTGTTGTTGTGAGCTTCATTCCGAAGACTGCTGTGATACATCTCTCCATGCTAGTATTTACATATAGTAAGCAAGTGACTTCCTCTTTGAATATCTACTGCGACCAACACCCATTTGAATCTGCTTACTACCTTTGCATCATTCTGTGATTTATACCTCCCACACTTCCTCTCATTAGCAATTTGACGATTCCGTCATGCCTCCGTGTGTGTCCTATTAGTCAAATGGTTGAAATGGCTCTGAACACTATGGGGCTAAACTGCTGAGGTCATCACTCCCCTAGAACTTAGAACTGCTAAAACCTAACTAACCTAAGGACACCACACACAACCATTCCCGAGGCAGGATTCGAACCTGCGACCGTAGCGGTCGCGTGGCTCCAGAGTGTAGCGCCTAGAACCGCTCGGCCTCTCCGGCCGGCTCCTATTAGTCGTGACATAAATTTATTTTCTCCGCAATTTGGTTAATACCTACAGATTAGTTATTCGAAATATCCCACCTAATTCTAAGCATTCTTCTGTATCACCCCATTTCAGTAGCGTCTATCTTCTTCTTCTTCTTTTTTTTTTTTTTTTAAATGAGGCCATTGAGCTTTAGACTGTCAAAAATATTGTTTATTGCACTAAACAATATTTTAACAGCCTAAAGAAGAATGGCTTCTTTCAAAAATTTCACCAAGAATGTGGACCCTGTGCTGTTTTTCTGTCAGAACTGTTTATCGTCCACGTTTTACTACCGTAGAAGACTACACTCCAGACAAATGTACTGACGGAAAAAGATTAATATACCTGAAAAATACGACATTGATTTTTATCCAATGACGGCGTGTGCCATATAGGCGATTGCAAATTTATTGATAATGGTTTCAGCGTCGTTTGTCAACAGATAGCGTAGTGGCATAGCGACTGGAGGTCCGCTGCTCGTTGTCTCGCGAGCACGGGACCCCGGGTTCGATTCCCGGCGGGGTCAGGGATTTTCCCTGCCTCGAGATGACTGGGTGTTGTTGTGTCGTCTTCATCATCATCATTCATCCCCATTACGGTCGGAGGAAGGCAATTGCAACCCTCCTCCACAAGGATCTTGCCTAGTAAGGCGGTGCGGGTCTCCCGCATCGTTCCCCTATGCTTTGTAAAGAAGCATGGGACTTCTTTTCCATTTCATAGCGACTGGAGGGCCATCCGTGTCTACCCTTTAACAGGAAATGCTCCAGCCAGAAGGATCAGTCTGGTGGAAACGTGTGAAGCACGCAGACAACTATGCCACAGAGACGCACTCTTGCCTCTTACACCCAAATGAGCGAGTTTGAAAGCGATCAATTTGTGATCTTCCGACAGAGAATTGCGCTCAAGTTGCACGTGCTGCGCCAGCCGTACAACGACGCTGGAATCAGTGGTCATGTTTACATCCTCACATCCGTAGACGAGGTTCTGGATGTCCGTACAATACAGACGACCGCTTGTATCACAATATCGTAAGGGCAACAGCAGCAGATCGTACAGCTACCGCAGTACAGAGAAGAGGGCTTGTGAGCCGAGACGTGTCAACACGAACTGCTGCGAACAGGTTATTAACAGCACGCACACACTTGCCCGTCTTCCGCTCACGTAACAGCACCGACGTGCGCGGCTCGACTGGTGCTGGCAGGGGATGACTTGGAAGATGGAATGGCGCGCCGTGATCTCCAGCGACGAGAGAATAATCTTCCTGCACGCAAGTGAGGTTCGTTTGTGAGTACGACGTAGACCTGATTAGCGCTGTCTTAGAGTGCATTCTTCCAAGATATACTGGCCCCACCGGAAGCCTTATGATCTGGGGTGCGGTAAACTAGAACACTCGTTCACCTTTAGTGTTTCTGGAGGGGACGCTGACCAGTGCTCGGTGCGTACAGATTGTTGTTATATCGATTTGTTTTTCAACAGGACGGTGATTTGATGTTACAACTGCATAATGCTCGCCCAGACACTGCCTGTGAGACTCAACGTACTCTGCAAGATGTACAGCAGCTTCCCTGGCCAGAGTCAGAGCCTGAGCTGCCACCCGTGGACGCTGCATCACGTACTAACATGGGTTTTTCAGCATGGTTCGATATCTGGTACCTCAGAACCGCTTGTACTATTGATCTGTAAATGCAATCGTTTCATGTACTCCATACGTACTGTTCCAACAATAAAGCTTGAGTGGACGGGAAAGCTGTAAAAGGGTGTACTTTTTTTTCCATCAGTGTACCTGCAAAAAATACAAATGAATCAAATGACTCTGAGCACTGTGGGACTTAACATCTGAGGTCATCAGTCTCTAGACTTACAAATACTTAAACCTAACTAACCCAAGGACATTACACTCATCCACGCCCGAGGCAGGGTTCGAACCTGCGACAGTAGCAGCAGCGCGGTTCCGGACTGAAGTGCGGACAACCGCTCGGCCACAACGCCCAGCTCAAAAAAGACATCATTAAACTTAAATTTATATTCGATATTAACAAATTTCTGATTTTAAAAACGCTGTTTTTCCTTTTGACAGTCTGCGGTTTGTGTCCTCTCTGTTTCCGTCATCGTCAGTTATTTTGATGCTCAAATAGCATCACTCGACTGGTACTTCTAGTATCTGATTTCCTTGTCTAATTATATCAGCAACAGTCTGATTTAATTTGATTACATTCCCCTACCGCTGCTGTACTTTTGTTGATATTCATCCAACATGCTTTTTTGAAGTCATCATCCATTCCGTTTAACTTCTATTGTTTGTGACAGAATTAAAATATCAGCAGTAGCCCTTTTATTTCTTCTCTCTGAAATTTAATTTCTCTTCCAGATTTCTCCATGGCTCTTTTATTGATTGTTCGCTGTGAAAATTGAATAACGTCAGGGTAATGCTACGAATTTATCTAATTCCCTTCCTAACCACCGCCTCCCTTTACAACATAAGAAGTGTTATCCTCTCCTCGAGACGTCTGAGTCAAGTACGTGTAAATCTTCTGCCTGCAGTATGCTTCTATCTTATTAATTAAATCGTTAGTTTATTTTATTTTAAAGCAAGTTATCGAGATATTTTCCACTTCCGTATTGTATACACCACAATGTTGTTTCTTTGGTTCCAACTGGACTTCATTAGTTTTTTAAAGTTTAATTGCGTTGTGGAAGTTCCATTAAATGTTTCTTTTAATTTTTTTTACATTTGACGATAACATCAAGGAATCCTAGTATAATGTCCTGTGATGAGCTTCTCTTTTCATAAACATCAATAACAACAAACTTCAAGTCTAATTACCTGTTTAGTCCGAGGTAGTTTGTCTTGAGCTCCTGTTTTCTGCTACTTAAAGAGACGTAATTCTCGAAGCCACAGGACGGAGATACATGACGTGACTATAATGTTAGGGTAGAGTAGAGGATGTGGCAGTCATTTTCAACATACGAGAAATTTTCTGGGGGGTGCAGCAGTGTCCACTTTGCAGCGATGTTCGTAGCTGTAATTTCCAGTACTTATAGTAAGAAATAGTTATCTGAGAAGAAGTGGTGTCTGAAATTTAATTTGTGTTTCCCTTTCCACCACAGTCTTAGAACACACACTTGGTGATCTGCTCTACTTGTTACTGTACGACTTCGTTCAGTCTCTACGTACATAGCAAAATTTAAAACATATTTCCTTTAGATTTCATTATTAATAATATTGCACATGTGCAGTGCGACTTGGACTTGCCAGCCATCTTAATGTTTCTGCAATTTCAAGTATTATTTTATCAAATTTGGGGCATTATGGTACTTTCATCGTAGTCGATTTACTCGTAATACCCAAGCTTAATCTAATGTGCGTTACACAAGATTTTTGTCCAACATGACTAACGACAGACAGAAATTTAAAGTTTGTTTAGCTTTGATTGTTCAGCTGAAACTATTACCTTCATCTAACTTCATTAGGAACTCCGTTCTTTAGCGTTGCAGCTTCTGAATGGAACAAGTCAGTACAAATGCACAAACTTCCGCACCTAGCCGCTGATGGACTGTCGTTTCTTTGGCGTTGCTACACAACTTTGCTCTTCCGACCTACGGTTATCAGCAAAATTTTGCTCCACACGACGTCAGCTACTCTGCTCTGACCTCATTAGTTGCTTGTTTTTCTCCTCCCTGCTAATGGAGAACGGTTCTTTATTAATATCGGTACTTTTTTTCCACCAAATTGTGTAAATTATTTTAAACATAGCTGCGTAACAGCAACGGTTCCACGTAATTAGATTAAAAACAGCCGACTCGTTGCAAAGGATAAAGTAATCTTTACCTAGGTTTCGATAAGTTTAAACCTATCTTCTTCAGAAGTCGGCAATATTATATTAACATGGAGTGATACGTCATTGCCATTTTTACAAACATCTCCATAGCTCCATTAGTCAAAATCGAATATATATCTGACAAACCCTACTCTTAGGGCTATATTCGATTTTGACTAATGGAGCTATGGAGATGTTTGTAAAAATGGCAATGACATATCACTCCATGTTAATATAATACTGCCGACTTCTGAAGAAGATAGGTTTAAACTTATCGAAACCTAGGTGAAGATTACTTTATCCTTTGCAACGAGTCGGCTGTTTTTAATCTAATTAAATTGTGTAAACTAAGTATCCAGTGATGCATGAACAACATGTAATATTAAGTGATGTATAGTGTAGGTTCATGTCCAATGTTTTTCCTCGAGCTCATTCGGCGGCGATTGGCTGCTGCGGGGCATCTCGTCATGGCGCTGAGCTCACCGCAGTAAGGCAGGAATGTACAGCGGCACAGCAGATTTATTTCGTTCGCATTTACCAGCGCGGTACCGTTGCGATTTATATCAGTCGGTGCGTCAACCACAAAATTGGCTGCGGCCGGATTGCACCCGTATTCAATGATTTACTGTATGTTCTGGCTGCTCGAACGTGCCACATACCCTTATCAACAACTAGCAGGGCTCCAAATAGTGTACAGAGTACGTGATCACAAGAGGAAACGAATCTGTGAGGTCAGGGTGTGTTATCTCTTCGTGATTCACGCTATTGTGAAATGTCGGTGTATGTGGAGAACACGCTGTACTTTGTTGTAACAATTGATTTGTGAATTACAACGACCGTTCTTACCAATAGGGTTTCCTAACATGAAAATTTACATACGACCATGATGAACACACGCAGCGGTACCTCGACGACGTTTCATGTCCTTACGTGACTCGAGCTGTAATTCAGAAGATTTTTATGGATCTTTAGCACTATAATTTAGAAGGCTTATCACATTCTGCCAAATCCAGTTTTTCCACATTTTATTTTAGGACTAAAAAGGTGCAATTGAATAAATATGAAGCTGTTAGGGAATCAGTGAGGCATCTCATGCTTGTAAGGAGCAGACTTAAAGAATAAACAGAACAGGATTGAAAATGTAAGAGAAAGTGTATAAGACATAATTTTATTATATATAAGAATGTAAAGAAACACAGAGATTTCTTTCGAAAGTAAGGAAGACTTAGGAGACCTACTGAATGGAACGGACAGAAGAGTCAGTACAGAAGCAAGAGTACGTAAAATGTCTCTAGCAAGTAAGATACCTGCAGTCGACGAAGAAAGGCGTATTTCTATACCTAGGACCTTTATTTTTACTAAATATTATCATGGAGTTGTGGAAAAAGTTTATCAAATCGTTTGTGTGGTGCATAGCGTTGTATATTGGAAAAGTATCTCGCGATATTGGTTCAACATGTTTCCCGTTGTTTTTGTGGTCTTCATTCCGAACACTGGTTTGATATAGCTCTCTACGCTACTCTATCACGTCCAAGATTATTCATCTCCGAATGAGTACTGCGGCCTACATCCTTCCGAATCTGACTGCTAAAATCTGCATAGCAAAAATTTTGGTTGTTTTCTCCACATTCGATTCTTTTAGTATGTGTAAGGGCGCTGATGACCTCGGTGTTGAGCTCCTGTAAGCTCTAAACGCACACTCACACGCGCACACTTTCTGAATCTGCTTACTGTATTCAAATAGCGGTCTCCCTCTACAAGTTTTACCTCCCACACTTGACTCCAATACTAAATAGATGATCCCTTCATGTCTCATTCAGGTTGTACCACAAATTTCTCTTCTCCCCAATTCTATTCATTACCTCCACATTAGTTACGTAGTCTAACCACCTAATCTTCAGCATTCTTTCGTAGCACCACATAACAGAAGCTTTATTCTTTCCTTGTCTAAACTGTTTATCGCGCACTTTTCACTTCCACTTTCACTATAAAAATACTTTCAAGAAAGACTTTCTAAAACTTAAATCCACATTTGATCTTCTTCAGAAACGCTTTTCTACCATCGCCAGTCTACATTTTATGTCCTGTCTGCTTCGACCATTACCAGTTACCTTGCTGCCCAGCTAAAAAAACACATTTACCACTTTAAGCGTCTCGTTTCCTAATCTAATTCTCTCATTATCATCTGATTTAATTCGACTACATTAAATTGTCCTTGTTTTGGTTTTGTTGATGTTCATCCTATATCCTCCTTTCAGGATACCATCCATTCCGTTCAACTTCTGTCCCAAGTAGTTTACTGTCCCCGCAAGAATTACAATGTCATCAAAAAGCCTCAAATTATTTTACTTTTGTTTCCATTTCGGCTTGCTCAATGTTCAACATTAAGGTATTAGAAAAGGTGGCGTAAAAAGTAAACAGTCTGTCAATATTTACAGTAACAAATGGAGAAACTAGAAAGAAGAATAACCGCAAAAGGCAAATATTTGTAGGGCTGTATTTACGGTATCGGGTAAATTGTTAACAAGACGATGAAATCACTAACAACGGACTACGTGCTATTCCTCCCTCCTCAAGCCAAATTCCCATTCATGCCTCAGAGCACTTGATATTTCCTGTAAATATTCCCTTTAGACTTAAACAGAATTTCAAAGGCTCTCCAACTGCATTGGAATAGCACCTCAGGGAGAATACCGCTTGGATTGAGGCGTGAATGGGAATTTGGAAGGAGGTGGAAGGCGTGCCAGGGTAGTCGATGCATTTGTGCAGCGTGGCGTAGTGGTTAGCACATCCGCCTAATGAGCAGGAGACCTGCGTTCATGTCCCCGCCTGGGCACAAATTTTCGCTCGTCGCTTCAGTCTGCATACACAGGGTGCTAAAAAACAAAAACAAAAACAAAAAATACCAGAAAACTATCCTACGTTTCATGGGATGATTGTACACACCAAAACAAAGGAAAGTGTTATAACCATGGGTCCTACAAAGCATACATCCTCACATTTGACCACTTGTTCGTAAGAGGTGCTCAACCTGATGTCCATTCATGTCAATGCTAGCCTCCGCCCTTCGGTGTAAGAACTCGCGCACTCTTTGACATCGTGCTGGTTGGTTTTGAATGTGTTGAGATGCACGGAAGGCACGATTAGTGGGGGCACTGGGAGAGACCAATACTTGGAGAGTCCCCTAACCAAACGTCTGGTGGATTTAGGTCCAGGGAACGAGCAGGCCAAGTTATGGAACCTTCCTGGCCAATTATGATGTATCATGCAGCGTAACTTGCTGTGACAGTGCGAGAGAGAGACAAAGATATTGTTTATTGCTCTGTGGCGGTCAGCGCTCACATAATTATTCTTAGGAGGTAGAGTTCTTTTGTTCTTGTTAAGAGTAATTTTTTAGGGGAGGAGAGACATTCTTGTGATGTATAAAATCGACGCCATTGCGAGTTTTTGATTCACATTGTAAAATATAAGTGCATATGGAAGGAAATCAGTTAATAGAACAATAAAATATTGTTCATTTCAAGAAGGTACGTCTTATTATACACCCAGCGATGTACTGCTATTGTGATTTACTAATAAACACCAGTTGAGAACAGTTCCGACGGGAGCGTTCAGTTCTAGTGAAATAGTTCGATGTTTTCTTCGGAAAAGAAGTCACTTCATGGATCATTCAAATTCACAATAGTAACTGGACATTTCTCAGAACTGAAAGCAATCTGATTGCTATGCAACAGAGCCCCGAAGAATATTTCTCCGTATTTTGGTTACCACTTTCAGCTCAACACGGTATCTGCAGCATCTGGAGCAGATTTCTACAACAGCGGAAGCGTGTAATCGCCATCAGTTTCACACACCGCCCTGTCTACGCTGTATGTATTTACCCACAACAGTGAACATACAGTTACTCACACAAATAGGAAGACAATACTAGGTGGTGTGGGGAAACATTTCAGTATAATGGCCTGTAGAGCTAAACAGTAATTAGCCTAGTAAGAAAAGGAGTCGTTATAAATGTCTACCGTTAGACAGGACACGATCCTGATACAACACTCATAGCGGACCTGCAATATAAATATGTTGGTAATTTAGTAAGTAATGTTTCATTGTGTGTATATATGTCTAGTCTTATAGAGTAACTACATTATGGTCCTTTGTATGTTTCATGCTAACGCTAACGTGCGGGAGTATCTTGTGAAGAGAACGAGTGCGCCGTCCCAGCAGCCGAGCAGAAACTTCAAAAAGGCCAGAACGTTTGAATTACTAGCTTTCTTGAGCATTTATGCATTGTAGTGACCCTTCATGTAGAAATTTTCTAAGTATAAATAGAGTTGCTATATTACTTTTACTAGAATTCCAGTATATCAGTAGATATAGTAAGACAACATTTTATGTGTTATCTATGCACTGTTTTTGTGTCACATTGTAAAGTGTACATTAACAGCATTAGGACATTAACGTTTTTGCGTGTGTAAAAGTTTAATAGTCACTTTTGTAGGACTTATTTAGAGGAGAAACTGTCAATTGCTCATTTACGTGGTGATAACTAGATCTATGTTCAAAGTCAATAGGCAAGCACGCATCACAATGCCACAAAATGAATTAAATAGTGTGAATGCATCGTCAACTAGTGACACAGAATTTAATACCGCCGTAGTTACCGATATGTCGATTGCGGCTGAGCAACCAGCAATAATTAATGCGCTCATGCCGTCGACACAAACGGTTGCTAGTTCCGACATTCATATGTCGAAAGAAGTCCAGAGAAATATGCAGCAACCAACAAACAACATGAATTTCATCTCTGACACAGACGCATGCGAAAACGAAATGACTGTACCGAAAATTGTGTCGGTACAATCCTCATTAAGCCCAGTGCAATCGCCAATTGCTGAGAATACCGATTTGTTATCCCAGCTGATGTCAAGTTTGACTGTCATAACACAAGGGATTAAAGCATTGGAAACCACGCAATCCACGTTTGCAAATGACATGAATCGTAGATTCCAGGCATTGGAGAGTGCGCAATTTTAGTTTGGCTCAGGAGCAATCTAATAAACTAAAAGAAATAAATGATAAGATTACTGAAAAATTCCAGAGTTTGGAAACAAAGCAGAGTCACTTGATTACCAGTCAGGCACAACTCATAGTTACACAAGAACAACAGTATCAGGAATTAACAAACAAATACAAAGACATCTTATGTCGTCAAGATACACTAAATCATCAAGTGCAAGAAGTTATTCATGTACAGAACATCATTGCGCAAGACGTGAATACAATTAAGCACGATAACGAGCAAGCTGTCATTGAGCTTACTCGGAGGATAGACACTCTCAGTCTCGAAGGCGAGAAACACATAGAGAAACTTTTCAATGAACATAATATCGCATTTTCTAAGGACATTGAAGATTGGGCGAAAGAGCAAACCGAGACAGTACGAAATTATGTTGACAAAACCTTGAAAGAAACAGTTTCTAACGTGCAAGTTAAAAACGAAGCTGCACAAGAATAACTTAAAGCAGAAGTTAAAGAGATTAAGGAGAATATAGGAGATGAATTTGCTGCTTGGAAAGCAAAGATAGAAAATACATTAAAAGCATGCCAGCAGGGTCTAGTTAATACTAGAGGGGCACATACTACTTGCAGTTTATCAAAAGCAGACATTATTCCTGATGAAACCAGTGAAACCGAATCCATGCAACAATATCCATGTATTGGTGCATATTTACGTAATCAACCAGAAACAAATTATCGAGATTATCATTCACCGCGTAGTAGCCACCAGAATACACCTGTGACTATGAATGAAGAAAAAATGCTTAAATATCGTCAATTCCAGATATTTATTCCCGAAAGGAAGTCGATCAATCCCGTGGTATTATCAAGCAATTTAAAGGGATATTGCCGCGAATGTGGACTGAGCAACAAAAAATTATGTACCTTGCAGGATTCATACATGGAGATGGACCGATGTGGGCGTCAGAAGCATCCGATTGGTGTCAAGATTATGACCAATTTGAACGCGCTTTCTTGCACAAATACTGGAATAAAGGTGTACAAGAAAGACTACGTAAGGAAGTTTTTGACCCACAACCTTTTTCTTTCAAAAATGGATCTTTAAGAAAGTATTTCGAGAAGTATGTCAATAAAAGTAAATACTGGAATGAACCAATCCCGACGCAGGATATCATTCGAATATTAAAGGGAAACTTCCACTTGACGTTAAGGAAAAACTTCTACATGTGCCTGAACAACATGTGGAAGATTTTCTAGCCACATTGGATTCAATAGACATTCTGTTCGAAGAATCTCGTGTCCGCTATAACCAACCAAGTTACCAACCTAACAAATACAATAGTAACAACAAACAGTATGGAAACAAACCTTTTGCACACAATTCACCAAACCCACAGGTGAATTATTTCCAGAAAAACGTGAAATTTGGTAACGAAATTCCCGACCAGTGTAATCATGACCAACAATGTGAACAAACATATAAACGGAAATGGAGGAAGAATAATAAGAAGAGGAAAGGATACTATCAAGAAGGGAATTATCAGCAAAAACGCCGATATCAGCAACCAACCCATGAATATCACAACCAACCACAAACTTCAGGTTGGGTACCAAATGATAATGCAAATGAATGGAGAAATCAACCACCAATAATAACCGACGTAACGGAGCAGACATCTACTAATAATGGACAATCGTCAAACTAAACTCGACTGTCAGAAGCCCCGACGGTGCAGTCGAGGAAGTTTTCAGGGGCGAAAATTCGAGCGTCAAATTTTTCCGGTACAAAGAAGGCAGATTATTAATAGAAGAACTTCAGCAGGATATGATGCCTTGTCAAGAGGAACATATCACTGTACCTGTTGCGAAAATTCAGGCGGCGATTGAAGGCATTACTGTGCAAGTTACTTTAGATACAGGAGCAGCAGTAAATGTCGTTTCTGAGAAGTTATTTCAAAGAATACTTCAGAAAGCAAATCCACCGATTTTTCCTGTTCAATGTTGTAGAATTGTAGGTCCTACTGGTCATAAGTCTTCTCAGGTTAAAATGCAGACTCAACTCCAGTTAGATATAGGAAATGTAGCTATAAATTGCACGTTCCTTGTAATAAAAAAATTGGTTGAGGACTGTATCCTGGAAATGGAAAAAAGAACACATTGACACCGGTGTGTCAGACCCACCATACTTGCTCTGGACACTGCGAGAGGGCTGTACAAGCAATGATCACACGCACGGCACAGCGGACACACCAGGAACCGCGGTGTTGGCCGTCGAATGGCGCTAGCTGCGCAGCATTTGTGCACCGCCGCCGTCAGTGTCAGCCAGTTTGCCGTGGCATACGGAGCTCCATCGCAGTCTTTAACACTGGTAGCATGCCGCGACAGCGTGGACGTGAACCGTATGTGCAGTTGACGGACTTTGAGCGAGGGCGTATAGTGGGCATGCGGGAGGCCGGGTGGACGTACCGCCGAATTGCTCAACACGTGGGGCGTGAGGTCTCCACAGTACATCGATGTTGTCGCCAGTGGTCGGCGGAAGGTGCACGTGCCCGTCGACCTGGGACCGGACCGCAGCGACGCACGGATGCACGCCAAGACCGTAGGATCCTACGCAGTGCCGCAGGGGACCGCACCGCCACTTCCCAGCAAATTAGGGACACTGTTGCTCCTGGAGTATCGGCGAGGACCATTCGCAACCGTCTCCATGAGGCAGGGCTACGGTCCCGCACACCGTTAGGCCGTCTTCCGCTCACGCCCCAACATCGTGCAGCCCGCCTCCAGTGGTGTCGCGACAGGCGTTAATGGAGGGACGAATGGAGACGTGTCGTCTTCAGCGATGAGAGTCGCTTCTGCCTTGGTGCCAATGATGGTCGTATGCGTGTTTGGCGCCGTGCAGGTGAGCGCCACAATCAGGACTGCATACGACCGAGGCACACAGGGCCAACACCCGGCATCATGGTGTGGGGAGCGATCTCCTACACTGGCCGTACACCACTGGTGATCGTCGAGGGGACACTGAATAGTGCACGGTACATCCAAACCGTCATCGAACCCATCGTTCTACCATTCCTAGACCGGCAAGGGAACTTGCTGTTCCAACAGGACAATGCACGTCCGCATGTATCCCGTGCCACCCAACGTGCTCTAGAAGGTGTAAGTCAACTACCCTGGCCAGCAAGATCTCCGGATCTGTCCCCCATTGAGCATGTTTGGGACTGGATGAAGCGTCGTCTCCCGTGGTCTGCACGTCCAGCGCGATCGCTGGTCCAACTGAGGCGCCAGGTGGAAATGGCATGGCAAGCCGTTCCACAGGACTACATCCAGCACCTCTACGATCGTCTCCATGGGAGAATAGCAGCCTGCATTGCTGCGAAAGGTGGATATACACTGTAATAGTGCCGACATTGTGCATGCTCTGTTGCCTGTGTCTATGTGCCTGTGGTTCTGTCAGTGTGATCATGTGATGTATCTGACCCCAGGAATGTGTCAATAAAGTTTCCCCTTCCTGGGACAATGAATTCACGGTGTTCTTATTTCAATTTCCAGGAGTGTAGATGAATTCAGAGAGAGAAATTGGCATATCGATTTTTCTCTAGGCCGTGCCAGTTTTACAATAATGGATCAGAAACATCAACTGAATCTTCTCAGGGAATATAGTACCCATGGAAAGTATTGTCAGGGACGAAAGCTGCAAATAAAGTGGATGCATAGCAAACCTGTACCGTATTACCAAATTAATTACTTGCAACCAGTTTTAAACCCTGAAGTTATGGTATATGAAAAGGTGCAAGAACCTGAATATTTGCAACAACACCAAAGAAAGCAATTATATGATCTTCTACAGGAATATCATGAAGTCTTTCAAGAAAGACCTGGTGTAATCAAGGGATACACATGCCATTTAGATGTGATACCACACCAAGTTTTCTGCCGTATTTTTTATCCAGTACCGTGGCACCAACGAAAGGCAGTTGATGCGGAAATCCACCAGATGCTTGAATGGGATCTGATCGAACCTTCGACGAGTCCATACTGTAGTCCGCCTCATGTTGTCTCGAAAAAGGGAGGAAAAGTTCGTCTCGTGCTAGACGCACGGCAGATAAATAAGATTATCATGCCCGTGCGAACTCACCCGGAAAACATCGATGAGCTAATTCAAAAGTTCGAGGGGATGAAATACTTAACAAATATTGATTTGACAAGTTCATTTTGGCAGGTGGCTCTAGACGAACCATCAAAAAAGTACACCGCATTTGTACATGCAGGTAGAAGCTATCAATTTAAGGTTTTACCTTTCGGGCTAAACGTGAGCTCAGGAGTTTTTATAAATGCTCTAGATCATGCATTGGGACCTGCACTTCGAAGCAATTTAACTTTATTTGTGGACGACATGCTCATAGCTACGAGCACATGGGAGGAGCACGTTGATTTATTGAGAAGAGTGTTAGAACGTTTCAAGGAAGCAGGCATAACCGCAAATCTGCAAAAGTCCAATTTTGCTCGAGATAAAATCAAATTTTTGGGTCACCTTATAAATGGAAAAGGCATCTTACCGGACTCCGAGAAACTAAAGGCAATCAAAAACTTTGCAGTTCCAACAACAAAAAGACAGTTAAAGGGCTTCCTCGGAGTTGTGTCTTTTTTCAGGCGTTTCATTCACGACCACTCTATTAATGCAGAACCGTTGTACAGCTTGTTGCGCAAAAATACTCCGTGGGTGTGGACGCAACAATGTCAGAATGCATTTGAAGCAATAAAACATGCCTTAGTCAATTCACAAATATTATATCATCCAGATATGAGCCAAGAATTCGGTTTAATGGCAGATGCTTCGGAAATTGGAATAGGTTCATGCCTCTTCCAAGTAAAGATGATAGATAGGAAATCAGCTTTCTGTCCAATAGCTTTTGCTAGCCGACTCTTAACTGCTTGTGAAAAAACATATACGACTACCGAAAGGGAAGCATTGGCCGTAGTCTGGTCATTTAAGAAATTTTACTATTACTTATATGGAGCGAAGACAACAGTATACTGTGACCACAAAGCGTTAAGTTTTTTGCGAACATGTAAATTATTACATCCAAGATTAGCAAGATGGACGCTCTCACTCCAAGAGTTTCAATTTAAAATTAAATACCTAAGCGGACAGGATAATTTCATCGCTGATGCACTGTCTAGAATGCCAGACGGAGATTTGTCAACTGTCAACATCACCGGCAATCCGTCCGAATTTAATGTTCTTATAATGACTGATAGAATATATAGGAAACATTTTCTTGACATGTGTAAGAACATGAAAAAACTACAGAATGAAGATCCTCGTTGGCATTCAATAAAGGAAACTTTAGCAAAGCCTGGAAACGATGATCTGAAGAGACTGTACAAAGTTGAGGATGATGTCTTATTTTTCAAAGGGCATCTTGATTCAGATAATTGGAAGGTGTGTATTCCCGAGAAGAATGAGAATGACTTAATTTTGCACACGCACATCACTTGGGGACATTTTGGAGTATTAAAGTGTGCTCGGAAGATTCAAGCATATTGCTACTTCCCAAACATTCGCAGGAAAGTGCACAGACAGTTAAGGAAATGTAAAATTTGTCAGCTAGCCAAACCAGGAAATTTTTGTGTGAAAGATTTCCTACATCCTATTATACCCACTAAACCGCTGTCAATCATGTCGGTCGACGTCTGTGGTCCTCTACCATCGTCAAGGGGAGGATGCAAATATATTGTAGCTTTTCTTGATATATTCACTATGTATGTCAAACTTTATCCATTAAAATCAGCTACTGCTGCATCCATAGCCAAGAAGCTGGTCAAAGATTATATAGTCAAAGTAGGCAAACCAGAGGCTATTCTTTCTGACAATGGGTCAATGTTCACTGGATTTCGTTGGAGGCAAACATTAGCCAGTTGTGGTATAAAACAAATTCTAACATCAGTGTACCACCCTTCGGCGAATCCCGTGGAACGAATTTTTCGTGAATTAAACCGGTTCATGAGAACATATTGCCACAACCAGCAACCCAAATGAATCGATTATCTTCACGATTTTCAGGAAATTGTAAACAATATGCCACATACTACGACAGAATACACCCCATACAAACTGATGTTTGGAAAACAGGAACAGAATGACTGGATTCGACCAATTCCTAAAGTAGCTATTAACAAAATAGACCTACAAAATAAAGTACGACAATCCTTACTCAATATAATGGACAAGGCAAGAAAAAGGAAAATATATTTTGACAATCGACTTGGAAAAATAAAAACATATAAAGTGAAAGACCAAGTTTTAGTAAAAACTCATCCTAAGGCATCACTTATACAGAGGAAGAACACAAAATGGCAATTATTGTATCAAGGACCATTTGTGATTACCGAAATACCCCATCCAGGAACTTATGTTATGAAGGATGTGAAGAATGGAAAGGTGAAAGGAATGTATCCTCATCACTTGTTAAAGCAATTTCATGATGACTGAAGATTCTGAAGATTGAAAATACTATTCTTATCAAATAATATTGATTAGAGAATTTTCATAAAACCTATGAATCATACTTAGGATAGCTTCTTTTTTTTTGCAATTTAGTAGTTAGTTTTTCTTTTCAGGCATACTGTACGAGAGATATGCAGACATTATGTATAGGTTTTCCACTGTAAGGATAAGTTTTCTTTTCAGTATGCAGAGAATTTAGCTATAGTATGAATGATTCCTTTTAAAATTTTTTTATTTAGTAGATAGTAATTTCAATCAGGTTTCACAATGCATAATGACCATGGGTTAGTGACTCAAATGAATCTGGTCTATGGCAAGATATTTTTCCTTATGTTAATTTAACAATGTCAGTGTATGTTTGTATTTGCTTTTTTTTTATTTGCTGATCTGAAGTCACGCTGTTCGGAAGGGGTAACCTGCTCTCAGTTTTAAAAAGGACGCCTATTACTTTGTTTCAATCTTTTGTGATGAACATTGTCTTTATAACTGTACTATTGTTGTAACATACCTGTGTATGTAAATTATGTTATGTCAATTGTTACTCGCGAAGTTACCAACTGAGCAAATGCCTTTCAGTTATAAGCACATCAACAAGTGTAAAAGTCCATCTGAAAGATGACGAGCATAAGTTGACACGGCAGCACCAGTTGGATTTGTGTATAGTGCATTATAGGGTTGTTGATAGAAATGAAGAACACCTTACGACTTCCGAATATTTCGAATTCAGAACAGACAATTAGAAAGAACTTTAGATTAGATTCTATTTCAGCTCAGCATAGATCAAATACCTTTTCCACGGAACTTACACTGACTCTTATTTTCATGTTAACCATATGCGGAAAACCATAATACCCACCAGGAGACGGTGAAATGGGAATAGAATTCCATCAGTTACCAGGAGATGACAGATAGAAGGGAATCGTAGATGGACGTAAACCAACGCGTCGACAGTTCACCTCAAGACACAGAAGATTAACAGTGTTGTGTTTCTTTTGTGAACAGTGTTTAAATTCATTAAAAAAAATCCATAGTGTAAATTTTTTTTATTTTTCATTGTAATTCAATTAATTTTCTTTGCAAATGAGAAATACGAGGATGGTAAATCTACTCCGAGGTTTTCCTTGGTTTTCCTTTGTGGGGCTTGGCCGAATGGCTAGATTATCCGTTTGAGACATCCCAAGGAGAGTGACAGAAGCTTTGAGTGATGATGAAAAAGGTTTCTGATCACATCTCATGCCATCCTCGACAAATGAATAAAAGCAAGCATGTAAGCTATGCATATATGCTGCATCAGGAATTCAGCACCGGCTTTGTCAGCAGTATATGCACCCAAATCAATAATTTACATTTAGATAGTCATTCACTAATACCAAAATATCATAAGAAATACAGTGGACTTTAATACTCTAGTGGACATTAATACAGCGTCATAAACAATTACCGATATAGTGTTGTGTGAACGCTCGTGTTTGTTTTTGCCCAAAAACGTTCGTCCACAAGAGGGGCATATATGATGTATCATGCAGCGTAACTTGCTGTGACAGTGCGAGAGAGAGACAAAGATATTGTTTATTACTCTGTGGCGGTCAGCGCTCACATAATTATTCTTAGGAGATAGAGTTCTTTTGTTCTTATTAAGAGTAATTTTTTAGGGGAGCAGAGCCATTCTTGCGATGTAAAAAATCGACGCCATTGCGAGTTTTTGATTCACATTGTAAAATATAAGTGCATATGGAAGGAAATCAGTTAATAGAACAATAAAATATTGTTCATTTGAAGAAGGTACGTCTTATTATACACCCAGCGATGTACTGCTATTGTGATTTACTAATAAACACCAGTTGAGAACAGTTCCGACGGGAGCGTTCAGTTCTAGTGAAACAGTTCGATGTTTTCTTCGGAAAAGAAGTCACTTCATGGATCATTCAAATTCACAATAGTAACTGGACATTTCTCAGAACTGAAAGCAATCTGATTGCTATGCAACAGAGCCCCGAAGAATATTTCTCCGTATTTTGGTTACCACTTTCAGCTCAACACGGTATCTGCAGCATCTGGAGCAGATTTCTACAACAGCGGAAGCGTGTAATCGCCATCAGTTTCACACACCGCCCTGTGTACGCTGTATGTATTTACCCACAACAGTGAACATACAGTTACTCACACAAATAGAAAGACAATACTAGGTGGTGTGGGGAAACATTTCAGTATAATGGCCCTGTAGAGCTAAACGGTAATTAGCCTAGTAAGAAAAGGAGTCGTTATACAATCCACCAACTTTTCTAATCCTCGTCACGTAGAAAACCAGTGCATTATTGTTTAAGAAAATATAGCCTGTGTCCACATGAATGTCCATTAGAGTATCTAGAAAAAAAATTGAAATAAATTGGTCAAGTAACTTTTGAGATTTGGTATTTAGTATTTCGCATCTAAGGAGACAACGAGAGAAGCGTTCAATAATTTTGAAAGTAAGACGTTGTCAAACGACTTCAGTAAAAACCCTGAGAGATTTTGGTCGCATGTAAAATCAGTAATTGGGTCAAAATCATCTATTCATTCTCTCTGCGATAACACCGGCACCGAAGCGGGAAATAACAGACAGAAGGCTGAAATACTGAATTCGGTCTTCCGAAGTTGTTTCACGCGGAAGATCGTAACCCTGTCCCTCCTTTCAATCGTCGTGCGAACGTCGATACAAAATGATTCAAATGGCCCTGAGCACTATGGGACTTAACATCTGGGGTCATCAGTTCCATAGACTTAGATCTATTTAAACCTAACTAACCTAAGGACATCACATACATCCATTCCCGAGGCAGGATTCGAACCTGCGACCGTAGCGGTCCAGACTGTAGTGCCTTTAACCGCTTGGCCACCCCGGCCGGCGAACGTCGATACAACCGATCGCAAAATTGAAAAGTAGTGGAAAGGCTTCAGGACCAGATGAGAAACCTATAAGATTCTATAAAGATTATGCGATAGAACTTGCTCCCCTTTTAGCAATAATTTGTGGTAGATAGCTTGAGTAACGAAAGATACCTAACGACTGGAAAATAGTTCAGGTCATTCCCGTTTTTAAGAAAGGCCATTACACAGATCCACACAATTATAGACCTACATCGTTGACGTCAACCAGTTGTAGAATTATGGAACATGTTTTATGCTCAAGAATTATGACGTTTTTGGGAAATGAACATCTCACGTATAAACATCAGCATGGGTTCCGCAAACAGATATCCTGCAAAACCCAGCTCGCTCTGTTCCTCCATGAGATCCACAGCGCAGTGGACAATGGCGCTCAGGTTGATGCCGTGTTCCTTGATTTCAGTAAGGCATTTGACACCGTCCCGCAGTGCCGTTTAATGGAAAAAGTACGAGCTTGCGGAGTATCGGAGTAGGCTTGCGATTGGATTCGAGAGCTTCTTACAGATAGAAATCAACACGTCGCTCTTAACGGAACTAAACCGACAGGTGTAAAGGTAATTTCCGGAGTACCACAGGGCAGTGTGATTGGAGCGTTGCTGTTCACAATATATATAAATGATCTATTAGAAAACGTCGGAAACTCTTTAAGGCTATTCGCAGATGATGCAATTGCTTATACCAAAGTAGCAACGTCAGCAGATAGTAGGAATTTGCAGAACGACCTGCAGAGAGATGATGAAAGGTACAGGCTCTGGCAGTTGCCCATGAACGTAAATAAATGTAACCTATTGCGCAAGCCGGCCGCGGTGGTCTAGCGGTTCAGGCGCTCAGTCCGGAACCGCGGGACTGCTACGGTCGCAGGTTCGAATCCTGCCTCGGGCATGGATGTGTGTGATGTCCTTAGGTTAGTTAGGTTTAAGTAGTTCTAAGTTCTAGGGGACTGATGACCACAGATGTTAAGTCCCATAGTGCTCAGCGCCATTTGCCTATTGCGCATACATAGGAAAAGAAATCCACTAATGTACAGGTACACTGTTAATGACAAACAGATGAGACTAGGCGTAACTATACAGAGCGACGTTCGGTGGAATGACCACATAAAAAAGATAGTAGGAAAAGCAGACACCAGACTCAGATTCATCGGAAGAATTTTAAGGAAGTGTAACTAACTCACGAAATAAGTGGCTTATATGGCAGTTGTTCGCCTGATTGTTTCGTTCATCTACGTGGGATCCCTATCAGGTAGGAATCATAGAGGAGACAGTTAAGATCCAACGAAGATTGGCGCGCTTCGTCACTGGACCGTTTCAAAATGGTTCAAATAGCTGTGAGCACTACGGGACTTAACATCTGAGGTCATCAGTCCCTTAGAACTACTTAAACCTAACTAACCTAAGGACATCACACACATCCATGCCCGAGGCAGATTCGAACCTGCGATCGTAGCAGTCCCGCGGTTCCGGACTAACCGCCTAGAACCGCTAGACCACTGCGGCCGGCCTGGACCGTTTAGCTGGCGAGAGAGTGTTACGGAGATGCCAAACAAACTGCACTGGCAAACGTTACTAGAGAGGCGTTGAGCATGACGAAGCGATTTACTGTTGAAATTTCGGGACAGCGCTTTTGAGGAGGAGTCGAACAACATACTACTCCCCCCCCTCCCCCCTCCCCCCTCACGTACATCTTGCGTATTGATCACGAGAAGAAAATGCGAGAGTCAATACAGAAGCTTACCGACTATAATTCTTCCCACGCACCATCCGGAAGTGGAACAGGGTTGGAGGGATCAGATAGGCTAGTGGTACCGAAAGTACCCTCCGCCACACACCATTAGGTGACTTGCGGAATATGATGTAGATATAGGTAGAGCCTCAAGTGCCTCGCTGTTTCACAGTGCATGGTGGACGCGCGCCCTCATGGGGCTAGGCAACGCTGTGGCCGGCCGGCCCGAAACTCAAAGTTTCGCAGCTGGAGGCCACGGAACGGAAAAACTGAAAATTTAGGACAGAATGAGAAAAAATGGGTATTTTCCGTGTTAGTGGCCAATAGCGCGCATAAAGCCGTCGAGAATAGTTCATTAGTTGAGTATAATAAATAAGTAGTGTAGGAAGGACAGGACGCCATAGTTTTAGCGAAATCGGGGATGGAGAAACTGTGAGTAATTAAAAAATTCATGTCATGGGTGGAACGATAAATAAGAATAGCAGTAAACAGCTAAATCACAATACCTAAGGAAAAAAAAAAAACCATAATGGGTGCTTGAAACTCGTAAAGATATTGAGATCGTAGAAAAAAATCAACGTAGCACGCATTAATGTCAGATGTAGCTTAGAAAGAAAAAATGTAAAGGAGTTCATCTAAGAGATGCGTATAGAAAACCACAGTTAAATGTAAAATAAAAAAAATGTTGACAGATAGCAGGAGAACCTGAAACGACTGTACAATGTGGAGGAACCTTCCCGAAGCGTGACAGGAGGAGGACGTTCTTGTGCAAACGGTCTACTGCCTGGAACAGATCTGAAACGAATGCCACGAAGTGGTTGCTTCATCTTCGGAATGAAATTAAAGTCACAAGAACCTAAATCGGGGGAGTACGGTGGATGGTATAGTACTTTCCAGTCCCATCGACCAAACAGAGCAGCCACAGCTGGTGCTGTATGCGCCCGCGCATTGTCATGCAAAATAATAGGTGGGTTGCGCAGAAAGTGTCGCAAAGCTGGTCGCAGGTGATGCTCCACAAGCGAACGGTAATACTGTGCATTGACGGTCTGCCGTGGGGAAACGTAATGCGTTAGGATAACACCATCACAGTCGTACATGAGAATCACCGTAACTTTAGACCGCTCCATTCGCACATCAACAGAACAAGCTCTGCTAACGGTATACTACGCCTTCCTCATCGCCGGCAACGGGTTCTACACGACTGTGGTGACTACTTTGACGGGCAGTAACAGGTGCAAACATTTAACTCTTTTGTATCGGTTGTGAGTAAATAGTTGCCTTTATTTAAGCTCCAACCCTCCTGTATTACGTTCCTCTGTATCTATTGGATCAATTCGTGCAGCTCCATTGTCTCTGCTATGACCATTTTGACTTTCTGTGGCTTTCATTATACAATGATTCTTTATAATGATGAGTCTATGATTCTTCTTCAATTATGTTCATTCTGACAGTTTGTCTTTTATCACTGTTAAGACGTTCCGTTAATTTATAAGCCATTTCTTGTCTACCATGGCCATCATCGTCTACTGAATGCGTCAATCTATCCGAAGATTCTTGCTTCAGTTTCCTTGTTATTGACTGAAGATCATTGACTGACTGTTAAATGGACATATAAAGTAGGAAGTCATCATTGATACACTAGTAAGTGAAGAATAAGTGAGGAAAAGAGTCTATGAAAGACCCTTACGAGAAGAAAGAGCCACTTAGTGGAGCATATGCTACGGCATCCAGGATCAGTTAAGTTGGCGTTACAAGGAGTAGTAGGGGGGAGAACTGTAAGGACAGTGGAAGACTAGAATAGACGAAACATTTTAGAGGATGTTTGGCAGAAAATGGAGATTGCATGAAAAGAGTAGCAGAAAATGGAAGAAGACATCAACCATCTGAAGAACTAATAAAAAGAAACAGTGTATAAGCCGCAAAATACTCAGAACGTCACAACTTGTCCACATACATTCAATATCGTGGAACTGTCAAGAAATTCGCTTTATATGGACAAAAAATAATATATCATTTTAATCAGTAGCGTTTCTATAAGCACAGGTTGGATACTTGGTCACGTATCCTGTACCTGTGAAGTTTATAGCTTGTGATCCGTTTGCTCCTGGCATGAAATGAAGCCTGCAAACACAAGGACGGCCGTAAGATGGATTTCACACAACCTTCACTCTAATTTCGGAACGCGTCCTTCAAGCGGACAGCAGGGACGCAGTTGGGAGTGCCAATTATTATTCCGGCCGCGTCACTCTGACAAAGCTGGCATAAGTAACCAGCTCTCAGGTCTCCGGGGCCATTAAGATATCGATTTCGCGGCAGTGCCGTCGCCTCTACAATTACGGATGAGCGGGACACTCTGTCACAAGCAGGGCCTTGTCCGCTAAAAGCCGTACACGATTCGAATGAGGTCCGACGTGCGGATGGGGAATACTACCGTGAAACCACAGGACACGTCGCCATGCTAGAGGGAAGCGTTACAGACACCTACTGGATCGTCTGGAATATATTTTGCATTGTTTTGCCGTAACTGTGTAGCGTTTGTTGTTGTCAACGTATTTAGCAAAAAATGTAGTAGGTAGGAAGAGTTTTCAAATATTACCACTACAGCGGTGCGTTAGTCATTGTTCAAATTATTGTTGTTTTCTCCAGCAAATGTTGTGTTCTGTGTTTGTGTATGTCCGTTGTGTGAGTGTGTGTGTGTGTGTGTGTGTGTGTGTGTGTGTGTGTGTGTGTGAGAGAGAGAGAGAGAGAGAGAGAGAGAGAGAAGGCAGATGGAACAGATATGTACACCCAAGAACATACGTCGAGAAGTACTGTCATTCTATCAATTCTGTGTGTCTCCATTCCTCAGAGGCCGCGCTATGGAGTCCAAAAATATCGTCCATGCGAAATCTAACTAGCACACTTTATTCCTGTTATTATTATCATCTTTATTCACTGAAGGGTCATCGCACAATGATAGTCAAGGTAATACAGTACAAATAAATAGCGCAAAATATACAACACACAAATATAGAATATGCTGTATGAGGACAGGATAGGTGGTCTATGAGTAAAGGGCAGCTAGCTGGTCGTGGCCTTGATTCAAGAACTAACCCAGCATATGTCTTAGTGATTTAAGAAAACCTCGGAAAACCCAAATCATGATGGCTAGACAGAGCAAATTGTCCTCCCGTCATGTCTTAACAGCTGCACCCCTCCATTCAGTTAGTCACTGTTGTGCAATGTTACATGATGCAAAAAAAAAAAAAAAAAAAAAATTTCAGGTAACTGCTGATATAAAACACCGTTGCGTTCTACATTGCTGAAAGCACAAAGGATACCTGCTGGAGACACACGGACACAGAAGATGCTGCTGTGCCCCTTGTGCCAGCTCCAGTCTGTTAGAACGCTGACTCCATGGCCGCACATGTTCAATTATGCTCCTGTTAGTCATCATGCACCCCCCCCCCCCTCCATTTATACATCAGTCATTACAGACTTGCGTCATTTTCGTGTAGAGTTAACACGGAAAAAGGAGGATCTGGAACATATGTAAAAGTTGGACACCATGTCAAAAATATTGAAACGAATAGCTTTTCGGTTGATCAGAACCTAGAACCATGTGATTGTGAGCTATTACTGCAAAATATTTCTCTGATAACAGTAACAGTATACAGATACCCTCTAGGAAAACTATCTGCTATTTATGAGAAATCTCGGTGCATTATTGAGCTACACAAGAAGACACAGTTAGTTGTTTGTGGAGATTTCAGTGTAGATATCTTAAAAAATACAGGCTGGTGAAGCGAACTGGAATTATTATTTGAGTGTTTTGGTCTAATTTCAGTAGTCAGTTTTCCGACTCCTTCGCAGCAAAATAGTAGGACACTGGTCCATTACATTTATGTAAACCGTACTCACATTGCAACAATTAGTTTGTGCCCAATTGCCAATGGGCCATCTGATCGTGATACAGAGTTAATGGAAATAAACATTATGGCACCTTGAAACCCTGATGCAGGTTCACACAAACCAGTGAGACTTATTAACGAAAACAGGATAAAATGTTTTAACAGTAAGCAAAAGGTGTGTATGTGACAAGGTAAATGTCGATAAATATGCTGCTGTGAAATTCAGTTCATTCCATAGTAAGTTAGCGTGAATATTTGAAAAGTGCTTTCCTAAAAAAATATTATTCAGAATATCCATTAAGAAAAAAAAGTAAGTCGTGGATAATTAAGGGAATTAGAATCCTATGTAATAGAAAGTGGGAAGTTTATTAAAGCTCTGACATTACTTGCACATTACAGAAAATACTGTGGTATTTTAAGCAAAGTCATTAAGATGTCTAGAAGTAAGTAATGCAGATAACAAGATTACAAATATAAAGGACGCTATCAAACAGGAGGCAGGAATGCCAGTCACTGTACAGGACTCCACAATAATTAAACTAAATGACGATGTTGTGACTCATAAGACTCGTTAAAAATTTTCTCCTTTTATTTTTTACAGGAACTAAAGTAGATGTGCTTTACAGATTTAGAAGCGCTGAACACGAATATGATGCTTAAAATTGTCTCCTAGCTCTGGGTTACAAGTGAATAAGATGTTTACGTTTCACCTCATACCTAAGTGACATCGTGAGAGATACTTGCAATGTCATTGCGACAAGGGTTCCTCTGCCTTAAGTGAATGAAGTGGACGCTTCCAGTACACGTTGGCAGCCTATTACATACAAACGAGACAAGTGAGGACTCTTTACAGAAGTCTCAGTAACTAGACTGAGGGTAAAAATGGTAATGAAGAACTATCCATCCTTGTCACGTACGTTGCGTTAGACTCCTTTTTTTTCGTTTGAGTTATCAGTCTTCTGACTTGTCTGATGCGACCCTCTACGAATTTCTCTCCTGTCTAACCTCTTCATCTTAGTGTAGCTCATGCAATCTACGTTCTCCATTATTTGCGAGATGTATTCCAATCTCCATTTTCCTCTACAGTTTTTGTCCTCTATAGCTCCCTCTGGTTCCATGGGAGTCATTCCCTGATATCTTAACGGATGTCCAATCACCCTGTCCCTTTTCCATGTCAGTGTTTCCCTCATATTCCTTTTTGATTCTGCGCAGAACCTCCTCCTACCTGACCTTTTCAGTCCACCTAAGTTTCAACATCCATGTGTAGCACCACATTTCCAGTGCTTCGATTTTCCTCTGTTCCGGTTGAACCAAGGTCCATGTTTCACTACCATACAATGAAGTGCTCCAAACGTAAGTCTCAGAAATTTCTTCCTGACATTAAAGCCTATGTTGGATACTAGTTGTCTGCATTTGGGCAGGAATGCTCTTTCAGCCAGTGCTAGTCCTACTGGCTCCGTCCGTCATTCGCTATGTTGCTGCCTAGGTAGCAGAATTCCGTAACTTCATCTACTTCGTGACCATCAATCCTGATGTTAAGTTTCTCGCTGTTCTCATTTCTGATACTTCTCATTACTTTCGCCTTTCTTGGTTTACTCTCAGTCCATGTTCTGTACTCATTAGACTGTTTATTCCATTCAAGACATCCTTCTTCATTTTCACTCAGGATAGCAATGTCATTAGCAAATTGTATCATTGATTTGCTTTCACCTTGAATTTTAATTTCACTTCTGAACCTTTCTTTTATTTCCATCATTGCTTCTTCGATGTACAGATTGAACAGTAGGGGCGAAAGACTACATTCTTCTCTTACACCCTTTATAATACGAGCGCTTCATTATTGGTCGTTCACCTTATGTTTCCCTCTTGGCACTTTTACATATTGTATATTACCCGTCGCTCGCTATAGCTTACACCTATTTTTCCCAGAATTTCAGACAGATTGCGCCATTTGACACTGTCCAACGCTTTCTCGAGGTCGACAAATTCTACGAACGTGTCTTGATTTTATTTTATCCTTGTTTCCATTATCAACCCAACGTCAGAATTGCCTCTCTGGTGCCTTCACTCTTCCTAAAGTCGAACTGACGGTCATCTTCTGTAAATTATTCTTGTCAGCAACTTGGATGTATGAACTGTTAAGCTGATTGTTCGATAATTCTTGTCAGCTCTTGCAGCCTTCGGAATTGTGTGGGTGATCTTCTTTCGAGAGTTAGATGTTATACCGTCATACTTACACTTTCTACACACCAACGTGAATAGGCGTTTTGTTTCCACTTCCCCCTATGAGTTTAGAAATTCTTATAGGGTGTTATCTATCTCTTCTGTCTTATTTGTTCTTAAGTCGTCCAGAGTTCTCTTAAATTCTGATTCTAATGCTGGATCCCCTATTCCCTCTAAATCGACTCCTGTTTCTTCTTTTTACATCAGACAAATCTTTCCCCTCATAGAGGCCTTTAATGAAATCGTTCCACTTATCCGCTCTCTCCACTGCATTTAACGGTGGAACTCCCGTTGCACTCTTAATGTTGCCACCCTTGTTTTTATGTCACCGATGGTTTTTTGACTTTCCTATATGTTGAGTCAGTCCATCCGACAATCATTTCTTTTTAGATTTCTTGACTTTTTCATGCAGTCATTGTCTTAGCTTCCCTGCACTTCCTAATTAATTCATTCCTCAGCGCCTTGTATTTCTGTAGTCCTGAATTTCCCTAAACTTTTTTGTATTTTCTTCTTTCATCGATCAACTGAAGTATTTCTTCGGTTACCCATGGTCTCTTCATTGTTGCCTTCTATGTACTTGTTTTTCTTTCCAACTTCTGTTATTAGAGATGTACATTCTTCTTCAACTTAACTGCCTACTGAGCTAATCCTTATTCTAGTATCTATACCTTTCAAGGGCATCTCGTAATTCCTCAGTTATTCTGTATCCCATTTCCATGTGTACTGATTCTTCCTGACTAATCACTTAAACATCAGCCTACCCGTTGTCACTACTACTTTGCGATTTCAGTTTGTATCTGTTCCTGGGTACGCCTTGCAATCCAATATTTGATTTCGGAGTCTTTTTCTGACCATGATGTAATGTAACTGCCATACCTTCCCACTCATAACGAATCCTATTCGCGTTATACCATTATCTGCTGCTGTTCATATTACCCTATACTCATCTGACCAGAAATCCTTGTGCACATGTACATTTCACTTTATTGACCCCTGCTATATCTAGATTGAACCTTTGTATATCGCTTTTCAGACTTTCTAGCTTCCCTACCACGTTCAACCTTTTGACATTCTACATCTATATCTACATACATACTCCGCAATCCACTATACGGTGGGTGGCGGAGGGTACCTCGTACCACAACTAGTATCTTCTCTCCCTGTTCCAGTCAGAACGACGGAAAAATGACTGCCTATATACCTCTGTACAAGCACTAATCTCTCTTACCTTATCTTTGTGGTCATTCCACGAAATGTAAGTTGGCGGAAGTAAAATTGTACTGCAGTCAGCCTCAAATGCTGGTTCTCTAAATTTCCTCAGTAGCGATTCACGAAAAGAACGCCTGCTTTCCTCTAGCGACTCCCACCCGAGTTCCTGAAGCATTTCCGTAACACTCGCGTGATGATCAAACCTACCAGTAACAAATCTAGCAGCCCGCCCCTGAATTGCTTCATGTCCTCCCTCAATCCGACCTGATAGGGATTCCAAATTCTCGAGCAGTACTCAAGAATAGGTCGTACTAGTGTTTTATGTCTCCTTTACAGATGAACCACATCTTCCCAAAATTCTACCAATGAACAGAAGACGACTCTCCGCCTTTCCCACAACTGCCATTACAAGCTTGTCCCACTTCATATCGCTCTGCAATGTTATTCCCAAATATTTAATCGACGTGACTGTGTCTAGCGCTACACTACTAATGGAGTATTCAAACATTACAGGGTTCTTTTTCCTATTCATCTGCATTAATTTACATTTATCTATATTTAGATTTAGCTGCCGTTCTTTACACCAATCACAAATCCTTGAGTGAGCCTTGAGCAGCCGCTGGTGAAGTATCAGTGCAGCAGCAGTGCAGTAGCGAGTCGCATATTTAGCTTTCATATTTGTTTTATAGTTTGATTCTTAATTTCTTTCCAAGTGTTTGTGCGCTTGCATATTTAATTACATGAAATCCTTGCGTATTCTCGTATTTGAGAGGAGTAATGTTGCTTATTGATAGCCGTAGAGTATAAATTCGCGGAGTCGTTAGATGCTAGCAGTAGGATGGATAGGGTGTGTGCGTGCTGTGTGTGGGCGCAGGGAGAACTGGCCACGGTTCGCGAGCAGCTGAGCGTGCTGTTGGCCACGGCCACCCGCCTTCAGGCTGCTGCCTCGAGGTGCAGCGACGGCGGAGAGTCTGGCGCGTCGCTTGAGACACCCCAGGTGTCGCTTGCTGCGTCCGCTGACTCAGCCGCCGAGGCACCTTCTAGTGTACCCGGCGCGTTGGGGCCACCCTCACCTCAGGGTGAGTGGCGGACTGCAACGCGTTCGCGTCGCTCGAGGCGGAGGGCCAATGTGGAGGCTGGCCGGCTGGCCTCGCCCGTTCACCCTGTCAGTGGGCAGGTGGCAGCTCCTTCAGCAGGGCCCGAGCAGGCACACGGGGGCAAAGGCTTGGTGGTTATTGGGAGCTCCAACGTTAGGCGGGTGATGGAGCCCCTTAGGGAAATAGCGTACAGGGCTGGAAAGAAATCCACCGTGCACTCGGTTTGTCTGCCGCGGGGCCTCATCCAAGATGTGGAGGCGGCCTTGCCTGCGGCTATCGAGCGCACGGGGTGCAGTCGTCTGCAAGTAGTTGCTCACGTCGGCACCAATGATGCCTGTCGCTTCGGTTCTGAGGCGATCCTCAGTTCGTACAGGAGGCTGGCGGATTTGGTGAAGACCGCTGGCCTCGCACGCGGAGTGCAAGCAGAGCTCTCTATTTGCAGCTTCGTTCCCAGAGTGGATCGGGGTTCTTTGGTTTGGAGCCGAGTGGAAGGTCTCAACCAGAGGCTTTTTCGACTCTGTGACGGTCTTGACTGCAGATTTTTAGAGTACTTGTGGCGTGTACATGGTTTTTTTTTAGGCTAGGCAGTAGTGCGAGGTGTCCTGATGAACACTCACCAGTCGACGGGCAGGTAGGGACATCAGGACGCGCTCAGTGTAAAGCCACTTCAGCTATCAAGATATTAGCAATAAATTTTCAGAGTGTTCGGAATGTTGTTGTTGTTGTTGTGGTCTTCAGTCCTGAGACTGGTTTGATGCAGCTATCCATGCTACTCTATCCTGTGCAAGCTTCTTCATCTCCCAGTACCTACTGCAACCTACATCCTTCTGAATCTGCTTAGTGTATTCATCTCTTGGTCTCCCTCTACAATTTTTACCCTCCACGGTGCCCTCCAATGCTAAATTTGTGATCCCTTGATGCCTCAAAACATGTCCTACCAACCGATCCCTTCTTCTAGTCAAGTTGTGCCACAAACTTCTCTTCTCCCCAATCCTATTCAATACCTCCTCATTAGTTACGTGATCTACCCACCTTATCTTCAGCATTCTTCTGTAGCACCACATTTCGAAAGCTTCTATTCTCTTCTTGTCCAAACTAGTTATCGTCCATGTTTCACTTCCATATATGGCTACACTCCATACAAATACTTTCAGAAACGACTTCCTGACACTTAAATCTATACTCGATGTTAACAAATTTCTCTTCTTGAGAAACGCTTTCCTTGCCATTGCCAGTCTACATTTTATATCCTCTCTACTTCGACCATCATCAGTTATTTTACTCCCTAAATAGCAAAACTCCTTTACTACTTTAAGTGTCTCATTTCCTAATCTAATTCCCTCAGCATCACCCGACTTAATTTGACTACATTCCATTATCCTCGTTTTGCTTTTGTTGATGTTCATCTTATATCCTCCTCTCAAGACACTGTCCATTCCGTTCAACTGCTCTTCCAAGTCCTTTGCTGTCTCTGACAGAATTATAATGTCATCGGCGAACCTCAAAGTTTTTACTTCTTGTTCATGAATTTTAATACCTACTCCGCATTTTTCTTTTGTTTACTTTACTGCTTGCTCAATATACAGATTGAATAACATCGGGGAGAGGCTACAACCCTGTCTCACTCCTTTCCCAACCACTGCTTCCCTTTCATGCCCCTCGACTCTTACAACTGCCATCTGGTTTCTGTACAAATTATAAATAGCCTTTCGCTCAGTGTATTTTACCCCTGCCACCTTCAGAATTTGAAAGAGAGTATTCCAGTTAACATTGTCAAAAGCTTTCTCCAAGTCTACAAATGCTAGAAACGTAGGTTTGCTTTTTCTTAATCTTTCTTCTAAGATAAGTCGTAAGGTCAGTATTGCCTCACGTGTTCCAACATTTCTACGGAATCCAAACTGATCTTCCCCGAGGTCGGCTTCTACCAGTTTTTTCATTCGTCTGTAAAGAATTCGCGTTAGTATTTTGCAGCTGTGACTTATTAAACTGATAGTTCGGTAATTTTCACATCTGTCAACACATGCTTTCTTTGGGATTGGAATTATTATATTCTTCTTGAAGTCTGAGGGTATTTCGCCTGTCTCATACATCGTGCTCACCAGATGGTAGAGTTTTGTCATGACTGGCTCTCCCGAGGCCATCAGTAGTTCTAATGGAATGTTATCTACTTCCGGGGCCTTGTTTCGACGCAGGTCTTTTAGTGCTCTGTCAAACTCTCCACGCAGTATCTTATCTCCCATTTCGTCTTCATCTACATCCTCTTCCATTTCCATAATATTGTCCTCAAGTACATCGTCCTTGTACAAACCCTCTATATACTCCTTCCACCTTTCTGCCTTCCCTTCTTTGCTTAGAACTGGGTTGCCATCTGAGGCCTGGCTGAACCCTGAGATAGGAAGTTCTGAAATATTTGGTGAAGGTTGGAACGTGTATCGGAAAGACAGATTAGACACCGTAGGAGGTGGTGTCTTCATTGCAGTTGACAAAAATATTATGTCTACTGACGTTGAAGTAGAGTGTGGTTGTGAGGTTATGTAGATACGATTAACAGGGCAAGGGAAATAAAGTTAATTGTGGGGTGTTATCACTGGCCACCAGGTTCCACCGTGACAGTTCTAGAATCATTCAAAGGGAGTCTACAATCTGTATCGCAGAAGTACCCGGATCATGCTATATTAGTCTGAGGCGACTTCAACCTACCTAGTATAGACTGGGATGTCTATGGATTCATCACAGGTTGTACAGACAAGCCGTCGTGTGAATTACTTTTGAACGCATTATCCGAAAACTGTCTTGAGCAGCTAAATCGGCAGCCAACGCGTAATGGAAATATTTTAGATCTGGTAACCACGAACATACCAGACCTCATCGACGGTGTCATTGTTGAGACAGGGATTAGTGATCATGATGTTATCATTACGATTATGGTTACGAAAGTTAATAAGTCGCTCAAGAAGGCTAGGAGAGTATTCTTACTAGAAAGAGCCGATATGCAGTTGTTAACATCCCCCTTAGTAAATGGTTCAAATGGCTCTGATCACTATGCGACTTAACTTCTGAGGTCATCAGTCGCCTAGAACTTAGAACTAATTAAACCTAACTAACCTAAGGACATCACACACATCCATGCCCGAAGCAGGATTCGAACTTGCGACCGTAGTGCCTAGAACCGCACGGCCACTCCGGACGGCACTTAGTAAATGAATCGACTTCATTTACTTTGGGTACGATGGACGTGGAAGAATTATGGGCAAATTTTAAACACATTGTAAATCACGCATTAGACAAGTATGTGCCGAAAAAGTGGGTTACGGACGGAAAAGACCCACCATGGTTTAACAGTACAATTCGGAGAATGCTCAGGAAGCAAAGGCAGTTGCACTGACGGTACAAGAAAGATCGGGAGAATGAGGACAGGCAAAATTTATTAGAGATTCTTGCTGCTGTAAATAGAGCGATGTGCGAAGCATTCAACCACTACCATCGTCATACCTCAGCAAAAGATCTTGCTGAAGGAAATTCTGGTCTTACGTAAAATCGGTAAGCTGGTCGAAGGCTTCCATCCAGTCACTCACTGATCAGTCTTGCCTGGCAACGGAAGACAGCAAAACGAAAGCTGAAATTTTAAATTTACCATTTCAGAAATCTTTCACGCAGGAGGATCGTACAAACATACCGCCGTTTGAGTCTCGTACAGATTCCCGTATGGAGGACATTGTGATAGACATCCCTGGGGTTGTGAAGCAGCTGAATGGATTGAAAATAAATAAATCGCCCGGTCCTGTTGGGATTCCAATTCGGTTTTACAGAGAATACTCTACTGCGTTAGCTCCTTACTTAGCTACCATTCTTTACACCAATAACAAATCCTGTCCAAGTCATCTTGTATCCTCCTACAGTCACTCAACGACGACACCTTCCCGTACACCTACTCGTAGAACATGTAACTAAGAAACAAACAAACTAACTAAGGGACTTGTTGAGCTCAGGAGAATGACAAGACACTACTGTCATGCATTTTACATCTTGACACATGATTTCCTTGTGAAACGAGTAAATATAGTACTGATATGAGTCGGGGTGCTCTTGTTATCACCTTCCATTACTACTCACGTTCTGATTACGTTCATTCCAGTTAAAATTTGCAGACTGAATAACAGCTTAATTACAATGACTTGAAAAGTAATTCCACACAATGAAAACGAATTATGTCGTCTCATATTTGTTGGTATCCATAATTATTGTCTCACATTACTTGTAACGTATTTTATATTACTTGTAAACAGTTCTTTGTTATGCAGCACACATTCGCTGCAAGCCCATAGAACCAGTCGGTACTTTGTCGTGGTACCCACAATAAATAGTGACCAAGATATCGTACAAAAAACCACTTCAGAGAGAGAGAGAGCGCAACAGATCAATCACAGATGAACGGGTACACAGTGTTAGCGATAGCTGTCAGAGAAGGGTTCTACAGTCTGAAGTAATTGTGTTCTTTTGATCGCTAAGTTATGTTGTACGTGGTACGGCACCGGTTCCGCCTATATGGCCGCTTTTCTATGCGGTTTCGTCGGGGACGATGCAGCCTGTGCCAACAGTTCTCTCTGACAGCGAAGGTATAAGGCATCCCTCCTAACTTTATTTGGTGCTTTGGGCCGGAAGTGTCCAAGCTGGTAGCGGGATCGCCGAATTGGAGTCGGGAGGTGACGTAGACAGGCCAGTGAGAGTTCCTGATGACTTTCGTGGAGCCATGTCTGGATTTGGGACCTCACTGTCATTTAAAAGTAGTGGGGAGTTGACCGTTGGTGTCCAAATGTCCTCCCTGGAAACCGACGGTAAAGAAGAGGCTCCCACTCCACTGGTGCATAACTAGGAACGTCATCGCTGGTTTCAGAGCTGTCTATAGTATAATAATGCTGTTTATTGAGTCGGTGGTATCATAGTGCAGCACCAGGTGCACGATGGTAGGCGTGGATTCATCTGATTTACGTGCCGCACCTACCTGGGGCTACTTTCTCCCACTACGACGGTTGAGAGGGCTTCTGTGACTCGGCAAAAGGTAAGGGCCGCAGACCTCTACAGTACCACAGACAGTGGCGGCGGCTGGGTAACAGTTTCATCTGAGTCCTCATAAATCAGTCTGGTCCTTTGTGAGACTAGAATGTTGGTCAGGCCCTCTGCTTTTGATACGGCCGCCATCATTTTGCTCCTCTGAATCTTGAGTGTGTGGACGAACTGTTCGAACTCTCGTTTGTGGACTAGATGGAGTGATCAAGATCGAATGGTTCTGTTTTAGGATGGGTTATGCCTTTCCTTGCGCAGAATACCTGAAACAAGAAAGAAACGGAGAGCCGTTTTCCGTTGAAACGGTTCCCGAGGTATAAGTTTGTAAGATTTTATGTTCGTGTATATTCATAAGCCTTAAAGAAAGGGAAGCCACTTCAAAGGCACAACAACCGTTGTTTACATTTAAAAGTTTTATAAATGCTGATTACTTTTCTGAACTTACGTACTGAACTGAGTGCCTAGAAAATGAAAACTAAATTCGGGCAAGAATGATGATTGTTGGTTAATGGCGGACTTGGTGACTAATAACCGTGTTCACGGTTAGTATTCATATAATTGAAATTACTTTGTAACAATTTAATCAGACATCGTATTAAGACGCCGGTTCTGTTTTCACAACCTTATGGCGAATTTTCCGCTTTACATCGTGTATTATTCCGGACCACTAGGTATGCTGTCTTGCCACAGATTTCATGAGCGCTATACCTCAGTGGTCTGCGTGCGGCAGGTTACTGACACGTTGTCGCAATGATGGCTAAGAGACTTGCCAGCATTCACCATCGTCGTCTCTTTCCAGTCCTAACACTCCTAGTGTCAACACACTTTGTATAAGTGGAGGTGCCATGTTCTGAGATGGCCAGCTATGCGGAATATACTCTCATAAGCAAAAGTTAAGGAAGAAAGGAAGCTTCACATGATGTGTCACTGCCAAATGAGACATCATACTTAGAAAGCACTACTATAGGATAGCACAAAAGGTGACTGAAAAAATACGCAATGAGACGACCAAATAATGACACTTTTATTCAAAGACAATAATGCGGGTCATGATGGCACTCTCGGCCTTCTGACTGGAAGGACGTGTTGTTAATAAGATGACAATACATGCTTCGCAACGTGTTCCCATGCTGACAACAAGAACGGTAAGGACTTCTTGTGGTAGGGCGCTCGTTTCCTCCATCGGCGCAGTTCACAACGCCTGGATGTTCGTTGGAGGATGTGAACCTCCTGCAGTACGTCTCCACACCGCACAGCATACATGTACTATGGGATTAAAGTCGGACGGCTTAATGTTGCATTGGCGTACTGACCTCCACATCTTTAAACATGGTACACCCATCGGTCAACGTTATTGTGACACTGTACTTCTTCCACATGACAGTCTTTTCATGGGTGCATTCGGTATTTTGTGGTCAACAACGCGAGACCGCCTCTAAAAGCGCAGGTGGACTCCTTGGAACGAAAGGACATTTGGCGAATGGATTGGCCTGCTCAGTCTTGCTCAAAAGTTTTGAACATTTACAGCTCCCTCTAGTACTATGGAAGTTACTTCCTGCTGTCTTAACATTTGTCCCATCATCCTGTCCCTTCTTCTTGTGAGTGTTTTCTTTATGTTCCTTTCTCCATCGAACCTCTGGAGAACCTCCTCGTTTCTTTTCTTTTCTGTCCACCTATTTTTCAAAGTTCTTCTGTAGCACCACGTATCAGATGTTTAGATTCTTCTCTTTCGATTTTTTCACTGTTGATTATTCACTGCCTTACAATGCTGAACTCCCAAATTCTCCAATTGGAGCCAATGCTTTGTATTAGTAGACTTCTCTTGGCAGGGAATGTCCTCTTTGCCTGTGCTCGTCTGTTTTCTATTCCTCCTTGCTTCGGCCGTCGTGGTTTATATTGCTGCCTAATTATCAGAATTCCTTAATTTAATCCATCTTGTGACCACCAACATTCATATTAAGTTTCTCACTATTCTTATTTCTGCTATTCTCATCGCTTTTGTATTTTTCTCTTTTACTCTCAATCCTGCAGTTGTTCTTCATTGTCACTGAGGACAGCAATGTCATGGTGTGAGTCTTATTGTTAATATATTTCCACCCTGAATTTTAATCCCACTCTTGAATCTTCCTTTTATTTCCATCATTGCTTTTGCGATGTATAGATTGAACAGCACAGGTGAAATACTATATCTCTGCCTTAAAACTTTTTTAATCCGAGCGTTTCGTTCTTGGTCTTATAGTCTTATTGTTAGTCTTGTTTCTTGTACATATTATAAATCACCTGCCTTTTCCTATAGCTTACTCCTATTTTTTCTCAGAATTTCGAACATCTTGAACCATTTCACAGAATCGAACCCATTTTATAGGTCGACATATCGTATGAATGTGTCTTGATTTTTCTTCAAGCTTGCTTCCGTTATCAACCGCAAAGTCAGAACTGTCTCTCTGGTCGCTGTACTTTTCCCAAAGCCAAAACATCAGCCTCTAACTGAGGCTCAATTTCTATTCCCGTCTTCTGCATATTATTCTTTTCAGCAGCCTGGATACATGAGTAATTAAGGTGATAGTGCGATAATTATCACACTTGCTTGACCTTGCTATCTCTGGAATTGTGTGGATGATATTTTTCAGAAAGACTGTTGGTATATCGCTATTCTAATAGATTCTGCTCACTAAGTTGACTTGTCGTTTCGCTGCCATTTCCCATATGACTTTAGCAATTCCGATGGAATGTTATCCACACCCTCCGTTTTATTTCATCCCAAGTCTTAAAAAGATCTTTTAAATTTCGACACTAATACTGTATACTCTGCAGCGACTCCTATTACTTCTCCTATCACATTATCAGTCAAATCCTCCACACTTAGAGGCCTTCAATGTACTCTTTTCACCTGTTCGCTCCCTCCTCTTCACTCTCTCCTCTTTGTTTGGCTGTGGACTTCACTTGCACTCTTAATCTTACGATCCATGTAGGTTGATTTGAATTTGTGTGTGCTATTTCAGTCCTCCAGCCGATAATTTCTTCTTCGATTTCTTTACATCTTTCCAGAAGGTATTTCCGTCGGATTCCCTGCACTTAATACATTCCGAAGGGATTTATATCGCTATATTCCTCTGTTTTTCTGAGTATTTTTGTACTTCCTTCTTTCATCGATCAATTGATAAATTTGTTCCCTTAAATACATGATTTCCTCGCTGTTACCTTCCTTGTACCTATTTTTGTCTTTCCCACAACTGTGATAACCATTTTTAGTGATGGTCACTTTTCTTCAACTGAATTGTCTGGTAGCGAACATCAAACGCGCCTCATCATTCGTTCGAACTTCGGTATCTCACTTCCTACCGTTCTGATTCTTCCGGACGATTCTCTTAAACTTGAGTGTACTCCTAATTATTTCTGAATTTTGAGATGAATTTATATATGCGCTTGGGCATCCCCTACAATCCAATATGTGATTGAGGAATCTCTGTCTGACAAAGATGTAATCCAGATTGAATCTTCCCTTGTCTCCTGGTCTTTTCCAAGTATACCCCCTCCATTTGTGAATCTTGGAGAGAGTATTCACTATTACCACCCGACGTTTATTGCAGAAATCAGTCTTTCTCCTCTCTCATTCCTACTTTCAAGCCCATACTCTCCGTTAGCCAATTCTTTTGTTCCTATCCCTACAACCGTATTCAAATTCCCCATGACTATAACATTTTCATTTCCCTTTACGTACTGAATTACCAATTTAATATCCTCGCATACTTTCTGTCTCTTCATCTTCAGCTTTCACGTCGGCATGTATACACTCCTGGAAATGGAAAAAAGAACACATTGACACCGGTGTGTCAGACCCACCATACTTGCTCCGGACACTGCGAGAGGGCTGTACAAGCAATGATCACACGCACGGCACAGCGGACACACCAGGAACCGCGGTGTTGGCCGTCGAATGGCGCTAGATGCGCAGCATTTGTGCACCGCCGCCGTCAGTGTCAGCCAGTTTGCCGTGGCATACGGAGCTCCATCGCAGTCTTTAACACTGGTAGCATGCCGCGACAGCGTGGACGTGAACCGTACATCGATGTTGTCGCCAGTGGTCGGCGGAAGGTGCACGTGCCCATCGACCTGGGACCGGACCGCAGCGACGCACGGATGCACGCCAAGACCGTAGGATCCTACGCAGTGCCGCAGGGGACCGCACCGCCACTTCCCAGCGAATTAGGGACACTGTTGCTCCTGGGGTATCGGCGAGGACCATTCGCAACCGTCTCCATGAGGCTGGGCTACGGTCCCGCACACCGTTAGGCCGTCTTCCGCTCACGCCCCAACATCGTGCAGCCCGCCTCCAGTGGTGTCGCGACAGGCGTGAATTGGGGGACGAATGGAGACGTGTCGTCTTCAGCGATGAGAGTCGCTTCTGCCTTGGTGCCAATGATGGTCGTATGCGTGTTTGGCGCCGTGCAGGTGAGCGCCACAATCAGGACTGCATACGACCGAGGCACACAGGGCCAACACCCGGCATCATGGTGTGGGGAGCGATCTCCTACACTGGCCGTACACCACTGGTGATCGTCGAGGGGACACTGAATAGTGCACGGTACATCCAAAGCGTCATCGAACCCATCTTTCTACCATTCCTAGACCGGAAAGGGAACTTGCTGTTCCAACAGGACAATGCACGTCCGCATGTATCCCGTGCCACCCAACGTGCTCTAGAAGGTGTAAGTCAACTACCCTGGCCAGCAAGATCTCCGGATCTGTCCCCCATTGAGCATGTTTGGGACTGGATGAAGCGTCGTCTCACGCGGTCTGCACGTCCAGCACGAACGCTGGTCCAACTGAGGCGCCAGGTGGAAATGGCATGGCAAGCCGTTCCGCAGGACTACATCCAGCATCTCTACGATCTTCTCCATGGGAGAATAGCAGCCTGCATTGCTGCGAAAGGTGGATATACACTGTACTAGTGCCGACATTGTGCATGCTCTGTTGCCTGTGTCTATGTGCCTGTGGTTCTGTCAGTGTGATCATGTGATGTATCTGACCCCAGGAATGTGTCAATAAAGTTTCCCCTTCCTGGGACAATGAATTCACGGTGTTCTTATTTCAATTTCCAGGAGTGTACTTGGACTATAGTTGTCGGTCTGCTGTCGATTCTGTTGAGAACAACCCTATCATTGAACTCTTGACTCTAGGTCTCTCACCGACCTGCTTCCCTATTCATAACGATTTCTACTCCCTTAAATTGTTTTCTGCTGATGTTGATGTCATCCTGTATTCACCTGACCACAAATCCTTATATTCTTTCTTTCATTTAAGTTACCCCCTATATCTAGTTTGAACTTTTGCATCTCCCTTTCCAGATATTCTAGGTGTCCTTCTACGTTCAAACTTCTGTCGTTCCAGACTCCAACTCGTAGACATTATCCTTTCGTTGGTTTTATCATAATCACCGACCCCATTTCAGTCCCCTCCCAGATGTCCGTGACTAATCTGGAATCTTTTGCGAGTGGTGAGATCATAATGGCACTGTTTTTAGTTACAGGTCACATGTCTCGTCGATACACACTAGTTCTCTTCAATGCAGTGGTTTCCATTACTTCAGTGTACTCATGCCGTTGATCATTGCTTATTCTGGGGTACACGAAAGGAGCCTCCCAGAAGATCATGACAACGATCGGGCGTACCCTGGGCAACGTTAGACCTGTCCCTAACGGCCAATCCTTTCAACACCACGACACCACAAAAAGGCTTTTATCAAAGCCAGCGCTAAATATAATGTCCATAACCAATGAAGGGCTCTCTCATGAGAAAGAAGTGCTACTTGCTGTAGCATGTAAAACTCACAACTGTGATCTCTTACTAATCCAAGAGACCCACATTGGCCCCACAAATAGAAGACCAAAGATCCACGGAATGAAATTAATAATTGAAAGACCACACGAGCAATATGGCAGCGCAATCTTCGCCACAATGGGCTTAGGTATTATATCTGCAGAACTGACTTCTCAAGAAGACATCGAAATCTTGACTGTAGAGTTACAGTCCTGCACTATGACGTCTATATATAAGCCACCGAGCAGGGAGTTCAGATTCAGTGAGCCAAACAACTTCAACTCACAACCAACGAAAATAGTAATGGGCGACTTCAACTGTCATGGATCAGCCTGGGGGTACAGGCACACAGACAAACGTAGGGACGACCTAGAAACCTGGGCAGACTCAACTGGCCTTAAATTAATACACGACCCCAAACTTCCATATTCCTTCAACAGCAGCAGGTGGAACCGTGGATACAATCCAGATAACATCTTTGTCAGCGAAAACGTAGCACATCAAACCAGGAAGGATGTGGGAGAATCCCTCCCACATACACAGAACCGAGCTATATTATGTCTGGTTGAAGCAGTTGTTAAACCAGCAACCACACATTTCCAAAGACGTTTTAATTTTAAACGTGCCCTATGGGACAAATTCTCTGAAGAACTTGACAAAGAGGTGCAGAACCTTGATGCTAGCCCGGAAAAATATGACACTTTCATTGAATTAGTTAAAACTGTCTCCCGAAGAAATATCCCCCGAGGCTGAAGAACTAGTTATATCCCTGGACTTGACGGAAACTCAAAGGTTCTTCTGGAACATTACCAACAGCTCTTCGAGGAAAACCCTTTTTCAGAGGAAACAACTATGCCGGGAGAAGAACTCCTCCAGGCCATATCAGCCTCAAGAACAATGAAATGGTGTAATCTAATCACAAACCTAGACATGAAACAGAACAGCCGAAAGGCCTGGCAACTTCTTAAAAACATCAATAATGACCCCTCATCTAATACACAAAATTTGTATAAGATCACACCAAACCAAATAGCAAATCAACTTCTACTTAATGGTAAAACCAACAGGAAGCACCCACGAAAGAAACTACAGAGAGGCACTCAAGAAAAAGACCACCTAGGCACCCCCTTTACTCTGAAAGAATTAGAAGATTCCATCTCCATAATGAAAATTAATAAAGCCGCTGGCCTAGATCATCTACGCCCAGAACAAATAAAAATGTTCGGACCTGTTACCAGACGGTGGTTACTAGATATGATGAACAAATGTGTTCTTGAAATGAAAATCCCCAAGACTTGGCGGAAGGCAAATATAGTAGCTATACCAAAACCTGGAAAAAACCCCACAGACCCTAAAAATTTTCGACCTATCTCTCTGCTTTGCCAGCTTTATAAAGTATTAGAAAGAATGATCCTTAACCGCATCTCAGAACACGTAGACAAGAATATAATTAAAGAGCAAGCAGGATTCCGCCCAGTAAGATCATGCTGTGGACAAATCCTCAACCTTACGCAGTATATAGAAGATGGATACGAGCGGAAACAAATTACAGGTGCAGCCTTTATCGACCTTACAGCAGCTTACGACACCATAAACCACAGTAAGTTAATATCAAAAATATATAACACCACAAAAGACTACCGACTGGCGCAATACATCCAGTGCCTGTTGCAGAATAGACGGTATTTTGTCACGCTGCAGTCGAAGAAGAGCCGATGGCGGACCCAGAAAAACGGCCTACCTCAAGGTAGCGTCCTCGCCCCATTGCTGTATAATATTTATACCAATGACCAACCGATCAGCATGGACGCTCGCTCCTTTATCTACGCAGACGATACAGTCGTTGCCACCCAGGGAAAATCCTTTGAAGAGGTAGAAAGTAAATTAACTTTAGCGACTGTAAAGCTGGGTGACTATTATGATAATAACCACCTGAAGCCAAACCCAGCAAAAACCCAGGTCTGTGCTTTTCACCTACGTAATAAGGAAGCAAGGAGGAAACTCAACATAAGCTGGAAAGGACAACATCTATCTCACTGCAACACACCAAAATATCTTGGGATTAAAATTGACCGTGCTCTCACCTACAAGGAGCACTGTTTGGCCACAAAGATGAAAGTGAGTGCCAGGAACAACATCATCCGCAAGCTAACAAATAGCAGATGGGGAGCGCAACCTACAGTTCTCCGCACGTCAGCTTTAGCTTTATGTTTCTCCACTGCGGAGTACTCGGCACACGTTTGGCAAAATTCCACCCACGCTGAACAAGTAAATATAGCATTGAATGAGACTGGACGCATCGTGACAGGATGCCTCCGCCCAACTCCCACAAAGCAGCTGTACCACCTCATGGGCATAGCCCCGCCAGACATAAGAAGAAGGACTGCCGCAGAAATCGAGAAACATAAACAGGAGACAGGTCCCAGGCATCCAATGTTCGGATACAATCTTCAACCTCGCCGACTTAAATCAAGGAAGAGGTTCCTACGAACAACTGAAGCAACTCTTTTATCGCCTAGAGCACGACGAGAAGAGCTGTGGTACAATGTGGACTCAGGAAGACCAGGGAATAGCCCCAGGGAAGAACCCACAGCTGGCTCTGAACTCCCATATACGACCTGGAAAGCCCTGAATAGACTACGAACAGGCGTATCAAGATGCAGAGCAAACTTGGAAAAATGGGGCTACATCAGTGCAGACGAGCCCTGCGAGTGTGGAGAACAGCAAGACCCACAGCACCTACTGGTCTGCAGGAAACTAAACAACCCGTGTTCGACTCAAGACCTATTTGGAGCAAATGACAAGTCTATTCAAGCTGCAGTGTATTGGGCTTCACGTGGGATATGAAAATCGCTCTGTTTCGCATCCTTAGCGCTTATCATTATATGTTACATACTTTTCTATATTATTACAGTTAATTTACCCTATAACCATGTATTATTGTATTATAACTGCTTCTCTTGCATTGTAATATAATTTTTTTTTTTTTGTAAAATGGTGATGTCTTGGATACGATAAATAAATAAATTGCTTATTCTTCCGCCAGTTTCCAACTACAATGGCAAGAAAGTGTCCTGAATCGCTGTCCGATCCTCCGCCCTCTTTGACATGGCCGTTGCTGAATATTTTTATTGAAAATTTAAGCAGTGGCTGTATTCAGACGTAAGACCAAGCACGGTTTGATTACTACTCACTTATTTGACTCTTAGACCACAGGTACACAATAGAAACCCAGAGGAAAGAAACCAGAAAAGTCATTCTATAACATTGGAGAGCGTTATATGGTACCACCACTTATACAATATTTATGTCGTCTATCATTTTAAGTCCAGCAGCATCCATACCTAGTATGATCTGTACCGTTGGTGAGGGAACAATTAAAAACGTAATTGACCTATTGATGTTTCTGAACGACGCTGTTACTATACATTCACCACGCAATGTGATGCGGTGGTTGCTATAGGATTTTAGGTTTTTTGGTACAATGTAAAGTAGCGGTGAAACCATTTGGACATAGGCATCCCATATGTGTCATAGACTGGCCGTTTATATATTATTTATGGAAGAGAATTACGGTTGCAGATTTAGCTGCGGCTGAAGCGCATCGCGATTTTTCGGTGTTGTCTGGACTTCGCTATCGACGCTTGCTCAATGTAGCGACGACATACTTCTGCCTCACGTCCGTATTTATAATAATAAATTTCTCAATGGGCCATTCGGGAACGACGCAAGTTTGCTTGGAATCGTGTCATAGCGCAGTAACGGGAAAATCGCCGTAACAGATCGAGCATCATTCGGGTCACGCTTCTTTCCGCAGCTGCGCCATGAATAACGGGCCCCCACGGCCGCTCTGCCATTAAGACGTCAATTCCGACTCGCAGTCCCTGGAGACCAATTAGGATGATATATATAGTCAGAAAGCTCAAACAGGATTTAATTCTGATCTACCAGTGGAAAGCAGTATCTGCCAGGAAAAACTGTTTTGTAGTGCTGAAACGGACGGCTATGCCAAACTAACAGCATGTAAATGAAGCTTATGACAATTTTTCCCTACGTTAGTAAATAAATAATTACATCTTTATTGTCGTAGCGCTATTTACACTTTATGTAATAACCTGCCTTCGTAACGTAGGAGATGTGCACCCAGCGTTACAAAACGAAACACCAATTGTTTACACGCAAAGAGTTGAGTTGTCTCAAAATTCCCAAAACCTGAAGACATAATAAAAAACAACAGAAGCCGCAATTTTTTAGTAAAAAATTCGAACAGTGAACATAATCTAACTACAGTTTAGAACATAGCATTTTCTTCATATTGGCGTTTGGTTCCAGGGCCGCTGCAAAAAGCAGAACTTGCCCCAGCAAAACTATATTTAGATAAGCCTATATCACTGCTTAAGGAATTACAGTTCTATTAACCAGGAAATATGTACCAGACATACAGTGGCAAAATTAATTATGCTTAGAAATCTGTATGACTCTGTGTGCTTGTTATGCATTCATTTGATGATAGAACTGTAGTTTTCTGTGATAGGACTTTCTGCCAAATTTTATAATAATCCAATATAAGAAACTGCCACTTCCTCTAGTCGAGTGGGTTAGTTTAATCATAGTAACGTGAATAGAGACAGAAATTCAGGAAACAGAAATCTAGGAAACGTTCTAGTCAAAATCTGCATATGACGCTATTTCTTACATTATCTTGATGGAGAAGTAAAGAATACCATAACCACTGATGAAAAAAGTCTCAGTGAATTTTAACGATGTAAACAGCAAAACGAACCTTAACATGGATTTATAAATACGTGTTTAAGTTAAGGCGAGTGAACTATCTTAATGATTTCTTCGACTGTATAACAGTGTGGAGGGAGTCGTGTTGAACGAAAATACTTCTTCTTTCATCCTATTATGGGAAGAAAATTTGTACATCTAGAAAATTCCTAGCCAGTGGTGCAACAAAATTTTATAATAGAAGAAACTGTATTTCATAAGTTAAATAAAAAGCAAAAAGAAATGAACAGAGGAGTAATGCTTACCTCGATTAAAAACTGAATTACTGATGTAATGGAAACACTTGTTCACATTTTTCACCACTAACATCTCATCATCAGAGATCAAAACTGATAAAATTACACTGGAAAATGACAGTGTTTGATGCATGCAAGAATATTTTCAGAGAGGAAAAAATTGTTTCCTAGTTTGTTACTCAAGGCTACATTAAGTTATTTTATTAAGTGCCTGAAAAATCATTTAAAATCTTTGGGAACAAGACCACTGCAGCTTACGCAATTTAGTGATCACACGTAGTAGTGAGTAGGATTGCTCTTACTGACATCCCATTCTCAGTAACGAATTGCGAACTGTTCACCCAGGAACAGTAATCGCTGGGCTCATCGCCTTATCATTATGCTGCATTCCAGAACCTTACTGTCTGCCATACAGCGTGACAGGCAAGTGACACATGGCTAAGCACAAACAACTAATTCACGTACAGTATTTATGGCCCTGCCGTCCTTTACAACATTTTTGTTGTATTTCTGTACACTGCTGACTATACTTTTACCAGCACTAACAAAAACGCAAGTGCAATTTTAATCATTCTGAAGGATCACAAGAACTACGGAGAAATTGGTGTGTTCATTCACAGCTTTATTCTGTTACAGTGAAAAAATTTGGTTAGCAAGAAAGAAACATAGCACAAAAGGAATTTCTCGAAGCCATTTGTTAAAAAAAAATGTTTTTTTCTTATTTTTCAATAATGATACTAAGTTTAGTTTATAGGTGACATTCAGAGCTTCATTTGCTACTACATTCGTGTCTGTCATAGTCTAATCCAAAGGAAACTCAACGCAGCTGAAAGTTGGAGACACCATGTTAAACTGGAATTTAGAGTAATGATGGAATGAAGCGTACTTCACTTGCTAAAAAAACGTTCAACAGCCTAGTTCGCATAAGATATTTATTTGTTTAAGACAGCCGATTTTGACAGACTTTGCTGTCATCTTCAGATCTTAAAAATCTTTTTTGCTGTAAAATGTGTTCATTTTACGTTGAACTCACGCTAGGTTGTCAAGTGGATCAAAATCAGCACATTATAAGAGATTTGTCATAAACAAAATGCTTAATAAGCAGATTTTCATTGTTGAGAATATGTCCTGCTTATGTAAACAGATGTGCTACTGTTACCGTGTTTTTGAGATGTAACAGGCATCCGTGAGTGATATATGTATAGACATGGCCTTTTGCACTATGTTTTTAAATACTCTAGTAGTGACAAACCTTTTATAATGCCCTGATTTTTATCCACTTGAAAACTTAGCTTCAGGTTCAACGTAAAATGAACAAGTTTTATAACAAAAATATTTTCAAGACCTGACGATGACAAAAAACTCTCTCGGACCCGCATGTCTTAAATAAATGAGTATTCCATGTGATCTGGGCTGATGAATTGTTTTAGCAAGTAAAACTGATCGCCCTCTCAGTACTCTCAAATTGAAAAAATCAGTCAGTACTTTATTTGGCTTTGCCAGAGATGAAGGACGTATTTTTGGTGCGGGTTAAAATTTATGACTCCACACGAGACCTGCAGAACACTATGAGGAAACTTATCCATCATACCATACGTAACTAGAAAAATTATGTGGAGAAACACCGTCGACGAGCGACTTAAATTGAAATCAGTGGAGAGTGCAAGTACATTCCTTGCCGTACACACGTTTGCAAGCAGAAAATTTCTTATTATTGCGGTTTGACCTTCTGTACAAAATATATTCTCTAATCCTGATTAACGCCATGTAGTAAAAACAGCACTGTGACCTTTGCTCATGCAGGATACGACGCAAGGAAAACGAGGTATGGAATCTGACGCTGTCCACAAATTCCAATGCAATTAAATAGGTTGGTACATCGGTAAACGATGTTTTTGACTGGCGTGTTGTCACACATGTTGTTATAAGTGTATTTACCAATTGTGGTTTTTCAATTAATGATGAATTATAGCTTTTGTGGTAAGTTTTGAATGTTGCATATTTGAAGTTTATGTAGAATGTTACTTTAACATTAAGAAACGGAGTATCAAATTGAAAAGTAACGTTTGCGACATTTCGTTCGCATTGGATAATGATAAGGGGATGGGGGAGGTGTAGGCAGTGAATACAGTTCATAACATTTGTTGTCAACTCAGTCATGTTCAGTACAAGTAGGGAACTAATTGAGATGCAGTCTATTCTAACAATTATCATCAGGATTTAAATTGAGAGTGAACATCGCCAGCAGAGAAACACTGCTTAGGATCCCCATCCCACGATAAGCTTCGTGAACCTGTTATTGTTTTTTGATTCCTCTCTGTCTTCAGCGTACTGCAGGTTGACATCTTCAAGCATCACATGCATTTCGCTTACATTGACGAAGCAGTAGCAGTTGTTATACGATAACAATTATGAATAAATGACACTTTTTGTTATTTTGATTATTGTACACTAAATAGCAGTTTTGTTTAATGAAGATGTACTGTCAACATTTTGTGTTTCGGGCACAAATCCTTCTACTTTCATGTTAACGGAAGCTGTAATCGAATTTGTGTTGGGCACACTCGCAGTGTTCGCTTCTTTGCTAGTTTATCAGGCCACTTCACTTTCTTGATTTGCAGCTTTATGTTATTTCTAGCTTTCAGGACATTGCCAATGAAAGTATTCTCCAGAAAACCACTTTTTAAGTTTAAACTGCTCAAAACAACAAAAAGTTTTATCTACTCATAATGTTTACAGTAAAATCACTGGTGACGTTGTAGAATAAAAATAAAAGCAAGTTCTGTTACGTAAATGACTTAAGACTGAAAAAAAAAAAATCGAACACTGCTGCTGAAATCTAAGACTGTCACCCAAATATTTCCCTCTATATTATGGTATTCAAGTTCCTGTTGGTGCGTCTACTACTCTTACTGCTCTTACTACTCTTAACTTAAGACCCCCCAGTTGCAGAAATGCGAGTAATACTCATTAACCTACTTTTTTGGTCAATTTGACAGTTGTCTGCTCAGCATACTTCAAATAAAATTATGAAGCCTTCCAGAAACAACTCAACTGTACAAATGAATTCTTCCCGCCATTAGTATGAGATGTGGCAACAACCTAGAATGTGCCTGGCAACTCTACGATTGTCAGCGCACTTCCTGGAATGCCTGAAAAGTATCCTGTTATAACCACTTGATATTTTATTTCCCTTCTGATTAAACATTGCAAATGAGTCTTACTTGAGTGGGGACAGAATTAGTAAACGTATGTTTCCGAGTCCAAGAAACTACAGCAAACCTTACCTTTTACGTCCCGTCAGAAGCCCAGCATTCGTTTGTGAGTACGGGCTTGGCGACTCCGGGGTTCGTGAGCTGGGGACTGCTAAACGCCGCCAGTCCTCTGTCACCGTAAGGGCCTTACTGCACTGGGACGCCACGGCAGGTCTGCTGGCCGCTCTGCTGGCAAAAATAGGGTCCTGCAGTACAAGACGCCAACAGAAGCACCAGAGAAATGCCTTCAGTCAATTTCTAAACAAAAGGGAATGCTGAAAAAGAAGTTCGGGCATTGCTGATGGTGACATTAGCGGTGCGAGGGGTCCACTTGTACGTGGACCCCGATTTTCTAATATATTTGTTGAAAAATGACCTGAAACGATGGTCATATATAGAACAGATTGTATTTTTGACACCACTGAACCAAAGATGTTGCTTGAATGGCAGAATCGATTGTAAGCAGGGGCGCGTGGAGCGCAGTAGCAGTTGCAACTTCACACTGTCTTAGGTAGGATGCAAGACTTAAAGCTAATGGCTAGCTGGGAGAATTTAGTTGTTGGTCTATGGACAAAAGATATTGTTTATACTCACACAGAGCCCGTAAATGTTAGGTGTAGTTATTACTATAAAAGTGTAAAGTGTGTTATTAATTTGTGAGGCTGTAAGATTATCAGGTATTGAAGTGATACTGATTGTTAACAGATACTGAGCATTGTCCATGGCAATTATAGAAGAGTAATGAATTTATACTGTAGCTCAAAGGTAAAGCAACTGGAACAAATTTGTAAGATATCGAAATTTTGTATATTTAGCTTTAAGTATGCAGCAACGCAATGTGGATTTCGCTAATTTTTACAGTTCTGGCCTTTGAATGTAGGACGAAAGTATTTTCCATCAGATTTAGTGTATAGGTTGATTAGGTATACCCGATTTCTAATGTTTTGTGTGATTTGCAATCCTGATGCAGAGAAGTTAAATTTTTGAATCTATTTTGTCGAACTATGTCAGACTTTTTTTCATGTAACATCCAAGTGTTTTTAATTACGACAGTAAGTGCTAATTGCAGATTAGTTGAGAAGTTCGCTTATTTTGAAGTTAATGTAAAATGAAACTTCCTGGCAGATTAAAACTGTGTGCCCGACCGAGATTCGAACTCGGGACCTTTGCCTTTCGCGTGCAAGTGCTCTACCATCTGAGCTACCGAAGCACGGCTCACGCCCGCTACTCACAGCTTTACTTCTGCCAGCATCTCGTCTCCTACCTTCCAAACATTACAGAAGCTCTCCTGCGAACCTTGCAGAACTAGCACTCCTGAAAGAAAGGATATAGCGGAGACATGGCTTAGCCACAGCCTGGGGGATGTTTCCAGAATGAGATTTTCACTCTGCAGCGGAGTGTGCGCTGATATGAAACTTCCTGGCAGATTAAAACAGTTTTAATTCGGTCTGGAAGTAGGTTTCGAGTAAAATTTACATAGCCCGGATAGCAAACGTGCTCTGTCTGTGGTGCAATGCTCTTGTGGTTGGAGTGGAGTATTAGGTACAGGCTGTGAGGAAGTTGAGGATCGATAATTTCCAGCAACTCCAGGCAGCCCGTCCTGAAAGTTCGTTATTGTAAGTGGTTTGAACGTAACTGTAGTATGCAGAAGCTTTTTCTTCGATATGAGCTTCATTTATGACCCTCGTCATTCCCAACATCTTTTTCCCGTTTCGCATTTCGAGTAGCTCTGAGATGAAGTGTCCCAAGTTGCTGACCTCATCTGAATCACGGAGATAAAAGATTCTGTGTCAAAATATCCAATTCGCTCACGTGGGCGGATAAAACTAGGTACGGGTGAGCGGCAAGTGGCTCTTGCCAGCTCTGTGGGAGCAGCCATAACCCACCATCTGCTCCACTGGCAGCTCCGCGAGGCTGGCGGCCTGACGGCAGAGCCTCGTGGCGGCGGCTCTGCCTGCAGACCAGCCACACTCAAGTAGAAGCCAAGTGCGGGAGGCTCCACTGCGTCCCATGCTTCTGTCTGGCGTCTCTGCAAGCAGACCTGCAGTGGCATCCCCGAGCAGTAGAGCCCTAAGCTCTGTGACAGTGGGTATGCTTTAGCGGCCATCGTGAATGGCGGCGGTGGAACATTGTGTATTACAAGGACCGCGGATTTTGGCTTGACCGCTCGGATAGCGAGGATGGTAAAAACCTCTATAAAAACCCCGTCAATCTTAAAGCGTTCTGCGCGCTGATGAGATGCTTGGCTGTTCAGATGGAACAGCCACTAGCGAGAATCCTCCAAGGATTTACCACGCTTTAGTTGTGCAAGGCTTACTCAGGCAGGCGGGGCTTTGTTGGCGTGGACTGTTTGCTTCCCTAGTTGCTCGTGGGATCACTATAGCATCCACGACTTCTCATTCATTTTTTTCCGACAATGAAGGTGGTCCATTAGACAGTACTAGCAACCATCCTTCAAAGCGAGCATGCGAGGGTAGCCCTCCTGAGCAGTCTGCCTCTAAAGATAAGGAATTGTATCGTAACAGGGCGCGCCCAGAGTGTTAAAATATATTTCTTGCGGTAAGGGAAGAAGACTGTGAGTTTGAGGTACCGCCATTTCAAAAAGGCCTTAATGGTTTGGCTGCAACTCTCAGATTTGTTAAGTGGCTGCGTAGTAGCACATTGCTGGTGGGAACATTGGCAGCGTAGCAAGGTAACAACCTTTTGAAATCCAGATTTTTGATTGAGTATCCTATTGCAGTTGAACAGCATCGTATTCTTCATTACAGTCAAGGAGTGGTCACATGTAGTGACATCGTGCTTGTGGTCACTTCAGAGCTAATGGAGGAACAAGCCGATGAAGCGGGCATTGAGGTGAATCATGTATTGCTTTATGTGGATAAAAAAGTCGAAAAATCAGACTCATTTACATTGACGTTTGATTAGCAGGCTTTACCAGATTATATTAAAGCTGGATTTTTGAGGCTGAAAGTCACACCATGCTTTCCCAACCCTATGAGGTGTCTCAAGTCCCAAAAATTCGTGCACACCACTCTCAGGTGTAATAAAGGAGCTACATGTGGTAAAACGAAACTAAGTATACCTCCCCTACCCTTTGCGTCAATTTCTCGGTCCACATCCATCTTGGAGGAGAGAGTGTATGGTGTACAAGGAAGAAAAGAACATCCAGGAATTAATGGTGACCAAGGGCGTATCTTACGCTGAAGGGAAGATGTACAGTTCCCTTAAACCCCCAAACATTTCCACTTCATTTGCTCCAGTGCTCACGAAGAAACCTGCAATTGTTTCCACCCAGATATCACCTATGACCTAGAACCCAGCAATGCTCTTACTCATGCACCTGTGGCACGACAACTCAGATGGAACTGTCTCCACGTAAGAGTTACCACTACGTCCGCTCCTGTTGCTGACACTGCATTGGTAGAGCAACTGCTACACAGTGGGTTGTCACAGCCTACCTCGGCGTCGTCGACTAAGGTTAAGTGTACTGTCAAGAAGGCATAATCGAAGGCGGTGGCTCGTCAGATCCAGAAACACTCCACGGATCATGACTTGGTCATGAGTCCACTCATTTCTCTTCCTTCTGAAGTGGGTTCTCCTACGCCCAGAGGGATAAGGAGAAAACATAAACATCCCAGATAAATGGCTCATGTGAGTCAATGGAACATGAATGGGTACAGAGTACATGTGAAGGAGCTGAAACGGTTGTCACAGGAAAGACCCCAATGTCTGTGTCATAGTAAACGCATTTCAAATATTTTGATACCCTTGTGCTCAGGGGATACAGCCCTCGACGGAAAGATGACCTCAGTGGAGATAGGGCTAAAGGTGGAGTGACTATCTTTCTGAATGACACTTGCCACTCCATTTCTGTCTCCCTCAAAACAACTATTCAGCCAGTTGCTGTTACGTTGCATATTCCCCTTCCTGTTACAGTCTGTAGTGTGTATCTGCTGCCCAACGAATGTTTGGATAGAACGGTACTTGCTGACTTGATTTCAGAATTCTCTCCACCCTTCCGACTAGTGTGGGATGTTAATGTACCCAATATGATTTGGGTATCTCCATCAAAGAGTTCAGGAACGGGTTGTCGAAAGCCTTGTGTCAGAGAAGTTACGTCTTCTTAACACAGAAAGCGCTACCATTGGGTCATTCTCAGTCATAGACCTTGCTATTTAGCTTTCCTACCATCGTCGATGCTGTTCACTGGGAAGTGATCGCTGACTTGCAATCCAGTGATCACTTTCCTGTCAGGATCCATCTCTCAGATAGAGCTATCACTGAAAGGAAACCGCCACAATGGATGTTCAGCAGAGCGAACTGGACACTGTATAAAGTCAATTACCTGTTTTAAAACGTCGAAATAGTGTGCAGGGCTAGATAGATCACGTTACTAATTTGATCCACCATGTCGCTTATGCATCTATTCCCAAGTCTTCAGATCGATTTCGGGGGCGACATGTCCCACGGTGGAACAATGAATGTCACTCCGCCATTAGGGAGCGATGCATGACCTAGCGACCATTTAAATGTCAACCTTCTGCTACGAACCTCGCAGCCTTTCGAATAGCGAGGGCACAAGAGAGAGAACAAGAAGAGACCTTGGCAAGTATTTCTGCACTCGAGCATTCATTTCACTAGCTCTTCGAAGAGGTGGAAATCCATGTGGTGATATCTGGTAAATGTACCAGATGACCTATATCTGCTGCACTGAGGCTGGGGTGTCTCCAATCTACACATGTGGACATGGCGATTGAGGGGGCAGATTACTTCAGTTCAATCACAGCCACTGCAGACTAAGATCCAGCTTTCCGTTACCACAGCATTGTTGGAAAGGGGTGGTTGGAATTTTAATTCCACCAATAACAAGGTCTAGAAATGCACCTTTCCCATGTGGAAGCCTGAGTGTGCCTTCCTTGCGTCAAGTAGACTGCCCCACGTAAGGGTCTAGAGCATGATGCAACACCTTCACCAGGATGTCAAGGAAATACTCTTGTCCATTTTCAATGCAATTTTAGTCACTGGGGACTTTCCCAAATCATGGAGGGAGGCGGTTGTAGTGGTTTTTTCTTAAAAAAAAGAACAGTGAGTCATTGCTTGTTACCCAGTAGTTACTGTACTGTGGCCCTCACTAGCTGCATAGGAAAGACACTAGAACACATGCTCAAACACTGTCTCTCATTTGGGTCCTAGAACAGCGGGACCTATTTAGTCGCTCCCAGTGTGGGTTTCAGAGTTATCAAAAATGGCTCTCAGCACTATGGGATTTAACATCTGAGGTCATCAGTCCCCTAGAACTTAGGACTACTTAAACCTAACTAACCTAAGGACATCACACACATCCATGTCCGAGGCAGGATTTGAACCTGCGAGCGTAGTGATCTCGCGGTTCCAGACTGAAGAGCCTAGAACCGCTTCTTTTTTTTCCATTTTGTTCGTTGTTGATCATTGTGTTTGGTCGTTGCGGACGTCACATGACATACGTTCAATATCGTTTTGTTGATCCTACCACTCAGTTTTTTTATTACAGGGTCAAACCAGCTCTCTGACCGAACACGTTAAGCTATCGTGCCGGCAGTTTCATATAGTTCTTCATGTCCCGAAGAAACCATTGAGCATTCACATGAAATGATTCTCTTAGACAGACCATTAACTATTGACGAAGTGGCACATCGTCTGCAAATTTATCACGGTTCTGCCTACGAAATCATCCACAATAGACTTGGGTTTCATAAAGTTTGAGCAAGATTGTTTCCAAAACAAACTCACACAGTTGCGTAAACAAACGCGCTTGGACATGCGCAAAAGAAAAAAAAAGAAAATAAAATAACAAATAAATAAATAAATAAATAACTAAATAAAAATAGGATCTCTATGGTAAAGAAGGGGACAACTTCTTAGACGGCATCATTACTGGTGACGAAACATAGATCCATCATTTCGAGCCGAAGAGTAAACGGCAAAGAATGTAATGGAAACATCCAAATTCGCCGTGCAAGGAAAAGTTCAAGACTGAAACGCCCGCAGGAAAACCAACGCTTACGGTTTTTTGGGAAGCAAAACGTCCAGTACTGGAACATTATGGGGAAAGGGGCACAACAATAGAGTACGTTACAGTGAGATGCTTACCGCCAGGCTAAAGCCTGCAATTCGAAATAAACAACGAGGATTGCTGTCAAAAGGTTTTGTGTTGTTGCACGACAATGCCCCTCCGCATACTGCTGCCCACACTGCTAAAACGCTCTAGAAATTCAAATTTGAAGTACTGTATCATCCTCCATATAGTCCCGATCTTGCCCCTTCTGACTATCAATTGTTTACTCCACTCAAACAGGCATTAAGGGGCCTTCGATTTGCCTCGGACGAAGCAGTGAAAGGAGCGGTGCATTCCTGGCTCGCAACCGAGAACCTTCTTTTATGAGGGTCTCAGGAAGGTTGTACAACAATGGACCGAGTGCGTTGAAACTCAAGGAGACTATGTCGAAAAATGATGTTCTTTTAAGTTTCCTATTTGATTACAATGAAATTTTATAACTACTTTGCGGATAATAATTGACTTATCCTCACAGATACACAGTTAAGTCTCCTGTTCGATGTTGATTGTTTGTGGAAGACTTTCCATATTCTGCTCCTCCTCCAAACTTGCAACGTCCATTTGCCAATTGCAACTTACGGTAAGGCGTTTGGAGGTGTGGGCAGATAGTATAGCATCTAAATTTTCCTCAGAGAAATGTGTTTGCGTTAATTTTTATCGTTCTTGTCGCCCCTTTAACCTACCTCTTCTTACAACGAGGCTCACTGTCCTTAATTTTAAAAATTCGGTGAAGTTTTTGGGTCCGACTTTTAATGAACGTCTCACCTGGTTACCACACCTGAAGGCTATTGAGGCCCCAGGCTAATAAGGCCAAAGTTTCAAAGGCACTAAACGTTTTAAAATGCCTCAGCCACAGGTCACGGGGAATAGATTCGAAAATGCCTATTTCAGTTTTACAATGTGTTTGTGCGGTCCCGTCTTGACTATAGTTGGACAGTTTATGGCTCAGTACGACCTTGTTATCTGAAGATAATTGATGCTGGTCATCATGATGGGATTCGGTTAAAGACAGGAATCTATAGAACGGGTCCAATTCCTATCCTCTTTGTTTAGGCAGTGAACTACCGCTGTTCATCTGGCGACGATCTTCATGATGCATCATGTGTGCAGCCTACTCTCCACTCCACAATCACAAGCATTCCGTAGTGTTGCTCGCTCTCCACTGGAAAGCCTATTTAGAAACAGGCCATGAGCAACGGAGGCATTCGGGATTTGCGTTCGGCAGTACTTAAGTGGCTCTTGGTGCAGAAGATATTTTGCGCGACATCGAGGCTACAGTCGCTCGCTGCCCTGGTCAATACCGAGATTTACCAGTGTGCAAGAAGGTTTTTACTCTGTTTTAAAGAATTTTAGCCTAGCGCTGTGACTATGTGGTCGTTTACACTGATGGATCTAAGTAGGATAATTCCGTCGACTGTGTTATCAATATTCGCTTACTTGGTACATTCACAGTGTATGACGCTGAATTAAATGTGATCTTGAGGGCACGCAGTACCCTCCCGCTCCGATGTTCCTCATCTGCACCGACTCTCTGAGCACCCTTCAGGCTATCGATCTCATGTACCCGCCCTAAAAATATCTTCAGCTTATTCACGGCACACTTTTCCACTTCTGCTGAATACCAGGGCACGAGGGCATTCACGGTAATGAAGCAGCAGATGCAGAAGATAAGGGTGCGTTTTTAGACATTACAGTTTCTGAATGTGCTGCCCCTGTTCATGCAGGTATCCTGCTATTGAGACGAAAGATCATGTGGCTGCGTTGGGAGGAGTGGTAAGGATTGGAGAACAACAGGCTGAGGCCCGTGAAACCAAGAACAAGTTCGTGGCTTCCTCCTTCCGGCCACTGCAGCGGGAGCAAGTACTTTTAACGCACCTCCGGATATGACACTGTCCTCTGCCGCAAGGATTCTTTCTTCGGCATGATGACGGTACGTTGTGCTTGTGGTGTGCTTGTTTCTGTAGTCCACGTTTTAACTCAATGCGTCTTATACTGTAACCAGTTACCACACGACCTGCCTTCTGTTTTAGGTGATGATGAATCGAATGTTTAAAGATTGTGTGTGCTGTCTGGTCTTCTCAATAGTCTCTTAGGCAAAAGAGGTTATTGTGATTCTACGGTGGTCACTTCATCGTTTGTTTCCCAAGTGATAGTGTACGCACAGTTTCTTGTTCCAATGTTTTATATGTTGTGTGATTTTAGTCTATGTACGCTTTGTGATAAAAAGTATCTGGACAACTGGCTGAAAATGACTTACAAATTCGTGGCGCCCTCCATCCGTAATGCTGGAATTCAATATGGTGATGCGCCACCCTTAGCCTTCATGACAGCTTCCACTCTCACAAGCATAGGTTCAATCGGGTGCTGGATGGTTTCTTTGGGAATAGCAGTCCATTCTTCACGGAGTGCTGCACTGAGGAGTGGCATGGATGACGGTCGGTGAGGCCTGGCACGGAGTCGCCGTTCCAAAACATCCCAAAGGTGTTCTAGAGGATACAGGGCACGACTCTTTGCAGTTCAATCCATTACAGGGATGTTATTGTCGTGTAACCACTGCTCCACAGGCCGTGCATTATGAACAGCTGCTCGATCGTGTTGAAAGATGCAATCACCATCCCCGAATTGCTCTTCAACAATGGGAAGCAAGAAGGTGCTTAAAACGTCAATTTAGGTCTGTGTTGTGACGGTGCCATGCAAAACAACAAGGGATGCAAGCCCCCTCCATGAAAAACACGACCACACCATGACACCACCGCCTCCGAATTTTGTTGTTGGCACTACATTCGCTGGCAGACGGCGTTCACCGGGCATTCGCCATACCCACACCCAGCCATCGGATCGCCATATTGTGTACGATGATTCGCGATGTTTCGTCAGAACACACAACGTTTTTCCACTGTTCAGTCGTCCAATGTTTACGATCCTTACACCAAGAGAGGTGTCGTTTGGCATTACCGGTGTGATGTGTGGCTTATGAGCAACCGCTCGACCACTTTCCGCCTAACTGTCATAGTACTTGAGTGGATCCTGATCCAGTCTGGAATTCCTGTGTGATGGTCAGGATAGATGTCTGCCTATTACACATTACGACCCTCTTCAACTGTCAGCGGCCTCTTTCAGTCAACAGACAAAGTCAGCCTGAACGCTTTTGTGATGTACGTGTCCCTTCACGTTTCCACTTCACTATCACATCGGAAACAGTGAACCTAATGACGTTTACAAGTGTGGAAACCTCGCTTGCAGACGTGTGACACAAATGACAACCAATCACCTGTCCACGTTCGAAGTCCATGAGTTCCACGGAGCGCCCCATTCTTCTTTCTCACGATGTCTGATGACAACTGAGGTCGCTGATATGGAGTACCTGGCAGTAGGTGGCAGCACAATGCACCTGATATGAAAAACGTAGTTTTTGGATGGTGTCCGGATACTTTTGATCACAAAGTGTACTTTCCCATGTACTTAGTTGATACATCCGTCTTCTGCTGTTTTTCGTGACAGTGTAAAAGTGAGTGTCCCAGGATAGGTGTGGATTACATTTTGCAATATACATTTTGTTGTATGCTTCTAGCAACTCATACCCACGCTGGCACATTTTTAGTTAACTAAGGCCGCTGATAACCCCGCCGTTAAGTGACCTACGCATGAGAAAATACACTCCTGGAAATGGAAAAAAGAACACATTGACACCGGTGTGTCAGACCCACCATACTTGCTCCGGACACTGCGAGAGGGCTGTACAAGCAATGATCACACGCACGGCACAGCGGACACACCAGGAACCGCGGTGTTGGCCGTCGAATGGCGCTAGCTGCGCAGCATTTGTGCACCGCCGCCGTCAGTGTCAGCCAGTTTGCCGTGGCATACGGAGCTCCATCGCAGTCTTTAACACTGGTAGCATGCCGCGACAGCGTGGACGTGAACCGTATGTGCAGTTGACGGACTTTGAGCGAGGGCGTATAGTGGGCATGCGGGAGGCCGGGTGGACGTACCGCCGAATTGCTCAACACGTGGGGCCTGAGGTCTCCACAGTACATCGATGTTGTCGCCAGTGGTCGGCGGAAGGTGCACGTGCCCGTCGACCTGGGACCGGACCGCAGCGACGCACGGATGCACGCCAAGACCGTAGGATCCTACGCAGTGCCGTAGGGGACCGCACCGCCACTTCCCAGCAAATTAGGGACACTGTTGCTCCTGGGGTATCGGCGAGGACCATTCGCAACCGTCTCCATGAAGCTGGGCTACGGTCCCGCACACCGTTAGGCCGTCTCCCGCTCACGCCCCAACATCGTGCAGCCCGCCTCCAGTGGTGTCGCGACAGGCGTGAATTGGGGGACGAATGGAGACGTGTCGTCTTCAGCGATGAGAGTCGCTTCTGCCATGGTGCCAATGATGGTCGTATGCGTGTTTGGCGCCGTGCAGGTGAGCGCCACAATCAGGACTGCATATGACCGAGGCACACAGGGCCAACACCCGGCATCATGGTGTGGGGAGCGATCTCCTACACTGGCCGTACACCACTGGTGATCGTCGAGGGGACACTGAATAGTGCACGGTACATCCAAACCGTCATCGAACCCATCGTTCTACCATTCCTAGACCGTCAAGGGAACTTGCTGTTCCAACAGGACAATGCACGTCCGCATGTATCCCGTGCCACCCAACGTGCTCTAGAAGGTGTAAGTCAACTACCCTGGCCAGCAAGATCTCCGGATCTGTCCCCCATTGAGCATGTTTGGGACTGGATGAAGCGTCGTCTCACGCGGTCTGCACGTCCAGCACGAACGCTGGTCCAACTGAGGCGCCAGGTGGAAATGGCATGGCAAGCCGTTCCACAGGACTACATCCAGCATCTCTACGATCGTCTCCATGGGAGAATAGCAGCCTGCATTGCTGCGAAAGGTGGATATACACTGTACTAGTGCCGACATTGTGCATGCTCTGTTGCCTGTGTCTATGTGCCTGTGGTTCTGTCAGTGTGATCATGTGATGTATCTGACCCCAGGAATGTGTCAATAAAGTTTCCCCTTCCTGGGACAATGAATTCACGGTGTTCTTATTCCAATTTCCAGGAGTGTATTTGTCTTAGACGTGGTAGAAGTGAGTTGCGAATACTCGCCTCAATCTCGCCAGTGGATCCTATGACGTGTATCCAGAGACTCGACCCACAAGTTTCCGTCACTGCCCAGTTAAATGAAAACTCATCAATTTAGTCTGTGGCCGGATACAAGTGGACTGTAGAGATGTGGAAAAGAGAGCGAGTACGCAAGTTGGCAGGTATAACTGAGAACTTGCGGCATTACCGCCACTTACGCAAGTGTTGGACATTGTGATTATTATTTACAAATACAATGATTATTCGGTTAGCAGTAAACATTGTTCTGCTTAGACACGAGATCTGTCAAGTCCCTCTCATATCCTTCTGCTTTACCAAACAATTCACTAGTTTTTTGTTTGCTAAGTATTTGGAAATATAACCAACCTCTTCGAAACCAGTGTGCCATTGCATTCTTTAGGTTTGTATGTTTGAAGACTGATAATCTGTTTCCGCACTCCTGCCTCCTTTTCATATCCAACTATCCAACTAGCAAGAAGATGAAATTCAACAATGGATGAAAAAAGGTACATTAATATACGAAATTTAGGAAGATTCTGCAATGTGTCACACTACTTGCACTTTTAGCGATGTATCCGCCTGCTGTGGTTAAAAGTTGGTTAAGATTAGTTTCAACCAATAATTTCGGAGTGAACATAAGCAGAGCATAAGTAATTGCAATCAGCCTGGCTAAGAATTGCCTCCTTGTAATAGAATGAAAGTAGGTAACATCTCCTCTTAACAGTACAAGGAATAAGCAAGTCAGTTTTTACTGAAATAATAATATTTTTCGTCTGATGTAATGTTTTCACTTAACTGCATCCCGACTTGAGTTTTGTGCCTTGAAGGCAGAGTAGCTTTTCCGTTTCCCTGTCAGCGCACGAGCGATGGGACACAGCATCTCCGAGGTAGCGATGAAGTGGGGATTTTCCCGTACGACCGTTTCACGAGCGTACCGTGAATATCATCAATCCGGTAAAACTTGAAATATCCGACATCGCTGCGGCCGGAAAAAGATCCTGCAGGAATGGGGCCAACGATAAATTTCAATGCTTCGCGACACATAAGAAACGATAGAATTCTCTAGACAAATATATTTTACGAGTGGCAAATAAAGTTATAATTACACTGTCTCTCTTATATAATCGTTACCCTAATTTTCCGCGAATAAAACTCACTGCAGACTTATAAACGTCATGTGAAAAAGCTGTCGGACATATATAAGTGCTGTGCGGCTGGTTCCGGTGGAGGTTCGAGTCCACCATCGGGCATGGGTGTGTGTGTTTGTCTTTAGGATAATTTAGGTTAAGTAGTGTGTAAGCTTAGAGACTGCTGACCTTTGCAGTTAAGTCCCATAAGATTTCACACACATATATAAGTGCTGTTATGAACGTGATACAAACAAATGTGCTATTACAAACGTGATCACATCCAAATATTACCAATAGCACAAAACTGAGAAATAATCAGAAACACGCACCAGGATGCAAGATTGTTGAATACGTCGAAATATCTGAGACGTAAGGCAAACAACTGTTCACATATATACAAGCCATAAATTTTTGTATTATACTACACTGACGGAAAAGAATCGCAACACCAAGAAGGTGTTGAGCGACATAAACGAAAACTGGTAGGTGGGTTTCTACGTCTTAAAGGTGATGTATCAAGCGAGAGCTCATTGGAGAGCACAGTGATGGTATTCCATGTTTTTTGATGAAACATGGTTCCGCCTTGGTGCGATAGCCGTGTATTCGTTAGCAGGGGGCATACTGATGGCCTTCAACCAACCTGTGTGCATGCCAGATGCAGGAGCACTCTCATGCTAATCCCATACGCACAAAGTGCAAATTTGTAGGTCAGTCTGGTGATTCGATCAGTTATGGCTGCCATTCGTGAGCAGCTTTCAACGGTGTGTTTTCCAGCAGGATGACTTCGCCCACATACCGCTGTTGTAAGCCAACATGCCAAACAGAGATTCGACATGTTGTCTTGGTCTCTTCGATCACCAGATCTGTCTCCAATGGAGCACATTAGGGACATCGTCGAAACTCGAACGTCAACCCTAAACTGCGTTAACCATCGCTGCATTGGCCGACCAAGTGCAATGGGCATGGAACTCCATGCCAAAAGCTGACATCCGGCGCCTGTAAAACACCTTTCATACTAATTCACATGCTTGCATTGAACATTTCGATGGTTACGTTGGTTATTAATGTACCAGCACTTCACATTTGCAACGGCTTATGGTTCGAATGCCTCTGAGTACTATGGGACTTAACATATGAGGTCATTAGTTCCCTAGAACTTAGAACTTAAACCTAACTAACCTAAGGACATCACACACATCCATGCACGAAGCAGGATTCGAACCTGCAAGCGTAGCAGTCTCGCGGTTCCAGACTGAAGCGCCTAGAACCGCTCGGCCACTCCAGCTGGCTGCAATGGCTTAACTCACCTGTGAATTTGCAATGTTAATTTCTTAAATACGTTACCTAGACAAATTTATTACCGAAATTTCATTACTGTATATTAATTATCTTTTAGTTTTGCTATTTTTTTCCATCCATTAACACAGACATAAGTCATGAACTTGTAGCGTAATATGTTGTGGCATAATTTGTAGAAAAAGCAACTACTGGTACAGACCTAAGCAGTAAATTTTCATTGTATTATTTTACAAAATGATGTACCATCACTACAGGCTACCTTAAAATGACAAAAATTACCGAAACGAGCTCATCGTGATGCAAATATAGTGAACTGATAAAGTTGTCGCCGGACTGGGTCGCCGAGCGGTTCTAGGCGCTACAATCTGGAACCGCGCGACCGCTACGGTCGCAGGTTCGAATCCTGCCTTGGGCATGGATGTGTGTGATGTCCTTAGGTTGGTTAGGTTTAAATAGTGCTAAGTTCTATGGGACTGAAAACCTCAGAAGTTAAGCCCCATAGTGCTCAGAGCCATTTGAACCATTTGATAAAGTTGTCAATTCCAGTAAAAACTTGGAAGATTGTGTCGTTCTTCGTCCTGCGGGCACATCACAAAGAAAACAAAAAGTTTTTAATTATAAATAACCTCTTCATCGCCGTTTAAAATATTCAAAAGTGATAAATGGTCTATGACTGACCTGAAAAAGCCGGCCGGGGTGGCCGAGCGGTTCTAGGCGCTACAGTCTGGAACCGCGCGACCGCTACGTTCGCAGGTTCGAATCCTGCCTCGGGCATGAATGTGTGTCATGTCCTTAGATTAGTTAGGTTTAAGTAGTTCTAAGTTCTAGGGGACTGATGACCTCAGAAGTTAAGTCCCATAGTGCTCAGAGCCATTTGAACCATTTTTTTTTTTGACATGAAAACTGGAAGAAAAAAACAATGTAGCTTCCAAATAGAATAATGACTTCATATCGCTGTTTTGGGCTGAATACTGACTTATTGGTGCTATTTCCGTATAGTTTCGAAGCAAAGTACTGCCTAGTAGAGACAAAGTTGCACAAAGCCATACGTGAAAAAGTTTGTTTTGTATTTGGTGAATGTCTGGCGATAGGAAACAAGCAACTGAATCGCAGTGACAAGAAATAGTAGCGCTATTCTTTAGCTCAGGGGCGGAATGTTTACCGCAGAGAAGACTCAATCGCGGCAGCGGAAAAGCCGACCCCCCAGCGTTCCTGTGCGGCCCGCCGTGTCTGTGTCTCGCTGGGCATGCTTCCCGTTATTTGTGCTATTGATTTCCGATGACTGCGGGGAGCGGCGGCGGCAGTGGCGGCAAAGGATGTCGGCACGCGGGGAAACTCTTCCCCTAGAGCCACGCACCTAGTGGCGGTCTCGGCGTCCCGCTACCAACCACTTGACATCATCTCAGTACACGCCCGCCCCAGCTGGTCGAAAGAACTTCAAGGTTTGCTGCCAGCACGGTAGTCCACTGATATATCTTCAACACCGATCATCTGGTCTGTTTTCCTGTTATGAGTTTGAAACGCTGTAAACTTCATATAATTACGTGCAGCTTAAATGGCAGCTACGTACCGTCGACGTTAAGAGCATAATTGACAGATCTGCTACCAACATAAATCAACGAAAATTAATAATTCCATTAAAAACACGTACTAGGTAGGCAACTACTGCAACTAATTTTAATTTTATCCATTGCTGAAATTTTTCTTACATTGCTGATTTAGTAGTTACCTCCGTGATCGGTCATAACTCTGTCCCTTCACTTTATTTGTAGACAGTGCTGACGATGTCGTAAAATTGTTACTCCTTGTCATTTTCAGATATATCGATTATTCACTGAAAATAATGTTCTTTGAATATCAGTATACCTAAGCTACCGCCGGGGAATCGGAACCCAAACCAGTTGCAGTTTTTTCAGTTTCCAGGGAAAAAAGAAATTGGTTTTCGTCGTTTCATATAACTAATGGTCAATTTTAAAATATTAAAATGCTGTCATCTAGCGGTTAACATGTATAATCTTATGTGAAAGGGCCGTCGGAGTAAAGCAACTTATTCTTGAAACTATACCGGCTTAAAAGTAATGTATGAAGTTTCGGAATTGCAGCCGGATAACATCGACTTCTTCCCAAGATATTTCGGCTGACGACCATTGAGACATCTTCAGGTGATTGTTTACTGCTGGAGATTGTTTATTCACATCATTAACTTTACACAAAAAATTGGCGCGGAGACGTATGCGCAACGGTAATCGCTACAAGAGTGACCTGTGTTTTGATTCGCTCTCTTTTCGAATATTGCTCCATCTATGAAAGGAAGAATGCCTCTCATGATATTGGAGCTCCAATGTATGACCTACTTAGACATTTCGATTCTTTACTGACGTCTTATACGGCGAAGTGTTCGCATTATATTAGCAACTCTGATGACTTTATTAATAGACTGAAGTCACTTCTACTCATTGAGTCTGACTTACTAGTAAGCTGTGATGTCGTCTTACTCTTTACCAGGGTTGCTCTCATGGACTCATTGTCTTTCATAACCAGTATGTTCAAAGCCGACGTCACAGCGCAATTTCATACTGTTCTTTCGTCAACCACGTTTTTGAAACTTCCTGGCAGATTAAAACTGTGTGCCGGACCGAAACTCGAACTCGGGACCTTTGCCTTTCGCAAGTGCACTTGCCCGCAAAAGGCAAAGGTCCCGAGTTCGAGTCTCGATCCGGCACACAGTTTTAATCTGCCAGGAAGTTTCATATCAGCGCACACTCCACTGTAGAGTCAAAATTTCATTCTAGGAACCACGTTTTTATTCTCTATTGAATATTTTGAGTAAACTGACGTTGTTGCCACGGGTAGTTCTCTCTTCCCCCTGCCTGTAAACATTTTTAGTCTCTCAGGAGAGGACGCTTGATTCGGCAGAACTTGAACAAAAACTCTTCTGGCGACATGTGGGTCATACCTTCGTAGTGTGGCTCCACGATGGAGAAAACCTGTCATGCTTTCTCCAGCACCTGAATTCTATCCACGAGAAAATCAAATTTATGATGGAAGTGGAGAAGAACGGCTGCTTGTTACTTGTGAATGTTTAGTCACTCGGAAAGTGAATGGATCATTGGGGCCTTTGTTCAGAGGTGATGGATATTCCCCTCTTCAGATCAGCACAGCTGTAAGGAGGGAGATACCTGACCAGCCACAAGACCAAGGGGAGAAGAAGTGGTTCAGGTCCAGGCGTTCCTCTTATATGCCGGGAATATTTCGCCGAAATGAGGAAGGATTTTAAACATCATGTCAAAGTAATCCTACACCCGACTGTTCTTGTTCTTCTCGGTTCGCTAAAGGACTATCTGGTATTGCGAAGTGCTCGAATCTACAGAATATCTTGTCAATATGTGAAAGCCTGCATTGGTCAGACGACGTGTTAATGTGCTTGAAAGATGCGTTGAATTGGATCGCCACACTTGCTTTTCGCAGGCCAGTAAGCCAGACATAGCCGAGCATTGTACCCCCACAGGGCGTTCCATGGGTTAGTTTACCACGGAAATCTTGGGGTTAATGTGGGATCGGTGGAAATACGTTTGGCAGAAGATATGATTAATCGTGATGACGGCTTCCGACTGATAAGGCTTAAGATCCAGTGATTTCTGTAATATCTTCAGAAAGAAAGGATTTTATCACTAAGACACGCCTAACGGCAGTTCATTTTATAAAACTGACATCTGAATTTTATCTTCACGAGTCGACATTCCGACAAAGAGCGCGCATATAGTACCACCATCACGGAAGCATTTGCGCGGAACGGATGAAGTAACGTACTGCGCGCTTACGGAGACTATAGTCACCCATTATTTAAGAATGAGTGCACTTAATGACTTTCAACAAACTTTACACTTTACTGAAAACATCTGAGAATCTTTTTCTCATTTCACACCATACCAAATAATGAAAGGAAAAACGTTCATCACGTACGACATTTTCATCGTACATGCAGTAAAACTACTGCATTCGGTATGACGTATTAATTTATTACATCTTTACCACGAACTGTATATGGAAGATATTTTAAAGATAGTATGTACATATAGCACTGAATGCACTTGCAAAATTATATCATTCCCCGACACACAGTTTAGGTGATATGTCATCATGAACTTTAAGGTGAATGAAAATCTGGTTTTTACGGTTAGAGAAACCGTGTGTATGTCTTGAGGCATTTTCCCACACTATATTCATCGAATATTTGAGAATTAGAGCAGTTACTGACTTGCAACAACGTTTACACACAATCTCAAACCTTTAACAATTTGTTTTTCGTTGACGCGACCCATAAAATGTGAAAATGGCGCGCAATGATAGTTAAACAACAGTTATGACGTTTTAATTTATTTGTACGTTGCTACGCACTGTAATCACAACACACTTTTCTGACATAGCGCAGAGTAATACTACAAAATTATAATGTTGTACGAGACAGACGGGTGAAAAACAAACTTTTTCTTGAAACGGAGTTCAAATTACCCAAAATACATTTAGCCAGTATTAATAGCACTTAGGGATTTCCAACGAAGTTTAAATGTACTTTCTGACCTTATCTAAACCTGTTTTCCCTTACATGCTTAACGTCCAGTATTTAATACATTGACTTATTTGTAATGTCATCAGGAGTTTGAACTTGTTTTATTTCTACATCTACATGTACATCTACATCTACATGGTTACTCTGAAATTCACACTTAAGTGCGTGGCAGAGGGTTCATTGAACCATTTTCATGCTCTTCTCTACCATTCCAATCTCGAATGGCGCGTGGGAAAAAGGAACACCTAAATCTTTCCGTTAGAGCTCTGATTTCTCTTATTTTAATATGGTGATCATTTCTCCCTACGTAGGTAGGTGTCAACAAAATATTTTCCCATTCGGACGAGAAAGTTGGTGATTGAAATTTCGTAAATAGATCTCGCCTCAAAGAAAACCGCCTTTGTTTTAGTGACTGCCACCCCAACTCGCGGATCATATCGGTGACACTCTCACCCTTATTGCGCGATAACATGAAACGAGCTACTCTTCTTTGCACTTTTTCGATATCCTCCGTCAATCCTACCTGGTAAGGACCCCATACAGCGCAGCAATATTCCAGCAGAGGACGGACAAATGTAATGTAGGCTGTCTGTTTAGTGGGTTTGTCGCATCTCCTAAGTGTTCTGCCAACAAAGCGCAGTCTTTGTTTCGCCTTCCCCACAAAATAATATGTAAGTTTTTTTTCTTTAAAGACTTTGAATTTACTGTTAGTTGACTAATTGACTGTTAGTTTTAGTTCAATCGTCTCTAATAAAAAAACTAATCCCATTACTTGGTATTTATTATAGGCAAACAACTGTACTGTCTTCCTCAGCTTAAAAACTTGTACAAAATTGTGGGTTCTTCTCCTACATTAATCATCACTTCAGCTACATAAGCAAAATTTACTTGTGAAACATGCCATCGGCCTTACGGCCTTGCATTGTTCAGTACACTGGCCCTTGTTAGATCACCGAAGTGCAGCAACGTCGGGGGCGACCAGTACTTGGATGGGTGACCACTTGCTGCTGGCAGCTTCCACTTTGCCTTTACGGTAGGGAGAGGAAGGGTGGTGGTGTAAAGTTCCTGAACGCCCGACTTTGCGCCAATGTCCTGGACTAAATTCCAAAACTCTCCGCTCTGTCTCACCAAGTCTTGCCACTTCACACTATTGGTGGCAGTCCGTCCGTCGAATGGGGACGTTGAGTCGCCCACTTGGTGCTGTTCGAGAGGAGTAGACTGTGTGTCGGCACTGGGTTTCACCTGATCCCTTCTCTCATCATCATCCAACACAGACATTACTCCGCACAACACACGTCCAGTAGAGTCACCTGTATTCGTGACATACATTTAAACACATATCTTTCGCACTTCGCGAAGAAAATGTACCACTGTGTGCGAAGAACAGAAAAAAACTTTCCAATTAGACGGCTGAACCTGCCCACCGGGGTCTCTCATCCATTAATGTCATGCGGCTTTACTTGTGCTGCAGGATAATTCTGAAGTTCCTCTCTTCTGTTTCAAGTAGCAACTGACCTAACGCCGTACAATTTCAAAATTAATCAACTACTGTATCATAAGTAATACATACAGTGAATTAGACCAGACCTGTGCCTAGACTTGTTTCGCACTGACACTAAAATTCAGTATTAAATTGTCTACAATCTTTGTGCCGTCTTGGCTGTTTCCAGTTAGATAAGTTGCCGGAAATTGTCTTATAATACGTGTTCTTTTAAGGCAATTTAAAACAGAACTAATAATATGATTTGTCCAGTGGCATTACCTTTTGTACTTACTAGTGGACCATATACTTAATACCTACAGTAGGTTTTCTCAAGAGGACAAGTGTCCTCACTCCACCGCGTCCCACCGGCTCTGAGCCCTATGGGACTTAAATTCTCAGGTCATTAGTCAACTAGAACTAAGAACTATTTAAACCTAACTAACCTAAGGACATCACACACATCCATGCCCGAGGCAGGATTCGAACCTGCGACCGTAGCGATCGCGCGGCTCCAGACTGTAGCGCCTAGAACCGCTCGGCCACTCTGGCCGGCCCATGGGATCAGCCATATGCCAATTTTTAAGGCATCCCTGATTGCGATCTGCACCTTAAGCATTGATAACCCACATCTAGATTTACACTGAGGTGACAACAGTGAGGGGACGGCAATATGTACATATACAAATGGGCAGTGCATTGGCGGAGCTGATGTTTGTACTCGCTTGATTCATGTGAAAACGTGATTATGACCGAATGACATTAACAGACTGAATTTACAGACTTTCAACGCAGAATGGTAGGTACACCTGGCCACATGGGACACTCCATTTCGAAAATCTTTAGGAAATTCAGTATTCCGAAATCCACAATGTCCTGAGTGTTCCGAGAATACCAAGATTCAGGCATCACCTCTCATCCCGGACAACGCAGTGGCCGACGCCCTTTTCTTAATGATCGAGAGCAACGCAATTTCCGCAGAGTTGTCACCGTTGAAGCACATCATATTTACGCCAGTGACTGTAATAAGTTTTTTGTTTCACTATGGCAATTTCGGCCTTAGGTCATTACCAAGTGCTGGTATTATGGCTTTAAGCCATGTCAACGTAATACAAGCTGACACAGTTGTATGCCGTTGTCAATCCTGTTAAATACATTCGTGTCGTTGTTACATAGTGCGAGCACACGTATTCAAACATCGTGTGCTCGCACTAGGCACAGGCCTAGTTAACGGGTGGTTATAACTAAACTTTCCCTATTTTACACGTTGTAACACGGAAACTAATTACTGTATGAGTACCAAACTTCGAAGCATGAATTTCAAGGAAATAGGGAAGAGAAATAATGCAGAATCAATTGAATTGAAATACTTTTAATGTGGTGCTACGACACATCATAACATTACATACCGGCAACATTAAAACTACAAAACGGGCTTAGTATGGCGCCCATCAGTGTCCTGGAGTCTGAAAGCGCAGGATTGCATTCTGTACAGCAGAACAGAGCATGTCCGTAGGTATGCTGGCTACCTCAATTGATGTGCTACGTTCCAGATCGACACATGCGTGATTGCTGGTAAACCCTGCCCTTCAGGTAGCCCCACAACCGGAAATCACAGGGAGTGAGATCAGGTGATCGTGCCGGCCAAACATTTGGAAACGATTTGCTGATAATTCGATCGTATCCAAATATGTTTCGGATAAGCAGATGAGCTTCACGATCGATGTGCGATGGGACCCCATCTTGCATGAGAAATGTTGAATTCAATGCTTCTCTCTTCTGTAAGGCGGGTATGACATGGTGGCGAAGCAGATCGCAGTAACGCTGGCCAATCATACTGCACGTTTTTGGTCCCTGAGAGCCAACCTGTTCAAGAAAGAATGGGCCAATGTTGAATGTAGCATTGAAGCCACGCCGTACGCCGACAAGTTCACCATACAGAGGAAGTTCATGCACAGTGGTTGGAAGTCAAGAACCCCACACTTGGCAATGTTACGTGTTCACCTCACCCGTCAGAGAAAAATGAGCTTCGTCTATCCACATGATGGTCCAGGCCCAGCCCCCGTCAACTTCAACCCTTGCGAGAAAATGGAGAGGGAAGTCAACAGGTTATTGTGCGTCCTGTGGTCAGTCTCCTTTACGAAATGGATCTTGTACGGATACCATTTGAGAATGGTTCGAACCACCTTCCGCACAGTGGGCCACGGGATGTTCAACTGTCGTGACACAGCACGCGCACTGCTTGACGATCGGCAGTTGGGCACAGCGTTTTCTGCCACAACAACAGCTATTTCATCAACCACCTGTGGTGCAATCGTTCGTCTGCCTCTTCCAGGAGCGACGCCCAGTTCTCTAGTTGATTCAAACTTCTTCATCATGGTCCGCACAGCAGTTGGAGAAAGAGGATCTTCCTTAATCCACAGCCGGTGATATCTTTGAAGTACAGCTGCACTCTTCCTTTGTCCAAGCTCGTGTTGACACGTCAGATGTGTGTGACTATGAATCAAGATGACTGATCCCTGCACCAGGTGGCCGTAGTTGGAACTGGGCGGTGGGACTGTGACGGAAGGAAATCATGCACCCCATACTCTGGACACTATTGCTACCTACTTTGGTACTTGTACCGTTATTAGTTTCCGTGTTATAAAGTGTTGAATAGGGAAAGTTTCATTATACCTACCCGGTATTTTGCGTTCTGCGATGCGTAGACGTCCAGCATCTAGTAGATTTCTGGTGGTTTCACCGTCTTTTAACCACTTTCATAGATGGAAACGACAGCGGCACGCGAATAGTAGACCAAGCGACAAACATCGGAACGCAACATTGTCCTAAATAAACCGAAAGAAGACACGAGTCGTGTAAGTGGTGTTTGTCACATTGAGTTTTAGTGCCATAAATATCAGCTAAAATTTTTCTTCAAGTCAGTGATTTTGCTCGTATTTGACGTCACACCAACACTGTATCATTCTATGGGTTAAAAGCTCGCAGTGGAAACTAGCGGTATCTGACGTGCTTCAGGGTTTGGTATTTGGACCGATACACTTCTGACTGTTCAACTGTGTGTGAAATCTTATAGGGCTTAACTGCTAAGGTCAGCAGTCCCTAAGCCTACACACTACTTAACCTAAATTATCCTAAGGACAAACACACACACCCATGCCAGAGGGAGAACTCGAATCTCCGCCGGGACTAGCCGCACAGTCCATGACTGCAGCGCCTCAGTCTGGAACCGCATGCCCGCTACGGTCGCAGGTTCGAATCCCGCCTCGGGCATGGGTGTTTGTGATGTCCTTGGGTTAGTTAGGTTTAACTAGTTCTAAGTTCTAGGGGACTAATGACCTCAGCAGTTGAGTCCCATAGTGCTCAGAGCCATTTGAACCATTTTTTTTGCAGCGCCTCAGACCGCTCGACTAACCCCCCGCGGTGATACACTTCTGATTGTTCGTTAATAGCGTGTCATACGTTTTGCCTCTCTGCGAAGATCACGTTTGTTCATGACGTTCACTCGTGTTTCAGAATAAAGAAATTATTAAGTCTACAACTTTGTTACCGCCGTTTTTTTTTTTCTTTTTCGAAGTTGGAGTGTTTATTGTCAAAAAATTACAAAATGGTTCAAATGGCTCTGAGCACTATGGGACTTAACATCTGAGGTCATCAGTCCCCTAGAACGCAGAACTACTTAAACCTAACTAACCTAAGGACATCACACACATCTATGCCCGAGGTAGGATTCGAACCTGCGACCGTAGCAGCAGCGCGGTTCAAGACTGAAGCGCACAGAACCGCTCGCGCACAGCTGCTGGCAAAAATTACAAAGAATTAAAAGTATTGGCCATAGCTGGCCACTACGTTTTTCCATCTGTTGGGCAGCATACGATTCCCTCGGCGGAAGAGCTAGGCGTCTTTTGAGGAGATCCGTGGATCGATCCAGTTTGGACTTGTTCGTATGGCCGGAACTGCTGGTCAGTCAGAGCGTGTGCCACTGATCGAAAAAGGTGGTAGTCAGAGGGAACAATGTCTGTAAAATACGGCGGATGAGTTAGGATTTCCCATTACAATGATTCCAGTGTTTTTTGGCGGGTCCCAACGACATGGGGTGGAGCATTGTCTTGCTGCAAAATCACCTTTTTTTATCGCTGTATTGTGGCCTTATGTCTTCCTGTGCTCGGTTCAAACGCACCGACTGCCTTTGCCAACGAAATGCTGTGGTTGTTTCCGTCGGTTTCAGTAGCTTCGAAAACCTGCTGTCTTCCACCGCCACGCCGGCCTTCGACGTCAAAATCACTGTTCTGGAATCGTTATAGCCATTCTATGCGTTTTCTTTCGGTAATAAGTGGCTCACCAAAGGTCTTACCCTGTATTTTACGAGCCTCAGCAGCGTTTTTCTTCATGTAAAAGCAGAAAATTTCAGCTTCCCTCAAATGACGAGAATAAGCCTCGTAAGCTGACATACTCAATCGAGAATAACTTTATGTTGCAATTACTAATCTATGAATAGTCTGATGGCGCTATGTTTACAGATTCCTAAACTTACGTATGATACTTACGACCTATCACCAGCACCATAACTTCCTGCTGCTGCCATGTATTATAAATTGGCGGAAGCAAAGTCGTAGACTTAATAACCTTGACATTTATCACCAAACTCAACGGTGACTTGTGTGCATTACCAAGAGGGACACGTATATGTCCATCTAAAATCCTAGTGATCCATATCGGTTAACTTAGCTCATTAACAAGAAATTTCGGTAGTATTTACCATATTTAACCGTAAATCAGAGAAACATAATGTTTTTCTGCCTCAGTGAAGAGTCTTGTGGTAATAGATGAAATCCATCATTGGGCTGAATACAAAGCTACAGTTTACTAAATGGAAACAGCATCTTTCAACGCCCTTCTGTAGTGTGCTAGCTTGAGTGGGCAGGGAAAAAGTGTGGAACAAATTAATGAAATTCGTTTACATTTGAACACTTATTCATTTATGGATAACTTTAGTTAAGATAAACAGAAAACTGAAATTTTAATCGAACAAAAGGCTAATACCACGAAATCTACTTACCGGTGACAATTGGCTGCCTGGCCAGTGGGCAACCCTCGACACTGGAATGTGCAAAGTCGACCTTGCAGATGTCACAGATTCTTCAAAATGTTGATTTACAAAAATGGGAAACATTGTTTGCCTACCATGATGAAAAATGATGCAAGATTGACAAACTGAAAGTCACTGGCTAGAGGCTGTAGCTTAGGCAAATTTTGTGACACAAATGAAAATGACAAGTCTCACTGAAACCGTCTCGGACCTACTTGTTTCCGCGTCCACGCTACTAAAAGTAAATCTCAAGATATCCTGCCTCTGCACGGTATTTATGTCAGTGCACGGCTGTTCTTCGGCAGTTCATTGTGAGCCAGAACTTCAGTTCTGAAGTGTCTGAAAGAACAGACACCATTACTACGATCCTGCTGCTATATACATACATGATGAAACTGAAATTACGATCTTAGCCGCAATCGGGCATTTAAATAAATTCGGTGGTGACAAGTGAAAATTTTTGCCGGACTAGGACTCAAACCCGGATTTCCCTCTTCACGTGAGAGGTCGTCTTGACCGCTGTTGCTGCTCGAGTATGCTTCACGTACAACCAAAATCCCCAACTTTTCGCACACGACAGGCGTAACGTACCCTGTACACTACCCTTATTGCTAGCAAACTAACGCTAATTCTCGCAAATGGTTGGACGAAGAGTGCATCTTCTCTGAATGTTTATTAATTCCCGTCAAGTAGCTTATAGCATATGTGGTGTCTGTCTTTTCGAACATGTGGACTGTTATTGAGTTGTTCAGTTTTGACTGACGTTCCTTGGGAGACAGTGTTGTTCGTCATTTTACGTACTAGCAACATTGTTTTAAATTTTTTGGACAATGTCAAGTGTGACATTGTCCTTGCCTGTCCTATCTTTTGGGTCATGTTTGCGTCAAGTGTTGGGTCCAATTAATGTAACCTCCTGCTGTGAATTCGTGTTTTGTTATACCACACATGATAGAGCAATTGTATCTAGCCCATGTGTGGGGTTTGTTAGGATCACAAGATTTTTTCTCGTTGCTCCTCTATTTTAATTATTAGTAAGTTTCGCTTCCATTATATTCATTACGTACTTCTTTAGGTGATGTGCGTAAATCTGATGTTCCTTGAGCTACAGCAGAAGACCCCCATTGGTTTTATTTGTAAATGCTCTGTGCACTGGTAGCGCCGAGACTTTTTACAGATGGTACCATGTATATGAGAAAGCTATCATGATTCAAGTTTAATTTGATAGCCACCAGGCAACTGTTTTAATAACAGTTCGACTCTGTTAAAGTACAGGGTGCTTGTCGCGCTAGGGCCCTGTGAAACGTTTAAGACCTGTGAAGGAACTAGGTGTATGTTTTTTATATTTAATATGTGTCGAAGTGTTTTTTAAAGACATGGTGAACCAAGTTGTAAATGTTTGTGTTGACAATATGAAAGATTTGTTTAATGTGTTGGCTAGTGTGACCATATGCAAAAGTCCATTAAACTGGATCGTGATTGATGTTTGTAGGCTCACTCTTGATGTTACGTTTACTGGTAAACGGTAACTTTGAACTATGTCGGGTAAAACCGCCAGCACGTCCCCACCACCAACGCTCCTAACGAGACACGGTTGATACAGTGCATCTGGTTGTAGGGAATATGGCTGAAAGATGCTTAAAATGAAGAAAATGGGTGATCGAGTAAAATTTCATGTAACGCTAAAACTTAAAATCTTAGAAACAAAGTCAAAATAACCCACAAAATTACTTTAGTCTTGCAACTATTAAACTATATTTGGAATCGCGGAAATGCTTAACTGTAGAAGGGACAATGAAATAAGGAAGGCATTACACAGAAAAGATAGAACGAATGTTAGTGTATCGTAGGCCACGTCAGATTTAAAGGGTAGTATTTACTGAATGAAATTCATTCATACTTACTACGTAAGCCGGCCGGAGTGGCCGAGTGGTTCTAGGTGCTACAGACTGGAACCGCGATTCCGTTACGGTCGCAGGTTCGAATCCTGCCTCGGGCATGGATGTGTGTGCTGTCTTAGGTTAGTTAGGTTTAAGTAGTTCTAAGTTCTAGGGGACTGATGACCACAGCAGTTAAGTTCCATAGTGCTCAGAGTCATTTGAACCATTTGAACTTACTACGTAAGTTAAACCTGTTTTTCTTCTCTATTGACTGACAAATCTTTTGTATGTTTCTTAACATTTCCTCCTAAAGAATTACTTCATGATATAATTTTCCATAACTGCTGTTTGAAATCCGTGATAGCTGTTTCATCGACCTATTATCGTTCCTTTCTTGTTACACTTTCATCGTTAATTCCTACACTTCTCTCGTTAATAATCGTACTACCGTTGTTCGTTTAAATTATTGCTACCGAATTCACCACTTGTGATTTTCCTTCATTTCTCTCTGGATCTCGACCTGCGGCCAAATTTTACTTTGAGCTGTTGTTTGCCTCTCGATGTTCATGCCGAAAAGAAACAACCATCACTCAGTAGAGAAAGCACTCAATTGTTTGTTTTTGTGAGCATGGTGTCCGTGGTGCTTACAATTCTCAACTGCATTTAAATTACGTCTGTGAAAATAATGGGAAAATGCGTATTTATGCAACTAGCGGTGCTATATTGCGTCGTATTTTATATCAAGATGTGTATACTGCTGAGAACCAACACGAGAGTAGCCAGTGCAAAAGGAATGAATATCACAAAAATATGTAAGCAGACACCTTTTCGTGATTTAACCGAAAATTGAACATAAAATGCCACCATTCAATATGCTATTATCAGTTAAACATAATGCGTATGGTGAAATAAACACGCGGTTTCTGGAAGTTGCTCGCTCATAATTTGAACACCTTAAATAAATATGATATAATCTCCTGCTGATTCTCTATGAACATTGCCTGTTCAGTTTTTATACAAGTTATCACATTCTGTGGACACTGAGAGCCTTGAAACTAACATACATATTTATGAGAGTGATGGGGATATACAGGTAATCAAGAGACAACTTAAGTCGTGTACAGTACTTAAGGCGAATCGGTTTGCATATATGTGCTAACAGTCAGTACGGATAAAGCCGTAGCAGCTGAGATGCATTTGAATGATGATAGAATACGACCACTATCGGCTTTTTATTTCTCAGGCGTATTACCCGCAGGTGACCTTTGATGCTGTTGTATGGACACGTTAATTTAGTTTAGTCACAGCGTAACAAATAAGTTCAGTACCTCAGGTGAGACACCGGCCGTAATACTATTTTAGAACTATTCAGTGAACTAGTTACTAAGATGAGGATTGATAGCCCCTCAATCTTTACAGTCGCATTCTCATTTTATTGGAACGTTATTAATCTGAAAATTGGATCTGCCCGGAAATGATTCCAGGTTTTCAAAAAAGCTGACGATAATGACTGCTAGTTCGCGTCAAATTCTAGAAGACAGGCCATCATCACTGACGTTTGAACAGACGGGTATCGAATAGAAAAAGCCATCTTTCCACAGAAGCCCTTTCGCGGCGCGCAGACACTCCTCGACTTGCCTCCGGAAACAAATGACTGGCGCCGGCAGCGACCCTGGCAGCAGATGGATGTCGCAGATTCTGCCTCTGGGGGAAGGGGGCGTCTCCAGATAGCTGTCCGGAAAGCTTGCTCTCCATCTGACAGCGACAAGAAGTCTCATTTCGGAGATGAGAAATTTTGTATTCCAAAAATTTCTTTGCTAGAGCGTAGTTCTTGTTTGAGCTAAATCTTATTTTCACTAAAAAAAGAGCATGCGAGCATTTGCCTAAAAATTGATTCCTGTGCCTAGAAGTACCTTATGCTTCTATTGACTTCCACACAGTTTACGCATCACTTTTCCTTCCGACCCACGACCCAATAGAGAATAATATATACTTATACGTTGCCAATTTGACATAAAATAAAGATAATTCCTAAATAAACTATAATCCATTTGTCTTGTTGGCAATGTTCATTTTTCTTATCACTCTTAGTTTGTTCTCAGCAAATTTTTCACGATGGTAAAATGTTGTTGTTGTTGTTGTGGTCTTTAGTCCTGAGACTGGTTTGATGCAGCTCTCCATGCTACTCTATCCTGTGCAAGCTTCTTCATCTCCCAGTACCTACTGCAGCTTACATCCTTCTGAATCTGCTTAGTGTATTCATCTCTTGGTCTCCCTCTTCGATTTTACCCTCCACGCTGCCCTCCAATACTAAATTGGTGATCCCTCGATGTTTCAGAACATGTCCTACCAACCGATCCTTTCTTCTAGTCAAGTTGTGCCACAAGCTCCTCTTCTCCCCAATTCTATTCAATACCTCCTCATTAGTAATGTGATCCACCCATCTAATCTTCAGCATTCTTCTGTAGCACCACATTTCGAAAGCTTCTATTCTCTTCTTGTCTAAACTATTTATCGTCCACGTTTCACCTCCATACATGGCTACACTCCATACAAATACTTTCAGAAACGACTTCCTGACATTTAAATCTGTACTCGATGTTAACAAATTTTTCTTCTTCAGAAATGCTTTCCTTGCCATTGCCAGTCTACATTTTATATCCTCTCTACTTCGACCATCATCAGCTATTTTGCTCCCAAAATAGCAACACTCCTTTACTACTTTAAGTGTCTCATTTCCTAATCTAATTCCCTCAGCATCACCCGCCTTAATTCAACTACATTCCATTATCCTCGTTTTACTTTTGTTGATGTTCATCTTATATCCTCCTTTCAAGACACTGTCCATTCCGTTCAACTGCTCTTCCAAGTCCTTTGCTGTCTCTGACAGAATTACAATGTCATCGGCGAACCTCAAAGCCTTTATTTCTTCCCCATGGATTTTAATACCTACTCCGAACTTTTCTTTTGTTTCCTTTACTGCTTGCTCAATATGCAGATTCAGTAACATCGGGGATAGGCTACAACCCTGTCTCACTCCCTTCCAAACCACTGCTTCCATTTCATACCCCTCGACTCTTATAACTGCCATCAGCTTTCTGTAGAAATTGTAAATAGCCTTTCGCTCCCAGTATTTTACCCCAGCCACCTTCAGAATTTGAAAGAGAGTATTCCAGTTAACATTGTCAAAAGCTTTCTCTAAGTCTACAAATGCTAGAAACGTAGGTTTGCTTTTTCTTAATCTTTCTTCTAAGATAAGTCGTAGGGTCAGTATTGCCTCATGTGTTCCAACATTTCTACGGAATCCAAACTGATCTTCCCCGAAGGTCGGCATCTATCAGTTTTTCCATTCGTCTGTAAAGAATTCGCGTTAGTATTTTGCAGCTGTGACTTATTAAACTGATAGTTCGGTAATTTTCACATCTGTCAACACATGCTTTCTTTGGGATTGGAATTATTATATTTTTCTTGAAGTCTGAGGGTATTTCTCCTGTCTCATACATCTTGCTCACCAGATGGTAGAGTTTTGTCAGGACTGGCTCTCCCAAGGCTGTCAGTAGTTCCAATGGAATGTTGTCTATTCCGGGGCCTTGTTTCGACTTAGGTCTTTCAGTGCTCTATCTAACTCTTCACGCAGTATCGTATCTCCCATTTCATCATCATCTATATCCTCTTCCCTTTCTATAACATTGCCCTCAAGTACATCGCTATTGTATGGACCCTATATATACTCTTTCCACCTTTCTGCTTTCCCTTCTTTGCTTGGAACTGGGTTTCCATCTGAGCTCTTGATATTCATGCAAGTGGTTCTCCTTTCTCCAAAGGTCTCTTTAATTTTCCTGTAGGCAGTATCTCTTTTACCCCTAGTGAGATAAGCCTCTACATCCTTACATTTGTCCTGTAGCCATGCCTGATTATCCATTTGGCACTTCCTGTCGATCTCATTTTTGAGACGTTTGTATTCCTTTTTGCCTGCTTCATTTACTGCATTTTTATATTTTCTCCTTTCATCAATTAAATTCAATATTTCTTCTGTTACCCAAGGGTTTCTACTAGCCCTCGTCTTTTTACCTATTTGATCCTCTGCTGCTTTCACTATTTCATCCCTCAAAGCTACCCATTCTTCTTCTGCTGTATTTCTTTCCCCCATTCCTGTCAATTGTTCTCTTATGCTCTCCCAGAAACCCTGTACAACCTCTGGTTCTTTCAGTTTATTGAGGTCCCATCTCCTTAAATTCCCACATTTTTGCAGTTTCTTCAGTTTTAATCTACAGTTCATAACCAATAGTTGTGGTCAGAGTCCACATCTGCCCCTGTAAATTTTCTTACAATTTATAACCTGGTTCCTAAATCTCTGTCTTACCATCATATAATCTATCTGATATAGTCGCCACCTGCTATAAAACACACATTTTGACAACTTTCGTACAGCTTCTGGATACTATAAGCAAAGGTTTCCAGTGGAATCGATCGCAGAACGGCTGTCACAAGATCTTAGATGGCACTCACGTCCTCACAACGTTCACCTTTTATGGCCTCCTTCAAGCGGTGCAACAGAACGAAGCCTGCAGGAGCCACATCAGGGGAATACGGAGGGTGTTCAAGAACAGTTATCATTTTCTGCGCCAGGAATTGGCGCACACGGATCGCACAGTGTGCGGGGGCATTGTCATGGAGCAGCATCCATTTTCCAGCCCTGTTTGACTCTGGCCGAACCTGCCGGATACGCTGTAGCAATCGATTCAAAACGGACTGGTAAAATGCATCATTAACGGTTTCACCTGCAGAAACAAATTTCTTGTGGATGATGCCGTTGTTGTAGAAGAAGGCGATCAACAGTGGTTTCACCTTGGATTTCTGCAGACGGCTTTTTCTTGGTCGAGGGGAAGACGGTGAACACGATGACATCGATTGCTGGTCTCATCTCCCGCGACGATGGTGTCCAGAAGCAATGGATCTTGGTCACACATGCAAATGAAATTACAACAAGTTTCCATCCGTTTTGCTTTCTGCTCGTCTGTGACCTTGTGCGGCACAAATCGGGAGCAGATCTTCAGCTAACCCTAATCTTCGCGGAAAATGCTGTGTACCGTGTCCTTGCTAATGTCCATTTCCTCCACAATCAATCTGAGTGTCCGTCGCCGATCTTCAAAAAGGTTCAAATGGCTCTGAGCACTATGGGACTTAACTTCTGAGGTCATCAGTCCCCTAGAACTTAGAACTACTTAAACCTAACTAACCTAAGGACGGCACACACATCCATGGCCTAGGCAGGATGCGAACCTGCGACCGTAGCGGTCGCGCGGTTCCAGACTGTAGCGCCTAGAACCGCTCGGCCACCCTGGCCGGGTCGCCGATCTTGTGCCAGCATTTGTCGCACCTTATCGATCTTGTCTGTGGCTCTGCTTAGTTGATCTGAATGTGGCTCATCCTCAGTTGCTTCCTTGAATTCACGGATGCGTTTAAACCATTCGTAAACGTATTTTCTGCTCACGGCTTGCCTCCCGTTCACCTGCACCAACAATACTCCGTCACAGTCTTCCACAATTTGTAGCAGAACTTGATGTTTACACTTTGCTACATTGCGCTGTGACTCTTCCTTTCACACTCACTACGTTCAACTGTTCGCAGTCTGTTTACACAGCCAGTCACATGCAATGTATGCCGTTTATCGATTCTCCTCAAGTCTTTGAAGACCCATGCGCATGCACGCACACATGCGCCAAGTTCCCCTTTAGATGTGACTCCATTCACAGAACTTTTACACACGCCACGTATAGCTAGATCTGAGAATGAATTATTTTATTCTGCGTGGGTTATGCGAGCTAGAACTGAGCACCGCATCACGCCAAAACCCGATCTCTATCTTTCACCGTCAGTGGGGCACCATTTTTCCCATAGACTTCATCTTGTCCCCGCCTACATCTTTATTATGAGGCATAACGCTTAAATGCGATGCTGCACAGGAATTTACCTCTCTCCAATAACTACTGAGCAGCAAAATTCTAAGACAGTGTTTATTCTGAGCATATACAGAGTGGTCCATTGATAGTGACCGGGCCATATATCTCACGAAATGAGCGTCAAACGGAAAAACTACAAAGAATGAAACTTGTCTAGCTTGAAGGGGGAAACCAGATGGCGCTATGGATAGACCGCTAGATGGCGCTGCCATAGATCAAACGGATATCAACTACTTATTTTTTAAATAGGAACCCCCTTATTTTATTACATATTCGTGTAGTATGTAAAGAAATATGGATGTTTTAGTTGGACCACTTTTTCGCTTTGTGATAAGTGGCGCTCTAATAGTCACAAACGTATAAGTACGTGGTATCACGTAACATTCCGGCAGTGCGGACGGTATTTGCTTCGTGATACATTACCCGTGTTAAAATGGACCGTTTACCAATTGCGGAAAAGGTCGATATCGTGTTGATGTGTGGCTGTTGTGATCAAAATGACCAACGGGGGTGTGCTATGAATGCTGCTCGGTATCCTGGACGACATCATCCAAGTGTCCGGACCGTTCGCCGGATAGTAACGTAATTTAAGGAAACAGGAAGTGTTCAGCCACATGTGAAACGTCAGTCACGACCTACAACAAATGATGATGCCCAAGCAGGTGTTTTAGCTGCTGTTGCAGCTAATCCGCACATCGGTAGCAGACAAATTGCTCGAGAATCGGGAATCTCATAAACGTTAATGTTGAGAATGCTACATCAACATCGATTGCACCCGTACCACATTTCTATGCACCAGGAATTGCATGGCGACGACTTTGAACGTCGTGTACAGTTCTGTCACTGGGCACAAGAGAAATTACGGGACGATGACAGATTTTTTGCACGCGTTCTATTTAGCGACGAAGCGTCATTCACCAACAGCGGTAACGTAAACCGGCGTAATATGCACTTTTGGGCAATGGAAAATCCACGATGGCTGCGACAAGTGAAATAGCGACCTTGGTGGGTTAATGTATGGTGCGGCATTATGGAAGGAAGGATGATTGGCCCCCATTTTTTCGATGGCAATCTAAATAGTGCAATGTATGCTGATTTCCTACCTAATGTTCTACCGATGTTACTACAAGATGTTTCACTGCATGACAGAATGGCGATGTACTTCCAACAATATGGATGTCCGGCACATAGCTCGTATGTGGTTGAAGCTGTACTGAATAGCATATTTCATGACAGGTGGATTGGTCGTCGAAGCACCATACCATGGCCCCCACGTTCACTGGATCTGACGTCCACGGATTTTTTTCTGCTGGGAAAGTTGAAGGATATTTACTATCGTCATCCACCGACAACGCCTGACAACATGCGTCAGCGCATTGTCAATGCATGTGCGAACAGTACGGAAGGCGAACTACTCGCTGTTGAGAGGAATGTCGTTACACGTATTGCCAAATGCATTGAGGTTGACGGACATCATTTTGAGTATTTATTGACTTAATGTGGTATTTACAGGTAATCACGCTGTAACAACATTCTTTCCCAGAAATGACAAGTTCACAAAGGTACATGTATCACATTGGAACAACCGAAATAAAATGTTCAAAAGTACCTACTTTCTGTATTTTAATTTAAAAAGCCTACCTGTTACCAACTGTTCGTCTAAAATTGTGGGCCATATGTTTGTGGCTATTACAGCGCCATCTGTCACAAAGCGAAAGAAGTAGTCCAACTAAAACATTCATATTTCTTTACGTACTACACGAATACGTAATAAAAATTTGGGGTTCCTATTTAAAAAAACAATGCAATTGATATCCGTTTGACCTATGGTAACGCCATCTAGCGGGCCAACCATAGCGCCATCTGGTTTCCCCCTTCAAGCTAGACAAATCTCGTTCTTTGTAGTTTTCTTTTTCGTTTGACCCTTATTTCGTGAGATATTTGGCCCGGTCACGATCAATGGATCACCCTCTATATTGTAATTAATATTCTGCCTAGATGATTTCTGTTTACAAATACCTGGAACGTACACGTAAGTTCTGAGCGGGGTAAGCAGCTAACCAACAAACCGAAGATCAATGAAATAAATTAATAAAACCGAGATTTGAAAACGATAAAAGTAGATTTAAAAAAAAAATATTTATTGCATCACCCGCGGTTGCAATTTGTCACACATGACAATTACTATCGTTCACTTAATGATCATCTTCAGATCTACAAATCAAATAAAAGTAATCCGTTAATAAGTATCTGTTTAAGTAGACAGGCTTATAGATGGGCTTATTTAGTTATCCTTAGTTCCTCCTATGCTAGGTAGGATATCGGGCAACAAGTTTCCTCTAGCGAACAAGATCAGCCACCAGGTATCGGGCAACAAGTTTCCAAAAATTGCTCTGAGCACTATGGGACTTAACATCTATGGTCATCAGCCCCCTAGAGCTTAGAACTACTTAAACCTAACTAACCTAAGGACATCACACAACACCCAGTCATCACGAGGCAGAGAAAATCCCCGACGCCGCCGGGAATCGGACCCGGGAACCCGGGCGCGGGAAGCGAGAATGCTACCGCACGACCACGAGATGCGGACAACAAGTTTCCTCTAGTGAACTCGATCAGCTACCAGCTTTCCAGCTTCCTCTCAGTTCATGTGCATACACTGAAAAAAAAGTGCACTTCCAGTTATTAAGAGGCCTTTCTCTACTTCTCTATCCATCGGTTGCTTTTCACAACAATGGTAATTTGTGGATTCTTCTATCTTCCATGCGTAGAAAATACCTTGAAAGCTTCGCACTTCTTTCAGCAATGACTTTGTGCAGGCTGCGTAGACCACTTCTTCTCAGCTTATTTTCGTTTGAAACATGACGGCGATAACTTATTTTCAAAATTCGCCTGAAACATCGTTCGAGAAGAATATTGAGCTTGTGTCCTGATTTGACTGCTATTTTCCAGGTCTCATATACTTGTATTGCCATCGGCAGGATGACAGAGTAGAGCTAAGCTTTGTGGACAAACTTGGAGTCTAACCACCTTATGGATCGCCTTCGCTGGAATACTGCAGAAAGTTTCCCAGTTCTGCCTCTACGCCCAAATTATTAAGACAGGGCTGAGATACAGAATTCGGCCAATGTCTTGTAGTACCTACTGTTGCATTATAATTTGAGTCGTTACATTTACAATTTTTGCACATTGTTTTTCTCTTGTTACCATTTAGTTTTAGCTCGGTAATAACTAAATGTAAACTTTGTTGTGTTTCTGCCAGAAGGACGATGGCATCAGATACTGTGTGTAAGTCTCATTCAACGTATGCCCATGTCCACATTTACGACTAAAACGAAAGGAAATGTTGACAAAATGCACCCTTGTCTGACGCCTGTCCAAATGCTAAAGAAAGGAGTGTTCCCACCTTCTGTTCTTATACGGCAACTACAGTCTAGGTAGGGGATGGTGTTGTACCTGGGGACAGTTCTCAGACTTCCGCCTCTAGCCAGCTCTGTAACAGATGTTTAATATATTTTGTTACTCCATTTTCAAAACATGGCATTACTTTTCATGTGCTGAAATTATAAAAATAACTCCGGAAAATTAAGTCATTTCCAAATGTAAAAAACATGTTCGAAGGTACAACGTGGTCGTGTACCTAGAAACAAATATTATACTGAAATTTAAAACCGTTGAAATTGAGGAAATATTGTCAATACGATATTTACTTACCTCTCTGTTACACTATTACTGTGCGACACACCAAGTTACTCAAATTGAGAATAGGTATTGTCAAAAATCAGTTACAAGTTAAACACATTTTGAAACTGAAGCTACTAGAAACAACACAAATGTCAATTCTCAAAATAGGTAAAACTGTTAAGACATAAAGGAAACTTAGGTAAGTTGCAAGTATCCCATGTTCCATGGTAAAAGCTTTTCTTTTATTTGATGGTACGAGATGGTGCATGACTGACGAAGTATGTCTTCACCGCATGTCTGCGATATAAATAGTTCAAAAACTGTATAGAATTTCACTCGCCATGAAATTCTGTCACTGAATAATTACCAGTATACTGCAAATAGCTTTAGCGTATTCTACAGGACTTAAATGTATACAACTCGAAACCTACAAACGCTACATAAAACACAGCCTCCTGTCTAGCAACAACAAAACTGTATAAAATGGCGGTCTGTATTGAGTAATCCTCCATGTGTTTTAGAAGTCAGTCATCATATTGAAGTACCAAGCAAAAAACATTATACGTTTCTGGGTATACTCTCTTCTAGTTACAACAGTCGCTCCTACAGGGCTCTGAAAACACCAGTCAAGCGGTCAGGAATTCAAAATTGGCTTATAATGTACCGCAATGATTCTCGGTGCATACTATCAAATGATTCTTTAAAAATTAATAATATTCTAGTAATTTTAGCAGAACAAATATTTGCTCATGGCAGGATCTCCGGCTCCGAAAGCCATTCCGTCCTTCTCACAGATGACAATCTGCTGCGTCTTATATCCATTTTAGAAGCACGGGGCAAAATGCTTTGCTTGACTTCGAGAGAAACGTGAAACCGCTTCGTTAGGTAGTTAAACAGTCACCCCATGCCTCCAGTGTTCTGGAACTTGCCTCATTTGCCACAGGTACTGCACAGTTAAGCAGGATGGGGAATTAATTACAGAGCGCCCTATCTCAGTATTTCGGCTGAGATTACGGACAAAGCTACTGCGTTATTGCTTTTAAGTTTTGTCATTGCTGCGCACATCTGTGCTTCTGTTAAACCACTTGTTTTTGAATTTAGCTCTTGCATTTTTGTCTCACTTTCGAACTTGTAAACATTAAATGGGATAGGTAGGTTTAATGTTTCTTTAAAGTACTCAACCCATCGGGTAGCTTATTTATCTTTTGCTACCAAAAGGTTACCATTTTTACCCTTGATGGAGCCGTTTGAAGAACTATTGCTGCTGTGGCCGAGAGGTTCTAGGCGGTTCAGTCCGGAACCGCGCTGCTGCTACGGTCACAGGTTCGAATCCTGCCTCGGGCATGAATGTGGGTGATGTCCTTAGGTTCTTTAGGTTTAAGTAGTTCTAAGTCTAGGGGACTGATGACCTTAGATGTTAAGTCCCATAGTGCTCAGAGCCATTTGAAACATTTGAAGAACTATGGGCTCCAGTACGTCCTCGAACGATACGGTACAATGTCCTGGTGTCTTTTCGAGACGCAGCAATTTACACCTATCTACCTATCCGTTCAAACCACTCTTTCTAGTCTGCTCTATAACAGCTTTTCAATAGGCGGTCTAGCTCGGCGTTCTTTCATCTAGTCATCTGAAGCTCTTCTTCATCTTTAACTTATTAACGCTACTGGCTGATCACTTTTCTCTCGTCTCTCGGACGCCAAGTTTGGTCTTGAATCCGTCGCTCTTTCTGTGCTCCTCTGTCCGTCCAGTCGTCTCTTCAGCACACTGAACTCACAGAACCCTAGAATTTACAGTACACCATTGTATTTCAATGTCATTAGTTAGATTTGATGTGCTGGAATAGATTTCTAACGCTGATTAAGATTAAATTTTTTGTTTCCTCGTCTTTCATACTTGCTCCATCAAACGGTTACTTAGCCTGTTGGCGTTGCTGCGATCTGAACTTCATTTTCTGGCTGACTCAGGCCAAGAAATGGTCCGACTCAAAATCTGCAGCACAAAAGGTTCGTGTTACTCACAAAGAAGATTTCCAACGGCTCTTTATACGAAGATGATAAATTTCACTTAGAGTGTTTCTACCAGGCGAACACCTTTCTTTTGTATTAGTTTCTGCTGAAAGAAGAAACTATTGCTTATGAAGAGTCCATAATAGATGCAGAATAATCTGAGACGTTCACAATTATCATTCGTGCTTTGTAGTGTCAGAAAGGGTCCAACAACGTGCTGAAAGCCATTAGAGTCATTGCTAATTGATGCATTCAAACCACCTGAATCACCTTGTAACCGCCGTGTAAGAAGCTTAATCAGCCGGTGTCGTACTTCTGAAATGAGACTTAGTACGACACAGGCAAAGGTCAGTTGAGGAAACTAGGCCATTAAATATTAAACGTAGTGTTATTAAGGAATACACCCTACCGACTGCGCAAAATAAGAGGGCACGTACATTCGCGAGTGAGTGGTTCAAGATAAGAATTAATATTATAAGGGAAATGGGTCATAAGTGTGGTGTCACCGCCAGACACCACACTTGCTAGGTGGTAGCCTTTAAATCGGCCGCGGTCCGGTAGTATACGTCGGACCTGCGTGTCGCCACTATCAGTGATTGCAGACCGAGCGCCGTCACACGGCAGGTCTAGAGAGACTTCCTAGCACTCGCCCCAGTTGTACAGCCGACTTTGCTAGCGATAGTTCACTGACAAATTACGCTGTCATTTGCCGAGACGATAGTTAGCATAGCCTTCAGCTACGTCATTTGCTACGACCTAGCAAGGCGCCATTATCAATTGCTATTTATCTTGTGATGCATGTACCGTCAGACCGATGTTCACCAATTATGGATTGAAGTTAAGTATTCCAGAAGCTACGTACTATTTTTGCTACTATAAAGACCTTGTCCTATTCCAGACCTCGTGCCATCCTGTGTGAGCTTAAACGCGTGCCTTTCGGCTTCCTCATAGTGGCTTGGCTGTCTTGCCAAGCCACAACAATAACTACAGTTACGTCGGTACACAAACAGTTGTATGCGAACGTGCGGTAGGGATAGAGGCACATAAGGTCTAAGTACTGTCATTCCCCGCAGTTTGGGTAAAAATAATTGTGGTTAAAATGCATTTATTCATTCAAGTAAGAATAAAGGGTGATTCAAAAAGAATACCACAACTTTAAAAATGTGTATTTAATGAAAGAAACATAATATAACCTTCTGTTATACATCATTACAAAGAGTATTTAAAAAGGTTTTTTTTTCACTCAAAAACAAGTTCAGAGATGTTCAATATGGCCCCCTCCAGACACTCGAGCAATATCAACCCGATACTCCAACTCGTTCCACACTCTCTGTAGTATATCAGGCGTAACAGTTTGGATAGCTGCTGTTATTTCTCGTTTCAAATCATCAATGGTGGCTGGGAGAGGTGGCCGAAACACCATATCCTTAACATACCCCCATAAGAAAAAATCGCAGGGGGTAAGATCAGGGCTTCTTGGAGGCCAGTGATAAAGTGCTGTGTCACGGGCTGCCTGGCGGCCGATCCATCGCCTCGGGTAGTTGACGTTCAGGTAGTTACGGACAGATAAGTGCCAATGTGGTGGCGCTCCATCCTGCTGAAATATGAATTGTTGTGCTTCTTGTTCGAGCTCAGGGAACAGCCAATTCTCTAACATCTCCAGATACTGTAGTCCAGTTACAGTAGCACATTCGAAGAAAAAGGGACCAAAAACTTTATAGGCTGAAATGGCACAGAAAACGTTCACCTTAGGCGAGTCATGTTCATACTGAGTTGTTTCCCGCGGATTCTCAGTGCCCCATATACAGACATTGTGACGGTTGACTTTCCCATTACTGTGGAAAGTTGCTTCATCACTAAACACAATCTTTGAAACGAAAGATTCATCTGTTTCCATTTGAGCAAGGATAACATCACAGAAATCGATTCTTTTAATCTTATCAGCTGCAGACAGTGCTTGAACCAATTTCAGACGATAAGGTTTCATAACTAACCTTTTTCGTAGGACTCTCCATACAGTTGATTGTGGAATTTGCAGCTCTCTGCTGGCTCTGCGAGCCGATTTTCCTGGGCTGCGAACAAATGCTTGCTGAGTGCGTGCTACATTTTCATCACTCGTTCTCGGCCGTCCAGAACTTTTCCCTTTGCACAAACACCCATTCTCTGTAAACTGTTTATATCAACGTTTAATACACCACCTATCAGGAGGTTTAACACCATACTTCGTTCGAAATGCGCGCTGAACAACTGTCGTCGATTCACTTCTGCCATACTCAATAACACAAAAAGCTTTCTGTTGAGCGGTCGCCATCTTAGCATCAACTGACGCTGACGCCTAGTCAACAGCGCCTCAAGCGAACAAATGTACAACTAAATGAAACTTTATAGCTCCCTTAATTCGCCGACAGATAGTGCTTAGCTCTGCCTTTTGTCGTTGCAGAGTTTTAAATTCCTAAAGTTGTGGTATTCTTTTTGAATCACCCTGTATAATCAGACTTCGTAATTAAATGACAAGAAAGATTGCAGGCTCTGACTGTCGTGGCAAATATAACTTAAATATTGAAATTGACATTGGTGGGCATGAAGGTGTGGGGCGGCGGGTGGAAATTATTATTGTTGTTATTTAAATGTAGAATGTAATGTAGAAAAGATGCATTTCCTGGCCGATGCACCAATTGTGGGGCGGCTGGTGGAATATATGTTATATAAAGGTTCCTATTAATTATCCTGTCTTTTGCCATTCTCAACTCAGGCTCTCTAACTACAATATTGGCAACCAGAAAGTGATTAGCAAAACGTGAAGCCTGTAATTAGAATTCCTAGTGCCCACTTCATCTGAGAAATACATTTATAGCTACAGCTTATAGCTCTGAGGAATTAGGAGATTGTCTGGGATTCATAATCAAAAACGATCCTGTAAAAACGTTCACTATATTCTGAAAGTCACAGATCAAAAAAGAAAGAATCCACACAATCCAACTACCAGAGCAGTTCAGAGTCTAATGCGCTGATGCAACTATAACTGTCGAAATTAAATGTTTAAGTGAATGCTCGCCATAATTTGATGATAATGTTCAACAAACGCCACGCTAAATAATGGTAGAATGTTTGTCCCGCGGCGGTACGTGAAAATACGACATACGCAAACTGAAGATAGATCATTAAAGTCATCCCTGAATTAACACTTCACTCGAAAACGATTTCATGGTTACGCGTATCCCGAGTAACTTAATACGGCATCCGAGGCTGTTTATAGCAATAATACCGACGCGACGTGACTCCCGGCACAAATGGTGTGCTATTCAGCGTCTGGAGAGAACTGGGGCCTTACTTCCTCGCGCTGCGTTCTTATATACACTCCTGGAAATTGAAATAAGAACACCGTGAATTCATTGTCCCAGGAAGGGGAAACTTTATTGACACATTCCTGGGGTTAGATACATCACATGATCACACTGACAGAACCACAGGCACATAGACACAGGCAACAGAGCATGCACAATGTCGGCACTAGTACAGTGTATATCCTCCTTTCGCAGCAATGCAGGCTGCTATTCTCCCATGGAGACGATCGTAGAGATGCTGGATGTAGTCCTGTGGAACGGCTTGCCATGCCATTTCCACCTGGCGCCTCAGTTGGACCAGCGTTCGTGCTGGACGTGCAGACCGCGTGAGACGACGCTTCAACCAGTCCCAAACATGCTCAATGGGGGACAGATCCGGAGATCTTGCTGGCCAGGGTAGTTGACTTACACCTTCTAGAGCACGTTGGGTGGCACGGGATACATGCGGACGTGCATTGTCCTGTTGGAACAGCAAGTTCCCTTGCCGGTCTAGGAATGGTAGAACGATGGGTTCGATGACGGTTTGGATGTACCGTGCACTATTCAGTGTCCCCTCGACGATCACCAGTGGTGTACGACCAGTGTAGGAGATCGCTCCCCACACCATGATGCCGGGTGTTGGCCCTGTGTGCCTCGGTCGTATGCAGTCCTGATTGTGGCGCTCACCTGCACGGCGCCAAACACGCATACGACCATCATTGGCACCAAGGCAGAAGCGACTCTCATCGCTGAAGACGACACGTCTCCATTCGTCCCTCCATTCACGCCTGTCGCGACACCACTGGAGGCGGGCTGCACGATGTTGGGGCGTGAGCGGAAGACGGCCTAACGGTGTGCGGGACCGTAGCCCAGCTTCATGGAGACGGTTGCGAATGGTCCTCGCCGATACCCCAGGAGCCACAGTGTCCCTAATTCGCTGGGAAGTGGCGGTGCAGTCCCCTACGGCACTGCGTAGGATCCTATGGTCTTGGCGTGCATCCGTGCGTCGCTGCGGTCCGGTCCCAGGTCGACGGGCACGTGCACCTTCCGCCGACCACTGGCGACAACATCGATGTACTGTGGAGACCTCATGCTCCACGTGTTGAGCAATTCGTCGCTGCGTCCACCCGGCCTCCCGCATGCCCACTATACGCCCTCGCTCAAAGTCCGTCAACTGCACATACGGTTCACGTCCACACTGTCGCGGCATGCTACCAGTGTTAAAGACTGCGATGGAGCTCCGTATGCCACGGCAAACTGGCTGACACTGACGGTGGCGGTGCACAAATGCTGCGCAGCTAGCGCCATTCGACGGCCAACACCGCGGTTCCTGGTGTGTCCGCTGTGCCGTGCGTGTGATCATTACATGTACAGCCCTCTCGCAGTGTCCGGAGCAAGTATGGTGGGTCTGACACACCGGTGTCAATGTGTTCTTTTTTCCATTTCCAGGAGTATATAAAGCCGCGGTGTGGACGGCGAAGGGAACTCCTGATCAAATCGGCTCTCCCGAGTAGCCACTGGGCTAGTAATGCACCACTTTAAGTTATTGAATAAATCATTGCTTCCTTTGCTGATGGCCGATGAAGCTCTCAATTTCAATGTGCAATCAGCACACAGGTAAGTAATCATAATAAAATATCTGACTTGGCTAAGTCAAATAGTTTGGGTGAGAGAATTAATTTAATTACACTACACCCAGTAGACGAGCTCTGAACTTGCCCTTTAGAGATACGCTATCGCTATAGTTTAATAGTTATTCAGTCGAAATTTCTCACATGTTTGTGATAATAGCGTATCTGCCTTCTACTTCAATTTAAACGTCCTAGCCTAATTTATTCGCCTAATTAGTCTATCTTGCTTCCGTAATTTTTAAGACAAAAACCAGAAAATCATGAATTTCAACTAAAATTTTAATTTGTGAGATCCAGAATACTGTTTCTACTAAATTATTATGAAAAAGGAATCCAAATATAAATTTTTAAATTTCTAGCTCTTTTCTTTTGCGGCAATGATTTTTACAGAAAAATGTCCAAATTTCGAAAATGGTTAAAGTTGTTGAACTGATATTCAACACATATTGATTTAGTATTACTCCTGACATGCTAGAAACGTTTCAGGTTATTTACTTGATTTTTAAAGTATTGTGCTACATTTATGAGGTCAGAGCTAGTTATAGCAGACTAGGCTGGCACACAATGGAAAGGCTGATGAGAATTTTATAAGCGTGAGTAGGCTTCTTCCCTACATCACCCTCTTCTTAATTTTTTTAATGTAAATGAACGAAAAAAAATTTAATTACAAAAAGGGAAGCAAGAGTGCAGCTTAACTCCCTATGAAGAATTAAAATTTAAATGTAAACATATAGAAATATTAAAAGAAAAAAACTGATTACCTACTTCAATTATTTAAATTGCTGACATGTTCACTGCCTCTTAAGCAACATTATCACTCAAAATTTAAGCAAAATCAATGAAACACTTTGGCATACATATTGCCTTAGACAGAAAAACACATAAAATATGTAAAATTATGAAAATCTTAAATACATTAAATATATTTTTACATACACAAATTGAAAGAAAATAACACAGTTATTCATAATACATAAACAGATAATTATAGCTTAGCAGTCTTTTCTAAACCTGAAAGAAAATTTTACAAATCATGACAATTTCATTTTTACACACGTGGTTGTAGCCGCTTTGGCTTGCGTTCTACACTTCCATTCACAAGGGTAGAGGAGGGGAAGTTGCTATGGTGTGCGTCCTTCACGTTCACTCTAAATTATTTGGGGAAACGGGAGGGGTCACTGTGAGTTGTGTCCAAGTCACTCCACGCTTTCACGCAGCTACCAGGCTGCCATTATCTGGTTTGTCCTGTAGAACAAACAAAAAGAGTGCCTCAGACTCTGTTCACTTATTATCTAAGGGTGAGTCACAATGAAATGGGGATATACACATTTTATCTTTCAATATGTTGCTGGAACAAAGTTAACAGAACTTTTACAATTTTACTTTCGCGCTTACTTAACTGTCATAAAATCGGTAAACAAATGGCTCAAAACGCCGTTAGTCACGTACTAGAGAAAATTTATGCTCAAGGCATACAATCATAAATCATATTTAATCTCAATTTATCATTTCTGGGCTGGAACACTGAACCAATGCTCGGTACATTCCTGATACATTTGTATTTTATTTACTTAGCTGACTCATCTTCGATTACCTTATTCTTAGAGACAGTATGAGTATATTTGATTAGTAGTTGTCTTCTCAGCTTCTTTGTACATGTGAGTAACTTGTGGTAATAGTACATCTCTGAGTGTTCAAAAAACACTACGTTTAGTTGACTACTAAATCCACTTATTGGTCCTCTGCTGCTGTGTCAGTTCCACATCTGCAATTATGTACTTACTTCATCGAAGTGTATTTATGCTGAGCTATAAATAATGTTTCACGTCTGCCATTATGTTACTCAGTTATGTTGCTAGTGTGTGTACTTATTAACACTCACTCTATTAACATTTAACACATAGGATAGCACATTTATTTCATATCTATAGTGTATTGCAGCTGATCAGTTTGCTCACGTGGCAATCCATTTCCACTCGATCGGACGCTGAAACCACAGGTAGTCTCTCTCGACCTACCACTAAAGTGCATTAAGTAATTATGGACGAGCGTAATGTTAAATTCCTTAAACCTATAGGACACCATGAGCTGCTCTGTCTCATCTAACATAAGGGTACCTATGGTCGCATTCACTCCTCCAACCCATAACCTCAATACATGTAGGTGTGTCCTGTCACACACTACACCAAATAATGGCCAGCTCCAACCTTATAAATATTTCAAAGACGTGTCCTTCACGTCTCAACCACAAACGCTGTTCAATTCTATTACACTGCCATTCCTTGCTACACAATGTGAGTTCATTCTTACGACGTATCTGCATATTTTTCATGACACTAAGCAATCTCTTTTACTATTAATTAGTTAGCTCTACAGCATACAATAGGTTTCACTGCCACATCAGATCCTGCTTGTACACGAATTTGTATATCTTTTTAAAATATTATTGTGGGACCATTTGCAATGAAACAACACTTTGTACTTACAATATTACCAGGGTTCTATACATATTTGTTACTCAAATACATTTGTATCTTAATTACATCATACTTCTCTGTTGTTTATGTCACTGTTAGGTTTGTCACATTAGGTATTTTCTTCACTAATCGGTGGATAGAATGGTTAAAGAACTCATGGCTTGATAACCATGACGGAAAATTTTCGTATTGGAAAGAAGAGGTCAAAATTTTAGGTGGATAGAAAAGATGAAGAGTGAGTGAGATCTGAAAAGGAAAGAAGATCTCACACAGCTGGGACTGCACAGCTGCCACACTGTGTAGAGGTTACAGAACAACCTCCTCCCTACAGCATTCATTAGTTTAATATTGGTTTGATAACCATAACGGAAAATTTTAGTATTTGAGAGTAAGACCCGAAATTTTGGTGGATAGTAAAGATGAAGAATGAGTGAGACCCGAAAAGGAAAGAAGATCTCACACAGCCGGGACTGCACAGCTTCCACACTGTGTAGAGGTTACAGAACAACCTCCTCCCTACAGAAATCATTGGTTTCAGAAAATTTTCATACTGGAAAGAAGGAGTCAAAATTTTTGTGGATAGGAAAAATGAAGAATGAGTGAGACCTGAAATGGAAAGAAGATCTCACACAGCTGGGACTGCACAGCTGCCACACTGTGTAGAGGTTACAGAACAAGCTCCTTCCTACAGAATTCAATCACTACCTATGAACTTCTTTAGGTCGATCACGTTCCTGAGACCTAATAGCTTTTTACTCTTAGGGTGCTCTAGCCTATATGCATTGGCATGTGGTTTTCCTATCATCCTAAAAGGTCCTTGGTATACGAACATAAATTTCTTTGTTTCTTCATTTATCTTCTTTGATTTTTCCTTGGTTTTGACAAGGACTAAATGACCTATTTCAAAACTGGTGGGTACAGCTTTTGCGTCATGACGCTTCTTCCTTTCCAATACTCTTTTTCTTATATTTGCCCTAGCCTTTAACTTCTTCTCGTCTGTGGATATTTGCGTTAGAATAGGGAATTGTACAATATCTGCAATCACACTGTGTGGATCTTGGCCAAAAATCAATTCGCAAGGCGCAAAACTAGTTGCATCATGCCTTAAGTTGTTAATTACATTCTCAAAATACTTCATGTGCTCTGCCCAACTTGAGTGTTTCCGAGCACAATAAGTCCTGCAAAGCCTATTCAATTCTCTCATAATACGTTCACTCATATTTCCTTGGGGGAAATACGCTGATATTTTCAGATGTTTCACTCCGGCCTTAACCAGACATTCGTTAAATCTATCAGAAGTAAATTGAGGCCCATTGTCTGACAGCAAATTCTTCGGAACGCCAACGTTCACGAAGAAATATTTTTCCAACATTTCTACCAACGTTTTTGCATTTGCTCTTTTAATTGGGTATAGCTTAACATATTTACTAAATCCATCCACAACAACAAAAACATGGGTGCAACCACCTCTCGAAGCAGGAAGAGGGCCAAACAAATCACAAGCCAGTAATTCTAGGGTTTCATTGGCTCTACTGAATGCATATCCCCTTGTATTCTGGTGTTAGCAGCACGGACTTTCTGGCACACTACACAAGATGCTAGACGCTTGGCAACACGGCGGTACATGTTGTCAAACACTACCTTCTCTTTTAATTTTGCAATGCACTTCTTTGCACCGTAGTGCCCATAGCTCAGGTGTACATAGTCGATTAGTAAGTCTACACGTTGTGAGGGAAAGCACAGCTTCCACTCAGAAACACCTACCTTTTTCCTCCTAAACAGAATACTTTTATGCAGACAATAGTATTGCGAAACCTTAGGATAGTTCGCATTTCCTAAATAGCTCTTCACTAATTTCAGTTGGTCATCTGCATTCTGCTCACGTCTAAAATTCTTAATCACTCTCTTTAATGCACTTTCTTACTTTACTTCGTGTAATGCAAACATTCGTACTTCACTTAGGTCTGTTGCTGTAATTCCCGCGTCGTCACAGAGCTCCGCACTTCTAGATAACCCATCAGCTACCAGGTTGTCTTTCCCTTGAATATATCTAACCTGAAGGTCAAACTGTTGGAGATACAATGACCATCTTACCAAACGAGTATTCCTCAACTTACAGGTCTTTAAAAAGGTCAACGCCTTATGGTCACTGTAAACAATTATCTTGTGACCTAATAGATACTGCTCAAATTTCTGTACCCCAAATACAATTGAAAATGCTTCCAGTTCTGAGATGCGATAATTTCTCTCTGCTGCCTGTAAAGATCGACTTGCGAAAGCTATAGTCTTGCGCACTTCTTGTTCGTTCTCTGTTTCTACTTGGAATACCTCCACAGCTATATCATATCCACTAGCATCAACAGACATACAGAATGGTTTTTCAAAATCAGGATGACGTAAAATAGGACTATTAATTGAAGATTGTTTAAGCACCTCGAACGCCTTCTGACATTCTGCTGTCCAAACCCAAGGGGTATTCTCTTTCAGCAGGAGGTTAAGGCAGGGCGCATTAAAAGTCTGATCACTAACAAACCGCCTATAGAAGCTGAAAAGACCGAACATCCATCTCAACTGCTTCTTGTTTCTGGGAGCCTCAAATTTTTCAATGACTTCTAGCTTGCCTGGGTCAGGCAAAATACCTTTTCCACTTATCATATATCCCAAAAAACCTATTTCCTCTTTAACGCACCCTGTCTTTTCAATCTTTAGTTTCATGCCACCTCTTTCAATAGCCTCTAACACTTCCTCTAATAAAACAATGTGTTCTTCCCAGGTAAGTGGCTATTAACAGATCATCTACGTAGACTGTTATTTTATTACTTAAGGCTGGTCCTAAAACATGGCACATCACACGTACGACGGCACAAACAGAGATATTAAGTCCGAAAGGTACCACACGGTATTGGTAACAAACTCCTTCGTACAAGAAAGCTGTGTACTTCCTTGAACTTTCCGCCAGTGGCAAATTCCAATATCCACACGTGATGTCCATAGAAGTTGAGAATTTTACTACCTGGAACTTTTGCAATAACTTGTCCATGTTCTGCGGTCTATCACTTTCCCTAACCACTATTTCATTCAACCAACGAGCCCCAAGACCAATCTGACACTCCCGTCTCTTTTTGGTACAACAACAAGAGGATTATTGTACTCACTGACCGCTTTTTCAATCACACCCCACTCTAGCATTCTCTGTATCTCCTTTCGAACCACCTCCTTCCTAGCTACATGTATTTGGTATGGCTTCCTGAAAAACACTTGGCCAGGTTTCACCTTTAATTGACATTCATAACCTTTGATCACGCCAGGTCGATTTGAAAACACCTTATGATGCCTTTTTAAAATCTGTCTCAGTTCGTCCTTCTGATTAGCTGAAATTTTATCGATTTCCTGCAATTTTCCTTCTATTTTGTGCAAAATAATTGCTTTTTCTTCTTCTTCTGTGTTTAGCTTATTTTTACTGAGATTAACACCTTCGTCCCAATATCTCCTATTTCTCAGAACTCGTATAGGCAGCTCCCAATTGTCATCATTAGTTACTACATGTTTATCAATAAAAGGTACTGTAATTACTCCGGTTATTGGCAAGACCATTTTTAACTGGCTTCTTTCAAAGTCAACAACACTCTGATATTTTGACAAGAAATCTACGACAATTAAAACCTCAATACTGAGATTGTTTACAATTAAGCATGGATGATCAATTAAATTACCATTAATGTTAAAGGGTAGCAAAGCTTCTTGCTTTACCGTTTTTGACACCTTGCCAGTAGCACCAATTATTCTTAGTCCTGCTACCCTCATTATTGTAAGCTTGTCTTTACCAGGTAATGCATCAAAGAAGGACTGAGATATCGCACTCACCCCACTTCCACTGTCTAAGAGACAACGTACATTGATACCCAACATATTCACTATTATTATAGGGTGGCTTATTCTAGTTTGCACAGGTGGTTCCTCAAACTCATCCAATAGTTCCTTTTGGATTTGTCTCCAACTAAAGTGATCGACATCTGTCTTCATTACATTTAGGTCAAAGTGTGTAGGGATTTCCTGAATTACATTTTCAGCTGCCTTTTCCAGTCGGTCTATCAATTTTAAATCGAAACACCGCACGACTTCATTACACTTAGTTTGCTGAACATGACCCAAATTACCTCAGTTTCTTCTGGCGGTTCCATCGCTGACAGTCTTTTAGTGCAGTTTAGTAAAATTTTTAACAGCTTTTCACTTGACTTAGTTCCTTCTGCACGATGTATGGCGTTGCCGGCGCGGCGTACCAGGATTACTGATGCGACACGGCGCGTTGAACTGCAGACCGCACTTTGACGGCTGCTGTGTGTTTGCATGGCCCGCAACTGCAGGCGCGGCTCTGGTTGCTCCGGCAGACGACTGCGGAGAGGCGAAACTGGCTTCTTGTGATGCCGGCAGCGCCGGTAGACTCAGTGCCAGCTTCGTCAATCCAGATGCGTTGTTAATCCAATTGCGTCGCCCACATGCACACGTAACACTATCACTGTTCTATTACTCAGTTGCGTGTCGCATTTCGATCCCAAATCCGAATATTTAAAAATCACTTTCACTATTACTCAGTTTCTTTCCCAGGCGATGCACCAATTGTGGGGCGGAGGATGGAAATTAATACTTGTTAATTATTGAAATGTAGAATGTAATGTAGAAAAGATGCATTTCCCGGTCAATGCACCAATTGTGGGGCAGCTGGTGGAATATATGTTATATAAATGTTCCTATTAATTATCCTGTTTTTTGCCGTTCTCAACTCTGGCTCTCAACTACAATATTGGCAACCAGAAAGTGATTAGCAAAATGTGAAGCCAGTAATTAGAATTCCTAGTGCCAACTTCATCTGAGAAATACATTTATAGCTACAGCTTATAGCTCTGAGGAATTAGGAGATTGTCTGGGATTCATAATCAAAAACTATCCTGTAAAAACGTTCGCTATATTCTGAAAGTCACAGTTCAAAAGAAAAGAATCCACACAATCCAACTACCAGAGCAGTTCAGAGTCTAATGCGCTGATGCAATTATAACTGTCCAAATTAAATGTTTAATTGAATGCTCGCCATAATTTGATGATAATGATCATCAAACGCCACGCTAAATAATGGTAGAATGTTTGTCCCACGGCGGCACGTGAAAATACGACATACGCAAACTGAAGATAGATCATTAAAGTCATCCCAGAATTAACACTTCACTCGAAAATGATTTCATGGTTACGCGTATCCCGAGTAACTTAATATGGCATCCGAGGCTGTTTATAGCAATGATACCGACGTGACGCGATTCCCGGCACAGACGGTGTGCTATTCTCCATCTGGAGAGAACTGGGGCCTTACTTCCTCGCGCCGCGTTCCTATATATAAAGCCGTGGTGCGGACGGCTAAGGGAACGCCTGATCAAATCGGCTCTCCCGACTAGCCGCTGGGCTAGTAATGCGCCACTTTAAGTTATTGAATAAATCATTGCTTCCTTTGCTGATGGCCGATGAAACTCTCAATTTAAATGTGCAATCAGCACACAGGTAAGTAATCACAATAAAATATCTGACGTGGCTAAGTCAAATATTTTGGGCGAGAGAATTAATTTAATTACACTACACCCAGTAGACGAGCTCTGAGCTTGCCCTTTGGAGATAAGCTATCGCTATAGTTTCATAGCTATTCAGTTGAAATTTCTCACATCTTTATGATAATAGCGGATCTCCACTCTACTTAAATTTAAACTTCCTAGCCTAATTTATTCGCCCACTTAGTCTATCTTGCTTCCGTAATTTTTAAGACAAAAACCAGAAAATCATGAATTTCAACTAAAATTTTAGTTTGTGAGATCCAGAATACTGTTTCTACTAAATTATTATGAAAAAGGAATCCAAATATAAATTTTTAAGTTTCTAGCTCTTTTCTTTTGCGTCCAAATTTCGAAAATGGTTAAAGTTATTGAACTGATATTCAACACATATTGATTTAGTGTTACTCCTGACATGCTAGAAACCTTTTAGGTTATTTACTTGATTTTTAAAGTATTGCGCAACATTTACGACGTCAGGGCTAGTTACAGCAGACTAGGCTGGCACACAATGGAAAGACTGATGAGAATTTTATAAGCGTGAGTAGGCTGCTTCCCTACAAAGGGAAAAAGATGAACACATTCACGTACCTGTATTGTTGAGAAGTGCCTTCGTGAAGATCGTCGCCTTCATCTAAATTCTCCACACAAACTTAAAATAATAATAACCTTCCAGAGTTACAGGAGCAGGGATACGTGGTATTGTAAATGAGAAAGTCGTTTTGCTTTATAATTTCCTTTCGTTATGTAACACAATTTCACTTTATATTACGGAGAACTTGGTTTATACATCTTATCACTAGGACATGAGAACAACGAAAGATAACTATTACTAAAACCAATAAACGAAGAGCGTAAATCTTCTTTTGTCCGTCGTGTGAAGTACTTTTCAAATTAATCTTTGGTATGAGAGTCGAATTATTATCTATACATTTATCAATAAGAAAAAATAAATTAAGTTCCTTTATAACCTCCAAAACCTATAACGTCATGACTGGGTATTTAATCAACTACGTCGTGCAGCTCCTCATAGTACTCATTCTCGTTCTCGTAATTCGAAACTTCCGTTGTTTCATAAACCAGCACACTATTTGTCCAAACCCATGCGGACATTGGTCAGCACGTCGTGAGTAAAGCACTGTTTCACCATCGCTAACTATTTCATAACTATCCATACAAAGAACTTAACAAAAACCCTGTGTGTTAGTTTTGTAATGAATCACGTAGGGAGTCCGTTAAGATTTATCTTAATTCATGAGTATGCGGTTCAGTTACCAGGTCTTCTGTATAACATGACTGCTGAGAGGTCCACGGTCTAAGGGTATGGGGAATATTATGTCTGCTTAGATGTATGACAACGCTGCAGACCTCTTTGATTTGCTCGAGTCACGCCGCCCTCAGTGCGGCCGGCCAGACCTCGTAGTAAGGTGGCAGCCAAGGAGTGCCCGACTACGTTCGCTGAAGAAATGAAATGATGTAATAACGGTATATGCTCAGTTCAAGCTTGCTTTGTGTAGCGTCAAGATTACTGCGCCAGGAACAGGCTAATACAATACTAACTGAATTGTACTCAATGTAAACAGGAGAAATCACGACTCAACCAGGTTTTATTTATTTATTTCGAGCTGACAGTCATCTGATCAGCTTGATGCGTCCTGCCTCGAATTTCTCTACTGCAGTATCCTTCTCATTTCAGAAATTAAAACCTATGTTTTCAATAATTGGTTGCATGTATTCTATGCCTTTCCATACAATTTTTACCCTCTACACTTCCCATTAGTACCATGGAGATTATTGCATAATACCTTAACACATTTCCTATCGTGTTATCCCTTCTCCTTGTCAATGTTTTCCGAATGTTCCTTTCTCCGCCGATCCTGAAAAGAATTTCCTGATTCCTTATCTTATCCTGCAAAGAACTTCCTCATTCCTTATCGTATCCGTCCACCTCAATTTCAACATTCTTCTGTAGCACCACATCTTAAATGCTTCGATTCTCTTCTGTTCCTGTTTTCCCACTGTCCATGATTCACTGCCAGACAATGCTGTGCCCCACACGTATATCAAAGAAGTTTCTTACTTAAAGTAAGATACCAGTTGACTTCTCTTGGATAGGAATGAAGTCTTTGCCTGTGATAGTCTATGGCTTTATGTCGTCCTTGCTTTGTCTGTCATTGGTTATTTTGCTTTCGAGGTATCAGAATTCATTAACTTCTAACGGAGTTAAGAAAGAAGCCATGAATCTCACGGTTGTTTACAAAGTATAGATGTAGATGTAGGTTTGCAGAGTATAGAAGTAGATGTAGAAGTCTACTTCTTAACCATCAGCTATTCTCATTTATGCTCCCATAACTTTTTTTTTTTTACGGTTTCCTCTCAAACCATACTCTATACTAATTATACTGTTCACTCCATTTAACAGATCCTGTAATTCTTGTTCAGCCTCATTTATGATACCAATCTCATCATCGAATCTTATCAGGGATATCCTTTCACCCTAAATTTTAATCGCTCTCTTGAACCTTTCTTTTACTTCCGCAATTACGTCTTCGATGTATAGGTTGAACAGTCGGGGCGAAAGACTACATCCCTGTCTTACACCATTTTTAATCCACGGACTTCGTTCTTGGTTTTCCGATCTTATTGTTTCCTCCTGGTTCGTGACCTATTACAAAATACCAGGATAAAAAATTAGTTACCCCAGTGTTCATTCACAAATGAACGGTTAAGCAATTACAGATGGCGCAGTGGCCGAGTCAGGTTTCTAACTGCGTGCGTGCTGCCTCTACGTGAGTGTAATGCACAAGTGATCAGTAGGCAGTGTACGTACACATGGGTAAATATACGGACGTGGCAGTTTGACAAAAATGAACAGTCGTGTTTGGCCGCGTCCATGACCATATAGTGAGTGAAGTTGCTGAAGTTGTTGAAGCTTCGCAGCGGATCGTTCAGCGTGTCTACAAGCAATAGTGGCTGCACAACACGACGTCAGACAGTTTGACAAAAATGATCAGTCGTGTTTGGCCGCACCTATGACCACATGGTCAGAGAAGTCGCTGAAGTGGTTGAAGTTTTGCATCGGATCGTTCAGCGTGTCTACAAGCAGAAGTGGGAGCAAAACATGACGTCAGAACTGACTGAGAAGCAACGAAGGCGCATTTCACGGCTTGTGATTCAAAATCGCTTCTAAACCCGATGGGAATTGGTGCAAGCAGTGAATGAAGGTCCAGGTCCATCCTAGTCTGTTAGCGAGAGAATATTGCTGAGGGAACTGCATGCAATGAAAATTTGGAGTGGGACACCTCGCAAGAGGTCCTTGCTAGTGCAGGCGCATTAGGAAGAAAACAGCAAACTTCATGCTGCTGGAAGAATATGTGACTAGTTTTCTGAACAGTCCCACGATCCTGTTGCATCTCGACTGGGCTGCGAAATCACCTGACTTGTTCACGATAGAAAATCTGTTGGAGGTGTTGGAACAGCGGGTAGGACGCCGACATCAGCAGCCTTACATTTCGGTGGATTTGCGCTATCAGATTCTCAGAGAGTGGCTTAATCTGGATGTGATGGACTGAAAACCTTGTGGACTCACTTCCTAACCACATCCAGGCAGTTATCAAGACCAGGGGCGGAATTAAACGGTATCAAATGAAGCTTGAAATAATTTCTCTCAGGGCTACTGCTTGTTGTCTGGTCTTTCCCTCTAGCTTATTCCTATTTTTCCCAGAGTTATGAACACTTGCACCATATTACCCAGTCGAGCATTTTTCTAGATCGACAATGCCTGTAGCTTATAACTATTTTTCTCAGTGTTTCAAACACTTGTACCTTATCAACTTGTCGAAAACTTTTCTAGATCGACGAATCCTCGAGTGTGTCCTGATTTTTCTTCAGCCCCACATCCATTATCCAAGAGAAAAAGCAGATCTGGCTCCCTGGCACCTTTGCTTTTCCTAAAGCCAAAATGACTGTCATCTAAGAGTTCCAAAAGTTACTTTTCCATTCTTCTTCTCGTGAGATCTTAAGCTGGTTGTCCGATAGTTTTCGCAGCTATCTGTCCCTCATATCTTCGGAACTGTGTGATTAATATTCTTCCGAATGTCTGATTGTACCTTGCCAATCTCATACATTCTAACATTCTACACACCAAATTAAATAGTCGTTTTGTTGCCATTTTACCCAATAGTTTTAAATATTCAGATGGCGTATTATCCATGCCTTCACCTTTATTTGAGCACAAGTCTTCCAAAGCTCTTTTTGATTCCACGTCTTCCTTATCGACTCTGGTTCCTCTTCTATCAAGTCATCAGACTTGATTTTTTCCACCTATCCACTCTTTACGTTGAGCAGTGGAATTGGCGTTGCTCTTTAATTTTTCCACTCTTAATTTCACCGAAGGTTGTTTTGACTTTTCTGTATGCTGAGTCACTCATTCCGACGACCATTTATTTTTCTATTTCTTCTCATTTTTCCTGCAGCCGTTTCGCCTTGTCTTCGCTGCAATTCTATTTGTTTCATTCCTAAGTTATTTATATTTTTCTATTCCTTCATTCCCTTAACATCTTTATACTTTTTCGTTTCTTCGATCAGTTGAAGTATTTCTTTTGTTACCCAAAATTATATAGGAGTTACCTTCCTTGTGCCTATGTCCAACATCTGTGATTACCCTTTATAGAGAAGTCCACTCTCCTTCAACTGAACGTCCTGCTGCGATATTCCTTATCGCAGAATCCACATACTTACCGAACTTCAAATTTAATTCCACACTGATTCCTTAGTAAGATCCTCTTAAACTTCAGTTTGCTCCTCAGCATTGCTAAATTAAGATCAGAGTCTATATCTGTTCCCGGGTATGCTTTACAGTTCAGTATCTTGATTTAGAAATCTCTGGCCATGTCTGCAAATACACTTATTTCTCCAGTGATTCCTAAACAGAGTATTCCTTATTAGCATCTATTTGCAAGGCAGACATCTGTTAGTAACACACACACACACACACACACACACACACACGCGTCATATACATTCTCTCTTCACCATCCGCCTGCGACTTTGCCATGTATACCTGAACTACCGTTCTCAGCGTTGACATTCTGTCGTATCCGATGAAACAACTCTTTCACTGAACTGCTCATAGTAGTTCACTCTCCGCCCTACTTTTCCTATTCATAGAGAATCCTACTTCCATTAATCAGTTTTCTGATGCTGTTTATATTACACTATATAGTGAATAGAAATGCTTATCTTAATACCTTTCCACTTCACAGATCCCCACTGTACCTAAATTGGGCATTTTAATTTTCCTTTTCAGCCTTTTTAACTGTCCCACTACGTTCAAACTTCTGACAGTCCTTGCTCCGATTCGTGGAGTGTTATCTCTTCGTTGGTTATTACATCTTTTTCTCATGGTCGTCTCTTCCATGGCAGTCCCCTCCTAGAGATCCAAGTGGAGGCCTAATCCAGAATCTTTCGCCAATGGAAAATCACCATGACACTTTTTCAAACGCAGGCCACCTGTCGTGTGGATACACAATGTATCTTTAATAGGTTGGTATCCATAGCCTTCTGAATCCTCATACCATTGTTCACTACTGATTGTTCTGCCTCTTTGGAACAGTTTCCCACCCCAAGTGCAAGAGAGGGACGCTAAACCTCTTTCCGTTCCTCGGCGCTCTTTGACGATGCCTTTGGCAGAGCGAGGGTGACTTCTTACGCCCGAAGTTTCCGGCAGCGATTGCTAATGATTTTTATTCAAAATTCAAGCAGTGGCTAGGTTCGAACATGCGGTCCATGAAGTTTCAGTTACTAGTCAAAGACGGAAACCCTAGCCACCGGTCCAGCTCATTGTTTCGCAAAACAGGAAAAAATGTGACATAACTGCAGTCTTCTTGCTTGAAGTTTGTGATCCTTGAAATTTATTGTTTGAAGTAATGGTTTATCAGAGTTTGCTCCTGAGCAATATTTTATTTAAGTTTAAGAAATGTTTAAGTGAAAGCTACAGACTGCTTATTACGTTAGCTGTTAGAGGAACGGTCTGAAGTTGCGTAGGAAGTTCTATGTATTTATTGACTCTTAGTTGCTGACCTGCTTCAGCCCCAGACTGCTGAAGAAGTAGAGTTAGTTTATTCTTTGGACAAGGTAGAAGCTCCGTGGGAATTTACAAATTTGGCAGTCGTGCGTAGGTACGATCTCTCTTCTCTAACTTCACGCACACAGATACTACAATTTTTTAGCACATCTTAGCTGTTAAAAATAGCGATAATTAGAGGATTTAAATTTGGCCACTTTAGTGTGTCATTTGATCTGGCTCGATGACAAATTCTTAGAGAATAATAATTATTAGTGTTATTGAAATTCATATCTTTGGTTCGCAGTTGTATTTTTGGGTGAGATGCTTTAATTGCCTCCTGTTCTTCCAGAACATAGTTTACCAGCATTTTACTAATCCCACTGTGCCTCGTACAGATTAATGTGTCGTGGATGATAGGTATGGGAGGGGGGCGGGGAATGGAAGGTGGGAGGGATCTGGATAGGTAACTAATAATAAATGGTATTAAAATGTATCAAAGATATTGTCTACAGAATGTGATAAAATAAACTTAATGCTAATAAGCTGTTTGGATAAAGCGCCTAAAATTTATACATACATAATTAAACAGTGTTTTGTAGAACACTGCTTGCAAGCCGTTTTCTCCAAAGGGCGTCTGAGGGGTGTGTGTGTGTGTGTGTGTGTGTGTGTGTGTGTATGTGTGTGTGTGTCTGTGTGTGTGTGTGTGTGTGTGTGTACATTGAGCTCAGTGTGCCCCTCTGACACGCTGCCTGATCAGAACGCCGGGATACTATGGTCGCCTTATGCGGAGTGGGTCTGTAGCAGATGTGGAGAGTTGCTGCTGCCTGCACCGTCTGGCATGTGGCCAATATTCTTGAAGCACGTACAATTCTTAACGTTACAATTGAGCTTGAATATTTTATATGGTTCTTTCAGGTGATGTCAACAGATTCCATGATATTCAGTAAACGACTTTCAGGTACAGAGTGGATGCATCATGGAAGCATTTGAGACCTATTGATTTCAACGTTTTTTTTCGAAAAAATAGATTTTTCACAAATTATAGTGAGTAAGGCACGATTTTAAGAATTTTTTTAAAATTTTAAATGTTTGCAATATATGTTACCTGCGTATACAGGTATTAATTAAAGTTTGTTTTCACCTTATTTTTAGATATTAAAATGAAAATTAATTGATCTAAAGTAGTTACCATGTGCGACAAACCGCAACTGAGTTGTTAAATAATTATTTGTAACAACTCCCATGAAAATACGTCACCCATTGTCAAAGCTAGATGTGGTGATTAAATGATGAATTGCTTGTAGTTTGTGATTACTCAGTGGGGTCACAAAACATCCTTTACTTTACCCTCTTAGATGAAGCGGAGTTGTTTTAAGGCGAGTCCTTCGATTGTTGCTAAACAATATGAAGCCGATTTTGATTTGTTCAGTTCAATACAACAGACTTGCATGATAGAGAGCACGACTCTTAAATGATTATGGAAATGGGCGAATGACTAATGAGAGTGCACTTCTTGTCGTAAACATTTGTATCATCATTGGACAAGAGATAAAAGGTGTCAATCTAAGTAGTTTAAGACAGAAATCATATCTTTTTGAAAGTCTGTTTCAAGTGTTGCAGATGTACATGTGTTTTTGAAACATCAGTCTTCTGATTGTTTTTGTACGTTCCGCTACGACTTCTTCTCTTGTGCGATCTGTTCATTCCAGAGTATCAATTTTACGCGAACTTCTCAGTTATTATTTGTTGCATGTATGCTATTCTTTGTCTTCCTCTACAATTATTACCCTTTACAGTTTCCTTTACTACCATTTCCTTTCCGTCCTAAAACATTTACTACCATTCTGCTTGTCTTCTCGGCAGCATTTTCCGTATGCTCCTGCCTTCGTATAATCTGCGTATAGCTTCCCCATTCCTTGCCTTATCCGCAAGCACGGGTTCGATTCCCGGTCGGGTTGGAGATTTTTTTTTCATTCGTGGACTGGGTGCTGTGTTGTCTTCATCATCATTTCATCCTTATCACCGGCACGCGAGTCGACCAATGTGACGTCGACTGAAATAGGACTTGCACTCGGTGGTCGAACTTCCCCAGATGGGGCCTCCCGGCCAACAGTGCCATACAACCATTTCGTTTGAGTTATCCAGTGTAGGCCTATAGATGTTATCTAATAAATCGAGATTCTGCACGTCTCTTTCACGTGCAGTAAACGACTTATCTGCTCAAGAGAAGCGATATGACCAATGAAAGCTTACCCAGTCTACTAACTTAAATCGCTTAACGAGTCTGCTCGGGTATGTAAGTGGAAATACAGAGCACTACTCGATGGCAAATTATTATATCCTCTTTCAGAATGACTTCCGTTGGAAATAACTTGTAGAGTTTTTACATTAACTTTAGTTATTATGCTTAAAGAAGGCGCAAAAATTCATGAACAACACATAGACTACAGCAAATGTCCTCCAACAGACTATGTGAGTACACAATACCAGAAATTTAGAAAAGCAAAAGAAAACACCACAGAATTACTGTATGCAACATGTTCTCATGTTCTATAGTCATATGGAAACGTTGGCTTGTGTAATGATGGGTAATGGTGATTGTGAATTGTTACTTCGGATTACGATTTTACGGTACACGTCTAGATCGCCTATTAATGATTGAAACTGGTTATGCAATAAACTTTGAGTAATGCAGGTCCGTGCAACCATGGTTTACCAATGATTACATGTTCCACAGATTACAAATGTAGCTTTAGAACAACGAGGATAGAGAAAACAATTTGAAACTATCACAAGCACAAGTGCACACTTTATACAAGTAAAAATAACAGTTATAAGAGCAATATTAAATTTCTTTAGAAAGCGTGAAGAAAGTAGAATTAAAAATAACAGTTATAGGGGCAACATTAAATTTCCTTGGAAAGGGGGAAGAAATGTATACCTGAGACGATATTATTCTGCTGCACATTACACTCATGCGGTATGTGACAAGCCTAATGATTTGCGATTGGTAGCCACACGTCACCGTTCCAACAGCGAACGGTTCTCGGTGTCTGCTGTGGATGCGATCGAGCCTCCTTTAGATGCTAGCCGCACTGCCTTACAGTGTGCCCGGCTGTAGTTTCCAGTGAGTGAACATACAAAAACAGTCGTCAGTCGTAACCAGGCTTCCATACGCCAAAAGACCTGATGCATTTCGAGGGTGCAATAACTTGGTAAAATGGGGCCTTTAACGTCCGCATTATGGCCCGGTTTGGGTTTGATTCCGCCATTTCCGCGTAACGGCCACGAGCGGCTCGTTCACGGCGGAACGCTGGGCGCCGCAGGAAGAGCGCGCGTCCTGTGTACAGCGAGTAATGACCCGCGCGCCCGCCCAGTAAAGCCGCACCGGCGCTGTACATAGCGGCAGGCTCATGAATGAATACGACACACTTCAGTCCCGTTCGATGGCAAAAAGTTACCAACGTAAAATGAGCTAAACGTTCACTACAGTGGCGGGAATTCTGCAGGATAGAAACACCTTCCGTAATCGATATGTTAATGGTAAACCTTCCAAACTTTTCAAAGGCAAACTGTGAGGATATAATAAGTTACCTCTCTCTACCCGCAAGGGAGGTGGAGTGTACCAGAGAACCTAACTGGATCTGAAAGCACTTGATATTTATACAAACATTTGGGTGAAGACAGTTATGACATAATATAAATATAGATATTTGTTCTTTTACGTTTTCTTCTTTATAACTACGTTTTATCCGAAAATTGATAGCTGTCTGTAAGCTCTTTTGTTATATCTACGAGCGTGCAGAAATTCATTAATCAGGTATTAATGCGCTAGCAAAATAACTTGTGATGGTCGAAGTAGAGAGGATATAAAAAGTAGACTGGCAATGGCAAGGAAAGCGTTTCTGAAGAAGAGAAATTTGTTAACATCGAGTATAGATTTAAGTGTCAGGGAAGTCATTTCAGAAAGTATTTGTATGGAGTGTAGCCATGTATGGAAGTGAAACATGGACGGTAAATAGTTTGGACAAGAAGAGAATAGAAGCTTTCGAAATGTGGTGCTACAGAAGAATGCTGAAGAGTAGATGGGTAGATCACATAACTAATGAGGAAGTATTGAATAGGATTGGGGAGAAGCGAAGTTTGTGGCACAACTTGACCAGAAGAAGGGATCGGTTTGTAGGACATGTTCTGAGGCATCAAGGGATCACCAATTTAGTATTGGAGGGCAGCGTGGAGCGTAAAAATCGTAGGGGGAGACCAAGAGATGAATACCCTAAGCAGATTCAGAAGGATGTAGGTTGCAGTATGTACTGGGAGATGAAGAAGCTAGCACAGGATACAGTAGCATGGAGAGCTGCATCAAACCAGTCTCAGGACTGAAGACCACAACAACAACAACAACAACAACAACAATGCGCTAGCCGGCCGGGGTGGCCGAGCGGTTCTAGGCGCTACAGTCTGGAACCGTGCGATCGCTACGGTCGCAGGTTCGAATCCTGCCTCGGGCATGGATGTGTGTGAAATCCTTAGGTTAGTTAGGTTTAAGTAGTTCTAAGTTCTAGGTGACTGATGACCTCAGAAGTTAAGTCTCATAGTGCTCAGTGCCATTTGAACCTTTTTTGTTAATGAGTTGAAAATATTCCTCTTTGTGTGAAAGGCGACCCATTAACCCTAGCAATACCAACGCATTTTTCTTGACTTGTGCAAAAAAAGAAGAGGGAAGTATTTTATGCCGACAGGAAAAGATAAAAAAAACAATTTCGTTATTTGTTCTTATCTTTTACAAACACCATACTATTTAAATAGGTACTGACGTGTTAGTAAGATCCAGAACTAGAACAATGTTTTGGAACAATCTTAGCAAATCCGACGCATTTTCCATTACCAAAGATCACTACAAAAATTGAAAAAAAACACAAAATATGTTAATTGTTGTTGTTCTTGACTTTTACTTATGACATACTTTTCAAGGGTATATTCATATATAAGAATGTTCCTGAACCATAAAATATAAATGTTACGTGAAAGTTACATCCACCACTGAGACTGAAGTTTTTCGGTTAAATTTTATTGACAAATTTAAAACAATTATGGAATCTCGTAGAAGAAATAATTAAAAGCAATAAATATTTGCTTCAAAGCATTAAAACGTACGGTACATGACTAAAATGTAGTATTTTGTAAAGATGGGCGTAACGTATCCCAGCCCATTTTCGTATTGCGATGGTCAATGAACAACAAGTGATCTGACTACTGTTAATGAGCCGCGCGGCGTAGCCGTACGGTTTGGGGCGCCTTGCCACGGTTCGCACGGCTGCCAACGTCGGAGGTTCGAGCCCTCTCTTGGGCATGGGTGTGTGTGTGTTGTCTTTAGCGGAAGTTAGCTTAAGTTGTGTATAAGCTTAGGCACCAATGACCTCAGCGGTTTGGTCCCATAGAACTTCCGACAAATTTCCAAATTTCTACTACTGTTAATGAAATATAAGATAGTAAGCACACTGTCATAGTGCACTGGAACATATATAGGAACCTTTAACATAAAGAAAGGCAAGCTGCAACCGAGAACTTCTACCGTCGTAACACAACGCTTTAGTGTAAACGCATCTCTCCGTGTAGGTAAGATGCGTGCCAAGCAGTTGCAACTGCAGACTGCGTATTTTAAAACCTAGAAAACAGTAAATGATTAATTTAATGCAAGGTCTCGAAGCATTCATCTCTGCAGCACGTACCTTGATGCTCTCTGCCACTCGTACTTACCTTATTTAACTGTAAATTATACATAAAAAAGGAAAATATAGGCGGTTTATCGGAATATTAATTCTGATGAAGATAGTTTATTTTAAATATATAGTGCTCGCTCCTTCCACTGATATGAGCAACGGATAAAAGTGCCAGCGATCATGTAAGTTAGTGGAATTGGAAAATGATTTCGAGGCTAAAATAACACGTGCGATCTTTTAAATAAACTTCAGTTATTTCAGAATGCAGACACGAAAATCCATGAGCAACATACAAGGTGGTCATAAATATTCTGAAAAGTTCGTAGGGTCGTTGCAGAGGAGAGTGTGCTCAGAAATAGTTGTTAAGAAAAAAATTGGATACATTGCACCGTTACCGAATTACTTAGCACTGAAGTTAGCCAATGAGGTCGTCGCGAGCGCAAATTCAAGCAAATTGCCAGAGGTAGTTTCCAAATATGTGTGGAATGTGTTAAATATACGTGATAAATATGTGACATATGCATACGTGGGCAAAACCATGGGTACAAAGCTCCTCCTTAACCCCTGGTTCGATTTCAATTGAACATAGTAAACGTATCATTTATTACATGGAAAGAAATTTGTAGGGGAACGAAGCAGTAACCTGCACTGGGATAGTGGTGACAAAGTGGAGAGAGAAAGGGGGAGGAGGACATGAACACAGGTGGGAGACGTGCAGTGGGAGGGGACGGGGTAATGGACAGAAAGTAAAGAGGAAGAGATGAAGAAAGAGAGGGGTGATGAGCAGATGGACAGAGACATGGAGGAGGAAGAGACGGACAGTCAGAGGGAGCATGGGGGAGGAGGTAATGGAGAGGGTGATGGGGAGTAGGAGATGGACAGAGTGGGGAGGAGGAGAAGCTGGAGAGGGAGAGGGGAACTAACAGAACGTTAGAATAAATGCATACCCAGTTAACGCTACTCAGCTAGTGAAACATAGATGCTGTGAAACATCTACTTTCATTATTACAATAATTCAAAACACAAAAATAAAATCTGTACCAGTTTGACTGGTCACAGACAAAGATGTGCAAATTGAGGAGGGGAATAAACAACCATTCATGGGTCGTTGATCTGATTTCGCCATCATGTGTTGATCTCCTGCCGAATCTCTTTTGATGTTGTGTTCATGTTGGTTGACAGCCGGCAACATTCATTTCCATATGCCCGAACTTTAGCGAAGGCTCTCAGACAATCTTACCTTCCTTTTCGTCCAGCACTTCCGGCCCATTTCTTTTCTAGTAGAACACTGCCCAGCGATCATCATAGTGTTATTGGCCTGGTGCACAGCATCTGTTGTCTGTTGAGTTTAGTTCGCAGAGACATAGTCAATACCATAATTGCAAACTGAAAACATATGAGAAAAAAACGATTGCTTAAAAGATGGTGACTCAGAGTCTGGAAACGGAGTCGGCAAGAGGCTGACATGCCTCAAGAGAACTGTCAGATTTATGCGAAACAACATGTAAGTCACTTGTCACGGATCTCTTTTGTGATCTTGAGTTACCTCAGAATTAAATATAAATCTTCTCAATATCAGAGTCCCATAACGTTAACTCCAAATAGTTTCCGATAGGGTACCTAACGCTCTGACTGGTCGGTAACTCCTTCAGCTCACTGGCTAATCCATCCGACTGCAAGATAATGACTGACATATACTTACTTCTCAATGTTATCTAACTGTTTGCTCATTGATCCCGAGGCTGCCCCTGCTGAGCTGTTTTTCTGTTCATTTTCCCCTACTTTGTCCTTCAGGACTTCGAATTTTCCTTCATATGGTCTTTGTCATCGATTGGATCAATTTGCAATCTCAACTAATGAACAGTCGATTCTGTGCAGCCATTTCAGTCAGTCTCTATGCAATGATCCCATACCTTTCAATCCTACCTGGAAAAACTCTCTGGGCGGCAGCTGACGTGTAACATGAGAATTTTCAGATTGTTCTCATACTGGACCCTGGACCTGTCCCTCTTCTGTGGCTTTGGAAAGTCTCAATTTGTAAAGATGCTGCTTAGTTGAAGGCCTTTTGACCCGAAGGTCAGGCTGCTAAGTTTTACTGTGTGTATACTGAATCTATCGAATGGTACCGTAAGGAGGATGCGCAATGTGTAGAGTACAAATCTGACACTGCTAATGATGACGAAAAAGGGAAGAGAATGTACGTAACTTGAGGTCGGCACAAGGCCTCCACCTGTCAACTAGAGTACAAGAAAATACCCACTTTGTGGACCACGTCAGACTCCAGGCCTATTTGTCCTGCACGCTCAGTCTGCGAAACACTGCGGAATGATCTTGGATTTAAATAAGGCAACAGCTGGAAATGTTGGTACAGAAGATAATGCCACCATTTGACTTCCCTTAGCTGGTGATTTATTACTAATGAAAATTTGGACTGTGTACCTCAGACTATGGGCACCAGCAAGCATTGGTGGCCTAACCTACGGAGACAGGTACAGGGTGATTCAAAAAGAATACCACAACTTTAAAAATGTGTATTTAATGAAGGAAACATAATATAACCTTCTGTTATACATCATTACAAAGAGTATTTAAATAGGTTTTTTTTCACTCAAAAACAAGTTCAGAGATGTTCAATATGGGCCCCTCCAAACACTCGAGCAATATCAACCCGATACTCCAACTCGTTCCACACACTCTGTAGCATATCAGGCGTAACAGTTTGGATAGCTGCTGTTATTTCTCGTTTCAAATCATCAATGGCGGCTGGGAGAGGTGGCCGAAACACCATATCCTTAACATACCCCCATAAGAAAAAATCGCAGGGGGTAAGATCAGGGCTTCTTGGAGGCCAGTGATGAAGTGCTTTGTCACGGGCTGCCTGCCTTGAACTAATTTCAGACGATAAGGTTTCATAACTAACCTTTTTCGTAGGACTCTCCATACAGTTGATTGTGGAATTTGCAGCTCTCTGCTGGCTCTGCGAGCCGATTTTCCTGGGCTGCGAACAAATGCTTGCTGAATGCGTGCTACATTTTCATCACTCGTTCTCGGCCGTCCAGAACTTTTCCCTTTGCACAAACACCCATTCTCTGTAAACTGTTTATACCAACGTTTAATACACCAACTATCAGGAGGTTTAACACCATACTTCGTTCGAAATGCACGCTGAACAACTGTCGTCGATTCACGTCTGCCGTACTCAATAACACAAAAAGCTTTCTGTTGAGCGGTCGCCATCTTAGCATCAACTGACGCTGACGCCTAGTCAACAGCGCCTCAAGCGAACAAATGTACAACTAAATGAAACTTTATAGCTCCCTTAATTCGCCGACAGATAGTGCTAAGCTCTGCCTTGTGTCGTTGCAGAGTTTTAAATTCCTAAAGTTGTGGTATTCTTTTTGAATCACCCTGTATAACGATGCTGCCGGCTTGATAATTGTTCACTTTGAAAACCGATTTGCGCTAATAGTTAAAAGTAATTGCAGACAAACCTGAGAGTTTTTAAATAACAATTCAGCGTAGAGCAGAAGTGGATTGCAGTATTGAGATGTGGATGTCACGAAATATTTGAGAGAGAAGATAACTGTTCATCTACGTTTGAATTACGAGGCATCTTCAAAATGAGGAGCCCTGCTGGAAAAAGACCAGTCTGTTACGTCCTATAGTATGGGTGGATCTTGAGAAGGATTTCTTGGCGTTAGATTTAGTGAACCGGCGCACTGAAGATTCTAGGGAAAATCTGTGGCATGTTAGGTATTAAGTTTGCGGAATACACGTTACACGCCTATGTGTTGTACATATGTAATAGGAATGGCTAATCCGACAAAGTGCTACATGATTTGTCGTGCGATGTACAGAGTTCCAGAAAATGAGACGAAGTCTAGAACCTAAAATAAATCCAACTGAAGAATTTTAGGGCGCTGACGTATAGTTGGGATTCTTAAATATGAGAAAAGGATATTTCCTTTTTGGATTTGAAATTAAACCAGCCACTTTAGAGTAGCACGCTGCTCTTGCGTAGATTTCAATGTTTCAGAGGCAACGCAGAGGGCAGAAACGTAGCAATAGACACCTAAACAGTTGTAAGAGGTCCGAGCAGATGTAATTTCGATGTATTGCTCATGCACTGCCTGCAATAGGCAAGGTATAAGAGAATCGCTGACCAGAGAGCGGTGCTGACTGAGTAGGAACTGTGTAGTTGTAGCAGTAAGTTGTTGCTAGTCTGCACTAGTCTGTAGTCTGCTCTGGTCTGATATAGTGTATCGTGTTGGCTGGGCCAGTCGCGATGCAGTGATGCCGGAGCCTGAGTATTATTGTATAAGGTAAAAAGTAGCCTCGCGCATTTCTAGTAATGTTATCTGAACTCCCATGCAAATGTTTTAAAAATGTCCTAATAATAATCCTTGTCACATAAAGTAATTTTTTTACAAGCATTCATTTCAATTTAAAGAATTTACTAATTTCTCCAATCCATGATCATTCTGATTGTTGCAAAAGAAAAATCAGTTGCTTCCTTTCATAAATGACAAATCCATTGCACAGAGCTGTGCCAGAAAATTTATTGTAACAGCAGATATTTGGCGACTTTATTGAGGTAAGAATTTTTGCTTTTTTATTCAGAATGATCTTACAGGGCCATGATGCAGCACTGCTGTCGTCCAAAATTTACCAGGTTACTGAATTTATTTTTTATTACAAGGTTTAAGAATTTTTCTGTTTTGAGCTTACATTAAATGAGAAAAGAATTTTGTGGGTACATTAAATGGGAAACAAATTTTGTGTGGAAGTTAAATGTGAAAGAATGAATTTTGTGGGGAGGTTACACAAAAAATTAGAATCACTATCCATAATAGTTATTTTATTATTTTTTGTGGGGAGGTTACACTTGGCGACCCTGCCAGGATCGTATTTCTTTGTGAATCTCTGAGAAGTAGTCATATATCTGCTCTCATTTACTTAAATGTAGTTTGCATCTGGCGCAATGCATTTACTAATTTGTCACTCTTTCTTTCACAGATTACGTCGTGAACAGGTAATTGTTTCTAATGAAGGTGAACAATATTCACAAAACACATCAAGTTTATTTGATTCCGGTGTAGTGACCAACAGTGGATATTCAATTGGCAAACCTATTCAAGAATTACAGAATGACCAAATGGTTACACAAAACGTGACACATGCAGATACACCATCACACAGTACAGAGGGTAGAGCCACTAATTTTGGCTGGGATCAAGTTATGGCATTTTTACTACAAATCAATGAAAAACTAGACAATGAACACAAAAAGCTTAATGAAAATCTCAAACGAATTAATGAATTGTACAAACAATGTAATGAAAATCTCGAACAGTGGAATAAAAAACTGAACAACAATTTCAAACAACTTAATGAAAAACAAGACAACAATTATAAACAATTTAATGAATCGAACAAACAGCTTGATGAAAATTTCAAACAGTCAAATGAAAAACACGACAACCTCAATGAACAGAACAAACAACTTAGTGAAGAGATTGCAGCCGTTGCCGTGCAATGTCATGATGCTAAAGAACAGTTACGTGAGGAAAGTAAGCTTGTGCTAAGAATAGTAGCGAAGAGTTAGGTAATACACATGCAGCCACAACTAAATTACTTAGAGACGAAACTAGTGCAGTCACTGAAGAATGTTCTGAACAAGCAACACGGTTACGTGACGAGTTTAAATTAATGTCAGCAGAACTTCCACACACGCTGGATGCGGAAGTCGATAAGCAATTTGAACTACAGATCAGCCAAATTGACGAACATATTAAAGTGACTGAAATGAAAAATATTTCAGTCACTAACGCGTCACAGCATACGCCACGTTCCGAACATTTGTCACACTCATACAGCCAGTGTAACTTAGGTAATTTACAGAGACCACGCGACTTCGAATCCGAAGAGACACAGACAAACAGATTCTCATGCAATCCTGAACCTGTTCACACATTCAGAGACGATAACGTTGATTATAAGCAATTTTTATCTGTAAAAAAATCTAAGGTATTTAAAAATGACAGAACACAAATTCACCCTTTGGACTGGATACAACAATTTGCTTTTGAATTTTTACCGGCATTGTCTGTAGCACAGAAACTAAAATTTATTTGCAGCGCGTAATTGACCTCAGGGGATTCATTACACTTTGATGAATATGTGCCGTAGCATGCACAGGGCCCCGAGCCGTAGTAGTGCTACTTCATCTTTAGTTTTCTGCACTGCTGCCTTCTCTTTTACTATCCCTTATATCTATCAAAACAGCTCTTCAACTATCGATCCATCTGGAATTAAGGAAGTATAAAGAAAACCTGATATGACGAGTTTTACCTGAAAGTGACAGTTTTCATTAGACACTCTCGAGATGACAAGAACTACCAGCATAATTTTAATAAGTGACAAAAGTTTTAATTAACAGTATCATCAAAATTATCGGCAACAGGAACCACATTTGGGTAACAATGGAGGTTTTTCCCACCAACAGCAACAAAACCAACTGGTTAGCATACCTAACCAACAATGTAGTCTGCAAGGTCAACAAATCTTTAATGCTTCGCCGCCTACACGTATAGCGTCGGCCACACCAAATAGTAACGCACAGCAGCAAGGAAATCAGTACGTACAGAAAATACACCATTTAAACTCATATCGCAATGCACCGTATAGAAATGACTATCATGACAGACGTAAAAGTAATGAGCACAATTTTCAGCGTACGTTTAATAACAGTCGGTCTTACCAGCAGCAGAATCATCCGCAACAACAAATTGTCATGAATGAACCAGACAGTAGATATCATCCCGAACGTAATACGTCAGGACGAAATAACAGAACAGTACAAATAGTTGAAATGCCACAGCATCCTCCCGCAAATAATAGCACGACAGATAGAATTTGACTAGATACAGTACAGGTTGCATCTTCCAGCAACGCAAGCAATACATTTGACACAGAGAATTTTGTTCACAAAAATGTTATGACTTTTGACGACATCCGAGACACTCTTTTGCAGGAAAGACCAGTTATTCAAAAAACCATTTCACACCCTGTCATTGAAGTAAAGATTGGATCATCCAAATTATCGGCAGTTATCGATTCTGGATCACCTATGTCAGTTATAAATGAGGAAACTTTCAACGAATGTAACAAAGAGAATACCTATCCTACGTTACCATTAGGCAAAACTAAAGTAAAAGGAGCAGTATCTGGTAAAGGAGTAGATGTAAAATTACAGACACATTTATCATTTTGTATTGCAGGTCATACGTATCACTCAAATTTTTGGATTGTTCCCTTATTGACAACAGACGTTATTTTAGTTACGAATTTTCTGAACAACACGACGCAATTATTGACTTTCAAAATTCCTATTTAATGTTAAAGGATGAAAATGTACAACTGGCATTTCAGCACTCTTTATCTGCAGAAGAACAAACAATTAATCGTACAGAGGTCATTTCTACATCACGTAACATAGACTGTCATTCCACATTGTTCACAAATACGTATCTTCACAACTACAACACACCAGACGAAGCCGACTATGACGTTATACAGATGATTTCTGATAAAGTTAAACAGAGCAGTGAAAATACAGACGACGAACGCACGCAACAACGCAAAATTCTTTTACAGCAAGCTCCAGTTTCTGACAACGTCCCTGGTACTATGTCCGGTTTCATGTATGAATTTCAAGTTAAACAGCACGACACATTTAAAGCCAAACATTATACCATTCCGTATATTCACAGAGAACAAGTTAAGAAAGAATTGCAAGCTATGCTTGACCAAGGAATTATTGAACCGGCAGTTAGTCCGTACATAAACCTACTCCATATTGTTAAGAAAACGGATGGTTCACTTCGCCTCGTACTTGATTCGCGCCACATCAATGGCATTATTATTAATGAAACAGATCGCCCACAGACACTAGAAGAACTTCTACAGATATTTCATGGTACTGCTATTTATTCCACATTAGATTTGAAATCGGGATTGTGACAAATTCAGCTCCATCTGGACTGCAGAAAGTACACGGCTTTTCTCTGTTTTGGTGACTGTTATCGGTTTTGTAGATTACCGTTCGGTTTAACTATTTCTTCAGCAGCATTTATTCGCGGATTGAATACTATACTTCCGACAGAATTAAAAGGCAGAATCACAACGTATGTAGACGACACTCTCATTGCAGAAGCTAAGTGGTCTGAACACAATCTGATTCTTGAACAACTGTTACGAAGTTTTCGTGCACAAGGACTCACAGTTAATCTCAGTAAATCGCACTTTGCCAAACTTCTATAAAATTTCTTGTACATGTAATTTCAGCAGAAGGCATTGCGCCTGACCCGGAAAAACTTCAAGCTTTACGTGACATTACTGTTCCTACGACGAAGAAACAACTACGCAGCTCTTTGGGTTTAATTAACTTTTTTCGTAAAGTTATTCATTACTCTGCTTTAGACACCCCTAGATTATGTCGATTGACAGGTAAAAACACTATTTGGTCCTGGGATAGCCAAGCACATTCTGAATTTGTCAATCTAAAACAAGCTTTGTTGAATGCACCACTTTAACACATCCAGATCTTACTAGAAATTTTTCCATTGCCACCGACAGTTCTAACACCGCTTTAGGCGTACACATTCTTCAGGAAATTTAAGAAGATGGTTGTACAGTAATTAAAAACATCGCCTTTGCGAGTCGCATTCCGTCACCTGCTGAACGCAATTATTCTGTTACAGAACTTGAAACATTATGTGTTGTATGGGTATTTACGAGATTTCGGCATTTTCTTTGTGGAAGACATACGACCGTTTACACAGATCATAGAGCTATATAGTTTTTATTTTCCGCAAAATTTTCACACGCCAGGTTAAGCAGATGGAAACTTTATTTACAGGAATTTAATTTTACAATTGTTCACATTCCCGGTACACAAAATATTATAGCAGACGTACTATCCCGTTCTCTCAGCAACAATCAGCAAGACATCGCAACCAACTTCTACCAAGCAAATTTTAGCGTCATGTATATTCAACAAGTTGCATTTGAAAATTTCATTTCGTCGTCATTACGAGACATAGCACAAGAGCAGAGTAAAGACAACGTATGGAAAGAAATTAAACACCTTTGACAAGATAGGAATAATGTTACTATTAGAAACCATTACACTGTACGCAATAACATACTGTTTCGCCGCTCTCACCCTGACAGCAATAATTGGTTATTATGTATTCCTGACGAGCTTGTTAACAAATTAATTTGGTATACTCATTTAAGTTACACACATTACGGAGCCAGAAAATATTTTCTTATACTGAGACAGAACTGTTATTTTGCCAACATGGAGAAACGTATTCGACGAGTTTTAGCGTCATGTAAAATCTGACAGAAAGCTAAGTCTGATACGCCTTCACATATTCCTCCGTTACATCCCATTTTACCTGTTAAATTGAGACACATGGCCGCTGTAGACATTTTTGGTCCGATTCCCAGAACTAATAGAGGTTTTTGCTACATCTTTGTCGCTGTTGAACTCACTTCGAAATTTGTTACCTTCACTCCGTTACGCAAAGCTACTGCTAAATCTGTTTCGAATTCATTTGTAAAACATTTTTTTATTTCATGTAGGGCATGTATTTAAAGTAATTTCCGACAATGGATCACAGTTTCGATCTGCGTTATGGACACATATGTTACGAACAAGAAACATTTCTCCGATCTATATATCCAAGTACCACGCTTCTTCGAACCCTTGTGAACGACTAATGAAAGAAACTGGTAAACTATGTGGAATATACTGCCAGGACGTAATTAACTCGATACCAAATGAATCTACTATGCTATCTCCGACTGTTATACTGAAAAATGTTGAACCACCTAACAAAATTAAAGAATTAGTATCCTTTCCTACATCTCGTCGACTACGACACCATGAAATAATTGACATTGCGCTGAACAACATCAAACGTGCCGCAGAGCGCCGGAGAAGACAGCAGAAACAGGTTTGTACACGCCGTGACTTTCACATTGGACAGAAGATATTAGTACGTACACACTATTTATCCAACAGAGGAAAGAATAGATGCAGTAAATTTGAGCTTCTGTACGCAGGTCCATATCGAATTTGCAGCATTCCTCACCCAAATGTAGCACACGTCGAAACTCTGAGAACTAGAAAAAGCAAGGGCAATCACCATGTCTCCAATATTAAACCCTTTATTGAATGAACATACTTTATGATTTATCACACTGTAACGCCATGTCCTGATTTTTATATGACCACTTATGCAATTATATTTATATGAACACTTACTGATGATTATTGTATTTTTTTCTTGGCAAGTGCCCGGCAAGGTAAGGTTAGCAGGTCGCTTTTCTTGTCGTTATATATCAGACCGTGCACATTTTCCATTTTTCGTGTATGTATGATTGTTTTCCTGTTTTGTTTGTATGCACTACGAAATCTTTAAGATATAGCAAACACCAGTTGACTTTGACATTTTGCCTAATGATATCTCAACATCGTGACTATTTTACATTTTTTTTTGCTACTACATTATGATACTCTGTGTACATTTTGCACCTGAACACTGTCTATGTTTTTGACATAATACGTTTTCTGTCATGCTATGCTGTATGCTTAATTATATCACTAGACACCAGTTTTTATTTAATGAGTATATGATTTAAATGCAAGATATTAATCCTTATTCATCATTTTCAGAAAGCAATAACGTGTAAAAGAAATAAATTAAACAAACCACAGTGGATTACTATGAAATGGGAATTTCAGCTTCAGAATGAACGAAAGGAGATGCAATAACTTCTCAAGAAGAGTAAATGGATCAGAATTAACAAACACTAACAAGAATATACTATACACATCGTATGATAGCAGTCTTAACTAATTATTTTTCTTTCAGAATACAAGGCGATTGATGCAGGCTGTCAGACAGAACTACACATCTTTGTTTTAGTGATGAAATATGCTAGAAATAAGAAACTCTATACTATGAATAGTTGTATGAAGTAAATGGTAATATGAATAATGAATAATGAAGTGTCTTTTTGCAGATGATAATAAATGATGATGAATAGTGATGAAGAATATGGTAATATGAATAATGAAGTTTTTCTTTGCAGGTGATGATAGTGATGAATTTTATATGACCACTTAACGCACCACTTTTAAGTTTTTCTTTGCAGATGAGAATAATGATGAAGTTTGTATATTTACTGTTAGTTAAGAACTGCTATGTAGTTATTTATGTATTTGTTGCAGTTCGTTTTGACAGTATGTCTTATGTCGCGTGGTATAATGACTGAATATTTTGGAAAGGACAGCTAGAGTACATTCATATTGAGTACACGTTTCATTACCTGTTAATTCGAAGTTCATTACTTTTCAGCATAATAAGCGTTTCTTCTTTCAGCTTAATAATCCATTTTGTATTTTTTCTAGGAGAAGCTATTCATGAAATTAATGTGCTATAAGCAGTTAGTTATTAAACCTGTTCTAGTACTTGCATTTTTTTTTACCAATTTGTGTGTGTCACTCAAGCATGTGATCACATATACTCTGCTTGTTTCATAACATTGCTACAGCTGACTCATGACGAATGACATTACTAATCCTTATTTCCAACAATAAGTCAAAAGCAAATATTTTCATGCCCCAGCAATTAATTATCGATCCCAGTGCAATGCATTGCTAGCACAAAAAATGTATTACCAGTTCCAAATAATGCTACCAGTTTAAGAGAGTTCTGAGTAATACTGAATGATGTTATCTAACCACAGACCTTGAGTAATAGTTACAGTGTGTTACATTTTAAATATGTCCTATGTCACTTGAATGATGAAAAAAAAATGGTTCAAATGGCTCTGAGCACTATGGGACTCAACTGCTGAGGTCATTAGTCCCCTAGAACTAGTGAAACCTAACTAACCTAAGGACATCACAAACATCCATGCCCGAGGCAGGATTCGAACCTGCGACCGTAGCGGTCTTGCGATTCCAGACTGCAGCGCCTTTAACCGCACGGCCACTTCGGCCTGCTCACTTGAATGATGAGTTCTGAGTAATACGGAATGATGTTTTGTAACACTGTATAAATGCTATGCCAATAATTAACTCTCATTTTGAATGATGACTTCTGAATAATATTGAATAATGTTTTATAAAACCATATGAATACTTTGTAACTGGCCAATGAATGCCACTGTTTCTTATATTTTAAATTTGTTTTATGTCACTTACATGCTATTATATATGAACACTAGTAGCTTGATGCTACACTCATTAGCTCCTGTTTGGAATGATGACTTCTGATGGTTTGTAACTGACCAATGAGTGCCAGTGATTACTATAACTAGATGAATTATGTTAATGCTATGCCATTAATTAACTCTTGTTTTGAATGATGACTTCTGATGGTTTGTAACTGGCCAATGAGTGCCAATGATTACTATAACTTGATGAATTATGTTAATGCATTGCCAATAATTAACTCTTGTTTTGAATGATGACTTCTGAACAATGCATAAAAATGTTTAGTACTGACCAATGAGTGCCAATGTTCACTGTAATCAAATGACTTATGAATAATGTTCTGTAATACTTCATACATAGTACAGAAATGTTTAGTAACTAGGCAATGAGTGCCAACAATTACTCAAATCGGTTGATAGAGTAGTGTAATTCTCAATGATGACTAGCATAAGACTTAATGTCCTTCACCTTCTGACCTAATTACCAGAAATTACTGCAATATCCGTCTGACCTGTCCATCCTCATGATCATGGAGCACTTTACTTGGTTTTTGCACTAATTCTACGTTGGTGAAAGAGTATGGATTCTGCAGGAGTGTGGTGTTGACACATCATGCTGTCCACCACCTTGAACAATGGAGATGTTATTATGGTCACACAGTTTGGTGTACTTAATGTACTACAAAAATGATAACATTGAATATTAATACGACATTTCAGTGTCTTGGCTACAGGGAAGAGAACATCAGATTGTCTCACTTGGCGTTGTGCTTCTGTAGATAGATATGGACTTTCAGTGCAGCTATGTGCAACCTACTGCTCTACAACCATGATGCAATCCTTCCCTTTCCTATCCTAGTTCCTGTAAAATGGTAAAAATATATACAGTGCGTGTGCACTTTATGTCATTTGTTAACATGTTTTATACTCATTGCGTATACTAGTTCTTGTAAAATGGTAGAAATATATACAGTGCGTGTGCACTTTATGTCATTTGTTAATATGTTTTGTACTCATTGCGTATACTAGCTCTTGTAAAATGGTAGAAATATATACAGTGCATGTGCACTTTATGTCATTTGTTAATATGTTTTGTACTCATTGCGTATACATTTTGTAATTTCTTGATATGTTCTGTACTCAGTGCATGTGCACTCTATTTCATTTTATGTTCTGCACTTATATATATGTATATACTCTGTGACTGTAAACTTAGTTAATTAAGAAAAGTTTGTTGCTCATGGCAAGTCCAATTGACTCACCATCGCTGCCAAATTTTTGCCCCCCCCCCCCCCCCCCCCCCCAGTGGAGGGTTATGTAAGAGGTCCGAGCAGATGTAATTTCGATGTATTGCTCATGCGCTGCCTGCAATAGGCAAGATATAAGAGAATCGCTGACCAGAGAGCGGTGTTGACTGAGTAGGAACTGTGTAGCTGTAGCAGTAAGTTGTTGCTAGACTGCACTAGTTTGTAGTCTGCTCTGGTCTGGTATAGTGTATCGTGTTGGCTGGGCCGGTCGCGGTGCAGCGATGCCGGAGCCTGTGTATTATTGTATAAGCTAAAAAGCAGCCTCGCGCATATCTAGTAATGTTATCTGAACTCCCATGCAAATGTTTTAAAAATGTCCTAATAATAATCTTTGTCACATAAAGTAATTTTTTTACAAGCATTCATTTCAATTTAAAGAATTTACTAATTTCTCCAATCCATGATCATTCTGATTGTTGCAAAAGAAAAATCAGTTGCTTCCTTTCATAAATGACAAATCCATCGGCCAGCATTGCACAGAGCTGTGCCGGAAAAATTTATTGTAAGAGCAGATATTTGGCGACTTTATTGAGGTAAGAATTTTTGCTTTTTTATTCAGAATGATCTTACAGGGCCATGACGCAGCACTGCTGTCGTCCAAAATTTACCAGGTTGCTGAATTTATTTTTTATTACAAGGTTTAAGAATTTTTCTGTTTCGAGCTTACATTAAATGGGAAACAATTTTTGTGTGGAGGTTAAATGTGAAAGAATGGATTCTGTGGGAGGTTACACAAAAAAATTAGAATCACTATCCATAATAGTTATTTTATTATTTTTTGTGGGGAGGTTACACACTTGATATACTGGGAAAGTAAACTCAGACTACATGATGTTTCGTATTGCTTGTCAATAATGGATGAAAACGTTTACAGTTACGTGTTTGGTAAGTATGGTCACGTGGGCAATCGAAACGGTTCAGAATGGTTCAAATGGCTCTGAGCACTATGGGACTTAACACCTGAGGCCATCAGGACATCACACACATCCACGCCCGAGACAGGATTGGAACCTGCGATCGTAGCAGTTGCGCGGTTCCAGACTGAAACACCTAGAACCGCTCGGCCACTCCGACCGGCTCGAAACGATCCAGTCACAATAATTTGACCTCCTGTTAGAAGCCTGAATAACCTATTGCAGCGCGCACATGCAGGAAGACAACCAGTGATGTTCTGGAAGGTACCAACGGGGACGTGGAACCATGGCGATTCCACCACCATGGGCAGTGTAGTGGGACGCGAAATTGAAGCGTCACCCATCCACTAGTGTCAGCCCAGTTTGCAGGTGAATATGAATTTTATTTAGTGTTTTGTTTATGTATTTTATAATATTTGTAATGTTTGTGAATTATCTAAATTTTTGTATTCATTTTTATGTTTCGTGTACGGAGAGGGCGGTGCAGCGAATGGAGACAGCATCTTCACTGCCGAGACCAGAGAGAAAATTGCTGGCCACTGTACGTCGCGGGTCGACAGCCAAAGAGCAACAGAAGATCCTGAAACCGAGTTGTTGCGTCGTGCTTCTAAAAACTGAAAACATAAGAATTTGTAATGTTTCTACAACAATGACATCATAGAAAGTTTAATCATGTTGTAAATGTTCTGTCCTATCTTGTCAAGGATCATGTTCACGTCTATATGCAGTATATATGAAGATAATAAACTAGTGTGTACTACAAAAATTTAAATACGTGTTCGGAGAATTTATTTATGAAGAATTATATTAAGGAAGAAGTATTATTGTTTTATTTGACAAGATTACTAATTTTTGACAACGCTCATCGTGAGTTTGAGTCTTAAAAGCTTATTCAATGTGGTTTTAATATTTATTAAAGCAGGTAACTTGCATTAATATAATTTCTGGGAAGAAACAAACGACATCTAAATTGATAAAAGTTGGCGCAACCCACTGGACTGAGTGACGTAATTCTGCGCATACGACTCAAATGATGATGTTTTAATTACAGTTTCGTTCAAGAACCATTCAGGGACAACTTTAAAAAGAATTTAAATAATTTTGAAGTGTTTTGTAGCTGACGTAGGTGACGAAGTCTGCACACGGTCATCTGTCATAAGAAAATCATTTATACAAAACTTACGTCGTTACACTACACCAGCTGCCCTTGGTTTATTGATTGAGGAGCCATGGCTCGAACGGACTGATCGAAGTGGTTTCACAGTCTCGATTGGGTTTAAATGCTGGGAGTTCGGTGGCCAGGCGATTATGAAGAACTCATCCTGTTGTTCTACGAACGACTCACGTACACTGTCGTTTGTGCATTGTTCTGGTGATAGATGCCATAATGCTGAGGAAAGAAAACTGATGTAGGGTTGGACAAGGTCTCCAAGGATAGATGCATATTTGTATTCATCCACTATCCCTTCTAGAACGATGAGATCACCCAGGGTATGCCACGAAAACATTTCCCAGACCATAATGCTCCCTCATCCGACCTGGACCCTTCCCACGATTGTTGCACGGCTGATGGAGGGCAAGACATGAGTCATCTGAAAACGCCTGCGGTATTGGTGCTTAAATTCCAGTCAGCATGGATGCATGTTCAAATGCTGAGATGTGTGTGAATTCCTACTGCTGAGGTCATCAGTCCCTAGACTTACAGACCACTTAAACTAACTTACGCTAAGGACAACACACACACCCATGCCCGAGGGAGGACTCGAAGCTCCAGCGGGAGGTGCCGCACAATTCGTGACATGGTGCTTCTAACCGCGCGGCCACTCCGCATTGGAATGTTGTCTTTAGTAATCCCCTGCAGCTGAAGATGCAACTGCCGGTCACCTTTCCGCGGAGTATTACTGACGATGTACACATACGGATCAAAAGCGACAATAGAGCTCGTTACGTGACGAGAAGACATCGTAAAAGTGGAAATCTTTTACAGCTTGAAAGTTGCGATTGTAACAGGATATGGAAATATATTCTAGTAACTGACAATCGCTGACACTCTTCCACCTAATGAATAGTTCTAAGGAGTAATAAAATGTTTTGTTAGGTAATAAAACGTTTTCTTATTTTGTCACTTAACTTGAAGGTAGACAGTATTTCCATGATACAGAAGTAACAGTTGCGTCATATGTTTGGAAGGGTTCGTTATAGGTGACAATCACTCAAAGGCCGTGACTCATAATAATAATTTGACAACTAGAATCTGTAATGAAGAGTTTTTACACTAGGACATTACAGACTTGAAATTGTTATCATACGTTCACAAAGAATGACAAACAATATTAGCATACATTATAATTAGATTGTGCTGTTAAATGCGCATAATCAAAATATTATTAAGACTTAAAGATGTTAAGGCGTGGTATGTTACATGGAAAGTCCGAAATGTGCTGGCAGACTTTTAGGTCGTTTATTTACTAATTTTTAATTATATTTATCCGCTTTTTGTGACAAATAATATAGCCTTTACAGTTGCTTACGTTAGTGACTGCAATTAAATTTTAAAGACACAGCAATTTTGTACATACATAAAATTACAAGTTCAGGCTTTCATATGTTGGCGATATCTGCCTCTTGTAGGTAACGAATTTTAAACTGTTAACTCTGAGATTGTCCTCATTTTTTGATATTTTAATATTTATGGCATGGGAATCTTCATTTTACGAGGTTTTCTCACTGTTTACTTTGATGCGGAATGCATTTGGAACATGTCAATATCATATGACCAAGATCTAGGTCATCTTCTGGATGTTTACTACGTGAGACAATGTCACTCCAATCCTGTAGAGACGTCCAGGAAAACATGCGTGTCCCAAACTTATTTTAGTAACTAATATTTCATATTGTTTTTGCTTTATCACAGTTACGTTGATAGAGTACGCTGAACTGAAGTGAACGGAAGTGCTTTTTCTACTGCAATACTTGCAACTAAGTTTTCTATATGTTTTATACGCGAGAAAGTCACAAAATGAAAACTGTGTAAATAGTGGGTCCCTTACTTTGATGCTTTCTTTAGCAAGACCTTCTACAACTTCATTATGCCGAATACCTCAATGTCCCATTACCCACATTAGATGAACGTATTTATTTTCTTTGCTGGCTTTTGTATTAGCTGAGCTACATCACAAACATAGCTGTTAACAGCTTTCCACTTTCAACACTTTGATTGTTCCAAAATACTTTTAGAGTCAAATAGAATTGGTATTTTGTTCCCGTTTTCAGTTACAAACTTAATTGCTTTGTAATTGCTATTACTTTCACAGTGTAAATACTACTTAACGGTGGTGATAAAAACTTTTTAGCTATCTGAAACCTAAAGCAATAAATAATAAGCTCATCCAACTCTATTACCTTCCGTTTGAGCTGAGATGTTTTCATATAGGGTCTCCAGTCACCAGTACCTCTTTGGTCCGTTTCTGTTATTACTTCTGTAGCTGCATAGCTCAGAGAATAGAAGCAAATACAATTAGATGCAGAACAGCGATAACTTCCCGAACAGGACTGTATTTGTCTAGTGAATCCAGGAGTAGCGAGGCAACAGTAAATGGAACTGTGAACTAAGACCTCAAACACCTCCCCTGTCTGAAAGCTAGCGACGCGCTGTGACATGCTTTTTGTGGTGTGGTGTTCTCTGAACGGAAGATGGGGTTGTGGGGAAGGGAGGGAGTGAAACGGTGTGAGACCAATCTGCGGAAGTGCTGTCTCCTGCTGTGTGGTTCTGAGATGCCGTGGGACTATGGTGTAACAGGAGACCTGAACAGCTGTTCCAATGCCGCGTGATGGATAAGCTATGTACGAAGGAAACCACAGATCACTTACGATGATAGTTTTATCTGGAAGTTTTAATGCGTGTTCCCACATGATATCGGGAATTCAATTACAGTGGCAAATATTCAACATGGAACTGAAGGAGCTGAACCAGTTTTCCGTGTTAAAGTAATTTCATGTTAACCGACGCACCCAAAAGGAATTTTTAACTTCGACATCATCAAATTTTACTTCAGTACAATTGGTACTGTAATTTACTCTAGTACATACCTAAACGACATTGAAAGACTTCATACAGTGCATTACTTTTTGGTAAAGAGACTGTTAGCCTTTTTGGTCGTCTTTTTCGGCATCAAATTTTCGGAGAAATTGCTTAGTTGTCCACGGTTCTATTCATTTCACCGTTCAAATGCTGTTTAATTTCATGATGTCCTGTATTTATGATGTAGGGGCTGGAACTGTTGTGTTGGTTACACTGTGGACTGTTTCGTCGTCGTCGTCATCGCTTAAATCAATGCGATCTATCGAACACTGAACGTCTTCTAAACGTCTTCGTCTGCAGTATCGGGGCTATTCACACCTCTTCGTCGACTGCAGCATTTTCATCCAGTAATACTGGGGAGTGATCTGATAACTTAGAAACGTTCCCACACGTGACACTAAACTTCCATTAAGTTTCAATATCCGAATTTAGAAACGTTCCCACACGTGACACTAAACTTCCATTAAGTTTCAATATCCGAATTTAGAAACGTTCCCACACGTGACACTAAACTTCCATTAAGTTTCAATATCCGAATTTAGAAACGTTCCCACACGTGACACTAAACTTCCATTAAGTTTCAATATCCGAATTTAGAAACGTTCCCACACGTGACACTAAACTTCCATTAAGTTTCAATATCCGAATTTAGAAACGTTCCCACACGTGACACTAAACTTCCATTAAGTTTCAATATCCGAATTTAGAAACGTTCCCACACGTGACACTAAACTTCCATTAAGTTTCAATATCCGAATTTAGAAACGTTCCCACACGTGACACTAAACTTCTATTAAGTTTCAATATCCGCCGATCCGTGTGGCGCCAAAGAATAAGCTACTGGCTGCTGAAAACAACTGCGAGTAAATGTTTTTGGAGCTATTGTTTCGGTGCTGAAATTTCAAGATATTTTTGCAATGCCTTGATCAAACTGTTGTAAAACACTTGTGTTGTTGGGAGGTAATATTTTAAGCTTCATAGCTTTTATTTTAATTTAGGGGTGTGTCAGACAATTGTTAAAAGTATATCAACTTTACGCCTTTTTCGTAAAAAAAAAAAAAAATAGTTTATTGAAACTGAGTTTAATCCGTGAACGGATGGGGCACCATCCGCATGTTTCTGTTCGCCATATACTCGAATAATAGTGTTTTTATATTTTTACGACAGCGCCGTTTCAAACTTTTCCATTGGCAGGCTGACAGGCAAAGGAGTGTTTTCGGTCCACTAGAAATGCATGCTACTAACATCGTAAATCTTCCCTTAGAGAATTTGACCCTATTACACAATTCTGTACGTAGTAGTAAAATAATCCTGTTTCCTTTGGGTTGAAGAGGTCTTTCACGTCATATTGTTTAAATATTGAAGGTTACTCACACTAAAATAGCCCTTCTGGCAATATTTATTGCAAGATGTTTCAAATTATGCCATTCATGTTGATGAAATGTTCCAAACAGTTTGGATTTGAGGGAAATTAAGTATCTATTTGTTTTCCAACTTCATTAGGTCTTTGCAGCAACGAAGGCCCTAAAATGGCATCCATACAAGACACAGTTCTTTGAACCAAAGAACCAACACAGTCTCTACTTCATCGTATTTAGCCGTTATAAGGTTTCTCTCCTGCTCTATCATACTGTGCTCGAACATTGCCTCAACACCACCTCTACTTATCGACGACATTGCAGAGTTGGCAGTTCCAAACTCTACGCAGATTTCTATTTTAGACCTAAATTTTCATCAACCACATTAAAAAAAAACACCTTCATTTTAAGCGGAATTATAGTTGGCTTTCATTCCGATTTCTCTACAACTGCACTTCAAGAACGTAACCATAAACGAAGCCTCTCTATACAATATTCTCCAATATTAACACACTCACAACCGGTTGGTTGGTTGGTTTGGGGAAGGAGACCAGACAGTGTGGTCATCGGTCTCATCGGATTAGGGAAGGATGGGGAAGGAAGTCGGCCGTGCCCTTTCAGAGGAACCATCCCGGCATTTGCCTGCAGTGATTTAGGGAAATCACGGAAAACCTAAATCAGGATGGGCGGACGCGGAATTGAACCGTCGTCCTTCCGAATGCGAGTCCAGTGTCTAACCACTGCGCCACCTCGCTCGGTACTCACAACCGAATTTGAAAACTGACTGTTTTACCAACAGCGCTACCCAAAGTCGAGCGGAACTACATTGTTGTGCCATACTTAGTGCGAAAGTGACTTCGCATGATGTTTCACTGTCAAGCAACATGGCTCGATGAAACTAGGACCATACATAGAAAGAACTGCTACAGCATAGTACATAAGGGAAACTGAAAGAAATAATCAGACTAAGAGAAGTGACTCTTTTTTCACACTGAAATGACACTTTCATTAAAAGGCCAGCTGTTACTGTGTGCGGAGGCATGATGTCGCATGGGCGTACTGACCTCCAAATCTGTGGACACTGTGGACACCGTACACTGACCGGTCAACGTTATGGTGACATTGAACTTCAGGTGCGTACTTTCAGGGGTGTCTTAGGTGAAAATCCCAGATCGGCCGTCTACATTTAGATGTTCTATGTTTTCCCTAATTTGTTTAAGGCAAGTACAGTAACGAGTACTTAAAACAGACCCTGCCAGTTTTCTTCCAGAAATTTCTCCCGCACGAGTTTGGGATCTCTAATGACTCTAATTGACGGGACGTGAATCCCTAATCTTTCTTTCTTTCTTCATTTTACTACGCTTTATAATCTGAAAAACAGTATCAGTTATTTCCTCAGGACAAGGAATGAATCAGTGATCTCGTCCGTAAAAATCATTCAATTAGTAATATCGTTATTTTGGCAGAAATAAATACATTGCGCTACATGCTTTTTCTTTTCGGCCTTTCAAACACACTCACAAATTACCAGCGAGCGTCGAAATTCCACCTATTCCATGCATGTTACACGGGCGCATTTGTATATGACAGGGTACTTTTATATGGCTTGATGTACGGCGCACACAGAAACTATTCACGCAGATATCCTTCGGAATTTCATTCTGCTGATTTCGACATTCTCTACAACGTGACACAATGCGACTGTCACATTTTTCCTCTGCTGCGTTATACATTTAAACCGAGTAATCAGAGAAAACGTTTTCAAGCTTTTTACCCACAATCATCGACAGTCTATCTTCGGTATTTTGCAACTGTGGTATAGTATCAGCCTCTGTTATGCACGATTTGGACTTAATCACTCGAACGTCAAAGTAAATCCCTTGGGATCTCTTCACACCACTGGGAATGTGCCTATACAGCATACTCGTTTTATCATGTATATTATTTCCCTAGTTACTGTTTTTACCTGGTAGTCTAGTATGAAAGATCAAATTCGTAACGTAAGTACTTAGAGATTTATAACGCTGTTTATTAACAGTGTGATTACTTTCTCCGGTAGAGTAGTTACCACACAAAACAGATGCCCTTGTTACAGAATGTCTCTTGGGTCCATCGGATGTATTATCCATCCTCGTATATATTCATACAGTTCATGAATTAAAACCGAGTGAAGTGGCGCAGTAGTTAGCACGCTGGGCTCGCAGTCGGGAGAACCATAGTTCAAATCCGTGTCATGCCATCCTGATTTAGGTACTCCATCATTTCCTTAAATCGCTTCAGATGAATGCCGGGATAGTTCCTTTGAAATTGTACGGCCGATTTCTTTTCCCGTCCATGGAACAATCCGAGCTTGTGTTCCGTCTCTAATCACCTCGATAACAGCGAGACCTTAAACCGTAATGCCCATCTCCCTCACTCATGAATTAAATAATTCATGGCAATGGTACTGCCGTCCACCCATCCTGTAACTGTACACGATTGGGAGCGTACAAACTGCGTCTAACAGTTCCTATTTTTATTGTTATTGTTGTTTTGCCTGTCAATCTTTTTTTTTCGGGATTTACAGAGTGAAATCTTATCATTGGTGATATCTTTCTTTATGAACATTCAATAGTACAGTACAAGATATCGTTGTAAAATTATTATTAAAGAATATATCTGATATTGTCAGAATATGAGAAATCGATCATAAGAAAATAATCAAATATAAACGTATAAAAATTTTAAAATTTCTCTATAAAGCATTTTTCAATTTTTCAAAAATTTTCTACATATTGTCTCAGTCGAATATAACATGAAAATTTTTGCGAAGTGATGACCTGTTTCGGTACCTTAACAACCACCTTCAGATCTAAGCACATACAATCCAAAAGAATTATTACCTTAAATAACAATTAAAAAAATACTACTGTCCTATTTTTAAAGAATTTACAGGTATTTAGCGTACGACATGTAGTATTATAAACACAACTAGCAATGTGCAGCACCGTTGCATCTTCCATAACATTTTAGTTTTAAATCTTGACTTAAAATTTGTTGTATTCTGCCTAAGACGAACGTGGAGTCAAAATTATGTACTGGAAAACGAATAAGAATAAAAAAGTATTTAGGAGGAAGACTGATCCGTCGAACGTGCCACGCTCACTGTGACCACAGAGCCTGGTTACAATGCTTTACAGGCTGTGTTATGCTACTACTGTCACAGCTAGCGTTGTACGTTCAAAAAATTAGTTTTCCTCCTAAATAGTCTTTTGAAACGTCTACGTAATTACTGCAAGTATATGCAAACAGAGATCTGCCCACGAAAAAAGGGGAACGTAACAAATGTTTGCTTTTACTCAACAGATTAAAAGTGAGAAGAGTACTCAAATATTAACAAAAGTTTGCTTTTAATAGACAGAGCATGAAGGTAATAACATTATTCCAAATATTACTAAGGTCATACGTCATGTAAAATTTGCTATTGGCTTATTACTAAAATAACACTGAATTAACAAATTGCATGTAATATTAGAGGAGCAACTAGCAATGTGCAACATCGTCGCGCTAGATGGCATATTAAATGAAGAAACTGAATTTAATCAAAACTATTATACACTGATCAGACAGAACATTATGACCACCGATTTACTATCGATATAAACCCGTCCAGGCGATAGCGGTGTCACCTGGGGTGGAATGATTGCTAGACAGAGACACTCACGGCGCATACAGTGTCAATGAACATGCTGCCTGTGTGTAGAATGTGGAAGGCTTGCCGTCTTACTGAGTCTGATCGAGGGCAGATTGTGACGATCCGAAGGCTCGGCATGAGCATTTCGCAAACTCCACGGCTTGTCTGATGTCGAGGAGTACTATGGTGAATGTCTTCAACACGTGGCGAAAACAAGGAGAAATCACATCCAGATTTGGTGGGGTTGGGCCACCACACCTCATGCCAGATATCGAAGGCAGGGCAGACTGGTAAAACAGGACACTCAGCGAACTGTGGCGGAACTAACACCAGATTTCATTGCTGGGCAGAGTAAAAGCGTGTCCAAACATACAATCCACCGAACACTCCTAAGGATGGACTCCCGCAGTCGACGATTCATGCGTGTGCTAATGTTAACATCACAACATCGGTAACTACGACTGAAATGGACATCTGACCTTGGGCACTAGATGTTGGCGCAGTGGCAGACCGTTGTACTGTCTGATGAATCCTGATACCTTTTTCATCATGCCGACGGGAGTGCACGAATCCTTCGTCTTCCAGGGAGCAGCTCCTTGACACCTGTGCTGTGGGACGGAGACGAACTGGCGGCGACTCCATTATGCTCTGGGAAATGTTCCAGTGAACATCCATGGGAGCTCGTGCAAGGCACCATGACGGCCAAGGTGTATCGTACACTGGCTGCAGACCACGTACACCCCTTCATGAGGACGATGTTTCCCTGGTGCAGTGGCATTTCTCAACAAGATAACGTGCCATGCTACAAGTCCAGGTTGTGGGGATTTGTCCAAGGAACGTGTTGCTGGGTTCTAATTGATGTGCAGGCCCCTACAACTCTCTAGATCTGAACCCGATCGAACACATCTGGGATGTGACTGAACATGGCGACTGAAAACATTGCTCCCTACTTGGAATTTACCGGAGCTGAGTGAATTGTGTGCGCACATGTGTTGCCAGCTGCCTCCAGCGACTTACCAACGCGTCATTGCTTGTATGCCATGACACGTTGCCCCTGTTCTCCATGAAAAATGTGGACATACCGGCTGTTAGGTAGATGGTCAAATTGTTCTGGCTGATTAGATATTATAATCTACGGTGAGGTACTCTAAATGGTGGAAATTATTGCAAGAGACGCAAGGTAACAGTGGCAGCCTAAAGACTATGACGCCATCGATCTCCCTCTAGCGGCAGCTGCTAACACAACAACGGTTCCCTGCTGTCACGTCCCACGAGATGACGCGGCTTCCTCATTAGCTTCACTTAATTTTAAATATAAATTTTTAGCTGTTATTTACTGGCGGATGAACGTAGATGGTTTTGCTAATGAATCACGGTGAATTATGTCTTTTTATAAATTATAGCATTTCTTTGCTTCGTCTAATTCACACGACATTTATTAGTATTGTTTATTTCAAAATTTCGTATTTTTTACTCTCTTTTATATGCTTTAACATAATTTTAGTTTAAGTATTTTATGTTTTAAAGAATAAGAATGAGAAAAATCTTTTCTTACACTTATTGTTTGTAAATTATGCCAGAACCCAAACTTTCTGTAACTGTTAGCTAGCCGTTTTCATGTAAACATATCTATGCGTACAAATACATGAGCGTTTCAGTGTATGATATGGAACATCACAGCGTTATAAAGTAGCATGTTTCAATTGCTCTCACAGATAGAAACAGATTAATACGTTCCACAAATTAATCTTTCTTCTATATAATTATTTTCTTATTCTTATTCGTTTGTCACTACGTAATACATGTGCCTTTGAATTGTTTTACGGTGTATGTAACAGATTTTACTTGGATATTTAATGTGGGAATTTTATGGACGATGCAACAGTTGCATTTATAATACTAGCTGTTATACCTTAATTCTTTGTAAATCTTTTTTAAAGTAAGCCAATAGCAATTTTTACGTATATCGCTATTTAAGGTAATTTCACTTGTGGTTTGTCTTCCCGTATCTGTATTTGATAGTTAAACTACCGAAATTGGTCATCACTTGTAAAAATTTTAAATGTTAAATTTTTGAAAATTTAAGAAAGTTTTTAAAATTTTTGTAATTTCATATTCGATTCTCATTAAGAGAGATAATGTCCGACCAAAGTAGCAATTATTAATATTCTGGATCTCTACAACTACGTTTCTCTTAAATACAGATGTAAAATTATGGCTTTACTTTGTGATATTAGGTCTGAAAAACGGACGGCAGGCGACTATGCTTGTTTCAAACGGTTGCCATTGAAGAAAGACATTCAGAACACTTCAAAGAGGAAAGATACTACAGCACTCGCCAAATGGCTTAAGCAATGGGCGTACCTGAGACTGACGCGCGTTGTCTTGCAACAGTATCTACATCGACACTATCTGTAGAACTGTGGCAGCAATAGCGAAATGCCACAACTTCTTCAACCGAATAGGTGGCCTAGAGGTGTTTCGGCGGCCGAAAGCGTCGTTCGATGACGTTACTGAACACGGCTGACTGTCCTCGATTTATTCTACGAACTTTGTTGGTATCTTTTGTTGTACTCACTACACTGCACTGTTACAGTAGAGGACAGTAAGTTTTTCCTGACGAAACGACATAACCTGAGAGAACACATTTGTACTATCTTGTGATACACGGTTTTCAGATAGCAATTCTTGGTACATCGTTGATGGAACTTGATTGTGAAAGACACCAAGAGTACCATGTGTTTTAACAGTTAGTGACAAGAATGTCCCACTTGACAATGTCCTAGTCCAAAGATAATTTGTGGTCCATCTATAGAGATATCGTCGTCGAAAGGACGTTAAATCCTCAGCGTCATCCGACCTCACCTATGTTGGTTGTAGCTTGTGATTCATTCGAGCTTATAAGTGAATTTATAAAGAGTTTTTGGGGCCTTGATCTACGATTACTGATAATTGAGCATGGTAGATGAAACCTCAGAAACTGCTATCGTTTATTAGAGCACGTATTGGCAGAGGTAGAATTTTATACAGGAAGTTTTTAAATACATTAAACTATACCAAAGTTCAGAAAGCTTGATATAATTAAAAATGGATTCTTTTGATGTAGCGCGTGAGAAACGGATACCATCCATCAAAGAGAGTCATTCGTCGAAAGATAATGATAATATGAAACATTAGGTCTCTCAGAGCTAAATGTTTGGATCACTACTATTATTTCCAAGCGTCGTTTGACATTAATGGTATTTCGTATTAAACATTTATATTTAATCGTTTTTTAAATTAAATGACAGTTTTGCTTCTTTTGGGTCATAAAGCAGTGACTTTTACCCCACACAGAAAAAAATACCTACAGGGAGCTGCCGCCGCTACGTCACGAGGCGTCATCCTGTGGTCCCTAGATCGGGTGAAAGCTACACTAAGCGATTAAAAGTATCCGGACACCCCCCCCCCCCCAAAAAAAAAGAAAAACATACGTTTTTCATATTAGATGCATTGTTCTGCCACCTACTGTCTGGTACTCCATATCAGCGAACTCAAAAGTCATTACACATCGTGAGAGAGCAGAATTCGGCGCCCGCGGAACTCACGGATTTCGCGAACGTGGTCAGGTGATTGGGTGTCACTTGTGTCATACGTCTGTACGCGAGATTTCCAAACTCCTAAACGTCCCTAGGTCCACTGTATCGGGTGTGATAATGAAGTGGGAGCCTGAAGGGACACGTACAGCACAAAAGCGTTCAGGCTGACCTTGTCTGCTGACTGACATCGCCGTCAGTTGAAGAGGTTCGTATTGTGTAATAGGCAGACATCTATCCTGACCATCACACTGGAATTCCAAACTGCATCAGGATCCACTGCAAGCAGGCGGGAGGTGAGAAACCTTTGCTTTCATGGTCTAGCGGCTGCCCATAAGCCACACATCACCCGGTAAACGCAAAACGACCCCTCGCTTAGTGTAAGGAGCGTCGACATTGGACGATTGAACAGAGGAAAAACGTTGTGTGGAGTGACGAATCACTTTACACAATGTGGCGATCCGATGGCAGGGTGTGGGTATGGCGAATGTCCTATGAACGTCATCTGCCAGCGTGTGTAGTGCCAACAGTAAAAATTCGAATGCGATTGTGTTATTGCGTGGTCGTGTTTTTCATGGAGGGGGCCTGCACCCCTTGTTGTTTTGCTTGGAACTATCACGGCACAGGCATACATTGATGTTTTAAGCACCTTCTTGCTTCCCACTGTTGAAGAGCAATTCGGAGATGGCGATTGCATATTTCAAAACGATGAGCACCTGTCCATGATGCATGGCTTGTGGTGAAGTGGTTGCACGGCTAACCCTGTAATTGACTGGCATGTACAGAGTCATGGCCTGAATCCTACAGAACACGTTTGCAATGTTTTGGAACGCCGAGTTCGTGCCAGGCCTCACCGATCTACATCGATACCTCTCCTCAGTGCAGCAATCCGTGAAAAATGGGCTGCCATTCCCCATCGAACCTTCCAGCACCTGATTGAATGTATGTCTACGAGAGTGGAGCCTGTCATCAAGGCTAAGGGTGGGCTAAGACATACTGAATTCCAGCAATACCGACGGAGGATGCCACGAACTTGTAAGTCATTATCAGCCAGGTGGTCGGACACTTTTCATCACATAATTTGTACAGTGACCACAAACCAGAAACCAATATCGCTTTCAGCCTGCATGTTTACAAAACACGTGTCAGCTACCTTCTTGTTGACGCCAACACTGTGAGCTTGAACTGTGTTTGAACCATGACTGTGTCTAGAATTCCAGTAACCTACAACCTGTGATGAGGTGAAGACGATCAACACCTTGTTGCTTACTCGTGGCTTCAAGGTCTTTCAACCACATATCTTAGATGTTAACGCAGTAGCATCCGAACAGAGGACCTGCATCACTGCTTCCGAGATGCTCGTTCCCAGACGTCGGGCCATTTTAATTTGCCATATGTGAAAGTCGCTTAAGTCAGTGATTTCCTCATTTCATCTTTCGTCGGAATGGTTGAAATGAAGATCAGCTGTGTGTTGCGCTAGCGATCAACCGTGAATCGGTTGGGTGTGAGAATACTATGGTGCCAACTAGTTCCACAGGCAAATTTTCCAACATTATTGGCTGTATTTTGTGGAAATTACGTGTAAAGGAGCTTTTTCGACCAATACATAGCAATAGGGTCCTTTTGTGGTGTGAAAAGAATGCTCTTAGTTAACATAATGCGGGTGTTAACTGCATCCCTTGCAGTTATGGATCCCGTACCAATGGTCACATCATCGGGGCCATGAAGGAATGGTGCACTGAGCATATGCGTCACTTGGGCTTACAGCGACCGAGCAAATATGCTATTGTAGAAAATTACCTTGGCACCGGCCATCTTAGGGAATAAAACAACACGGAGGTTGTGGCGTGCGCTTTCTGGTCTTGGTACAGTGTTTTAAGGAAGCAGGTGAGATTTAATTCGCATCCTTAAATATGGGAGGGTTTGCTGAATTTTACTTTGAAATCTGCTCTCCCCCTGATCAAGCATAAGATTGATAGCTTTAATTCTACTTGTTAACACTTCATAAACTCACCTTGATGGGATTCGAAGTTTGTCTTTTGCGGCTGTGTGCTGGAACAGGTTGTTTATGATATGTGTGTGTAATGTTTTTGCATATATCTCACATACTGAGGTTTTAGACTTCCTTGCACAGGACTCTCTCGTTACATTTGTACCTTGAAAATGAGTAGTTGTTCACCTGCAGAAATATTGGTGATTGTCGAAGACGCCTCCCAGTTGCAGTGCCGTAAGATGTTTGAGCTTAATCAACGTTTGTGTTGAAATATAGGGGACGGAAACACCGTTCCAACAAAGGGTATGCGTTTGATCTGAAAAGTTTGCAAATCTCAACTGTGGAGAAGGTGTGGCGATGCAAGAGAAACACCTAATAGTAGTTATCATTATTACCAACCCATGTTGCAAGAATTTCAGTTAAATATTTATGTTTTGAACTGCTTCCTTTTTGCGCCTTAGCGTATATAAAAGTAAGTGTATAGAAGTACATAAATTTGATAAATTTTGTCCCTGTAGCAAACAAGTGGTTGCCATCCGATGTCATCTGCGAACTTCCGCTTGTGCCAACCGATTTTACAGTGTCTACTGTGTAAACCTATAACGAATATAAGAGCAGCTTGATAAAATAAAGAATTGAGATACCTCCCAGAGCTTATTTTTGTTTGACATCCGCTATTGTACACCTTCTTAGTTATGAGCCACAGTTGAGGTTACAAGCTGCAACTGCGAAATAGGTATCGTCACGAAATGATACCAGAGGAAAGAGCACCGATAAAAAGCAGACGCCGAGCTATGCTCATAATTTCTCCGACTGTTTATCCCAAGAGCTAATAGCTTGAGTAACGTAAGATACTGCGACGAGTACGGAAGCTTTATCGTGAGGATGCCACAGAAAGAATTTGATCAGTGGACGTGTATGAAGCGTAATGCCTCAACATTCCAACACATCTTTAGTGAGAGCAGAGAGGCCCAAATGGCAAATAAGCAACTTTGTATCTGAGAAGGAAACTGCAAATCTTTTGCTTCACGAGTCTTAATCTTAATGTCAAACGTTTCACTCGCTGCAGCGCCGTTTTCTGCTCCTATTCGCATGTAACAGGACGAAAGTTTGGTAGGCTAACTACTAGCGATATAATATCACAGTTAAAGAGAAACGATGGACTCCGTTATATTCCATTGGCTGACGCAGTTACGAGAAGAGACGAGGGGGCTACAATTTTTCACATTTTTTTGAAGTACTCGTTACAAAAGAGTCACTTGGTAACACAAAAATTATGCGATAAGAACACTTACAAACAGGAAATGAACACATTTAAACACATTTAAAAAGCGCCAATAGTTGCATCAGAATGTGCTACTAAAAGGCATGAAAAGAATAAGCACTTAATAGACAGAATTGTAGTAACATGGATCGAATTACAGCTCGTAATTTATACGAAAACCACCAGTCAGACAAGTCCTCATCCTGAAAACATTCTTCAGAGGCTAGTAAGGCATATTTATATTTGGCACAGGTCCCAACCGGACGTACCAGAAGATTTAAACGTACAATAGCGCAACTAAATTTTAGGGCTCTCAAATACAAAAAGAACCATATTACCACTGTACGTAACATCTAAAACAATTACATAAAATTTAAGAGAAGGTGTCAGTTTTGCACCTCTACCACACTTTCACGACATAAACGCATTCAACAAAGTCAGTGTTGCGGCACACTGTTAATTACATAGCCTCTTTGGGCACTTAAACTGTTTATCAGCTCAGGCAGCTTAACATAAATCAGTTTTTGGCAAGATACCGATCAGATGGAGCAATTGTTCCAGGTAAAATTAAAACACCGAAACAGAAACGAGTTACTCCTGGCACTCGCCTTGGAATTTAAATAAAGGAACACATAAGAGATAGAGCAGCCGATTCCCCAAAACCACTATCAAGTTTGGTGCACATCAGTCCTATGTTGTCTTACCTTTGGCCTTGCCGAGTACACAACAGACGGATGCTCACCATTAATTTCAGCTATATGACAATAACAGCGACAATGTTCCTGCAGCAGCCACAGCTTAGTGTAACATGTGACTGACCTGATGGTCTAGTCACAGAAAACACGTTAAATTCAGTCCCAGATCAAAATAAATCATTGACGAATCGAGATATTCACCAGAAAGACAATCCTAAATTTAGGATGCGCGGCTGAAAGAAAACGCGCGTCATTAATAGAAATTCAGTCACTGAAGAAACGCATGGACTTATAGGACAGAAGGTTGATCATGAGCGTTGGAAGCTCTGGCACAATCATGGAAGCGCAACGCGAACTATTGAACAAAATCACAAAGTAACAAGCATTACAGATCACTAAAATGGAGCAAATAGAGATGATCCGACGCAAACTACGACTGTTAAACTGGGAACTGAAAAAAATGCTCACATTGAAATCCAATGAACAATTGTTCAGAAAGACGGAGCCCCTTTGTGATAAAGACTCACATGGCAGCAGTTCCTTACGAAACCAAGATCTTCCACACATAACGCGATATTCCTGTACATGCTAAATTACTTGACAGATCACCGCAAAATATGTTTTCTGAAATACACAAAGCTGGAAAGAAAATGTTAGGCTACTACTATAGTGCATTTCAGCACAAATCCAATCCTTTGCCTTTCACTATTATTTTTCTTTTTATTTCTTTATTGTTACATAATTTCTCTCTCCCCATAAGGGAATGGAGTGTGGTGTGAGTGGTACAGGCAATCCTCTCTTCAGCCGAAGTATAGGTAACTAATACGAATGCGAAAAACAGTAAATTTAAAGGTGATTTCAAAATTTGTGAACTGGAAATTAGTCAAGGTTTCTTGTACCAGAAATTTAATTTTCTCGTGTTTTAAAATTAAAAGGGAAAAATTAAAAGGTAAAATGAAAGTAATGAAAATACATTTAAGTATTTAAAATACGTTGTAAAAATGGTTATCTTATAAATGGAGTACTGCGCTTTCACTAAATGTTTACCCTGGAAAAAGTGGTTGTTTGTGGTAAATATTTAGGTATTTAGAAAGGTTGGAAGTGTAAGTATAAGTTCAGAGGGCCGTTGAGGAGTATCGATGGAAGAATGAATGCTGAGAAGACAGAAAGGGGACAGTTATTTGGGATACTATTAGAGCTACAATACGATCGGGAAAAAGATGCCAGTATAGGCAAAGACAGGGAGGGAAGAGTAGGAGAAGGGAAAGATGTTGATGGAAAAAAAGAGGAAGCTTGGATGAGGTGGGATAGGTGTAGTGGAATTACAGTTAAAATGGTTCAAATGGTTCTGAGCACAATGGGACTTAACATCTGAGGTCAACAGTCCCCTAGAACTTAGAACTACTTAAACCTATCTAACATAAGGACATCACACACATCCATGCCCGAGGCAGTATTCGAACCTGCGACCGTAGCGCTCATCGGTTCCAGACGGAAGCACCTAGAACCGCTCGGCCACAGCGTCCGGCGGAATTACAGTTACTAGGATGGGTAAATGTTGGGAGAAATTTAGGTATCTGGAAGAGAGAGGTTATTGAAATTTCTTTGGGAGAGAATGTGGAGACAGTGCAGGTGAGGTGTCGGTTGAATGAGTTGGTATACGAGCTGCAGCGTAGTAGGAATGCAAATAAGTGGAGAGACAATAGGATCATTTGAGTAGAATATACGGATGGTGTACGTTGATGAAAGGTGTTCAACATGAGTAAGAAGAAGCGGGAATTTAATAAGACGGCAAAGTATCCATCTCGCAGAAGGTAAACGGTCCAGAAAGCGACGTGGAGCGCATGGCATTTAAGCACTTGGTGGAGTAGAAGTCCATACAACGTTTGCATTTAAGGTGATGGATCAGATCAAAGATTATAGTCGTAGAAAGTATAGAGGTGTGTCCCCAAGTTCGGCCAGTTAGTACGTACGGTCTATTGTGATATACCTGGTAGGTAGTTAAGGGTAGGTGAGGTCTCCATGTTCGTTGCTGGACGACTGTGAGTTCAAGATACTTTAGTCCATTAGCAAACTGGAGAGGACTGTTATAAATGATGAGGTAAAAGTCATTGACAGAGGTGGTACAGGTGATTGTTCCTACTATTTTATTTTTATCTTTCTTTTAGAGGGATTCATCTTCAAAAGCAACTGGTTACACAAAGGAAAAAGAAAACTGTTTGAGGAGGGATCATTAGGGTATATGGAGAGACAGGTAAATATGTAATGACACTAGAGACAATACCAATGAACGTTAAAGAAATGCATACCAAGTTTATAGTATTCATAGACTTTGAGAAAGTTTCTGACGATGTTCACTGGAATACGCTCTTTGAAATTCTGAATGTAGCAGGGCTAAAACATAGGGAAAGAAAGGTAATATACAACTTGTACAGAAAACAGATGGCAGTTATAAGGGTCGAAAAGCATGAAGGAAAAGCAACGGCTGAGAAGGAAGTGAGAGAGTGTCGTAGCCTTTCACCGATGTTATTCAACTTGAACATTCAGCAACCAGTAAAGGGAACTAAACAAAATTTGAGGAAGGAATTAAAGTTCAGGTAAAAGAATAGAAACGTTGAAGTTTTCCGATGTCAGTGCAATTCTGACAGGGACAGTCAAGAATTTTTAAGAGCCGTTGGACGTGGGACAGATTTCAAATAGAAGAGATAATACGAACACCAACAAAATCAGAAGAATGGTAATGGAATTTAATCGAATTAAATCAGGTGCTGGTGAGGGATGTAGATTAGAAAATGAGAAACTACAATTCTGCTGTTTGGGCAGTGAAATGAACAATGAAAGTGTTTCTGGAGATGACAAATTTGATAATACAGAATATAAACTTAGGTGTTATGAAGTCTTTCCAAGAGATATTTGTCTTAGGTGTAACCTTCTACTGAAGTGAAACGTATGAAACGTGGACGATAAAAATAAAAAGTGTTTGAAATATGGTGCTACAGAAGAATGCTGACGACTAAAAGGGCATATCGCTTAAGTAATGAGGAAATACTGAATTGGGGAGGAAAGAAACTTTTTGTATGAACTGACTAAAGGGAAGGATCGATTTACTTAGGAATCATCAGTTTCATCCTGGAGGGAAGTGTGGGAGATAAGAATTGTAGAGGAATATCAAGAGACGAATACAATAGGCAGTTTCAAGTGGATGTGGTTTGTGGCAGTTATTCGGATAACACGAGGCTTGCAGAGGATAGAATAACGAAGAGAGCAGCTTGAAACTAGTTTTCGGAATGACGACCACAGCAACAGCGAAAGGTAGTGGGCTAGGAATGCAGCACCTTCACTATACTGAAAACCAGGGACTGGAGAGGTTGGTTGTGGCGTATCAAAAGTGTAGAGGATATAAATTGAGGAGAAACGACAGAGCCTTTACGAACACCTGCAGCAGGTTAAAGAAAATGACTGGAAGTGACACAAGATAGACGGCTGGACAGAAATGATTCAATTAGGTGAACATAGGAAACTGGCAGTGCATAGGTCTGGAGATTGTTAACAATACTACACACGGTCAAAGGCTTTTTCCAGGTCGATAAATACAAAAGTAGGGGATTCTGGATGCGTCGGTAGAGGATGGGACACTGCTAAGCGCTGAGGTGAGGCCAATGGGACGTTTAAGAGGAAGGCTTTGAGCATTTTGATGAAAATTAGTAGCCTGGAGGTTTCCCACAGTTCAGGATAGTAACCATGATTGAGAATCGTATTATAAAGGTTTGCTATGTGACTAGGAAAGGAGACTCATGCGTTTCCCAAGCAGTGAAACCCGGGAACCAGGTGAGGGGCAGTCGTATTTTTGTGCTAAAATGTGTTAGGGAATGGGGAGTAATCAAAATTGCCATCGTCTGAAATTAAGATGTCAGATTGCTAGGAGACTAGGGTGTCATGTAAGTGGAACATTGGATAGTAAGGTACGGATTTACTGCCGATCAGTCGATGGGATGCTTTCCAACACCTGGAGGAGTTGATGGGGAATGTAGCATTGAGTCTGACAACGTATTTCTAATCTATCTCTGTAGTTCCTGGTGGTGCGTATTCCGGTCATAAGGCCGTAGGAAAGAGGGTTATTACATGGGATTAGTGTAACTTTCGGGACGGGTGTGCTGTGGGATGGAAACTGTGTCACAATTGGAGGGAGTAGGAAAAACGACGCCAATCTTGGAATTCTGAAGGGATCTGCTGTGGACATTAAGACCAACGGCAAATGGTACGGCCTGTAATCGTGAGAAAATCATAGGGGATAGGATACTGGGATGAGATATAGGCTGTTTGCTCAGAAGTATCACGGCACCACTGTCCAAACACACCCACGAGTATGTAACGTAGACACCCATTAGTTACGTGAGGGGTTTTCTTTAAAATCTGGAACTCCCCTCTGCCATTGGTGAGATGTGTGGGAGACCATCCCCCTCCCCCAGCTCCTCCCGCCCCCTCAAGTGAGGGCCAAGTAAAAAGACGAAAAAATTAATTTTTAAAATTTATTTTGAACATTGAATAAAACATTTTAAGAAAACCATTTCTTATTTGTAAAGCCTATTCAACAGTGTTTCCAACAGGTGGTTAAAAACAATTTTTAATATGCCAGCCGTCAGTGGTATTCAGACGGACAGAAAGACAAAGTAAGACCGATAAAAAGGCTGCACGAAAATAGTATTAACCATTTTGACGGATCCCTAAGAACCTATGTTTGGTATATTACGAATATTAAATGTCCTTAAACCATCACTCACACTGCCGACGAAAGACATTGTTTGTACCTTCATTTGAACGGTATGATTATGTATTTTCAACCTCTTGATTTATATGATCACTAAGAGAATTCGTATCGGTGAACAACTTGCTCCCACGTGTTTATAGACTTGTCTGCCTGCTGGTTAACATATACATTGTAAAATTTATGATAGAAATTCATGCTGAAGACAATAACATCGGTTTTATATGCAGTGATTTAGACTTGGGTAGTAGAGAAGAATTGTGCAACATTTGCTTCAAACCGGAGAATCCCGAGTATGCACACATTTAAAGCTTTCAGTTCAGTTCAGAGAGGTCATGAAGATGGGTGAGCACTTTAATGCTGTCTATACTCGTGTTTAACTATGTTCAACAAAATATTGTCCGTTCCAAGAATGTGTATTCTCTTAACTGAAAATTTGACGTGGGATTTTCATCGCTTCCCCTTTTAAATTAACGTTAGTGATATTTTTCCCTCCCCCCCCCCCGCCCCCCGCATTTCGAGGTAACGTAAGAAGGAGAAGGGGAGTGTTACGTTGCCTGTAGAGAAGCGGTAAGAGCAGAATGGGTCCGTCAGCATAGATCAGTGACTTTGAAGGTGGACCAGTCATGTCACCTGAGTAACAAATCCATCAGGAACATTTCTTCAGTTCTAAAGCTACTCAATTCGACTGTTGGGGAAGTGAAGGTGAAAAGGAAACGCGAGAGGACAATCGCAGTTAAAAGAAGACGAGGCAAACTTCATGTTCTGATGGACAGGGACTGTCGAGCATTGCACAGGGTGATTGTAAAAAGTCACATGAAACGAGTGAAATCAATAACTCGTACACGCCAGAGTGCTACGAGCAGTCCAGCTAGCATAATTACTTTGTGTAGGGACTTCAAATGAATGGGGTAAAACGGCCGAGCAGCGCCTCGTAAATCACACATTTCGGCTCTAAACGACATCTGAGGTGGTGTAAAGAACAGCGTCACTAGAAAGTGGATGACTGGAATCGAGTAATTTGCTGACAAATCACTCTGTACTCTGTAGCAATCCGATAAAAGGTTTTGGGTTTGGTAAATGTCTGGAGAACGTTATCAGGCATCATGTATAGTGCCAACAGTGGAGTACCAAGAAGGTGTGGGGCGGGGGGGCGGGGGAGGAGGGGGTTCACGGTTAGGATGTGGTGCCCATTTTGTTTTTAATAAAATGCTATATGAGGACGGAAATTAACACGCTTGTAGCATTGTACACCGCTTACAGTGGAGGAACAGTGCGAAGAAACTGACTATCAGCATGGCAAAGCAGCCTATCGTAAAGCAGCATTTGTGAGCCAATGGTTTGTTGACAATAACATTTGTGAAATGTACTGTTCTGTCCAGGGTTCCCAAGTCAACCTAATGGAATACTTTTTGGGTAAGTTAGAACATCACTCTAGTTCGCACAGTCTGATACCACTATCTTGTCCGATATTGGTTTCTCAGGAAGAATGGGATCCAGTTTCTCCAGAAATTCACACATCTCATTAAGGGCATGTCCAGCAGAACTCAAGCTATCATCAAGAAGAAATGTAGTCATATCTAATATTAATGTCCACTAATTGGTGTCTGTTTAACTTTGATCTGATAGTGAATATTATAGTACAGGTAGCAGAGTTTTGACGAAGAGGCGTCCGATGGGAGTGCTGTACAGGTGTTGTGGCCGACCATGAGTGATTTCCTGGTGGCCAACTGCGACCGTATCTTGATGATGATGATGATGACGATGTTTGGTTTGTGGGGCGCTCAACTGCACGGTTATCAGCGCCCATACAAAATCCCAACCTTTTCTCAGTCCAATCTCGCCACTTTCATGAATGATGATGAAATGATGAGGACAGCGCAAACACCCAGTCATCTCGAGACAGGTGAAAATCCCTGACCCCGCCGGGAATCGAACCCGGTACCCCGTGACTGTACCTTGGGTCATTCTAGGAGGATTATATGTACGATGTAGGATGTATGATGAGCCTCAGATGATGTGACAGGATTGAACGAACGTTTAATTAAGGATGAATGAATGGAAGTCGTATTGTGACAAGGTATGCATTAATCTGGACTTATTAGTTAGAAACGTACATATATTGTGCACCATGAATAAGGTGAAGCGAGCAGTGTTTTCAGGTGTAAGGTGCTATGGGAAGTTGTTTGATATGCATTTATTTCAAGCACGACGAGCTCAGCCTTAACTAATTTGATATGAGGTTGAGATATCACAAAAATAAAAATGGCACAAAATAAGATCCGTATTGTGTTGACCCTTTTTTTTTTTCATTACGCGTTTCGGATCCTGCTCATCTTCAAATGAGCTGGTGACAAATTATACACGTGTATAAATGGAGCCCTACACTAAACCATCATATAACAATTAGACATTTAAGACGTAATTCATACCCTTTGATGAAAAGTGATCATACAACTTCGACAAACTTGGAAACAGGAGGCGGGAGAGGGAGAAGGAATGTCCACGCATGCATTGAGACTGGTATTGGTTTTGGGATTTCTGGGGACAGTACAACTTCGACAGACTTGGAAACAGGAGGCGGGAGAGAGGGAAGGAATGTCCACACATGTAATGAGACTGGGATTGGTTTGGGGATTTCCGGGGACACTACTGGAAGTGGATTTTGTGTTTGGGTCCCTGTGAGGTTTTATTTTGATAATTAAATGCAAGGGTGACTTGCGAGATGCTTGATGGAGGCATTTTATGTTGTGGTCTACGTCCATCAAGGTGTCAGTGTGGCGGATTGTTGACTATGTGATTGGTGATGGGCTTCTGGTATTGACACTGTAGTTCGGTGGGATCTTTTCTTTGCTACAGTGGATGATCATGAGGCTGGCAGTGCGCGGGAAGTGGACTGAGTGGGGAATGTTTTAACTGAGGGTATAAGAACGAAATGGATGAAAAGGGGGAAGATTCGTGATGACGGTATTGTAGGCAAAGGAAGTGGTCGTGCATAAGGATGAGAGCGCGGAAAGAGGAAAATACAAACAGAAAGGTGGATTAGGGGAAGAGCTAACTGTAGTTACAGCGAAAACAGGGGATTAGATCGTAGAAATGAATGAGACAGTAGGAAATTCGATGTTGGTATGTGAGGAATGGGCACAACACGCAATGGAAGATGAAGATTACCGGTAATGAAGTGCCGCTGAGATGGTACCGTCGTCTGAGCAATGGGACGGCGACGACAGCAGGAGATGATGACGTTGGCGGCGGCGGCGGCTGTGGCGGCGGCGGCGACGACGACGACGACGTAGACGATGTTGACAAAGAGGATGACGACGACAGACAGCGGAGAGGTGTCTTCGGGAGCAGGTACAAGGGGACGAAAGAATGTGACGATGACGAGAAGTGGTTACAGAGACCAGAAACAGGTTCGGGCGAGGTGGCAGCTTTCATATTGTCACTAGAGAGTGGTTATAACCGTTCTAGTAGATATGAGCAACGAAAGCAGGAGAACGACTACAGGCTGCAGCTGCGAAACTGAGAGTAAAAAGTGGCTGCAGCTAGTCTAGTTTATTGGTCGAGGCTATGTGGGATTAAAATCCAACAAGGGCAATTTTTGTTTCAAATTCCTCCGTAGCACATGTGGAATCCGTAAGAAAAACTTTTTGTCCCTGTGGAGCTGATTTATTAAAAACTTTGGTCGAATGCAAGGACGGCCTTAATAAATGTCACTGGTTCGCATTATATAAGAGCAGTTGACTGATTCGCTTTATGAGAAGTTTTTCTGCTTTGTCTGTATAAATATGCCAGACAGTGCCTTACAAAAATGTCGGGCGACAGAGATATACAGATTGCCATTCTCTAAACCGGAGCACTAGATAATCAAACGCGCGTGGTCTTTAGATGGCAGCCCACGCCTGAAATTGAGCTGTATGAGGCGTACACGTCGACACAGCCAATATTGTACCAGCCTGAAGCCATTCAGCTCTAGAGACGTCAGCCTTTTATTCATGGTACAAAGAATCGAGATTTTTTACTACGGCTCTAGATGTCCAAAGTGCTGTGGCACTACAATCGTTCTTAACCTCGTATTTCAGTCTCTTCAAACAGTCAACAATTAGCAGTAGTATTTTGTTATGACAGTTCGTCATTCTGAGGTTCACGGGCATGGAATGCTAACTTTAATTGGTCTTATAGGATACACAAACAATTTTCCCTGTGATGTGTTACAAAATATTGTGAGCAGTTAACATAAGTAACGCTACTGTTACATTAGGAAAACTTTTTACATTGGTGAAGAAAAAGAAATACAAAGCGTTGATTCTGAGAAAGAGTCTGGATGAAATTGTTGTTTGTCCGTTAATCAGGAAATATTCTTGGTGAAATACCATTGTTTCAGATTTGCGTAACAAAAGAAAACGGACTGTTCCGCTTATTTTCAGTACATTTTCGAAACCGCTCATCATGATCTGCTTTTGTATTTCATTATTTCTTGTAAAGAGCACCATGAATATCCCTCACACTGAGCTTTTTATTTTCGCGTAGGACATAAGTAGACGTAGACTAACAAACAAAAGAAAAGAAAGAAGAGGATTCTTAGGATAGTTCTATTGTGTCCACACACTATTAATTTTGCAGGATGGAGTATGTAAGGTAGATTAGAGACACGGTAACGAAATCGTAACGTTACAGTTACAACGACCATGAGAGAAACAAAAATGTTCTTTGATGTTAGCGTCTCAAAAATTTGTTAGAAAATCAAGCGATCATTAGTTTGTTTGCGATAGTAGAAGGTACATGTCTGATCTTGAAAATTGGCTACTGTTCTGTGGCGATTATAGTTAACCAAAATGAGAAAAAAACAGATGTTTTGCAACTAACCTAACATGGTAATGAGACAATATGAATTACAAGAACAAATATAGCATCCAGCCACTTTTATGGAACTTTATGTGTCCCAAAATGCATTCTCAGTTGGTACGATCTCCCTCATTATGCAGTTTACGTCGACTGAAATTTTGAACGCTAAGGCTTCAACGTGGATAATAGCAGTTTCCTTAATTATCACGATTTCCAAGTCGTATATATATGTGTAAACTATAGTTATGTGCTCTTCACTTCATTATATAATTGTTCTTGAAAGGAAATACACATCAAATATTGCCATTGGTTTCAGGCACACAATCAATTCGTCACACGATATCGGTGTAATCACTTGTTCGGTGCGAGAGGTACGGAAAGTCTTTCTTTGTTCAAGGTTCACTGTTATAGGTACAGTTTGTAGTGGCATGCCAACGTTGGCCTAACGAGAAGGTGAAGTCGTTGAAATGTAAGATTGTTCTCTACATACTCACGACCAGTCCTCACAGTTTTTCTTCCTCCAAACCTTATCTCCCAGCGTACAAACATCGCACAAGTACTTCGAGCATTCCTTTTTTGGTTCGATTCTCTTAAAAGCGACATTTTTCTTCAACTTTACACACTCGATGTTAATTAGAAAACATGCAAAAAAATTTCATTTGCTTAATTAATGAAACCATCCAAATTCCCAGTGACCATACCCTGCCTGTATCATACTGTCATTGCTTAGGTATCTAGTGGTGGTCTGCTGTGTTGGACAACAGTCTTTTTGCACAACATAGGGAGGCAGAAGCTCAGCCCATCCCCACACAACTACACTCCTGGAAATGGAAAAAAGAACACATTGACACCGGTGTGTCAGACCCACCATACTTGCTCCGGACACTGCGAGAGGGCTGTACAAGCAATGATCACACGCACGGCACAGCGGACATACCAGGAACCGCGGTGTTGGCCGTCGAATGGCGCTAGCTGCGCAGCATTTGTGCACCGCCGCCGTCAGTGTCAGCCAGTTTGCCATGGCATACGGAGCTCCATCGCAGTCTTTAACACTGGTAGCAAGCCGCGACAGCGTGGACGTGAACCGTATGTGCAGTTGACGGACTTTGAGCGAGGGCGTATAGTGGGCATGCGGGAGGCCGGGTGGACGTACCGCCGAATTGCTCAACACGTGGGGCGTGAGGTCTCCACAGTACATCGATGTTGTCGCCAGTGGTCGGCGGAAGGTGCACGTGCCCGTCGACCCGGGACCGGACCGCAGCGACGCACGGATGCACGCCAAGACCGTAGGATCCTACGCAGTGCCGTAGGGGACTGCACCGCCACTTCCCAGCAAATTAGGGACACTGTTGTTCCTGGTGTATCGGCGAGGACCATTCGCAACCGTCTCCATGAAGCTGGGCTACGGTCCCGCACACCGTTAGGCCGTCTTCCGCTCACGCCCCAACATCGTGCAGCCCGCCTCCAGTGGTGTCGCGACAGGCGTGAATGGAGGGACGAATGGAGACGTGTCGTCTTCAGCGATGAGAGTCGCTTCTGCCTTGGTGCCAATGATGGTCGTATGCGTGTTTGGCGCCGTGCAGGTGAGCGACACAATCAGGACTGCATACGACCGAGGCACACAGGGCCAACACCCGGCATCATGGTGTGGGGAGCGATCTCCTACACTGGCCGTACACCACTGGTGATCGTTGAGGGGACACTGAATAGTGCACGGTACATCCAAACCGTCATCGAACCCATCGTTCTACCATTCCTAGACCGGCAAGGGAACTTGCTGTTCCAACAGGACAATGCACGTCCGCATGTATCCCGTGCCACCCAACGTGCTCCAGAAGGTGTAAGTCAACTACCCTGGCCAGCAAGATCTCCGGATCTGTCCCCCATTGAGCATGTTTGGGACTGGATGAAGCGTCGTCTCACGCGGTCTGCACGTCCAGCACGAACGCTGGTCCAACTGAGGCGCCAGGTGGAAATGGCATGGCAAGCCGTTCCACAGGACTACATCCAGCATCTCTACGATCGTCTCCATGGGAGAATAGCAGCCTGCATTGCTGCGAAAGGTGGATATACACTGTACTATTGCCGACATTGTGCATGCTCTGTTGCCTGTGTCTATGTGCCTGTGGTTCTGTCAGTGTGATCATGTGATGTATCTGACCCCAGGAATGTGTCAATAAAGTTTCCCCTTCCTGGGACAGTGAATTCACGGTGTTCTTATTTCAATTTCCAGGAGTGTAGTTCTCTCACATGAATAGATAACATATTTGTTGCTACCACAACGCTATTACTGTGTTACATTCCACCTAATGAGGAAACTGCATACAGCACATCTTCGCATCGATAATACGATTAAATTCATCGAAGGTCTGACATCTAGCTGAAATAAATTGAGTGTTTTTACGTTAACAAATTATATTTCCTTATTGTAGTACAAGTAAAGAATAAACAGACGGAAGATATTTTGTTACCTTACCTCAAGATTAAAGTCGTTAATAATTATCTCCTTCATTGCTCATTTAACAGGAAGAGCCTAAGAAACTGGTACACATACCTAATATCTTGTAGGGCCCCCGCGAGCACGCAGAAGTGCCGCAACACGACATGGCATGGACTCGACTAATGTCTGAATTAGTGCTGGAGGGGAATGGCACTATGACTCCTGCAGGGCTGCTCATAAACCCGTAAGAGTACGAGGAGCTGGAGGTCTCTTGTGAACAGCACGTTGCAAGGTGTCCCAGATATGCTCGATAATGTGGATTTCCGTGGAGTTTGGTGGTCAGCGGAAGTGTTTATAGTCAGAAGAGCGTTCCCGGAGCCACTCTGTAGCATTTATGGACGTGTGGGGTGTCGCATTGTCCTGCTGGAACTGCTTAAATTCATTGGAATGCACAATGGAAGTGAATGGATGCAAGTGATGAGATATGACGCTTACGTACATGCCACCTTTCAGAGTCGTATCTAGACGTATCAGAGGCCCCATATCACTCCAACTGCACGAACCCCACACCATTACAGTGCTTCCACCAGCTTGAACAGTCCCATGCTGATATGCAGGGTCCATGGATTCATGAGGTTGTCTCCATAACGGTACACATCCATTCGCTCAATACCAATTGAAACGAGATTCGTCCGACCAGGCAGCATGTTTCCAATCATCAACAGTCCAATGTCAATGTGTTGACGGGCCTAGGCGAGGAGTAAAGCTTTGTGTCGTGCAGTCGTAAAAAGTACACGAGAGGGGCCTTCGGCTCCGAAAGTCCATATCGATAACGTTTCGGTGAACTGTTCGCAAGCTGACCCTTGTTGATGGCCCAACATTGAAATCTGCAGCAATTTGCGGAAGGGTTTCACTTCTGTCACGTTGAACGGTTGTCTTAAGTCGTCGTTGGTCCTGTTCTTGCAGGATCATTTTCTGGCCACAGCAACGTCGAAGATTTGATGTTTTACCTGATTCCTGATATTTACGGTACACTCATGAAACGGTCGTACGGGAGAGATCCCCACTTCATCACTACCTAGAAGATGCCGTGCCCGATTGCTCGTGCGCCAACTATAACACCTCGTTCAGCCTACATCAAATCTTAATAACCTGCCTCTGTGGCAGCAGTAACCGATATAACAACTGCGCCAGACACTTGTTGTCTTATACAGGGTGAAGAAAAATTCTGTCACGAAATTTTAACCCTGGATAGCTGATGCCAGTAGGAACCAAAACTACTAATGTTGTATAGGTCGACTACGAACTATTTTTAAACTAAGGAAACTTGGCGTTCATTGGTTGACGGGCAGCAGTATGGTAGTCGGTTCCCACATACAAACGTCTCTGCCCCGTCACTGCCCCAACGTGATCTCCAGCAGGCAAAGCATTCCCTGTCATGCATTGTCGAGAGCATCCGGCAACAGGGCAATACCGCGGCCAATCGGAGCGCGTGGCGCCAAGTTTCCGTAGTTTAAAAATTGTGCGTTGTCGATGTACACAACATTAGTAATTTTGGTTACTACTGGCATCAGCTATTCAGGGTTAAAATTTTGTGACACAGATTTTCTCCACCCTGTAGGCTTTGCCGACTGTAGTGCCATATTCTGCCTGTTTAAATATCTGTTTTTGAAAACACATCCCTATACCAGTTTCTTTGGCGTTTCATTGTATTTTTACTGTGTATATCGATACTCACCAGTAATACGGTAACTACCGACTAAACACAAAAGTATAATAATAATAATGTCGTGTGACGAGGGCCTCCCGTCGGGTAGACCGCTCGCCTGGTGCAAGTCATTCGATTTGACGCCACTTCGGCGACTTGCGTGTCGATGGAGATGAAATGATGATGATTAGGACAACACAATACCCAGTCCCTGAGCGGGTAAAATCTCCGACCCAGCTGGGAATCGAACCCGGGCCCTTAGGATTGACATTCCGTCGCGATGACCCACCCTCTTTTTTTTTTAAACCTCATTTTGTTCGCTTTCGTTCGTTGCATCTGCTCGGGGCGGACGTCGTAACATACCCGTTTAAGTTCGTCGTTAATCGGTGAACTCAGATTTTTTATTACAGCTAACCCTCCGACCGAACAAGCTGAGCTACCGTGCCGGCTATCCCCTCAGTTACCGGGGGCGGACAACACAAAGGTGTTAATTCGCTATACTGATGACTTCAACAATTACCTCTCCCTGAATCTCCAAGACACTACGAAGAAGTGACTGAGCAAGTCGTAATCGCAAAAGCTGTAAAGCTGTACAGCTATTCAGTGGTATTTGTGGTGTGGGACGCCTGTGCACCTGCAGAATGTGTGAACTGGCGTTAGCGTACTCTTGGAATATTGCAGGCAATAGCGGTGCTCCAGTAACGACGCTTTTAAGATAGCGCGCCACGCCAAACCGGAACAATCGCTACCCCCGGTCGTTACACTACCCAGCAAACAGTCTCGTGCAGAGCCCAGGCAGATCACAAATGCCACAAAACTCTCTATCTCTAATGTTCCCTACTTCTCACACTTGCATGGCAAACTACGATAACTAAATATCAGTCACTTTCGATAGAAATAATAAAAAGAAAGAGAAAATAGTTGATGGTTTTACAACAAATGAAGAGGTGAAACAAGCTATAAATAAATCATGAAATACTCTGACTTGTCGATCGTTTATCGCCAGTGAGAGCGACGTAGAAAAATAAATCAACACGAAGTGGAAAGAAACACAGTAGAAATGATGAGAGTGACATGTGAAGGAACAGAACAGGAATGAGACTGGTGAACATAATTTTACCTTGGAGCAAGGAAAGTAAAAAGTAAAGTTTTTACTCCATAAGACAGATGTGATCCCCTTTACATAAGCAGACGAACAAGAGATACATTAAAAATCTTCAGACACTAAGCCGATTAATTCTGTAAAATATGTAGGAACTGTTAAAAACTATGAACTATTAGAATACCTGAATAGACTTCAAATGTTGTCTTCTGGGAAGTGAAACAGCACTTTCAGAGTGAAGAACTCAGAGTACAAGTTGATATATAATGAGGAAGGATGGAAGAAATAAGGCGAGGCATAAGTGAGATTAAGCCTGTGGAAATTGCAGCGAAATGATGTACTGGAATTATCACAGTATGAAAAGATATTTTTCTAATGCCGACTATCGGTGTGCATTTAGAACGGAAAACAATTACTTTGGGAAAGAAGATGCTGCATGTAATTCTTGAAAAAGTCTGCTGAAATTAGAAAAATATCTTTTCATACTGTGATAATGCTAATGCATTACTTCACCCCTATTTTCACAGGTTTAATCTCACTTTGACTCTCCTCGTTTCTTCCATCCTTCATCATTATATATCAATCCATATGCTGTGCTCATTGCATTGTGCATGGCATTCAACAGGTTCCGTAATTTTTCCTCACACTGACTCAGAGCACAGTGCCATCAGGGAAGCTTTTCATTTCACAGTGAATTTTATTGCTACTTTCTCACATACATCATTGCCTCTTTGTTTAACCTGTTGCACAGTAGGGAAAAAGTTTAAACTTCGCCTTAATGTCACTGATTGGTTCCGTTAAATATGGTGTATTACGCTTCTTCCCCTATGAGTTATAGCAATATTTTCTGAGAATTTCGTACATCTTCCAACATTTTACTTTATCTAAAGCTTTTTATAGTTCGCTATTTGCTGATAATACGGTAAGAAAGGGATAGGGTACGTCCAATGAAGTAAAATTTACCAAACTGTCACAGGTCAAAAATGCACATTTGTGGACCTTCAGACATATCAGTGGCGAACAGAGGGAAGTTTTTGTATTTAAATTAACGTCTCTCATCTAACACATCTTATACTTAAGATTTTGTAATTGAACAAGTAAACTCCAGATTCTGTAATGAATAGAGCACTCATGTACAAAAAGCTTCATACTTTTAATTACTGCACAAATTAGTTAATGTATTGAATACTTGACATGAAGCGTGTAAGCTAGGAAATGTGTAGAAAATTTTTAAAATTATGTTTAAAAGTTCTTGGATGTCGTTAAGGGTCCTTATTATCAAACAATGGATTAATATAGCCTGCGTAATCTTCAGTTCTTCTTAAGCAAAATCGAGTTTTTCACGCATCTAAATGTTTATGACGTCACATCTCCTGAACTACGAGTCGTAAAATGGTAAATTTTACACGTACGCTCAATGGTATATGCAGATACTGTCTTTGAAAGGAATTGCGAATAGAGGTACCAGTGAAGAATAAAAAGTGAAACGTCATGCATGCTGCGGCGTTTTACTGTGTCAACAGCGAAAATGAAGTATACGGTAAAATTTTTTTCCATCATCATTTCTGTTTTTCTTTTTTTTTCTCTCGGGGTGAGGGTGGGGGAGAGGGCGTTCAGTAACAAAAAGCTTCGTAAGAACTTGAATCTGTTTCTGGAGTTCGTTGCAAGTCACTCATCATCTCCAAATAGTGGCTGATTGTAGACTGCATACTTGTGCACCGTGAGTTACCTTGTATCAAGGCATACAAACAACTAATTGTAATATTCCTCATTCTTTGTTGAAGCTTTAAAGTAAGATTATACCTCCTAATTACTATATTACAACAGCATTATACATTTTTAACACCGAAACAGTTACATAAAATATTGAAAATGAAATTTTTATTGGCTCTTGAAGCTGGGTAAGCTGCAACTGTGATCTTGCACCACGAATCATGATTCATGAACTGGGTTGACGGGTGAATAATACGAATTCTTTAAGATAAGGTTATATTAGACCAGAATTTTCTATGATGCCTGATGTGTAAAGCCTTCCAGCAGAATCAGCTACAGTGAAAGTACTATAATGCCACCAATTTGATAAGATAGTAGGCTGTACTGCAGAAACTGCACTGCAGTATGTTAGTCGAAACGTTCAATGCTAGTAATAGCGAAATCTAAAGCCCTCATGTTTATTACTAGCTAATACTCAGAAACTTGGATTAAACTTTATTCTAACAAATACCGTAATTCTAATGTGCAAATAGAATGAATAAACCTCCGTCCTACTAAGTAGCGTCGGTCAGTAAGTGTGAACTAAGAAAATGTTCAAAAATGAAAAAGTAGTTTTAAAAACTTATGCGACACTTCACGAGTGTTGACTACAGCGCGCTTGTCGCTGATTGGCTGTCATTTTAAGGCCGTCACGATGGTGCAGTTCAGATTTACGGTTATCTGGAAAATTCTGCTCTTGGTCTGACATTATTAGATTCTTATTCTCCACTCTGTATACACGCAGCACTGTTTAACTGCTTTGATAAGAATTAAGATCCGTCGTTCAGAAACTTGGAATATCGCCCGTAATATTTTACTTTAGGTACAGCAGAATGTAAAGTGCGAGCACAATGAAAACATCGAAAAACTTTGTTAAACTTTACGTTTCAAGACAGCACTGGAAAAATCTAGCGCTGCGCTTTAAGTTCCTCAGAACTTGTATATACGTATCGTTCGAATCACTAATACGTTAAAACGTCTACATGATTTTATCTGTAATTAAATAATGAAGGTATTCAAAATCCGTTCATGCAACTTCAGGAAATTAGAGAATTTTATAAACAAATGATTTTCGTTCGATGATATAAAATATAATAAGTGGTCACTAACGAAACACATTTGCAATGTTACTTACTTTCTAAATTAAAGTAATTTGTCTGATGTGTGCTTAAGGCGAACATAAAACAGGGTAAGTAATGTTACCCCATATTATCATTCTAACGGACTGTTTTAGACGTAGAAAGGAAGCCAGATTGTATATATTTGCCACTATAGGCCGCAGGTGATGTTTTATACCAACGTAACAAAATATTATTTATTTCAAGTTTCTGCTACCAGTCACTTTTTATTTTATGCTTAATCTAACATAATGCAACGCGTTTCGAACATGTTTTGTTTATCTTCAGGCGTTTATACATACATACATACATGGAGAAATGTTACTTAAAATAAACAGTCTTAAACTAGATTAATCTAGAACACTTTGTCCATTGTTTTTTATTGTAGCTGCTGGTGTGCCATTTGGGTGGAAGGAGGGTGGCAGTGTATGGCTATAAATCGAAATCAATGATGTCTTCAGTTGGTTTTCTTCTTTGTGGTTGACTAAGTATATCACAGCCTGTGTAGGATGCAGATAGATTTGCGTCAGTTATGTGTTATGAAAGTAGTGTGTCTTGATGCATGTTGCATTTACAAAATTACCTGCAGCCAATGTAATAGATATTATATTGGCCAAACAGGCAGAAATTTCAGAACCCGATACAAAGAACATTTAGACTGCTACAGGCTCGATAAATGTAACAAATCAGCAGTAGCAACTCACATTAAAGACATAGGCCACCCTTTGAAAATCGAAGACAACCTCTAAATTTTACACAAAATAGGAAAAAGTAAAATAATGGATATCATGGAAGAAATGGAAATTTTCATACAAAACACAAAGCATGGAGATAACATTCTTAATGAAATAACCAAATTCAAAAACTCAAAATTCTTCAACACTCTTAAGCCAGTTATAACGAAATAGATTCAAGATATCTCAATGTAAATAATTGACTACAAATCTGTCAGTACCAAGAATTTCGATACAAAACCTCGATAATCGATACAGACTCACATGCTACGGTCCGCCATTTGCGTTGCGTGTATAACATCGAAGCACTTTGTGCAGTGAATTACGTTGGCAATCAGTGACATAATTATAATGTGCAGTAGTGCAATGTCAATAAACAGCTCCGCCATTATACCAGTGACGTAAGTGAAGCAACAAGATTATGAAATTGTAAGTGATCAACTGTTATATAAAAGCCTTTCACACTATTTTCGTAACACATAACTGATGCAAATCCATCTGCATCTTATACAGACTGTGATATACATAGTCAACCACAAAGAAGAAAACCAGCAGAAGGCATCACTGATTTCGATTTCTAACCATACACTGCCCCCCTCCATCCACCCAAATGCCACACTAGTAGCTACAGTAAAAAACAATGGACAAAGTGTTCTAGATTAATCTAGTATAAGACTGTTTATTTTAAGTAACGTTTCTCCACGTATGTATGTATGTATAAACGCCTGAAGATAAACAAAACATGTTCGAAACGCGTTGCATTATGTTACATTAAGCATAAAATAAAAAGTGGCTGGTAGCAGAAACTTGAAATAAATAATTATCCCACAAAGTCACGGTTCACAAACATAGCCGTTATGGCTAAAAATAATAACAAAATGAGATTTGTGACAAACATACGCACTTCCTTGTTTTTGTAGCTTGTATCTGTAAAGCACAGAAAAGTGAATATACTATAAAACACTGAAGGGTGGTGTACCAGCTGCCTCATTCCACCTTCCTCAGCACATTTAAAAATTTTCCTAAAAATTTTGGCCTGCAATCATACCCGCGCTCTTTTTAACACGCAGCTCACCTCTCCACCCCACAAACTCTCCTCATTGTAACTCGCTCACTCCCGCTAGTCCATCGCTGCAGGTCTCGTATACCCATCCACAACCACGTGCCCATTCTCGTTGAATGGTTCAGGCCAATCACTGTCATTATCTCTTTGTATCTCCTGTCTCACAGCTACAAAAAGTATTCGTCTTTATTTGTGTTCTGATAGGAGCACATTTCCGCCGGTTCCCTTCTTTTCCCTGCCACCGCCGGGCATGTCACTCATATGAACGTAAGTGTATGGCTCAGTAAAATTTTGATAATTTACTTACGTGAAACCGGAATAACTCAAAAGTAATTTTACATCTGTGACTGGATTTTATGTGCATGAAAATTTTGTATGGCTTGAGTCCTACAACACAAGATTTCCAGAACTCTTCTGATGACAGTAGAGGCGCTTCACCGCATATTTCTCTATGATACGTCACTTTATAAACTACGTTTACGCGTCACACTAGATTTTGCTTGCATATTTTACGTGTACGAGGAGGGTAAATGTAAACATTTATAACTCGGAAACAGATAAAGATATCTATAAAATAGACTACATGAAATACAAAAAGAACCAAAAGATTCGGTCCATTTGCCGAAGCAGGAGGAAGTGCGTAATATTCTTACTTTGATCCTGTACTGTAGGCTACTGACACTAAGACGGTCCTTCGTTGTGTACACAACGATGCGTAGTCCCAGGGCTAACTAAAACATTTGACCGTATCTTTCCGTCTCCGACAGAATCCGAGGTATGAACCCAGACAGAACTCCATTTTCATGCGTGACGTTTTGGAACAGATTAGGTAGCGCTTGCTGTTGCATGTGTATCACAACCGACACTATGACCAAACAAATGAAGCATCACACCTGTCAATTGGTAAAACATGAAAACGATGTTTTGTAGTTGCGTACGTAGTACTGGAAGGGAATCATAATTTGATTTAAGCTTGTACAATACGAAACAGTCGACTAGTATTTTGCTTATAGAGGTTCAAAATGTTCAAATATCTCCGAGCACTATGAGACTTAACATCTATGGTCATCAGTCCCCTAGAACTTACAACTACTTAAACCTAACTAACCTAAGGACATCACACAACACCCAGTTATCACGAGGCAGAGAAAATTCTTGACCCCGCCGGGAATCGAA